>NC_090932.1:229788416-230444296 GCF_040938575.1 Ambystoma mexicanum
GCGGCCAGGCTGGTGGAGGACACATCCCTGCCACAGTCGGGAGTCGGATGTCCAGCAGGGGTGGCCACATCAACGACTGCACCCCGGCCGGTGGAGGATGTGCAGGCAGCAGGAGCCAGGGCACGGGCACAGGCACAGCAGCAGCAGCAACGAGGTGGGAGCCATGATGGCTCGGGGCCTTCGACATCGGAGGGGCAGGCATCGGCCGGAGGGCAGGAGGACCCAGGACGGGAAGTGTCTTCCGTGTGGCAGCGGTTGGGCCATGCCATAGATGCGGAGCGGCAGCGGGCGGAAGAGGCACGGCTCACGATGGTCAGGGCGGAGAACTCCATGCGGAGGGCCCTGAGGCGGGCCGAGTGCCTCGAGGCAATCCGCAGGGAGTTGGAGGAGAACATATCATCATCCTTGCGGACCCTCAGGGCCATGGAAGAGGACCGCCTCCGGGACATTGAGCAGGAGTTCGATGATGCCCTGGCCCAGAACATCAAGAAGTGAGCCGTCGGACTAGCCCGCTGCCCTTGTAAATAGTTATTTAGTGTTAAGTTTCCTTTCGGTTTTGTTTTGTTTTGGGGTACTTGGACGATGCCCAAACTTCTTGTATATAGTTCTTCATTAGGTAGGATTTTATTTTATAGGTTTCATTTAAAGGATTGGGCACATGGACCCTGGATGTTCACTTTGTACATAGTTTGACAATGGATTTGGATTGTTGATTTTTTTTCCCATGGATCAATGTTTTTTTTAATTATTTTTGAACCTTGGATTTATTTTCTCAGGCTGACACTTTGGAGACTTGATTTTGGATTGCTTTTCATTTGGATTTCATGCGTCTTTTTCATTTATTGAACATGCTGGATTTCATTTACTATTTCCATTTTCTTCTGTTCCATTTCATTGCCTTGCTTTTCTGTTTAATACATTATCATTTGGTACTTCAATGTGTGGTATTCTCTCTTTGGTTTCATGCATGTCGCAATGTATTGTGGGGTTGACGGATATATGTTGATGTGCAGACTAACCATTTGGGATGCATCATGTGCTGGTGATTTCTTTGTGGGGTGGATGTCATACCTGGTGCTGTGTTCGGACTGGGGTGGCGTGGGCAGTGTATTGAGGGGGCATGGGGGCCATGATTATGGATTGTCATGAGGTGTTGGGGGGACATGTATGGGGGCCTGCTGGCAGGTGCCCTGCACTGCTGGGGGGTGGTGGTGCAGGGGGACATGTGTGGGGGCCTGGTGGAGGGTGCCCTGCACTGCTGGGGGGTGGGGGTGCAGGGGGACATGAGTGGGGGCCTGGTGGAGGGTGCCCCTGAACTGCTGGTGGGTGGGGGTGCTGGGAGACATGTGTGGGGGCCTGGTGGAGGGTGCCCCTGGATGCTGGGGGGTGGTGGTGCAGGGGGACATGAGTGGGGGCCTGCTGGCAGGTGCCCCACAGTGCTGGGGGGTGGGGGTGCAGGGGGACATGAGTGGGGGCCTGGTGGAGGGTGCCCTGCACTGCTGGGGGGGTGGGGGTGCAGGAAGACATGAGTGGGGGCCTGGTGGAGGGTGCCCCTGCACTGCTGGTGGGTGGGGGTGCTGGGAGACGTGTGGGGGCCTGGTGGAGGGTGCCCCTGGATGCTGGGGGGTGGTGGTGCAGGGGGACATGAGTGGGGGCCTGCCGGCAGGTGCCCCACAGTGCTGGGGGCTGGGGGTGCAGGAAGACATGAGTGGGGGCCTGGTGGAGGGTGCCCCTGCACTGCTGGGGGGTGGGGGTGCTGGGAGACATGTGTGGGGGCCTGGTGGAGGGTGCCCCTGACTGCTGGGGGGTGGGGGTGCTGGGAGACATGTGTGGGGGCCTGGTGGCGGGTGCCCCTGGATGCTGGGGGGTGTGGGTGCTGGGAGACATGAGTAGGGGCCTGCTGGCAGGTGCCCTGCACTGCTGGGGGGTAGGGGTGCTGGGAGACATGAATGGGGGCCTGCTGGCAGGTGCCCCGCAATGCTGGGGGGTGGGAGTGCAGGGGGACATGAGTTGGACATGAGTGGGGGCCTAGTGGAGGGTGACCCTGACTGCTGGTGGGTGGGGGTGCTGGGAGACATGAGTGGGGGCCTGCTGGCAGGTGCCCTGCACTGCTGGGGGGTAGGGGTGCAGGGGTACATGAGTGGGGGCCTGGTGGAGGGTGCCCCTGACTGCTGGGGGGTGGGGGTGCTGGGAGACATATGAGGGGGCCTGGTGGAGGGTGCCCCTGACTGCTGGGGGGTGGGGGTGCTGGGAGACATGTGTGGGGGCCTGGTGGAGGGTGCCCCTGGATGCTGGGGGGTGGGGGTGCTGGGAGACATGAGTGGGGGCCTGCTGGCAGGTGCCCTGCACTGCTGGGGGGTGGGGGTGCTGGGAGACATGAGTGGGGGCCTGCTGGCAGGTGCCCTGCAATGCTGGGGGGTGGGGGGGCAGGGGGACATGAGTTGGACATGAGTGGGGGCCTGGTGGAGGGTGGCCCTGACTGCTGGGGGGTGGGGGTGCTGGGAGACATGAGTGGGGGCCTGGTGGAGGATGCCCCTGGATGCTGGGGGGTGGGGGTGCTGGGAGACATGTGTGGGGGCCTGGTGGAGGGTTCCCCTGGATGCTGGGGGGTGGGGGTGCTGAGAGACATGAGTGGGGGCCTGCCGGCAGGTGCCCTGCACTGCTGGGGGGTGGGGATGCAGGGGGACATGAGTGGGGGCCTGGTGGAGGGTGCCCCTGACTGCTGGGGGGTGGGAGTGCTGGGAGACATGTGTGGGGGCCTGGTGGAGGGTGCCCCTGACTGCTGGGGGGTGGGGGTGCTGCGAGACATGTGTGGGGGCCTGGTGGAGGGTGCCCCTGACTGCTGGGGGATGGGGGTGCTGGGAGACATGAGTGGGGGCCTGGTGGAGGGTGCCCTGCACTGCTGGGGGGTGGGGGTGTTGGGAGACATGAGTGGGGGCCTGCTGGCAGGTGCCCTGCACTGCTGGGGGGTGGGGGTGCAGGGGGACATGAGTGGGGGCCTGGTGGAGGGTGCCCCTGACTGCTGGGGGGTGGGGGTGCTGGGAGACATGTGTGGGGGCCTGGTGGAGGGTGCCCCTGACTGCTGGGGGGTGGGGTGCTGGGAGACATGAGTGGGGGCCTGGTGGAGGGTGCTCTGCACTGCTGGGGGCTGGGGGTGCTGGGAGACATGAGTTGGACATGAGTGGGGGCCTGGTGAGGGTGCCCCTGGATGCTGGGGGGTGGGGGTGCTGGGAGACATGAGTGGGGGCCTGTTGGAGGGTGCCCTGCACTGCTGGGGGTGCTGGAAGACATTTGTGGGGGCCTAGTGGAGGGTGCCCCTGACTGCTGGGGGGTGAGGGTGCAGGGGGACATGAGTTGGACATGAGTGGGGGCCTGGTGAGGGTGCCCCTGGATGCTGGGGGGTGGGGGTGCTGGGAGACATGAGTGGGGGCCTGTTGGAGGGTGCCCTGCACTGCTGGGGGGTGGGGGTGCTGGAAGACATTTGTGGGGGCCTAGTGGAGGGTGCCCCTGACTGCTGGGGGGTGAGGGTGCAGGGGGACATGAGTTGGACATGAGTGGGGGCCTGGTGAGGGTGCCCCTGGATGCTGGGGGGTGGGGATGCTGGGAGACATGAGTAGGGGCCTGGTGGAGGGTGCCCTGCACTGCTGGGGGGTGGGGGTGCTGGAAGACATTTGTGGGGGCCTAGTGGAGGGTGCCCCTGACTGCTGGGGGGTGAGGGTGCAGGGGGACATGAGTTGGACATGAGTGGGGGCCTGGTGGAGGGTGCCCCTGACTGCTGGGGGTGGGGGTGCTGGGAGACATGTGTGGGGGCCTGGTGGAGGGTGCCCTGCACTGCTGGGGGGTGGGGGTGCTGGGAGACATGAGTGGGGGCCTGGTGGAGGGTGCCCTGCACTGCTGGGGGCTGGGGGTGCTGGGAGACATGCGTTGTTGATCAGTAGTGCAAGGTGACATGTGGCTTGGCTGGGGGGCATGCCCATGGTGGATGGGCTGCCTGCGGGACATGAGCAGGGGTGCAGGGTAGTCTCCTGTGGTGTTGGCTGCCTGCAGGGGCCGTGGAGGGTGTAGGGGGAACATCGGGGAGGACCCACACGGCCAATTCACGTGTAGTACTCCCCGGAATCCCTGAAATACACGTACCCTGCTGAAATTGCGTGTGAGACTTCCCGCGCACCCTGAAATACACGTACCCATGGCAATCGCGTGTGGAACTTCCCGCGCACCCCTGAAATACACGTGCCCTGATGGAATCGCGTGTGAAACTTCACGTGCACCCCTGGAATACACATACCCAGGACAATCGTGTGTGGAACTTCCCGCGCACCCCTGAAATACACGTACCCTGCTGAATTCGCGTGTGAAACTTCCTGCGCACCCCGAAATACACATATCCTGCAGGATTCGCTTGTGAAACTTCACGCGCACCCCGAAATACATGTACCCAGGACAATCGCGTGTGGAACTTCCCGCGCACCCCTGGAATACACGTGCCCTGATGGAATCGCATGTGAAACCTCACGTGCACCCCTGGAATACACGTACCCAGGAAAATCGCGTGTGGAACTTCCCGCGTACCCCTGAAATACACGTACCCTGCTGAATTTGCGTGTGAAACTTCCCGCGCACCCCGAAATACACGTACCCTGCAGGATTCGCGTGTGAAACTTCATGCGCACCCCGAAATACACGTACCCAGGACAATCGCGTGTGAAACTTCCCGCACACCCCTGAAATACACGTGCCCTGATGGAATCGCGTGTGAAAGTTCACGCGCACCCCTGGAATGCACGTACCCAGGACAATCGCGTGTGGAACTTCCCGCGCACCCCTGAAATACACGTACCCTGCTGAATTCACGTGTGAAACTTCCCGCGCACCCCGAAATACACGTACCCTGCAGGATTTGCGTGTGAAACTTCACGCGCACCCCGAAATACACGTACCCCGGACAATCACGTGTGAAACTTCACGTGCACCCCTGAAATACACGTACCCTGTTGGGATTGCGTGTGAAACTTCCCGCGAACCCCTGAAATACACGTTCCCCGCTTGGCGTTTGCTGTTTGGCAGCCCTGTGAACTGTTCCAGGGTTAGCGCAGACATTTGCGATGAATTGGGGATTTTGATGGATTTTCCTTGGGCGAGGGAGTTCTTGGGGGCGTAACTGGCGCTGCTGCAGGGTCGCTGCGCCACTCTGCGCCACGGCTGGTTTTGGAGGCTAAAATCCATGAATACGCTGTGCGATTAAATGGATTTTATCGCACGCGGCTGGCGCAGTGTATCGCACGGGGACACTGTGCGCCAGCCGCGTGCACCACTTTTGTGCGAAATTCTATGAATTACCCTGTGTGTGTTCTGCTTGTTCATATGCTTGCTTACTCATGTACTTTTGCTTGTTAAAGTGTTCTGCCTATTCAGATTCTTCCGCTTGTTCATAATAAAGAATTGTAAGTATTCTGCCCATTCATATGCTTTTGCTTGATCATGATTTTACACTATATAAGCATTCTGCCCATGTCATAAATATAGATGAATTCCTGTTTTTTTACAACTTAATATGTAGGGTTTGGCAATGTCATAGTAAATTGTATATGTATGACAAAGATCTCAAAAAGCAAATCAGCTAATTTTGAGTACTCCGTTCTAAAGATTACATTTCTCTATGGACCGCTCCATTTAAAGAAAGTGTAAAAGATCCAGTTTCAATGTTTTATAACCTTTGATTGAGTGCATTGATTCTTACCAAATCTATCATCCTCAAACAGATCTGTCAGTCTCAGTAGCTTGCCACATTTTGTGAAGATGTATTCATGGTTTAAAAGGTATAGGGAGGAGGTGCTTTTCCATTTTAGCATACAATGTGCATTGTACCCTCAACTATAGAGTTGTATATACCACTAAACTAGCTGGTGTTATAACGCTAAACCTCTCACAGTTCTCAGAGCCATGCTATAGAGCATTGGGAAAAGTGCAAACAGGCTTAAATAAGTATAAAGTGCAAAAGTGACTAGTCAATTTATAAATTACAAAAGTGCTGGTTAATTAAAAAGCAGGACGTTCTAACAAGATATAGAAAATACCACTAGTTGCACTAAATGACAGAAATACAATATCAATAAACCTCAATACATTCTTTTTTAGAGAAAAATTAATTCCACCATATATGCCATAGTGGCATTGAATGATGAATGGTATTTCCACTATTGGAAAAGTTCCCCCTCTGATAACAAATTCATGTGAAGACTAGCCATGCGTCACATTTAGACAGATGTGTGGTGTGAAGACTAGCAGTTAGGCGCATTAGATAGAATGGTGAAGATTGGCCATGTGTCACATTTAGATAGATGTGTGAAGACTAGCCGTTAGTCACATTAGATACAATGGTGACGGCTAGCCATGTGTGACACTAGCTGTTTAATCTTGCTGCACTCAGAAGCACATTTTGTGTCTGGTAATTCCTGCTGCACAAAGAGGGGCTACTGGGAGTAGCCAAGGTGTTGCACTTATAGGAATTGGTGGGAGTGGCTACTGTGTTGAGGTTGGAGGAGTCGTAGATGCGGCTAGTGTATTGAACATGGAAAATTGGAGGGCACCAATGAGTTGCACCTAGATGAGCTCTGAGGACACACTTGGAAGAACTTTGAGAGTTCCCAATGTATTATCCACCCTGCTCCCCTTCAACATACAACTCAAGTACTATACATGCCCTATGGGCTAGCCAAACTACACACAAATACACACCCAACATAATTAACACCCCCATATGACAAACAATTCCAGGCATTGGAACTTACCCTATGGATACCACAATCTAGTGTGCACAACCACAGCCATAACTACAGGCCAAACAACATATGAAACACACAAACACACACCCAAGATAACAAACACCTGCATACAACAAAAAACCCAGACAATGGACCTTTCCCTTATGGATACAACAAGCCAGTGACGGCAATCAACCCATCTGCAAGCCAACACACAGACGCCAGTTTCTCCTGGTTCTGGACCTATCCTATCATTGTACCAGCACTAACCCACCCTGCCCTCTTGCAGAGACACGTGAGCGCCTGGAGACCGCCTCAGTGGTGGCAGCGGTGCGAGGTGTAAGTCAACATAACATAATACTATAACATTTTATCAAACTAATATTTACATAATATCACTGCAAATTCATTAGGAAAACATATTATTTCGGATGAAGACAATTCTGATAACAATAAGCTTGCAATGCTAGTATTTTATACATACATAAATCTTTTTTTTTTACAAAAAAATGATATTCTTCTGTCGTATTCAGATGAGGAGGGATTTTAAAATTAAATCTGATGATCAACTTTGCTTCTAATTGTTTGAGGATTAATTCTCCATTACCTCTGCATGGCTATTCCTTATCCTTGCTTAGTCCTACACATTTGAGAATGTTACTATCTTTCTTGTGAGGATTTGAAAAGTGAATCGCAACTGAATAATTCGTATTTTTGTTCCAAACAGACACTTTGATTTTGGTATTTTACTACTGATGTGAATGTTAAAGGTTTTTATATCATGCACTGATGCCGCTTGCGTAGTCTCCAGTCACTCATGCAGATCTGTAATGCAAACGGCAGGGTGGGTGGTTAGTAGAATTGAGCAGAAAAAGAGCAAGGGAGATGTGATGTGCCAGTTGGCAGCTTCAGTTCGGAGACACCGTTCACTGAGCATAGGTGCGATTTTTGGGGGTTGGCCGTCATGTGCTGTTGTGTGAGGTTATGTGCGGTTTGTTTTGTTGTTGTGGTGTTGTGAAGTAGGTGCAGGTTGTGGTGCTGTAGAGGTCTGGTTGTGTCAAGTTCAGAGTGTGCAAGGTGTATGCAGAAGAGTGATTTTGCTAGTAACGCTTGTTTACGAAAATTCTTGAAATCCATTCAAGCGATCAGCTTTCCTGCCTATGAGATTCATCTTGCTACATCACCTGTGGTATTTGTGATCGTTGTCTCCTCCCTAGTTACATTTTCTGGGTTTGGCTCATCGATTGGGGTTCCTAAGCATCTCTGGGGTTTGTTAGGTTGTCCAATATCATAGTACCGACCAAATTTCAGGCTGGGTGGTGCGTTCACTGGCCTGAACTAGATCCGCAGGGAATGTTTAATCATCTTCCTCAATATCCTTTGGGCGTTGTCTATTATCTATTGGGGAGGGTAAGGTGCACTACTTCTGTTCATTTGGTGGTTCTTAGTGGGGTGTGCCTAGGCTGGGAGTCTCCCTTTTCTGAAATTTCCGTCCCCCAGTTTCCCTTGAGCTTTTTTCCCTTGCCTAATCGTAACCGGCCTACCAGCTTTTCTCTGTTCCTCAGTAGTTCCTCTTTGGGGGCTAGGGAAGACGTTTGCTTAGGTCTCTTTTTTCCAGTCCTATCCCTCATTCCTTTCTTGTGTTGGGCCGCTTCTCTTTTTCCAGTACTAGGTCTGTTAAGAGGTCTGCAGGCACTGTTCAGTCGATTTCATTGTGGTCGGATCTCAGGAGCCAGGTTTTAAGAAGTTTTCTGAATTTTGTATAGTCCTCCATGTTGCAGATTTTCTTAAGAAGGGAGTTCCATAGTTTTCTGCCCAGGCTTGATAATGCTGATCCACCCAGTTTTTTCTTTGTGTATTGTTTGGGTTCTAGGCGGATGTTGTCGCAGGATCTTAGGGTTCTGGCGGGTTTGTGGATGGAGAGTTTCTTTTGAATACATTCTGCTCCCTGGCCGTGTACTGCTCTGTGCATTATGCACATTGCTTTGAAAGTGATTATTTTTGTGACCAGGAGCCAGTGTAACATCCTAAAAGTCCTTATGATGTGATCTCTTCTGTTGAGTTTAAGGAGAAGTCTGGCTGCTGCGTTTTGTTTTCGTTGTAGTTTCTTAGTAGGTAGTCTGGCATTCCAGAGTATATGCTGTTAGCATAATCTATCCTGGAAACGTGGACAACACACTGTGCACACCTTGATTTGGACAATCTTATTACATATAGGTTGTATATTTTTATATATATCTAGAGATATTAAACAAAGTAAAGGTGCGGGGGAGAGGTGCTCAGCCTTGGTACCTAGGCTGGAGATAGAGAACAAAAGAGAGTGTTTTCCTATTAGGAAAGCTTCGTCCCCTGCACACTATCTAAAAGGCCAAAGCCTAATGGTGATTAGAGAATCGTTAAAGATGGAAAGTCTTTTAAAGGCATTTTAGATATATATTCAAAATTTCACTAAATAATTAAATTTTGACAACTTGAAGGATAAATTCATAAGCAAGACGATTTATTATTCATACAAGATGGTAGGCCCAACGCGTTTCGAGTAGCAAGCAACTCTTCATCAGGGGCATTTTTTCTTTAAGAATAACATTTCTATAAAGAAAAGAAACATTTTAAATTTAAACAATATAATATTTGTAGTCAATAAGCAATTTCGAAAGCAACAATTTCAAAACAACCTCAATTCAAGGACATCTCTGAGTTACATGTCAACACACAGATCCTGGACTTAAAGTGTACAGTGCATAATTCAAATGGACTTAATTGTTTTAGAGTGTCTAACAGCCTTTAGAGTGAAACCGTTATCAAAAATTGACAAAAACTTAAAACTCTTAATTTGAATCAATACAGATACATTTTTCATCAAAACAGATACATTTTTTCAGACAACCAGGTTATTACTGGTGCTAAATGCCTGTATATGCTATTCACGGAGAGAATAATTCAATGCTCTAAGTGTTTTTGAACAAAAATGGATAAACTGAAGTTGTCACATAAGGAACAATTATAGCTAGTTGTTCTTATCTATTTAAAATAGGCCAAAAAAGATGGAGTGTCTTGTATGGCCAGAGATGAAAGTGTTCCTGAGATGATTTCGCAAAGTTTGTTCTTGACCTGTCGTGAGATCTGGTCTAAGAAGCAATATTCAGATAAGGAGAAAGATGCTGTCTTAATGACAAGAATATAGGTATCTGGTTGTCATGTTTATACATAAGTGAAAACACACTTACAAGTCTTTGGTTGAACAACTGGTCCAATGGTAGAGCTGACCAGTCAAAGGTCACTGGGTATCTTAATCTGGTAAACGGTTAATCGATGAAAACTAATCCAAATCAACTGTTTCCAAGAAGAGTAACCTAAAAAACCAAGGTGGTAGAGGTAAGTAAAGGGGAAACGGGGTATTTTTTAGAAAAGCTGTCACGGACCAAGTAAAGGCTATGTGGCCAGAATGGAAATGGTTAGTCTCTTATTATAATTCTACATAAAAGTGTTTGGAAGAAGAAATGCTTTATTCCCCAAAGTACCTGGCACAGAACAAGTTAAGGCTATGTGGCCAGATTGGAAATAGTAAGTATCTTATTTCGATTCTACATAACTAAGTGATACCAAAAAAGTGATAAAGTCCAAGTCAACTTACCTCTCTTCCTTTTTTACAGGTCCCAAAATGGAGCAACATCCAGACCGGCGAAGGCTGTGGAGGCGTCTGCCATTTTGTGATGGAACTCGTCTTTATGTACCTTTCGGACAAGCTGACGTCATTCGCACATGCGCGAGTGACGTCACTGTTGTTTATATATTGAGTGAGTGACGTTGTTCGCGCGTGCGCGTGCAACGTGTAAATAAAGGTGTCTATGTAATCAACATGTAATATTAGGCGATCAGGTGCTCCAAGGGGCATGTCGTCTTGTTACAGCTAGAAAATAAGTGGGAAACGATTCCAATGAAGGTGGAAAAGGTGGAAGTAATACACCCACTCCCGAGGGGTGGCGATTTACAAAGACAACTTTTACAAAGAGAACTTTTTTGGATCCAACGGCTTGACGCAATGACACCACTAGGCATGAATGAGGACTATTACCTTGGACCATTCCTCTAAAGTTTTAACATCTATGAAAGTAAGCCAATTGCTGCTACCAGTTTAAACCTTATAGGTTACTATTGCTTCTTTGTTTTTAAATAGATTCTCCCATCAAACATACCCTAGCATTACTGGGGTATCGAATATTAGAACGAAGACCTTTATTTTCTTCGCATATGAGTGTTTTAGTTACATTATCTGTCAATTCACTTGTGATTTTCATCTTCAAGAAACTGCTTTTAGTGATGCTTTTGCTTTAGATTGTACACCCATACAATTGGGGTAGTGCTAACACAATGGCCTATATTTGTCAAAAAGGTTCACAACATGATAAAAAGTGTATAATGGTTTACACAAGGTCCTAGATTTGTCAAATAGGCCAATCACATGTTTTAATGTGGATAATGGTCGACACTAAGATATCCATTTCTTTAACCATTAATAATCAGGCAGGTACTCCATGACTATTTTGCATCTATGACCATGTGCCCATGTAGATTATTCTACTTAGCATAAGGTTTAACACCCTCATTTACCCAAGCATGTCCTGTGGACCTTTGAAAAGCAGTCAATAAGATCTCACAGTTACATTCGATAAAATTTAATTTGTATTTTTAGTCAAACGTGTAAACATGACGTTAGTCGAAATACAGACAGCGATTTACACCAAACCTATCACTGGCTTATCTTCTTCATTCTCCCCTCTGAGTGTTTTAACACACATATAGAGATTTAACTTGGTGGACGTACAACGCGTATGTGCGATTGACGTCACTAAGTTGGAGTCATTACCTATAATGTGACATGCACCTGTTCCACCTTCATTGGAATCGTTTCCCACTTATTTTCTAGCTGTAACAAGACGACATGCCCCTTGGAGCACCTGATCGCCTAATATTACACGTTGATTACATAGACACCTTTATTTACACGTTGCACGCGCACGCGCGAACAACGTCACTCACTCAATATATAAACAACAGTGACGTCACTCGCGCATTCGCGAATGACGTCAGCTTGTCCGAAAGGTACATAAAGACGAGTTCCATCACAAAATGGCAGACGCCTCCACAGCCTTCGCCGGTCTGGATGTTGCTCCATTTTGGGACCTGTAAAAAAGGAAGAGAAGTAAGTTGACTTGGACTTTATCACTTTTTTGGTATCACTTAGTTATGTAGAATCGAAATAAGATACTTACTATTTCCAATCTGGCCACATAGCCTTAACTTGTTCTGTGCCAGGTACTTTGGGGAATAAAGCGTTTCTTCTTCCAAACACTTTTATGTAGAATCATAATAAGAGACTAACCATTTCCATTCTGGCCACATAGCCTTTACTTGGTCCGTGACAGCTTTTCTAAAAAATACCCCGTTTCCCCTTTACTTACCTCTACCACCTTGGTTTTTTAGGTTACTCTTCTTGGAAACAGTTGATTTGGATTAGTTTTCATCGATTAACCGTTTACCAGATTAAGATACCCAGTGACCTTTGACTGGTCAGCTCTACCATTGGACCAGTTGTTCAACCAAAGACTTGTAAATGTGTTTTCACTTATGTATAAACATGACAACCAGATACCTATATTCTTGCCATTAAGACAGCATCTTTCTCCTTATCTGAATATTGCTTCTTAGACCAGATCTCACGACAGGTCAAGAACAAACTTTGCGAAATCATCTCAGGAACACTTTCATCTATGGCCATACAAGACACTCCATCTTTTTTGGCCTATTTTAAATAGGTAAGAACAACTAGCTATAATTGTTCCTTATGTGACAACTTCAGTTTATCCATTTTTGTTCAAAAACACTTAGAGCATTGAATTATTCTCTCCGTGAATATCATATACAGGCATTTAGCACCAGTAATAACCTGGTTGTATGAAACAATGTATCTGTTTTGATGAAAAATGTATCTTTTTTGATTCAAATTAAGAGTTTTAAGTTTTTGTCAATTTTTGATAACGGTTTCACTCTAAAGGCTGTTAGACACTCTAAAACAATTAAGTCCATTTGAATTATGCACTGTACACTTTAAGGCCAGGATCTGTGTGTTGACATGCAACTCAGAGATGTCCTTGAATTGAGGTTGTTTTGAAATTGTTGCTTTCGAAATTGCTTATTGACTAAAAATATTATATTGTTTAAATTTAAAATGTTTCTTTTCTTTATAGAAATGGTATTCTTAAAGAAAAAATGCCCCTGATGAAGAGTTGTTTGCTGCTCGAAACGCGTTGGGCCTACCATCTTGTATGAATAATAAATCGTCTTGCTTATGAATTTATCCTTCAAGTTGTCAAAATTTAATTATTTAGTGAAATTTTGAATATATATCTAAAATGCCTTTAAAAGACTTTCCATCTTTAACGATTCTCTAATCACCATTAGGCTTTGGCCTTTTAGATAGTGTGCAGGGGACGAAGCTTTCCTAATAGGAAAACACTCTCTTTTGTAGCATAATCTATCCTGGACATAATGAGGAATATGGTAACTAGTGTTTTGTGCATGAATGAAAGGATAAGTAGAATTTTGTTTACCATTTGTAGGTGGAAGAAGCACTTCTGGATTATCGCGTTAACTTGGGTTCCAATGTTAATTTGTTGTCCATGATGATTCCAAGGTTTTATACTGCTGCAGATGGTTCCCAGTTCTATTGGCCATGGGATCTGCTCATTGTTTCCTCTTCCTTCAGGTGTAAACATGATTTCTGTTTTGTCAGGGTTAATCTTGAGTTTGTTGATGTTCATCCACTGGTAGATCTCTTTGAAACACTCTTGTTAGGGGTGCATACTCTTCTTGTATATTGCTGTATTTGAAGATGATTTGTGTAGCATCTGTGTGGTTGTAGCATGTTAGTCTGTGTTTTTTGATGAGGTTGATTAACAGATTCATGTAGATATTTAATAGTATTGGTGATAAGGATGGGCCTTGGGGTACTCCGCAGGTGATGTCTCGTGGTGTGGATTTGAAAGGTTTTAACCAGACTGTTTCTGTTTTTTCCGAGAGGAAGGATTTGATCTAGAGAAGCTCTGTGCCAGTGAGTCCTACATCTTCCAGTCTTTTTATTAGGATATTGTGGTTGGCTGTGTCAAAGGCCGCCAAGAGATCCAATAATATCAGTGCTGTATTGGTGTTGGAGTCTGCATTCATCTTTAGATCCTCCTATATTGAGACTAGAGCTGTTTCTGTTACTCTCAATGGTCTGAAGCCTACTTGCGCCTGGTCCAGTAAATGTTTTTTTCAATGTGCTCCAGTAGTTTTTCATAGACATAGGTTTCTAATAGTTTTGCTGGTATGGGATATTTGGGATTGGTCTATAGTTTATTGAGGTCTTTCAGGTCTCCCATTGTGTCCTTGAGCAGAGGTTTGATGTAGGCCATTTTGAATGCTCTTGTTACTCTCCCTGTCATAAGTGATTGATTGAAGAGGTTTAGGTAGTATTCAGATGGTGTGTCTTGTGCAATGTTGATTTTGACATCTGTTGGAAGCAGCACACTTTGCTTTGTGGTCTGGGGTTGGTGGTAGCTGGTGGATTGTTTGGTCGATTGGTCTGCTTTTTTTAATAGTTTCTGGTAGGGAACCGGTGAGTTATTGCATCCATGTGGGTTTCTCATCTCATATACAATGTTCAAAAACTCTTTGAGTGTTGCTGGCTTTCCTGATCCGGTCTTCATAGTTCTTCTTTTTTGCTTTGAGAGTTTCGTATTTGTATGCTCTCATTTGTATTTGGTATTTTACTCTTGTCTTGGTCATAGTTTTATCTCCAATCATGCTCTAATTTACAGTTAGTTCTTTTCATTGCTTTTATGAGAGGTGTAAACCATCTAGCCACTGCTTTCATTCTCAATGGGGTGAGGCATTTTTCTGGGCAGAAGGTATCTATTGTTTCTGCAATCCATTTCTGGATGAGGTTTGCTTTTCTGTCCACGTCTGTCGTATCCAATGACATAGCGGTTGGCTTTGTTGCTTCTAGTTGTTCTTCTAGTTTACTCTTCCTGATGGTTTTCCAGTTTCTTTTCCAGATTGGTGTGTATTTTAGTGGATTTTTGGATGAGTCTGATGGTGTTTGGATCACAAAAGGGATGATTAGGCGGCCACTCCATAGTGCTGTCTTGATAAAGTTCTCTTTGGTGACGATTACATCCAGTGTGAGTCATGCTGTGTGAGTCACTCCTTTGACCCTCTGTCGAAGGTTCATTGTCTCAAGTTGCTTGGTTAAGTTTTCTGCGAGTTGAGGTTCTCTTCTTCGAACCATATGTTGAAGTCCACGAGAATGATCATATGGCCATGTTTGATGACTAGATTAGTAACTGCTTCTATGAAGGTGTCTGTGAAGGTGGCCTCATAGGTCGGAGGCCTGTATACTAGCATGAATGTGAGATTTGATTGTGCTCCCATGGTAAGGTGGAGGATGAGGGATTCACAGTTCTGGATGTTTAAAGGTGCCAATGTATTCTCTGTAAGCTACTGTGAGCCCCCCCCTCTTTTTCCTTTTCTGTTCGCCTGCTTGCATTTGAAGTTGTCAGTTAGGCAGCTGTGTAGTATGACTTTCTAGTTTTCATCTAGCCAGGTTTCTGTGATGGATAGGATATCAATTCCCCCATCGCAGAGTAGGTCGTAGATTTCTGTTGCGTGTTTGAACATGAATCTGCCATTGATTAGGTTGCAGTGAAGTTTTCTCTTTGTGGTAGAGTGATTTGTTCTGGTTTACATCTTTGGGTGGTTTTGTTGGTGGTTTTCCTTATCGTCTTTGGGTTCTTTAGAGTGTTCTGTTATTATTGTTTCATCGTTGTTAGGTTTCTAATCAGGTTCATAGCCATTTCAGGCTCCTCTTCCGATTCATGATGGTGTTGGCGGTTCTCTTGGTATTTGGTGATGTATGGAGTGAGGGTGCAGCTTCTCATTCTTCCAGTTGTTTGTGTCTTTTTCCTATGGGGTCCTTTTATCCTGCTGTTGTGTAGGGGCATCTGTTCTGTTGATCTGGTTGTTGCCAGGCATGGAATGAGGTAGAGTGATTTTGGTCTTGTTCTCGGGGTGGTTCTTATTACTGTGGTGGTCATGGCTGTGTGTTCTGATGATGTTCTGGAGTGTGTCCCAGTAGGGGTCCGCTGTGGTTCCCTTATGGATATCCTCTCTTGTTGTGTTCTCTCGCATTGTCTGATTCTTTGACAAGGCATGGTCTAGTCTTTTATGGTGTTTTTTTAGGTAGATAGATTTCCGGTTGCGAGTGGCTTCCCGTGATCCTGAGTTATTTGGGTTGAATCACGGTTGCAAGTGGCTTCCCTTGACCTTGAGTTTTTTGGGGTTACAATGGCGTAAGCCTTCCTGTATTAGTTATTCTGTGTTTCCGTTTGCTTTGTGGATGTGTTCCTTGCTGGTATTGTGATGGATTATTTTTTGTGGTGATTTCTTAAGGAGTTTTCTTTCCTTGGGTAGAGTAGGAGTTGTTGAGAATGGTTGAGTGGTGTCAGTGGTTGTGGAGGTTTTGCATTGTGTGCGGCCTTACGGAGTTGCCTGAGGTAGTTATGTGGAGAGATCGTCTATGTTGGGGTGAGCTTGGTAGGGGTCCTAAATTAATCCCATGGAGCAGTTTTACCAACTAGTCTGGCTCTGGGTTCTGTTTTATTTACATTTGTTGAGGTTCATGGCAGGGTTGCCTTCTTTTCTATAACTGCAGAAGGTTAGTTCCCTGCCTTTCACCTAGGTGTGAAATATGGCTACCTGATGCAGTTGGTCTAATTTAATTTGAGGTGGGTCCAGACCCACAGTTCGTCCAAGTGTGGGGTAAGGTTGACTAACACAGTTGGTCTAAAATCAGATAGGGCTACAGTATAAGTGCCTAGGTGTGAGATTGGGCTAGCTAGCACAGTTGATTTAGAATAAATAGGGTTGGAAAGTGGTTAGAGTGAGACATGTCTCGGGACCAGAACTTGCCTTAGTGCAAGATATGGCTAGTTAGCACAATTCGCCTAACTGTAATAACACCTAGCTTTGTGAAGCATGGATGGGGGAGGATTGTCCTTAAATTGGGCACAACAGTAAATGCAGTGACCCTTAAGCTTATGGTTTGCAAAGCGATCAGGTTAGGTGCAGGATTTGGCTAACTAGACATAATCAGGCTGAACGCGGAATATGACTGACTAAAAAACACAAACAAGCAAAATGCAAGCTATAACTTATCAAAGCAATTAGGCTAAATGCGAGATATGGCTAGCTGGACACTGACAGACCAATTGCGAGATCTGAATAGTCAGAACAGTCTGGCCAAATGTGAGGTATGGCTAATCAAAAACAATCAGGCCAGATACCGAGATATGGCTAACTAACACAATCAGGCTGAGCGCGAGATTTGATTAACACTTTCAGATGTGGGAAGAGGCTAACTCAACAAGGTTCACCTAGATGTGTGAAATGGGTAAGCAACACCGTTCACCTAGTTCTGACAGATGGCTTACTAATACAGTTCACATAGATGTGTGAAATGTCTAAGCAACACAGTTCACCTAGATGTGCGAAATGGCTAAGCAACACAGTTCAGCTGGATGTGCGAAATGGCCCGAGCAACACAGTTCACCTGGACGTGCGAAATGGGACAAGCAACACAGTTCACCTAGATGTGGCAGATGGCTAAATAACACAGTTCACCTAGATGTGCAAAATGGCTAAGTAACACAGTTCACCTAGATGTGCAAAATGGCTAATCAACACAGTTCACCTAGATGTGCGAAATGGCTAAGCAACACAGTTCAACTAGATGCATGAAATGGCTTAAGCAACACAGTTCGCCTAGTGTGACAGATGGCTAAACAACACAGATTACCTAGATGCGACTGATGACTAACCAACACATTTCACCCAGATGTGCTAAATGGCCAAGAAACACAGTTCAGCCAGACGAGACAGATGGCTAAGCAACACAGTTCACTTAGATGCAATAGATGAAACTAATGCAGTTAATCTGGATTTGTGAAATGGCCAAGCAACACAGTTCACCCAGATGTGTGAAATAGCTAAGCAACACTGTTCTCCTTGCTGTGAAAGATGGCTAACTAACACAGTTCACCTAGGTATATGAAATGGCTAAGCAACACTGTTCACGTGGGAGTGGGAGGCTAACAGTGAGTGTATATAAGGGATGTGGTTGGCATACAAGTGTGGGTACATGTGTCAGAACATATGCTTATGTGCGGTGAAATTGGATAAGAGGAATTAGAGAGGTGGGACAGTTTAGTGGGGTGCAGTGATTGCTGCCCCCTGTCCGCATCACACCTAACTTGTCAGTGGCTACCAGCTTCCTGCTTCCCCGTCTGACACCGGCATACACCATCTGGAGCTACTTCTCAGGGGCTATCCTTAGCTTCTGGGTCCTTCGCTGAGGGGGCCGCACAGGCAGGGGGCTGGCCTGGGAGTGTTGTTAATGAGATGTTCCGGGATGAGGGGGAGGCCGCGATAACACCAGTCAGCTTGCGGAGGACGGGGTGGGATAGAGGGAGGTGGCAAGAGGAGCACAAGGGAAGCAGGTGCAGAGTGCGCAGGTCAGCAAAAGGAATTCATTAAATAAAACGAAAAACGAATTTTGGTTACAAATTAACGAAAATGGGAGCATTGAAGTCAGGAGATGCTGCCTTACTCGTTGCATGTTCACAAAGAGTCCCTGGGGTCTCAGGTGGAGAGGACTTGCTAGGGTGCAGCTTCCAGTGTTTAGGAGGATGCAATAACAGTAGTCAGCCAGCGGAGGGCGGGCTGGGAGAGAGGGCAGTGGCGAGAGAAGCCGGAAGGAAGCAGGCGCAGAGTGCGCCGGACAGCACAGCAAGAAAATAATAAAAGAAAACGAAAAACATATTTAATTTAAAAATAAACGAAAATGGGAGTGCTCAGACTAGGAAATTCTGCCTACATCGTTGCGTGTTCACAAAGAAATGTATAATGTATAACTTTGGACAAGCCCAGATGAGACTATAGACAGCAAAGTCAGTGTTGTAACAATATTGTCTCTGATAAAATGTCTCAATTTAACTTTCTCAATTTCAAAGATAGAATTATTGAGGACTTGCTTGCAAATATTGCAGGATCCACATTGGAAAAATCCAGCTTGTTTGTAGAACCAACAGGTATTACTTGGTTTTCTATAGTGACTTCTTATAAGAAAATCACGTATGTATTTGCCATGCTTGTAACATATCTGTAGGTCAGTGCTTTAAGTGGGGTAAGACATTGAGGGGGACACTCATTTGTGGGCGTGGCTTGTGGGATCGGTGTGGCCTAAAAAGTATGCAAACCGTAAAGTATGTTCACAAATCTGTATAAATGTTGTATATTTATGTGCGTACCTTGCTATGGTTTGTGTACTAAGCAAGCCATCTTTTAAAAACACAGAAATATGTAATATATGTCTGTTTATAAAAGATGGCTTGAAAAGTACACAAAACATAGTAAGTATGCACAAAAATATATAACATTTATATATTTCTGTGCATGCTTTACGGTTTGCATACTTTTCAAGCCATCTTTTTAAAACATTTCTATGTTTATAAAAGATGGTTTAAAAAGTACACAATTCAGACCATCTTTTATAAAGCTTTGCTGACGGACAAAGCATGAGGCGTCTTTGTCCAGCGACAAAGCTTTATAAAAGATGGCTTGAATTGTGTACTTTTCAAGCTATTTTTTATAAACCTCGAAATACATCAAGGAGTCCCCAGGTTCGCCAAGCGTTAAAGATGCCTCAGCGACCTGGGGAGGGGTGGGGATACAAAGGGACAGTAACTTCCTCTGGTGACCCCTCAGGCGAAGGGTCACCAGAGGAATTTACAGTGACGGACTGAATGGCGGGCACATCTCCCGTCGCAGCTGCAGCGGGATAATGGGTCGTGCCAATGTTGTGGTGGGACAGGGCAGCCCCGGCTGGCCCCGGCCCACTTAAAGCACTGTCTGTAACGTATTACTCAGTATTGACTGTAAAGTTTTATACAGTAGGTGCCACTGTTATTGAGAATACCCCACATTTTGGGGTTTGTAAACCATATATGGCTATGAATCCTATGTTATCAGAACCAGATTGATTTTGTTTAGGCTTTGATAATATATTTGCTGATATTCTGGACACTTTATGTAAAGAGTATTCAATTGCCTTAGGAGAATTACCTCTCCCTGAAACATAGACAAATTTCTTCACTGTTTCACATATTTTTTCCTAGCTATTTTAATCGTTGACCTTTTCACTGTGGTGTTTTCACAGCAGCCATTTGACACTTTTTTCAAAAGGCGGCTTCCCCTCAAATTCCCTCTAACCAACCCCACCACCTCACACTGACACCCACCACCCCCAATCCCTTACCCCAAACAAACAACCAATATACATTTTTTTAAATGCGACAAAAATGGCAGAGTGAAAACACCACGTTGAAAAAGGCCAAAGGCTTAAATAACCACGATGAAAACAAGGTAAGCCTTTCTGGTTCCACATGTTTTCTTGGCAGATAGCCAAGAAGCCACTTTCCAAAGAGCATTTACTTTTAGCTCTTAAAAACTCTGAATAAGGTATATTATCTAGATTGCTAGATGGGTGAAAAGAGGTGTTCGGTTAGATGGAATTACTGATGTCTTTTTACAATACATTTTGGTCTTGATCTAATTATTTGTAAACATCATTAGCAGATCTAAAAATTCATATTATTGTTGCTATAATTCATGATGACATTTAAGATAAAATAATTTTGAACAATAAATGCAACACATTTCTACAGCTCCGACTAATGACAATAAAGAAATCATATATATAACAAAGCCACATAACAATGTTTTCATTCCACACATTCCTTACATTGTTAAGAATAAAGAGCTTCTTACCATTAACCCATTAATATATTTGCATATGTGGGGAAAACTCATTGCCTATTGCAATACCTCTTACTTGTAGATACAATTTGCTGTTGAACAGAAAATAACTCTGATGATGCACAATATTGATCATTTTTAATAACATGTGTGTGTGTGTGTTGTTTGTAAGTTCCTGATTAGTTTTTCAAGAAAATGTTTGCTGCATTTAAACAATCAGTGTTTAAAATAATTGCATATGGAGAAGACACATCTAATGTTACCATCATAGAGTATGATTTTCATGGCACATCACTGAATCTATTAATCACCTCTCTGTATCTTTTACATATGAGGGGAGTCACGTTACAAATGGAAGCAAGTAAATATCTATGAAACTGGCCATCAGTTCTGTCGGAGAACCTATGGAACTAACAATTGGCGTACCTGGTGGATTTGTGATATGTGTATAGACCTTTGCGAACAAATAAAGAGTAGCAATTGTAGGATGGTTGAAAACGAATAGGACTTTGGCTTAAAGTGACTAAAATGGCTACATTCAGCTTAATCTGGTCAGGATCAACTAATGTATGTGCATTATCACCAGTTTCAGTCTGGAGATTTCAAACCTTCTAAGGCTTCTGCCTCTCTAATACTCATTGGATTGACTGGACCAGAATAATTATATGTAGAAGAGTTTATAATAGCAAAATGTTTGTGTAATTGTAATGTTCTACATTTGAAAATACCCACACATATATCAACTAAATCCAAATTTTGACACAACAAATGTCAAACCCAATTGTAACAGTTTGGCTGTTTTTCAGGGAAGAAGGGAGACAGATTCACTGCTGTTGTTGAACAATTATTTATGCTTGCATCTACTGTGAATGTGTTTGTGTGTTTGTATTGTTTCCCACGATTTTAATAACCTCTTCCTCGAACCTTGCTCCTGTTTCTTTCACTCCCAACTTTGCTGATTTGATATCTTTTTCCTTTGAAATACCCTTTTCATTTCCTCTTTTTTTGCTCTGATTTCTTCGAAAAAGCCATATTCCATTAACTCTGTTGCTGATGTTCCTGGAATGTCACCTCACTCACCAGAACTAATGTCAGAAGATTCTGGAGTGTTCCTTCGGATGTCAGGGGGTGATATAAAGAGTCATATTGTATGGCAAATGTGTACATCCTGCCATTTATATAGTCATTGTTGTCTCTTTGGAATGTCCTTATGTGTCTTTGATGAATTTCGTCTGGGTAGTTTTGTAATATTAATATACATAAAATCACTTGTTTCTCAAATTGCAGTGTTTTCTTGTCAAAACCTGTATTTCACACACATAATGTTATTGCCATAAATTAGAGATTTGTTTTAACCAATTGAGAGCCTGAACAACATCACAGCAAATGCAAGTCAAACAAATGTTATCTTAATTGGGCTAACAGAATCAATTTTTGGCAAACTTATGAGACATCCTAGGGCTGAATGGCACAACATGATGAGAGAAATGGAGGGTCTCATAAAATAGTAATTTTACACATCAGACCTGTGGTGATGCAGTCAAATTCTTTCAATGGGAGATCCCGGATCTTCTGGCCTTTGTACTTTGTGGGACCACTGCAGAATGTGGTGGGCACCGTGGTGTTGGTTGCACGCAGCCACTCCACTAGCCACTTCACTTCACAGTCACAGTCGAAGATATTTCCACGGAGATCGCTGCATGGTGAGGAAATTAGGTCAGCTGGGACGTGGAGAAGTGCTGTGGATTTTGTTTACACCCTTAACCTGCCAACATGCTCCCAATCTTCAAAGGCTCTCGTTCACACGCCTGACCTGCCAATTTTGTCTCTGTGTATACCGAGTGTCCAGCACAGATGTTCAAAATCATCAGCGAGATGAGAACTCCTCACTCATACAACCAAACGGTTATTGCCTCCCAAGTACCATGCAATCACAAGCCATTAACTGAACAAGGTAATAAGCATCCAGCCATCCATATTCGCAGCACAATTATGCTGGTATGCTGAAATCCCTCGCAATGATATGATATGGCATTTATAACGCGCCTATACACAAGTGTTTCAAGGCGCGATGAAACCAAACCATCAGCTGCAGTGCTTAGCCAAGTCAAGCCCATCAAAGAGGTGGAATTTTCCAATCAGGTGAAGGAAAGCAGCAAAGCAGGCCTGTCAAATGACTCCTGCCCCCTAGACACCTTTATCATGGAACCACAGCCTTTTCCAAGTGGCAACTCATGAATTAATTGCTGCCACCTGGATTCAAACCATGATATTCCCAAGACTGCCTTCATTAAATCACTGCTTTAAAAAAACGACTAAACTGTTGTTTTCAAGAATTGTCGTAATCAATAGCATATTTTATAGCATAGTTAAGATTTATTCTAAATATTCAAACCATCACCCCGTTTATTTTTCCACTGTAGGCAGTGGCATGGGCTGTGAGGTCCTATTACATTGGAAGCAAAGTCATATTCTGTTGTATAACAAGCAGAGGAGTTCTGTAAATAAGGGGCTGACATTCCAATTCATAACATGAAGCATGCGCACCAATGCACCAAGCAATATATTCTGTTATCTTACATTTGTATAGTGCCTATTGCCATAGTTCATGGCATCAAAGCACTTCTGCCTGTCAGAGAGGCTAAGGAGGAGTATGACAGAAAATTCAGTAGTGGTAGGGAGAAGCAATGTCGGGTAGATAGTTGGGATAGTTGGGATGAGGGCGAGGGATATATAAGGTGATAGGGAAGGCATGAGAAGGAAAGGTGGAGGAGCTGTGTGTACAACTGGACCAAATTTATCTTGGGACTCAACTGCATTCTATGGGGTGCAGCACTGAAAGGAGAGATAGCTGGAGAAGAGGTCATCCCTGTGCCAGGGGGTACATCTGGAATGTACTCGCTACATGGTGAGCCTGGGCATGTTGAAGCCATGCCCAAGACAACACAGGCAGCAAAGCCCTTCTACGTACTTCCCTAGAGCCCCCTGTGAAGGCATCATTTAATGGACACAGACATAAAAGTATGGTTTGGGATATAAACATTTAATTGTAAAACATAGAAGGGGGTGGTAGAAGGCCTAACTTGCCCTATGCTCAGGATTGATTTCCCTACTTAAATGAGACTAAGGTTAGTCTGCATCAAGATGTCCAAATCAAAAGTCCATTTGTGTCCAAAACCTATTCTTGCCCTCAAATCTAGGATCTACAATGTGCAAGCTGAAATTGAAGAAGTGGTCAAAACAATATGTTCAATGGGGTCTCTTCCAGCTCAGCATCACATCATCCTCGGTTCCCTTCCCCAAGGTTCAAGATGGTTTGTGGACCCAAAAAAATAGGTTCTTCTGCCTCTAAAATCTCACAGTTCACACAGCTTTGCTTCACAGTTAACTTTTCCATAGGCAGGGGGTGCGTCCCAGACCCTCCTGTTGAACAACACAGTTCTCTAACTTTTTAAAGTTCCACATAACCAAGGTTCCTTTACTTCCGTTCTTTTTTTTTATATTTTACTGATGTTGTCTTCTCGGTCTAGGCGCAGTTGTCAGACCACACGGTCCTCCCATCACAGGTCACGCGACCGAGAGACATTTCTGCTTTCTCATTACTTTCTGAATGTCCTTTTTGCAAACCCACACAGATTTCCAAGTACATTCACCTGCTAGGAAACTGGTTTCAGGTCTTTAGCAACTTCTGTACTGACTTTGCTTCTTGTCAACTTAAAACTTCTGTACTCTGAGTTTCTTTCAGCTTCATTATACTCAATTATTCACAATCATCTTCTTGAGGCTCTTGCCCAACTTTACAGTTCCTTTAGCTTGTATGGTTCACAACACAATAACTTCCTTGTGGCTCTTATTAATGATTGGTTCCTCATCTGTGTTCTTAAATCCAGAAGGTTTCATAATCTGAATTTCATCCACATCAGTATTAAAAAGCAAGTCACCTGCTTGTTTGTTCCACTGACTCCTAACAATGTGTGTCCAAGCATCACCATTAGACAAGGCTGACATACTTGTATAGCGTTCTTGGCTCAAAGCTTTAGCCATATTACAACGTATTGTCTGCTGTGTCAACCATTCTTCTTCACTTGCCAATTCAGAACCACTTTTCCATACACGTGACGTATATTTCTCAGATTATCACACCAACCAAGAAATAAGGACTAATGCTTTCTGTCTCCGCTCATGCTTATTCGCTAGTGATACAAATGTATATGGAGATTGTCTTAGCAACGTCCGGTTGGCTTTTATTCATTTGTATTCTTACACAAGCACTTCTTGCTTGCTACAATTGCATTCCGCCTATCGCGCAAGAGAAAGAACCGCACGGTCAACTTACTGCACAAGAGAAAGAACCGCACGTTCAATTTACCGTGGTTTTCTCTTCACTGCTGCCAGACCTGCTCGGCTTCTGGTAAGCGGTTTCTGCAATGAGGAGCTCATCTAGCTCCGTAGACTTCGGGTAGCAACTCGACCTCTGCCACAATCTCCCACACGTCTTCCGCTGCACAATTCTGGCAATTAGCTTCACCTGCAGACCAGTGATCGCCTTTCACACTTTTTGCTGCACAAGCTCTGCCACCTAGAGTCTTTGGGGAAAACGGACCAACGCAGGACTGGCATATAAGAGTCTGCTTATTCTTAGTCCCAGCATCCTTATAATTCTCCGCCGGTTTTCTAGGATTGTCGACAAAGTACTTGTCTTTGCAAACACTGCTCCCGCTCCAGTGCTGCTTTCTGCTTTTTACTTCACCGGACTCTCTCTCTTGATTGATAGCGGA
Source organism: Ambystoma mexicanum (assembly GCF_040938575.1). Classification (NCBI taxonomy): domain Eukaryota; kingdom Metazoa; phylum Chordata; class Amphibia; order Caudata; family Ambystomatidae; genus Ambystoma; species Ambystoma mexicanum. Next base: position 229,813,870 of record NC_090932.1, read on the forward strand.
GCCATATTTATAGTTCCCGGCTCGTGGAAACTGAGCCCAACCACTAGACCGCTCATATTGCTTCTTCAAGTATGTCTTGTGTGTTAACGACATTCTCCTTATGCCAGTACCTAGATGTTATTCATCATTAGAAGTGGATTCACAAAAATAATAGGGAAGGGACCGGGCAATATCAGCTTCATTAGAATAGGGAAAGTGGGAATTCCACTTCTCAACATTGGGGTTCTTACTCTCGCTGCCCAAGTCTCCCCCGCCCAGGTGATCTTTCCTCGCATATCCACCTCAAGGGTCAGGAGTCAAAAGCGATGGTCTTTCCACAGCTACCTGGATAGGGTAGCTTGGGTAAAAAAGTGAGGACGCCCTCAGATTCCTCACACGGCCCAACAACATTTGGCAGGGGTTGTAAGACAGAAATCCGAATTTGCTCATTTTGAAACAACTCCCTAAAAAGCGAGCAAAATAAATTCAAATTTGTTGGTTTCCACAGTTATTTATGTCATGGTTACCAAAACCCTAGGCTAGTGCACAGTGTGCTTAAGAACACCAAGCCTGACAATAGCTTAGCCGTGGCCAGACTTCTGAGCCTTCCACTGTGTCATGGTGAGCCAAGACATGTAGAACCCATGCCCAAGAAAACACAGCATGTAAAGCCCCTCTATTCACTCCCCTGAGCCCTGAACGGCCAGGTTCTATAGATGGGAAAGCTATATCCGTAAAAATAGGAAGATGAGTGCAGCAAGGCCACCAATAAAGGCAGACGGGCGCTCACTACACAAGACCACTTACATTACATCACCACACATTAGATTTGCAGCATAAACATTGCTATCTATGGAGGGTGTGACTTCTGGATGGGATATATTTCCCGACAGGCTTTGTGCCACAGGACGGCCTCTAGGCCTTGCCAGTAATAAGTTACCGACTTTAGGACACTTGACTTACAAACAGGCAGTGAACCTGAAAAGTGGGTGGGTCTGGGACAGTGTCAGTAGCTTGTCAGGCACACAAGAGGGAGGAGGTGCGAGAGGAGAGTTGCAGGATTCACAGCCAAATTGAGAGCACTATGGCCTATGGTTTAATACAGTAATGCAAGCCTCACAATTTTCCCTCCAGTGTGCATCCTATGTGCTCAGAAAGCTGGCCAAACCAGTTCAGACATCACCCCCTGTCCGTCCTTTGTGTTTCTACTTACAATGTCAACACATTGCTCTCCACATGCATTCTAATCTTACTCCGTGACCTCCAACACTCTGGACTTCCGTCCCCCATGGCGTTCCCACCACCAGTACATTGAGACTATACAAATGATAGAAGGCGCTATAAATTACAATACACGTTTAGTACTGTGCCTGCGAAATATAGCAGCTCTTCTGAAACACAGGTACTCTCGCAATAATGTCCTGCTGAAAAGTGATGGGACTATCGCAGGCATGCTAAAACATGCTGACGCCATCTCATTCAAAGACCAGCACCGCTGCTGTGAAGTGACAGCACTGTTTCATTAACAATATCCCCTGCGGGGGAGACAGCCCCACACAGATCCCAGACGCCTGAAGGAGAGGTTCCGTGATTGGCCATTAAAAACAGAGCGGCTGCTTCAATGATAGAGGCCCTCATTACGACCCTGGCGGAATCCGCGGTGCTAAATGCACCGCGGAGCATGGCGGAAAGCCGCCGATAGCGCCATGGGGGTTGTCGGATTTACCACGCCATGCCGACCTTGGCGGAGCGGTAAATCCCCAATCCCCATTTTACCCTTCCCCATTCCCATTCTTGCCCCATAGGGTATAATGGGAGTGGGGAAGGAGTTAATTACGCCGCCGTAAAGTACGGCGGCGTAATTAACAACGAGGTCCCTTAGCGCCATGGTTTTCTCCGCCCGGTAAAACCAGGCGGAGAAAACCTCCATGGCGCTACGGGGAACTCGTATTACGGCGGACGGGTCCGCCGCGATTAGCGCTGGCGGACACCCACTCCGCAAGGGTCCTAATGAGGCCCAGAGTGTTGCTAGCTTCTCCCTAATGAAATTGGTGAAAGGATAGCTCAGAGTGCATGAGCAGTCACTCCTGGACACCTCTGCTGACACTAACAAGTGCCCGTGTATGGCACATGCAAACTCTCTGAAAACTAGGCGCAGCCCAACACCGGAGGCTGTTCAATGTTATGAATAGGACGTCTGCCCGTGTTGCTGATGCAAGGGTAAGCGTAGTATGATGAAACGTCCATACATATTCACAGGTGAAAAACTTCCCAAAATTGCACAAAATACTGCTGCTATTAAGATGCCACCATTATGGGCAAGAAGAAAAAACGTGGACAAAGCTGCAAAAATGCAACCCTCGCCCAAGACACATTTTAACAAAATATTAAAGTCTTACACATCAAGCTCAGTAGGAACAAGGGTGTGAAAACTATCCTCCAAAGTTCGGAAAATTAAGGTAACACAAAATCTTGTTGCAAGAGGGGTTGTCTTGGAATTTGACTAAAAGTGACATGATTATGAGAAAATCTTAAAATCTGAAAACACTTCTCAGCCAGCACAAAGAAGCTGATTTTCTATGAGCTCCTAATTTGACAGGGAGGATAGCTCAAGGGCAACGTGCTCGCCTTTGAAGCAAAATGATATGGAGCAACAGAGGTTCAATCCCCGGGTATAACCAATCATATCAGGGGGAGCCATTACATTAACACTGCAGCTTAAACGGCTCCACAACGCCAGATTTTCGTCATTTGCATGGCAGAGTGCAAATGTGCTGGGCGAAAATTTTGCACTGCACTTTTGCACTCCACCGTACAAAGTGTGTAACTGCTGCCTGGCATGCTCGCATTTCAGAGAGCGTTAACTTTACAATTGTGAACACTGCATGCGGTGCTTACCATTACAATTAAACGCTGTCTGACATGCTTGCGAGCATGCTAGGCAGCGTTACCTTGAATTGTGGACGCCACTTGCCAATTACAATGAAACACTGTCTGACATGCTCGCGAGCACTCGGCAGAGTACAAAAGTGCAGGGCAGAAGGCAGTGTACACACAAATTGCATTATGTAAATGTACATTTTTATGTGTAACTAAGCTGTGAGGGATCTCATGCAATGCGCCCTAATACCCACGGGTCTGGTGCGCAATACAAGTAATAAAACAAACAAACAAACACACATGCACACTGCATAACGTAATGGCTCCCTGCCTTCAAATTATGAGCTCATAGAAAATTAGCTCCCGTTTGTGTTTTCTGGTGCCCAGGACGCTTTTTGCTCTAGTCTGTCCATGGTGGCAGCTCAGAAAGGTATCGGGCAGTGGGTACCATAGACACACACGCAATCACGAATGCTCAGTGGCACTTACAGGTCACTCAGCAGGTTCAGCGGCTTAAAGATGTCCCTTGGCAAGGAATGGAGGTTATTGTTGGCGAGAGATCTGTGAAGAAAGAGCAGGGGTTATTCAAGGTAGGACTGGGAATAGTGTTCATCTGTCTCAAATATAGGGGGAGGGCATAAAGCCCGATTTATTGCCGTCACCTGGGAGCATGCCAAGAACAGACCAGCCAAATGACAGTGACATCACGTGCTGTACTTGCACATATCTCTGCTCCCTAAAGAGCCGATTCATGGAATATTTGCACGGTTCAAAGTGACTTTGCACTACGCAAAAGTGACTTTGCACTGATGACACAAACCCTGATACATGGAACTGTGCAAAGTGTATTTTTGCCTGATTTAATCCTAGCACCCCCATCCATCAGCCTAGTGGCACAGGCCATGGGGTCTTCATCTGCCACACAGTTTTTGAGTGGTAGAGGAGAAGGAAATCAGTGTAGGCATGGGGGCACATTACCTGCTCTCCCCTTTCGGCCACCACCCAGGGCATCTAGGAGCCACCTGACTCACCCACGTTTGCCTGCTGGGGGACTGAGGAAAGCTCCTCTATGGCTAGGGCTCACTACCAGCTTCCTTTGGTGCTTGCCCATTCGTACCCAAGGCGAAGGGCAGGAGCCAACTAGTTGCTAGTTAGTGCATCAGCCTCTGTAGGATTTAATGATTTGCCGGCATGGCCAGAATGCCAACTTGTAACCCACAGCTTGCACAAAGCTCACTGCAACAGGTGCATCAACCAACAGAGGTACTTCACACATTACATCCACATTATGTAATCTGGTGCTTTACCTTTTTGAGGGTAGGTGAAAAATAATGGTTGGGATATGAAAAAAGTAATTCAGGAGAGGAAAGTGGCTTAAAATCCCCAAAGTAGTGCAATGTAAACTAACTGGGGTTTTTGGAGCATAGACTACTTCCATTTGGGCAGCCTTTTTGCACTAAACATGTGATAGATGCAAGAGTTTGAATGAATCCTGCCCACTACCATTGCTCTGTGCCACCTCCCATGCCATCATGTTTTAGTCCCTATAGCCCATTTCAGAGGGGGACCAGCCAATTGCAAAGCAGTTATGCTCCTGACGCCAACATGTGGTATGTAAGGTACCCAGAGAAATGCAAGTCGCTAGTATTGATATTGATATTGATATTTTATTTCTATCGCGCTCGTACACAAGTGTTTCAGAGCGCGACAAGGCAAGGGAGGGGAACAGGCGAGAACCAAACAGCAATCTTACCAGGCCCAGTGACATTGAGAACGCGCAAGTGCATGGGAGAGGGGGAGGGGAAAAGTGCATGGAAGGGGGGAGAAGTGGAAAGTGCGAAGCAGAGGAGAAACAGATAAATAGCAATAAATAAATAATAAAGGCAACAAACAGTGGTAGTGCAGCCAGCAATTTGCACGTGCTAGGTTTAAGGCAGACAGGGTAGGTCTGATAAGTGCAGGAAGAAAAAGGGGGGATGTATGGGCACAGATGCAGACCCCAGTGCAAGGAGTGGCCCAGAGGCAGTGCGGGAGGGTGGCGGGGTGAGCAGGTACCTGGGCCCGGAGGACAGAGGGTGGCCAGGTGCACGGTTCCAAGAGAGAACAGATCAGCAGGGGAGAGGGGGAGCGAAGGCAGAAGAAAAGAGGAAGTCAAGTTTTAGAGTGGCAGGGAGGCTGTTCCAGAGGGAGGCCCCAGCCGAAGACAGAGATCTACCCTCAGATCGTTTCTTTGAAAAACGACTGACCCTGAGGGAGTTAGAGGTAGAGGAGCAAAGAGCTTGAGAGGGGAGGTATTTGCGGAGGGACAACTGAAGGTATTTTGGACCCAGGCCCCAGAAAGCCATGTGGACAATGCAGAGGGTTTCGAATTTAATCATTGCATCCACTGGGAGCCAATGGAGAGATTTCAGAGCTGGAGAGATACGATCCCAGGGCTTGAGGCAAAGGACAAAAGTCTCGCAGTCCTGTTCTGGATTAGTTGCAGAGGGCGGAGAGTAGAGGCAGGTAGATTTAGAAAGAGGCTGTTACAATAGACCAACAAAGCGAGAACCAGATCTTCGGATACCATGCGCTTCTGGGGGAAGGAGAGGAAAGGCAGAGTACCTCTGAGGAGGTGCAGTAGGAAATTTGACTTTTTAGAGACCTCAGAGATGTGGGCGGAGAAGGAAAGGGTTGAGTCAAAGATGACCCAAGGTTCTTAGCCTCGCAGGTGGGGGTAGGAGGAGGGCCAAGGGAGGCCGGCCAGGGAGTGAGGGGAAAGGATGGTGAAGGTGTGCCGATGAGGGGGATCTCCGTCTTGCTGGCATTCAGACAAAGATCATTGGCAGCACACCAATCTTGAATGGCAGTTAGGCAATCAGAGATGAGAGAGGGAGAGGAGGTGGCAGAGGGCAGCCTGAAAATGAGTTGAGTGTCGTCAGCGTAGCACTGGAAATTTGAGTAGAAAGTGGCAATGCAGTCGGCGAGAGTTGCCAGGTATTGGTTGAAAAGCCAGGGCGAGAGGGTAGACCCCTGGGGAACACCACAGGTAGAGAGGAAGATAGATGAAAGGAAGGACCCAAGTTGGACCTGGGAGGGTCGGTCTGAGTGGAAAGAGGTCAGCCAGGCCAGAGCCTAATCAGTGATACCCAGGTTTACACAGAGACGGTTGAGCAGGATGGTATGGTTGACCGTGTCGAAGGCAGAAGAGAGATCGAGGAGGATGAGGACAGAGGGAATGTTAGAGTCAAGGTTGGAGAGCAGATCTTCACGGATGTTCAGGAGAGCGGTTTTCGTGCTTCTGGCAGCTCTGAAGCCAGACTGGTGGTCATGGAGAAAACCAACAGAATTGGAATGAAAGTTAAGCTGAGAGATGGCCAACTTTTCCAGGGGTTTGCCCAGAAATGGAGTAATGGAAATTAGGCGATAGTTAGCTGGACAAGAAGGATCAGCTTTGGGTTTCGTGAGAAGAAGATGCACAAGGGAGTGCTTCCGAGGGGAGGGGAAGGATCCTGAGGCAAAGGAGTGGTTGCAAAAATCAACAAGGGCTGGAGCGAGGGTGTCAATGTGGTCCTTGATGGTTTTAGAGGAACAGGGATAAACCTGTTTTGACGAGGCTTTCCTAGATCGGACTTGTCTAGCGACCTCGTCAGGGGAGAAAAGTGGAAAGGATGAGAAGGATGATGGGGGGGTATGGGGCGTGGCCTGGCAGCCATGGAGTAGGCTGTGACTCCATTGTGCTCCGTGATCCGGCAATTGTTTTTATGTAACGTATGCTACCAGTCAATTAACTATTACATAGAAATAATAGCAGGGGTGTCCGAAGGTGACGGGAAGAAGATGCATCTACCCGCAAGCGAATATGAAGAGGAATGCGGGAGATCTGATACATTGTATCACAGCTTGAAGGTGGCCGTATGAAGATAAAATGGCGGCCGCGACAGAACAAAGGGACCCGTGAGACCAGATAGATTGAAGAGAGGACCAGCGAAGGCCGGGTTGGGGCTGCGCTGACAAGTGTAAACAGCGGAACCCTGAGGAAAGGGCAGGCTGAGGCACGTAGAGGCGCTGCGGGAGGAGTGCGTGGTAGCTGATTGCCGCAGCAAGACGCAACTGCGGACCTGCCCCCCGGTGTGGGTGAGGAGCGCCGAATCGTATCCAGCAGTGATGCCGGCACCTACCCACCTCACACAATGTTCCTCCCGGGCCTTTACTCTATACTACTGAGAATCATTCTCCACATCACCAATTCCGCATGCCTGCCCAGCTCACCCCTTAACTTGACCAGCCTAGGCACCACATCACCCACTCTTACAGAGCCCAGCACCACAATCATGCTTACCCTACTCGCTCCCCCATGCCTTTCGGACAAGCTGACCAGATTACGATCCAGACTTCCCAAAATACACGAGCCTAGAGCCAGGGACTCCACACAATCCATACTCACATACCGAACATCCAGTAGCACCTGCGCTAACCTTACGCTAAAAAAACCTGAACCTAAACCCGTCAACTCCACTACAACTAACAACAGAGCGCTCATCACGGCAACCACCCCCACCCCTGCCAAAGCCAATACCCTACCTATAAAAGGTGCTCTCATCAACGCACGCTCCATGATTGCCCATGCCACGGACATCGCTGATCTCATTTTAGCTGAAGATCTAGACCTCCTAGCCATAACAGAGTCCTGGCTTCATGCAGCCGCATGCCCAGCCCTTTCGCTAGCCATCCCCACTGATTACACCATCATCCGAGCGGACAGAACTGAAGCTAAAGGCAGAGGTTTGGCCATCATTGCCAAGACCCACCTTAACATCAGACTTAACTCCGCTACACACCTCCCATCATGCGAATCACTCACAGCCAAGCTACCCACTGCCAACTCCCAAACAATATCCATTCACTTACTATACAGACCGCCTGGACCCCTGGGATCTTTCGAGGAAGACCTCAATGGCATCCTTACCGACAACCTAAAATACTCCTCACAATGCCTCCTCCTAGGAGACTTCAATTTAGGCTACAAAGACCCCAAAGACAATCAAGCCACTCTCATCACTAACACCTTGTCTGAACTAGGCTTCACACAAAAAGTAACCAGCCCCATCCATAACAAAGGGAGAATCCTTGACTGGATAGCAGACTACAACTGTGCCGTATCGATCACTAACAACACTCCCCAATCCTGGACCGACCACCATCTCCTCTCCTTCTCACTTGAGGCCTCAAGCCCTACAACCAACATGGCACTAGCCGCAGCCATCCCCACGAGAAGCAAAAAAAATATTACAGTAGAAAAACTGATCCCGCTCATTCTTCCTACACTTAGCCAACTCCAAGACTCTAATCCCTATGACCTCGTAGAAGGATATAACAACACCATGCGCATAGCCTTAGACGCCATTGCACCATTGAAACTTAGAAAATCCAAACCAAAAAAGCACCTCAACCAATGGTTCTCCAGCCATTTTAAAACCCTTAGATTGGAAAAGCGTAAACTGGAACAAGTCTGGAGACAATCTCCGACAGACCATAACAAACTACTGCTTAACAAAATAATGGCCAACTATAAAAAAGAAATCATAGCGGCCAAACAAGAATCCTATAACCAGAGAATCTCACAATCCAATTCCAGCTCCAGAGAATTATTTACTATCCTGAAAGAATTGGAAACCCCGGTAACAATCCCAGATACTTGTGTTAAAAACAAACAATGGTGCACCAGTGTCCAAAATGCACTAAACAACAAAGTCACTGGCCTTCAAACAAAAATTAAAAACAAGAAAGACTCCCTCACCAATCTCACCAACCCCATCAACGCCCACTCGAGCCCTCCACCCTCACACCACACACCCAACACTGCTCGCTTCAGCTTTTCCAAAGTCTCTTCTCTCGAAGTAGAAAAAATCATTCTTGGCCTTAAACCCTCCAATTGCAAAGGCGACCTCTGCCCTCCACAAATCATTAAAGACGCGGCAAGAGACCTCTCGCCATTCATCATCAGACTCATCAATGCCTCTTTTTCCTCAGGAACAGTCCCCGGTAACCTCAAAGAGTCCTGGGTCCTCCCTCTCCTCAAAAAACCCTCCCTCGACCCGTCCATCCCAACCAACTACAGACCGATTACCACTGTCCCATTCCTGCTCAAGATACTAGACAAGACAGCATACCAACAAATCCAAAAATATCTTGAAACAAACCACCTTCTAGGAATAAGACAATCCGGCTTCAAACCCCAACATGGAACTGAAACCGCCCTGATAGATCTGAAAGCCCAAATAGACGTCCTTAGAGATAATGGGAAAACTGCATTACTACTCTTGTTAGACCTCTCCGCGGCGTTTGACCTAGTTGACCATAAAATCCTATGTAATCATTTAGACTCAGCTGCCCACTTTTCACAAGAAGCCATCAGTTGGATTGGGTCATTCCTCAACAACAGATCCATGAGAGTCTTCTCCCCCTCTGCCGCCGCCGAACCCATCCCGTGTGGAGTCCCACAGGGCTCGTGCGTCTCCCCCACTCTGTACAACGTGTTCACGAAGCCCCTGTTTGATGATTTAGATGGCCTGGGTATCACCTACACTAACTACGCCGATGATCCACAGATCTTCATCCCGTTGACGGGAGATTACAACCAGGATTTGGCCTTGGTGAACAAGGTGTATCTCATCATCCAGGCATGGATGGCTTCGCACAGTCTATGCCTGAATGATGACAAAACTGAACTCATCACCCTTGGTTCCACTTCCAACCTAACCAAACTCGACCACAACTACGCCAACTTCATCATAGACGGGAACCTAATCAAGATTTCCAAAGAAGTAAAAACTCTAGGAATATACCTCGACTCCTCCCTAACCTTCCACAAACAGGTTAGCTCGATGGCATCCTCTACGGCCTACACATGTAAGCTTATAAGAGCAGCCAAACCCTTCCTCTCCACCCACAGCTGCACTACACTAGCCAGAGCATTGGTATTATCCAAACTGGACTATTGTAACGCCCTCTACATAGGAGCCACCAAGCAAATCACCAACAAAATTCAGATGTTACAAAACAACGCTCTTAGGGCAGCGCTCAATATTCCCAGGAGGGAACACATTTCCAATATCAGGAAATCCCATAACTGGCTCAGCACAACAGACAAAATCCTGCTTAAAGTAGCATCGCTCACCCACAAATGCCTGAATAACGCTGCCCCACGCTATCTGGCAGACAGAATATGCAAACACACCCCCATTAGACCCACCAGAACCTCCAATGCTAATCTGCTCACTGTCCCCAGATTTAAACGCACCAAAATGGGTGGCAACAGCTTCCAGGTGAAAGCACCTCAACACTGGAACTCCTTACCACCATCGCTGAGAACTCCCCAATCTTACTCACTTTTTAGACGCAACTACATCCATTGGTTAAAGAACACGAACCATTAACACCTCTAACACCACACGGCTGCTCTCCGTATTGCATGCTTTAAGTAAATCTGTAAATTTGTAATATTAAATTTGTAAATATTTGTAATTCTTTAAATATATTTACTGCATTATCTCCTGCCAAACTGTACACATGTTCCTTCATTGTCACACCTTAATTATGTAATGTAAAGTATAAGCAACCTGTAACCAAGCTTTGAATAACCTTGCTGCTCATGCGCCCTCATACCCTCGGGTCTGGTGCGCAATACAAATGAATAAACTAAACTAAACTAAACCGCGCACGCATTGATAGTGTGTGCAGCTGCCAGCGACAACTATCATCAGATCCAGGGAGGGAGTGAAGGCTCGCGGCCGCGACTATAAGCCGGGTTGAGGATACTGAGGAGCTCAACCTGGGCACCCGTGAATGCGTTGCCGGCGAGATACGCGCTCGGCCAGCAGCCAACGAGGTACGGAGAAGAGACTCAACTAATAAGCAGCGCAGTACGGTGAAGAGCTGCCGGGAGAAGCTGCCAAATCGTGTTCTGCGAGGATGCCGGCACCGCGCGCACATGAATAGTGTGTGCGGCTGCTGGTGACAATTATTATCGGATCCAGGGAGGAAGCGAAGGCTAGCGGACCGCGTCTGTAAGCCGAATTACGGAGACTGAAGAGCACAACTCAGGCACCCGAAAACACGTTGCCTGCGGGATACGAGCTCGCCCAGCAGCCAAAGAGGTACGGATAATCTAATAAGCAGCGCAGTACATGCGGTGAGCTGCGTGGCGTTGAATTGAGCTGATTCGCTCTGTGTCGCTCCCCTGTGGGCTGGTGGCACAGCGCCAAGCGATGTAAGATGGGGAGACCCGGCACATTGCGAGGCCTTTGAAGAAGGCACCCAGACCCTAATACGGCGCCTATAAGTGCTGTGTGTGACAACGTTTTGCAAGGCCTGTGAGGAAATAAGGGCCTGCGGACTGCGACTGTAAACCGGGTTCAGGGTGCACCACCTGGGCACCGAACAGTACATAGTCTGCGGTACATGCGCCCAGTCGGCAGACAACGGGACAGAGAAAGGGGGCCTGACTAATAAGCAGCGCGGTACAAGCTGTGAGCCGCGGTGCACTCACGTGGGCTGGTTCGTGCTGAGCTGCTCCCCTGTGGGCTGGCAGCACAGAGCCACGCGATGTAAGATGGGGAGACCCTGCACATTGCAAGGCCTTATAGAAGGCACCCAGACCCCAGTATTGCGCCCGGAGTGACTCAGCACCGCTACTGTGGGGCAGGGCGGACTGCACCCCTTCAAGGACCCAATACGAGCCAGGGGTGGAGGCGCGGCGGTAAATTGAGCGTGTGGGAAATAATAAATGCGCACTGGGGTGGTCTGGAAGTCAGCCTGGGCAAAGGTATGTGTGGCAACAATGTAGATGACTTGGATGAGCAGCATCTGCTACTGAAAACGAAGATACGTGGGAGAGCACAACCCACCTGGAATCTAAGTGCAGCGCACACTGCTGCATGCTGCGGCTCTTTGAAGGCTACGTGTCTGGGCCCGGATTGCCCGGGTGTCGCTGTGGAGCTGTGGGAACGGACTTGGAGCGACACAAAGGGGCCCGAAACTGAACACACAAACAGGACCGCATTATGTTGGTTAAAGGACTCAGGGCTAAAAGCAAACTACCCACGATGGACGCCCTTGCTAAAACGCGACAAACTACCGCTGCCCCGGTGTCGGGCCCAGCAGCGGTCTCCGCGGGTGACACTCCAGGGAGAGAAAATCATCAGGTCCTCGAGGCGATAACTGAGCTGAGGAACACATGGGGGACAGCAATGGCGGAACTACGAATGGCCTTAGAGGACAAGATTGATGCAGTGGGAATTGAAGTTACCCTGCTATGACAGGATGTCAGGACACTGTCGGAAAAAACAAGTGGACTGGAGATTGCGGTGAAAGCGAATACAGAAACTAGTACGAACAATACTAAGGAAGTCCACATATTGAAGCAGCAAGTAGCTAACCTGGAGAACCGAGCAGAGGAAGCGGAGGGGAGGGCGAGGAGGAACAACATCCGAGTAATCGGCTTGCCGGAGGGGGAGGAGGGCCAGGACCCCACGGACTATGTGGAGAACATGATCCTGCAAGAGATAGGAGCGGACAAGTTGTCACAAGGGTTTACTGTCAAACGAGCACATCGGGCCCTGACGAGAAAACCACGACCCGGGGCCCCTCCTCGAGCGATAATTGCGAAAATATTAAACTATAAAGGCAGAGAAAAAATCCTGGAATATTTTCGTAAAGGTGGGATGATTGAAAGGGCATTTACTAACATTACGGCATATCCTGACTACACAATGTTAGTGCAAAGGCAGAGATACAGCTATGTGGCAGTCAAGAGGAGACTGCGCGTCGCTGGGATCAAATACATGTTGTTGTACCCTGCAAGGCTAAAAGTCTTCCACAAAAGTAAAGTGTTCTTTTTGGAAACCCCGGAGGATGCGACGGCATGGCTGGACCTGCAGGGCTGCCCAGATCGAGAGGAAGAACAAGACCGTGAGAAGCGCGACAAATGAGAGGGATGCAGTAAAATCAGTGGGGGGCTGAGCAGAGGGGAGCCCATTATGTCATGTTTCAATATCCGAACTGCATTATGTCACTTTTGGACCTATCGACCCTGTTGGACTGGAATATAGATAATAAGAAGTACAGATTTGACTGGGAAATACTAACAGCAATAAACAGGAGCAATAGAATGGAGGCAGTCTACCCCCCCCAAGAATTAGTAGTAAGACAGCCGCTAGGGCTGCTCGACCCTACTGAGCTGCGAGTACGGGCTATTGCCAGAAAGGGCTAAATGCGGGGGTGCCTGAGATCCAGGGATGGAGCTGGGCAACAGTTGGGGTGGGTGTTGTTGGGATGGGATAGGGAGGCGGGAGGTTGGGGGGTTGGGGAGTTTGTTGTGTTTGGGGTGTTTGTAGTTAGGGGAAGTTTGAAGGGGAGAACGAGCCTATGTAGCCGGAGATGGCAGTGGTATCTGGACCGCATTAGTGGAAGGGGAAAGGGAACTCTAATGAGCCATGGGGGCCTTAAAATAATTACATGGAATGTCAGGGGACTTAATAGTTATCTAAAGAGGAACAAGGTTATGTTGTACCTGCGCAGACAGAAGATACACATTGCGTTATTGCAGGAGACTCACCTGACGAGGGAAAAGATGGAGATGGTTGCGAAGAAGTGGAAAGGGGTGGTTGCGGGCTCGACATATTCTGCATATGCTAGAGGAGTGCTCACTTGGGTGGCGCCGCATGTCCCATTTCAACTGTTGCAGGAAAAGGCAGAAACAGATGGTAGGATGGTCATACTGAGGGGATTGGTGGAAAATAAGGAGATAAACATTGTAAATACATATGCCCCCAATCAGAATACGGCAGCATATTTCAGAACCCTGGGTACTAACCTTAGCATGTGTATGGGGAGCGCGGTGATCTGGGGTGGGGATTTTAACTGTGTACTAAACCCCAGAGTAGATAGATCAGACGGGAAGATTGATAGACCCGCCCCAGCGGTTAAAGCACTGAAGACACTACTAGACGACTTTGGTCTGGCAGATGTGTGGAGAACGAGACATCCCCAAGAAAGACAATACTCGCACTATTCTGCCCCGCAGCGGCTACATACGAGACTGGACTATGTCTTTGCCACGTCAGAGGTAATTACTGAGATTACTCAGGTGAAATATAAAGCGAGGGTCCTTTCGGACCACTCGCCCCTCGTTCTCGGGTGGCAATACTGCCCCACGAGGGCAAGGATTCCGACATGGCGCCTCAGGGCAGAGGCACTCAAAGACCCCTGTTTTAGAGAAGACATAAGGGAGGAGATTATGAACTACTCTGAGACAAATACGGGTAGCGTGGACTCGGCAAGCACATTATGGGAAGCCTTCAAGGTGGTGGTGCGAGGTGCAGCCATAGCAAAATCAAAGGGCCTGCAGGGCGGGATCTTGGCTGACCTACAGGAAACAGAAAAGGAACTGGAAAAGGCATTGAAGGGGGGAGGTGACATGGAAAGTGACATGGAGTTGATACTTGCACTGCAGCAGAAATGTGCAGAGCAATGGGAAAGATTGTGCAACCTCAACTATAAAAAATATATAGAGAGGCAGCATGCGGGAGGAGATAAAACAGGAAGGCTTCTGACATGGTTGTATAAGAGCGAAACATCCAGATCCCCGATTAGAACGATAACGAGAGAAGATGGTAGTGTAGCTGACACCCAAGAGGGAGTTAATCAGGAATTTGCAGATTATTATAGGTCACTTTATGGAAATAAGGAGGGAAGTAGTCATGGATAGATAACGGAAACACTGGAGGACATAGGACTGCCCAAGATAAGTGCTGAGGAAAGAGAGGAGCTAGATGCACCGATTACTTTGGAGGAGTTGGGAGAATTGGTGAGGCAGCTGCCTACTAGTAAGACTGCAGGGGCGGACGGGCTCCCCTAGTGAATTTTATAAAGTATATAAGGATGAAGTGCTCCCCCCAATTTTAGAAATGTTAAATGAAGCGTTTGAAGTGGGACGGCTGCCGGAGTCACTTAGAGAGACGATCATAATACTGCTTCCCAAACCCAACAAGCCTGGGCATAGTTGTGGCTCCTACATACCCCTGTCGATGTTGAACCAAGAAAGCAAGATATTAACGGCTGTCTTGGCAAACAGACTGCGGAGAATTATTGCCAAGCTAATACACCCCGACCAAACGGGCTATGTCCCGAATAGAAAGATAACTCATAATCACAGACGGCTCCAACGGGTCGGGTCATTGAATGGGGAAGTAAGAACGAAGGCGAAATGGCAATTGTGTCCTTGGACGCGATAAAGGCTTTCGATTCGGTCAAGTGGCCATGGTTGCTGGCAGCCCTGGCAGGCTATGGTATGGGACCTGGATACATAAGGTGAGCGGAGATACTATATAGCGAACCGCTGGCTAGGGTCAAAACAGGATCAGTAATATCCGAAAGATGGCAGCTCAGTAGAGGCACCAGACAAGGGTGCCCATGGTCCCCAATGCTCTATATACTAGCCCTAGAACCCCTAGCAATATACCTTAGGCAACAATACGATACTATAGGTATCGAGATAGGAGGGGAACGACACTTGATCTCCTTATATGCAGATGACCTGCTGCTGTACTTGAGGCACCCGGAGGAAAATCTCCAGTACATCCTGGAAGTGATGGACAGATACGCGGGGTTGTCGGGTATAGCGGTGAATCCACAAAAATCTAGTATTTTCCCACTAGGCAGTTATAAGGGAGTCCCTGTGGGACGGTTGCCAGTGTTACAAACACCATTGTCGGTTGGTACGTTCCGGTACCATGGGATAGATGTGTACCACACAGTGGAAGAGGAGCACAGGCACAATACCGAGTTAGCCATTGAGAGAATCGAGAAGTGTATGCAATTCTGGGTGAGGTTACCCCTAGCAATAATGGGACGGGGGGCAATGCTTAAAATGGTGGTCCTACCTAGGCTCTTACACTATTTTGGGAATATTGCATACCTAATACCCAAGAAGTTTGTCACTAAACTGAACAGCATGTGTAGGGATTTCCTGTGGCATGGTACCCGGAATAGGGTGGCACTATGGAAGCTGCAGAACTTTTATGAAGGAGGGGGGATAAAACTGCCTAATTATGAGGTTTATTATGTAGCGAGCCAGCTGCAATATATTGCCAAAATGCTCTCAGATGAACAGACCCCCGAATCTAGGTTGTTTGGACAGGATTGTGCCCCGTTTTACTTAAAAGAGATGATCTGGTTGTCCAGGTCAGAAATAGAAGAGCACCCTAAGATGATGATGCTGGGTTGGAAGATCTGGCGCCGAGCATGCCAGATGATGGGAAACCCATTCCCATGCTCCCCGCAGGTACCACTATTTGCACTAATAGTGTATCACAACGGATGGGTAACCCCTAAACCATGGAACTGGGAAACAACAAAATAGCACGAGAAAACCCCGGAAGGGGAAAGAAGTTCACATGGAAAAGTACTATATTAGTCAGAGTACTCAATTGTAAAAACTAGAGGCAAAGAAGAGGAGGAAGCTCAGACATAGATATTCACATTTTAATTTTTAATTTATTATCATAGTAAAATCGCATGATATATAAACATCTAAACATCAATGAAAAGGAAGAATTAATTTATGTATAAAATTGTTGTCAAATCTCATGCCTCGAAATATTCAGACACAATTAAACTACCACAATTCATAACCTTGTATTGATCGAGGTAAAAACATCACTGTCTCATTTATAAGTTGCATTCAAAGGATAGAATTGCTGTAAACCCAATTAATAATTGAGTGCTGATTGCAAACGAATGCTAACCAGGAAATAAAGTGCTGGATGCAAAAAAAGTGCTAAGTGCTAAACTACCACAATTCATAACCTTGTATTGATCGAGGTAAAAACATCACTGTCTCATTTATAAGTTGCATTCAAAAGATAGAATTGCTGTAAACCCAATTAATAATTGAGTGCTGATTGCAAACGAATGCTAACCAGGAAATAGAGTGCTGGATGCAGAAAAAGTGCTAAGTGCCTACTGTACATACTGTGCATAGATGATCTTGAAATATCAAAACAGTTTCGGCGAATTCAGCCTATCTGGTTCAATTAAACGAACCAGTAGTCGCCTTCTTCAGGGCGCACTATGTATTAAAGATATAAACCTAGAACATACTAATGCATGAGTATCAATATATCATTCAGTAGTTCTCGTAGATAAAATCTTTGTGTGATTCATAAGGGCTTGATTGTGGATCTGGAGTCTGTTTTGAAGACGTAGACCCTAAGTTGGTCCAAGATAGTGGTGCCGCAAAATAATTTTGATTCGATCCGCCACCCGAGCTGGACTGGTGATGCAAATTAATTCACATCTTAAAATGATTTGAACTCTTGATCGAAGCCATAAGGGACCCAGTTCTGGAAAAAAGAATCAGGAATGTTCCCGCTGGGCTGTCCGGAATATTCCAAAATCGGTGTAAGCTCAAGCCAGGAGAAGAGGCCAACGGTTTCGGGACCGTAGAAGAAAATAGCCGTGGGTGCAAACCCCGGAGTACGCCTTTACTCTCGCCTCTGTAGACGGCCGCTGGAATCTCGCGCGAGATTCTCCTGGCTTGAGCTTACACCGATTTTGGAATATTCCGGACAGCCCAGCGGGAACATTCCTGATTCTTTTTTCCAGAACTGGGTCCCTTATGGCTTCGATCAAGAGTTCAAATCATTTTAAGATGTGAATTAATTTGCATCACCAGTCCAGCTCGGGTGGCGGATCGAATCAAAATTATTTTGCGGCACCACTATCTTGGACCAACTTAGGGTCTACGTCTTCAAAACAGACTCCAGATCCACAATCAAGCCCTTATGAATCACACAAAGATTTTATCTACGAGAACTACTGAATGATATATTGATACTCATGCATTAGTATGTTCTAGGTTTATATCTTTAATACATAGTGCGCCCTGAAGAAGGCGACTACTGGTTCGTTTAATTGAACCAGATAGGCTGAATTCGCCGAAACTGTTTTGATATTTCAAGATCATCTATGCACAGTATGTACAGTAGGCACTTAGCACTTTTTCTGCATCCAGCACTTTATTTCCTGGTTAGCATTCGTTTGCAATCAGCACTCAATTATTAATTGGGTTTACAGCAATTCTATCTTTTGAATGCAACTTATAAATGAGACAGTGATGTTTTTACCTCGATCAATACAAGGTTATGAATTGTGGTAGTTTAGCACTTAGCACTTTTTTTGCATCCAGCACTTTATTTCCTGGTTAGCATTCGTTTGCAATCAGCACTCAATTATTAATTGGGTTTACAGCAATTCTATCCTTTGAATGCAACTTATAAATGAGACAGTGATGTTTTTACCTCGATCAATACAAGGTTATGAATTGTGGTAGTTTAATTGTGTCTGAATATTTCGAGGCATGAGATTTGACAACAATTTTATACATAAATTAATTCTTCCTTTTCATTGATGTTTAGATGTTTATATATCATGCGATTTTACTATGATAATAAATTAAAAATTAAAATGTGAATATCTATGTCTGAGCTTCCTCCTCTTCTTTGCCTCTAGTTTTTACAATTGAGTACTCTGACTAATATAGTACTTTTCCATGTGAACTTCTTTCCCCTTCCGGGGTTTTCTCGTACCACTATTTGCACTGGCAGGGGGAGATAGGCAGCTGAGGATGATAATTAGGAACCACTGGGAGTCGTTGGGGTTAGTGACGATGGGAGATATCTGGTGAGAGGGGACTATCATAGGTTTTGAAGTGCTGAAGTGCGGGATGTGGAAACGTGCCCTGGGGTACCACAAGAAGGTGTCAAGAAATGCGAGCCTAAAACAGATACAACTATATATCACGCCCAGGGCATATATGACACCCCAGAGTATATCTAGATTTGAAAATGCTGGGAGAAGCATGTCCCAAATGTGACAAAGAAATGCTGGCATGGTACACATGTTTTGGTCATGCCCGGTAATTGAACGCTTCTGGGGTGAAATAGCGCAGAAACTAGCGGAAAAGGGGGTCACAATGGTTATTGATACGGCTTGGGCATGCTTGCTGGGGGGGTTCCCTAGATCGCAGAAACTTAAGCATTTTAGTAAATTGAAAGATTTAGCATATGTGCTTGCAAAGAGAAGGATCGCCATGGGATGGAAGACATGTCACAGGCCACGGGTGGAGGTGTGGTGGAAGGAGTTGCAGAAATGGGCGGAGGCAGAAACCACAGTATGGCAAGAGGCGAGCGCTGTGGGGGGAGAGGGGGAGGCAGGAATCCTGATGGCATGGAAATCAATAATAGCAGAATTGTTCGAAACTCTACAGGATCTGACAGAATCCACTTATAGTGAGACCCAACCGCGCGAAGCGGATACAGAGAGCGTGGAACAAATAGGCTCGCAAGGGAGGGTGGGATAAGGGGAGCAGTGGCTAAAATTGTGTAAAGGAAAAAATTAACTGTTGATATTTGCACTGCAAGTTTGGTTTGTATTGTTTTTGTTTGAATAAACCAATAAAATTATGTTAAAAAAAGGATGGTGGGGGTTGGCTAAAGGAGGGTCAGCAAGCACAGATGGAGAGGGGAGAGGAGTGGTGGAGGTGGAGGGGGTGGACAGTATGTCCTGGGTTTTTGAAAGAAGTGAGAGGCAAGGGCATTGCAAAGAGCCTGTGTGGCAACAAGAGGGGTAGAGACTGCAGCAGGTTTGGACAGCTCCTTGCAGATTTTAGAGAGTTCGGCCGAGTTGTTAGATGCCGCAGAGACACGGCAGAGACACGAGCTTGAATGTGGACTCTCTTCTTGGTGAGAACAGAGTCGGTATTGCCTTTGTAGCAGGTGACAGGCCAGTTTGTCAGAGGATAAAACCTTCTATGCATCACATTTCAGTTTTCGTGGGAAGCCGACTGTCAGTAAAAAAAAAGCAAAACTTAGGCAGTGAGTCAGCCACAGGCATGTGCCTGTGATGTCACTTCCTGTAATGCCACTTTGCATGACATCACCTGGGTCAAAGGTTGCACAATAAGGTTCAGCCCCCTTCCCTCGATACATTTAGGAGTTGGCACCCCTGGTCATGTTCTCTTGCCAGTTGCTCACACATGCACACACAAACATGCTACTGGTCCCTGTTATACATACAAGTGCGTCAGGCTCTTCAGTCCCCGGAAGGTTTGTCGCGACAGAGCTTGGATGTCGTTGTTCTCTATGAATCTGAAAAGAGATCAAAGCAAGAGCTTCTGTGTTATGCCTTCCCTTGAAAGTATCTCATGTTGAACATCCCCCATAC
Source organism: Ambystoma mexicanum (assembly GCF_040938575.1). NCBI lineage: Eukaryota > Metazoa > Chordata > Amphibia > Caudata > Ambystomatidae > Ambystoma > Ambystoma mexicanum. The sequence continues at coordinate 229,833,994 of NC_090932.1, forward strand.
CTTATTGGGCCAAATAACAAGGTTGTGACATGAATCCAATTTTACAGAAAATAATGCGCAATAAAATATGGAGGACGATTGTTCTGCGTTATTTATCTGTGACATTCGGATGTCCACGATTTGCATGAATTCAAAATGTCAGCGGGAAAAAAAAAAGTTATTTTGCCGAAAATAACTTTAGGTTTTGTCTCCCGCAGACATTTGTTGTAACCTGCTCCCCCCACCCCTTTACTTACCTACTTGCGACACACTGCGTTGTGTGTCGCGATTCTGCCATCCCTCTGCGATGCTGGTTCCCTTCAGTGACGTGCATGGTAAACGGCGCCGCAAGGTCCTTTTTTTTCTTTTTTTTTGCAACTTAATTATTTAGATCGCGGGGGACACCCCCGCAACCCCTGATGTGAGTGTTATGAACAAAGGTGCCACCATCGCCGCTCCACTTGTTCACTACAATCGCATCGAATGGACGATCATTTCACGTCCTGACATCCCAAGATTGGAATACCCTGCCGCTGCCTCTGTGTTTGGAGACTTGCTACTCGCCGTTCCGTAAGCGCTTAAAAACGCACCTATTTGACTGACATTCACTCATTTGGACGTATTTTCTCTCCTAGTGCTCGGGGGATGTGTAACACCCTGATGCTTGCAAGCTTTGGCGCATTACAAATAAATAAAATGGTAGATTTGATCGAAATTGTTCGAGTGTTCGAAATTTTCGTTCAGCCGAAATTCGATCAAATCTATCATTCTTTTTTTTTCTTAAATTTGTATACGTACTCCGTGACATTTAGCACAGCAATATTGCATATGCTTTAAATCTACAGATGAACACAGCCTGTGGCTGTGATCCTCGGGGTAATATGCTCATGAGAACTAGGCTGGATAATCAGCCACAGGTAACACTGAGCAGAGTAATAATCTATACTCATCGTTCGCATTAAATTGTAACAATTTACAACACTGTACATTAAAATCGTCATAATAATGTACAGCAACAATTCATGGGGGTAATTCCGAACAGTGGTGATATTTAGGGATATACGTACAGAACACTATCCCATGGTTATTCTGTACAGAGTAATACTGTATAGAATGCTCTTCCAAAGAGTAATGCTTCATCTATATATATATATGTGTGTGTAGGAGTATACACAGAGTGACTAGGAGCCTCCACAGCATTCTGCTCGTCTACATAGACAACCACATGGGCATTGGAGAGAAAGTGCTCTGCTGCTTTGTGTCCTACCACCCTGAGTTTAACCAGATGGATACCTCCGGATCCCCACCTCTCTCTAGCTGCCATGTTTAGAGTCCCACAGGGGTCCATCCTCTCACCATGATCATCCACCTCTAAACGCAGCCCTGAGAACGCTCTGTAACAGCCACAACATCCACATCAACCAGCACGCAAACTATAAACTTCACCTAAAAGCATCATCCATGGACTCAATGCATGCCACGCCATGATGTAGACCTAGATATCAAATGTCTCAAATGGAATTCCCACTAATACATAATCCCTGCTTCTCACCAATAATTCTGGCTGCCCCCAACCCAGACCAGGCTGTCTGCCAAGAATCTGAAGGGGTTCACCTTGCAGCCGACACCGTGTACCAAGTCTCCGGGATTGCACATAGACAGCCGCCTTTCCGTCATAGCACTCATAGGGAAGGCATCTCAGAGAGCATGGTACCAACTATTCCTGTGGAAAACCAAGCCCTTCTTAGCGCGCACCTGCTTCAGATCCACTGTACAGTACAGGCCCTAGTTCTGATCACTGGCCTAACCTCCTTCACCCTAGATCGTATGAAAAGCGTCCTTCATGCCACTGCGCGCATCAAAGGTCTCCACAAATTCAATGACCTAATGCCCACACTCATCAAAATCCTCTGGCTACCCGTGCAGACACACCCCATCTTCAAAGACAGTTGCATCATATGAAAAGCTGTCACCATGCATGCTCCCTCCAATTCACCATCTCTGGTAGTCAGCACATCAACAGGAGACAGCACCTGGCCGACTACAGCACCGGAAATGCAAAAGAGAAAGAACCAGAAAACAAGCATTCATATTCTGTTTCTCACTGAGAAACCTACACCCTGGAATTGGGACGTCTGTTCAACTCACTGGGTGAAAGCCATCTACATCCTCGCGACCCTGGTGTATGGCCTCCTGCCTGGTTGGTAAGCAATACACTCATCTTGTTGCTTCTTCAAACAATTCCTTTAGCCTTATGTCTTTGTCCATGACATGTTTAAAAGAGTAAACCAGTTCATGTGATTGGTTCAAGGACAGTGTAATGCTGTCTTGCTGTACGACATACAGCTATGTTCTGAGCTACAAATGTAGATGCCCCCAGAGTAAGTTTGATGCTGCCCCACCCGGTTTTCAGAGGACTGTTAGACAGACAACTTATTCTTGCATCTTGGAGCAGGGAGAGCTCAAAGAACCGGGCATTGCCAGTAAGAAGCTTGTCCGTAGATCTCTTTGGGGAAGCAGCGGAACTCTTCTTCTCTACAGCTGCACCCATATCCATTTTGTTGTAACCTGACCATGAACACTCGGATCCAGGACACAGTACAGAGCCCAAGAAGGTCTAAAGAGGTGTCTTCTCTTTGAGATGTGACTAGTCCTACATTGTTTGGAGTGCTTGGACCACCAGTCCTCCTTCTCTCCCAGAAAAGCAACGCCACTCCATTCACCGCCAGGATAGTTGTGAGCTGTGCCCACCCCCTATTCTTGTGACTGCATAAGGGCCGTGGATGTGGATGAGAATGAAGTTTGTGGTAGGGCCAAGTCCAGAGTGCACCCCATAATCTAGATCCTCCAGTGGGCAGTGTGGGCAGCCTTGGTGTACACCCCGACATCATCTTTATCCGCAGCACCTTCTGGAACTTTGGCTGCTCCATAGACTTCCCTGTAAGCCATGGAGGAAGCACTCCCATTGCTGAGCTGAAAGCACCAAGGAACCGCCAACCCTGACACGATAGCCTGTTAAGGAAAGTGTAGTCTTTCAATAAATGAATAGTAGCACCGGCAAAGTCTGGTTTCGGCTACCTTACTTTTGGTATATTTTGAGTGGGGCTTTTGAGAAACATTTTTAATTCTGTTATAAGCCACTTGGCTGATTTTAAATGATATTGTTGTGTATGTGTTACTTAAAGTGCCATATCATTTCTCAAAAGCCCACCAAGTATTCTAAGTGGTTTACCGGAATGTTCAGTTTGGCACCCATTGGCGAGCATGAGCTATTCGAGCCCCAGCTTTTACTTTATATTAATGGCCACACTTTCAGGTCTGACTGAAGGCATCCAGAGCTATTGTAATAGACAGAAAAAGAGAACCAGAAAAGTCTAGGCATGCCAAGAAGATGGTGCAGCAGTTTTGGAGGTTGTTAAATGTGTCTTCTTCCACAAAGGAGTCCTCGTGTTAAGGTTGGCAGGCAGAAGGAATATGCGGACCAACCCCTCTTCCCCACCAAGAACACCGTCCCACAGTGACTGGCCACCACTTCCTGCTACCACCTGCCGCACGCCCACTTCCTCTTGTTCCTCTTCGCCCTATTCTTTACTGGGAGTCTGGGTGAATAGGCATACAGCAGGACTGGGAGGAATGAAAGCTTCTCTGCTTCATCTGCAGGTCACCATCCTCCCCAATGTTACAACAGGCCAAGGCAGAGTGAATGCTGGGATATGTATGAATATGTCTTAGGATCTGTGTCTGTGGTTCGCAAACAGTGGAATGGTTCCGCAGTTCTGGTTGGAAAATTCAAGGCCGCTTGACCCTAGAATGCTTTATCAATAGAGCCTAATTTCGAGTTGATGGTATCCCTGCTGTAATACCGCCCAAATGCAATAGCGTTAGCACCCACCGGTCCGCGGTATTACCGCTGGATCACGAGTTGGGCATTCGCAGTAAATCCCCATTCCCCATTGGGTCCATTGGGTCCATTGGATCCAAGGGGGCATTTCCAACGCTAATAACGCGTGCTAATACAGCCGGTGGTAATACAGGCAAAATACAGGCAAAAACATAGGCCGCTAAATGGGAGGTAAAACAGCCCATTTAGGGCCCAACTCGTGATAGGGCCAGACCTTAAATGCTGCGTTAATACCGTTACCACCGCATTTAAGGGCTACAGCCCAACTCGTGATGAGGCCCCATGTGTCATTTGTCATGCCCAACACAAAACTTGGAAATAAATAGAATAGTAATATCTCTCTGTTTTGTCCTTTCTGCACAAATGAAATTGAGAGCATTGTGCATTGTGCATTTTGTTTGAATTTTCCCTTATTATGTGGACTTAAGGAAAAACTATTTAAGACCGCCTTTTAGACTTCGCACAGTTAGATCGACCACAGAGGCATTGCTGCTCTGCAGTGCAGGCCAGGACTCCTCAGCAACCCACACAATGGGGAACTACCTGCTTCGGGCTGGGAGAAGGTGGACTCAGACTATGCCCAAGTAGAGGGGGAGGGAGAAGCAATTTCAAGAGTCTTGTGTGTGATCAATTCTGCATGAGCTGGCTATGAGTTTTTGAGACTGCACTTGTGTGTAAGTCTTAGCCGGCTATATTATGTCCCAGCCTGTTGTGATCAAAAAGATTTTTCAAAGCAGAATTATTATGGAGCCCATAGTTTCTAATGCATTTTAAGGTAACATGTAACACGTTCATTGATTCATGCACTACAGTATCGTACGTGAACTTGGGCCTTGCTTGTGTAGCATTTCAGGGGCACCCTGGTTATCAGGAACGGCCCATTTACAGTTTTGTTTTTTTAACTTTTGTTATGTATTTAATTTTTGTTACTCATGTATTGTGCATTTTAATGTTATATGTTGCTGTATCTACTGTGTATGATATGATATGGTATTTATAACGTGCCTATACAGAAGTGTTTCAAGGCGCGACGAGGCAGGGGAGGGAAAAAAAACTGTGGAAAGACAGACAAACGATCCTACTAGGCCAAGTGTCATTCAGATCGCGCAAGTGCAAGGGTAGGGAGAGAGGGAAAAGTGCCTGGGGGGAAGGGAGAGGGGGAAGTGCAGTACATGTACATATATAAATGCAAAATAACATAACATAGCATAACATGGGATAGAGGAATAAATACGATGGTAAAGCGGCCTGATGGTGGCAAGTGCAGAGTAGAGCAGACAAGTGCTGGTGGGGCTGTAGGGATACAGAAAAACAGTCCCTAAGTGCAGGGGTTTCCAGAGAGGCAGGGCAGGAGTGCAAAGGGTGGGACCTGGCCCCAAGGTCAGAAGGGGTCCAGGTAACCAGTGCAGATTCGGCCGGAAATTTCAGCAGGGGAGAGACGCAGAGAAAGCAGAAGCAAAGTGGAAGGTTTTGAGGTGTTTCCGGACCCGGAGATGGTTCTCCTCAAGTTTCAGGGAGGCAGGAAGGCTGTTCCAGAGGGAGGCCCCTACCGAAGAGAGAGATTGACCACCAACTTGTTGCTTGGCAAAGCAGCTGCGCATGAGGGAGTTGGAGGCAGATGAGGGAAGAGCCCGAGAAGGAAGGTATTTAGGAAGAGAGAGTTGAAGGTAAAGCAGCCCCAGGCCCCAGAAGGCCTTGTGGATAATGCAGAGGGTTTTGAACTTAATCCTTGCAGACACTGGGAGCCAGTGCAGAAATTTCAGTCCTGGAGAGATACGATCCCAGGGCTTGAGGCCAAGAGCAAGTCTCGCAGTCCTGTTTTGGATAGGTTGAAGAGGGCGGAGAGTAGAGGCAGGCAGATTTAGATGGAGGCTGTTGCAGTAGTCCAGCTTAGAGAGAACCAGGGCTCTAGAGACGGTGAGCTTCTGGGTGAAGGAGAGGAGGGGAAGAATACCTCTGAGGAGGTGCAGCTGGTAGTGTGACTTCTTAGAGACGTCGGAGATGTGAGGAGAGAAGGAGAGTGTGGAGTCAAAGATGACCCCAAGGTTTTTGGCCTTGCAGGTGGGAGCAGGAAGAGGGCCAAGAGAGGCCGGCTGAGAGCTGCAGGGAAGGAGGGAGAGGGTGTGCCGATGAGTAGAATCTCGGTCTTACTGGCATTAAGGCAGAGGTCATTTGCGGCACACCACTTCTGGATAGCAGACAGACAGTCAGCGATGAGGGAAGGAGAGAAGGAGGCCGAGGGTAGCCTAAGGATGAGCTGGGTATGCGGTGGGCAAGGAGTGCCAGGTATTGGTTGAATAGCCAAGGAGAGAGGTTAGACCCCTGGGGTACACCACAGGTAGAGAAAAAGATATCGGAGAGGAAGAACCCAAGTTGGACCTGGGACGGTCGGTCGGAGAGGAAAGAAGTCAGCCACGCCAGAGCCTGTCCTGTGATACCCAGGTTATCACGGAGACGGTTGAGCAGGATGGCGTGGTTGAGAGTGTCAAAGGCAGAAGAGAGATCAAGCAAGATGGGGACACACGGGGTGTTGGGATCAAGGTTGGAGAGCAGGTCTTCACGGATGTTCAGGAGAGCAGTTTCCGTGCTTCTGGCAGCTCTGAAGCCAGACTGATGGTCATGAAGACAACCAACAGATTTGGTGTGGAGATTAAGATGGGAGATGGCAGTTTCTCCAGGAGTTTGCCCAGGAAGGGAGTGATGGAGATTGGGCGATAGTTAGCTGGGCCAGAGGGGTCGGCAGAGGGTTTCTTAAGAAGGGGGTGCACAAGGGAGTGCTTCAGGGGGATGGGAAGACTTCAGTGGTGAAGGAGTGATTGCAGAAATCAGCCAGGGCAGGAGCCAGGGAGTCGATGTGGTCCTTGATAGTTTTGGAGGAACAGGGGTGAACCTGTTTTGATGAGACTTTCATAGATTGGACTTGTCGAGAAACCTCATCTGCAGAGAAAAGGGGAAAGGCAGAGAGGGAGGGGTGGTGCCAGCAGAAGGGTCAGAGGAAGAGCAGGGGATAGAGGGAGGGAGGCGAGAAGAGGACAGTGAGGACAGGATGTCCTGGGTCTTAGAAATTAAATGCGAAGCCAGTGACGTGCAGAGGGCCTGGGAGGGGACAGGAGAGGTAGAGACAGCAGCAAGATTGGCTAGTTCCTTGCAGATTTTAAAGAGTTCACTTGAGTTGTTAGATGCCGCAGAGATCCGGGCTTGGATATGGGCTCTCTTATTGGTGAGAACGGAGAGCCGATATTGCCGTTGCAGCAGGCGGCAGGCCAGTTTGTCAGAGGATGAACATGAAGCACGCCATTTCCTCTCTGCCACCCTGCACTTGCGTTTTAGGGTGACGAGATCAGAATCATACCAGGAGTTACACTTGGCTTTGAGCTTCAGGCGGATTCTCAAGACAGGGGCAAGGATATCAAGAGTATCAGATATAGCAGAGTGGAGCATGGAGAGGGCTGTGTCAGGGTGGGAGTCAGCCAAAGGGAGAGGAGGGGGTGAGAAGGTGACGGCAAAAGCCTCAACTGACACGTGCTTCATGGGACGGATGACCGTGAAGATGGGTGGCAGTGATGAAGGTGGCTTGGCCTGAGGGGTAGGGAGGGTGAGGTGGGAGGATAGGAGAAAGTGATCACTCCAGGAGAGAGGAGTGGAGAGAGGGACAGAGAGGGGAAGATCAGAGGAGATCAGGGCATCGAGAGTTTGCCCTGCAGAATAAGTCGGGCCAGAGGGGAGAATGGTGAGTGAGAGAGAGTCGCAGAGTTCACGAAAGTGTCCAGAGGGAGGACAGGAGGCATCCAAGTGGATGTTGAAGTTTCCCAGAAGGAGGAGTTGAGTGGTTGAGGTCAAGAGAGAGGAGGAGAGGTCCGCCCACTCGGAGAGGAAGGAGAAAATCTGACCAGGTGGCTGATAGATTTTAGCCACAGTAAGGGAATGGCTGGGAGAGAGAGAGAGAGACGGAAGACGAGGCATTCAAAAGAGGAGTAGGTCTGCGTAGGAGTGAGAGAGGCGGGAATCCACTCAGGGAAGATAAGGGCAACACCCCCACCAGAGCAGTTGGGCCTAGGCACTGAGAGGATCTTGTAGCCGTCCGGTAGGAGCGTGTCAAAGCTGGTTACAGAGTGAACCATGTCTCAGTGAGGCCGAGGACATCAAGATCAAGTTCTTCAAGAAGGCGGAAGATATCAGAGGAATGTTTGAAAGCAGAGCTAGAGTTAAGAGTGGCAATGTGGAGAAGGTTGCCATCCTTGAAGGACTTCCGGGGAGGGGTACAGATCAGAGGTACGTCCTGCGGAGGTGTAGAAGTGCCAGAGAGGGAGGAGAGTAGAGGAGGTCCCAGACACAGCCTGCACCCCTGCCCCCCCTTTCGAGATACCAGGAAAGTACTCGCCAAGGTATGTGACGTATGAGGAGCAGATGAACCAACAAAGAGCTGCACTGGGACTGTGCCCAGTGTATATTAGAAGAGCTGTACCTGTTGAAGCGCCCGTAACCAGACAGCCCTGGGCAGCACGGTACCCCATCAGACAACCATACCAGCCGCTGATATGAAACGATGAGTGTTTCCAGACTGTCCATGAGGAGACACAAAGAGCCCTGATGGAAGGCAAATGGTAACGAAACACGGGCATGGACAGACTCGCACATGGACAAAGGTAACTCGCCAGCACGAGCAGACATTAAATATAAATACAAGAGACACGAAAGACAAAACGATGCTGAACCATAAAAGAAACATAGCTGTGAACCCAGATGAAAGAATTGAACCAGCTAATGTGTGTAAATAGGCTCGGAACGCAAGAAGCTAAAGAAATCGATACTGCTTGCAATGCTTAGTAGAAGAATAGGGCGGCAAGCGCCATTCATATATCTACCTCAAATAAGGCACGCTATACAAGTGCGACTCCATTTTGTAAAAGTAGAAGTATGCCCAGGCGGCCGAGACCTAACAGGCTAGGTTTCACATCCCAGTCAGCCTGGAGAAAGAGCGGAATCGAAACTCAACAAAGGGCAGCTTTTGCCTGGGAAATCGAGGTCAGCCTAAGAAAAGGAGGAGAGCTTCAGTGAAGAAGAACTGAAACTTCAGAGCATACCAGCCTGCCCCATGAAGGTCAAGATAAGGAGGCCCGGGCAGGTGGTGGGGCCAAAAGGAGAATTAAATACACTAAAAGCTGGAAACTGAAGCAGAATCATGGTGAACTAACATGTGACCAGCCAGGCGCGAAGAAGTACCACCGTCTGATGTCATCCAGAACCCAGGATGCCATAACTTTTCCTGATAAGAGACTACAGTTTCGAGGCCATCCTCAGCCAACTAACTGACACATCGCCCTAAAACACTGATTCATGGAAAGGAGGCAGGGTGAATCCTGGGGCACTAGGCACCTTGGTGTCCATTCTGCATGCTGCTAATTAAAGTGGAGATTTATGTTTAGGGCTGTAACTTGCCCAATCACAATGGACCATGTAATCTAGGGTCCTATAGACACTGTAACCAATAGGATGTTGTAGTTGTAGTGACGTCCACCACGCGTGATGTAGAGGGATGAGCGTAGACGCCCACCCGATAAGAGTTAACCAATCCGCATGCTCTATTGCCATATACAGATAAAGCACCTACACTTAAGTTACCTTTCCTAACCAATTATATTGCATGATGATTTTTTATAGAATTGGACGTCAGTGATGATGAGTTTTGCCTATAATAATGACTTTTTGACTGAAGTTCGAGGAAGTCGGAGCGAGACAGGTGATCGCAGTCCTGCTGATTCCCATTTGTTTCCCTGTTTGATGTGCTTGTCATTAAACAGACTTCCCTTTGCCAAACCTCTTCTGAGTCTTCATTATTGAGTCGTGTTGGAGTAAGTGAATCCTGCACCCCCAGACCTCACATGGTGCAGCTATCTTGTCTTACAGGTACCAGAGGGTGCGCACTGACCCATTGTCCCGTCAGTGTAATTACGCCCTTCTGTACACTTGGTAGCGTGAGGATGGTTTCGCCCATTGATTATTGATTATATAATTCTAAGACGCCTTTAGACCGACGGCACGAAGTAACTCTAGGGGGGTTAATGACTCGAGTATAAGCTAAAAAGTGTTGCCGGGGGACACCCGTGATAAAACGAAGGATTATCAGGGGGGCACCTGAGATAAAAACGTAAGGATTACCGGGGGGGACACCCGAGATAAAAACGAAGGATTACCAGGGGGGCACCTGAGATAAAAATGTAAGGATTCGCCTTATTCCTGCGCTTTAATACAGCGGTCAGAAGAAACGTGAACTCAGAGCCCACAGAGGGGGGACGATTAGACTACGGTGACGTTTAAAGACGGCACTAAGGGAGTTTGTTCAAACTCCATGATGGGGTATTGATTAGAAGGCAGGTATACGTATGACCAGCTGGTGTCCGTCTAGTCTGTCAAGTGTCTGTCATATGTGTCCTGTTGTGTGTCAAATGTGAAATAATTGTATCGTTGATTGTTTGAAATGCAATTTGGCTTTACGCGATTCTGTAACTAAGAGGGAATCGCTAATGAATTGATGTTTTTGAGCAAATTGATAGTATACATTTTGGCGGGAAAAGATTGGATTGGAGCTTGCGTATTTGGTGCTCGATCATACTATTGGAAGGTCAAAGAACTGTATAAATACTGTTAGTGATGAAATTAAGAATGGAGGAAGTTACCCTGCTTGCACATTTGTGCAAGCAGCTACCCAAGCATGCACCAAAACTGAAAAAGTATAGCACAGAGTGGGTTAAGGGTACCGCCAACAAGATGTTTATGCCTTGGCCACAGAATGGGTCCCTTTCTAAAGCCGTCTTACAACACATGACGACTTTCCTCCATGCCACATATACCGGCAAGAAGTTAGAGAAACGCCTTGCTGTCCTCGAACTTTGGAAAATGTTCGAGCAGACGAAGGAGGAAGATCCACTCGCAGACTGGATATTAAATGTAAGAACGGAGGGGGGTGAGATGCCTACCGCGCCACCAGCCCCGCCTGAGCCAGTGATCGAGGGGAGTAAGTCAGAGGATCTATACCCGCTAAGAGAACTCAAGGCAGCCATGCGGTATAGCAACCCTGCATATGTGTAACGCTCACCTGATTCCCGTAGAGGCGCCGGTCTTGACTGGGCGTATTCCGTATCTTCAAAGGTGATGTGTAACACACGGCTGGCTCTTTGGGCTGGACCTCTGTGCACTGTATGTCTGACTCGAAGGGTAAGATGTCTGCAGATAGAAAATATGGGATTAAGGAACTGGGTTATTGAATGTCTCTCTCTTCTTCCCTTTCTCTTCTCCTGTAGAACCCCAAAGGTTAACGCTCTCACCTTAGGTAAGTGAACGCCGTGCTCTCCATCTGCCTCGGGACAGGGTGCTGTAACCAGTTTCTTCACTGGATAAGGGGAGCAGGCCTCTTGACTTCAGAGGACTGCTGTCCGTCGTTTACTGCACGAACGGTAAGTTTAGAGTAATTCTAATGTCTTTAAAGTCTTTAGTAATGATGTTTCTTGTTTTGCAGGGTTCCGGCGATGGCGGATGACGGGCTGAAGTGAGTTGAAGATGGAGCCCGTGTGATGAATAGAAGCGCCTGGAAGCACGTAAGTAAGCGCTTGTTGTCTGCTTCACGATGCGCTCTGTCTTTTTATTTTGCAGGTACAAGTTCGGAGCGGCTGCAGGGTGCCGGAATACCCACTGGGTTAGATGTGGAAAGGAGTAATGGCACGTGAGTATTAAAGTTCCCCAATGTCTTAAACGCACCTTGTTTTGTCTTTCAGATGCGGGATGCAGCGCCGAAGGCCTCCGGAGCGTGCGAAGAGTTGGTAAGCTTTTGTCTTTCAGATGCCGGAATGCAGTGTGAAGACCTCCGGAGCGCACGAAGAGTAGGTAAGCCTTTGTCTTTCAGATGCCGGAATGCAGCGCCAGGCGTTGGTGACAGCCGATGGACCAGGTAAGTGAAGAGCTGTCACTGAAGACCGTAATGCTAACCTGTTCTTTCTTGTCTTTATAGGTGTTGCTGAAGACTGGATTCAGGATGGTAAGCCTTTTTCCTTAGGCCCAGGATCAGATGCAGAAGACACGATGAGCGTTCTGCTGCAGAGGATGCAGAATAACGCAAAGCAAGATTCATCCATCGGGTGTGGTTTAAATAGCCTCCTGTAGTGCTTAGGTGTCTCCTTCCACAGCCACGCCTAGGTAAGAAAAGAGTTCCTGCTTTCCAGAAGAGTTCCAGTGTTCTGAATCTAGGGAGTGGCTCCTGCCCCACCCAACAGGAAAAGTAGTTCCAAACAGAAGAGGATCAGAGGCTCAACTGGCAGGCAAGTAAGCAGCATGGTCTGCTGCAGGTAAGTCCACCCAAGCATTATGAGCCCGGCGCTTCCAGCCCTAGGACTGGGCATATTTATGAGCCTGGTGCCACTGGCGCCAGGACTGGGTCCAAAAGGTCCCAATTGGGACTGGTTGGCACGTGGAACCTGGGTTATGGATCTGCTTCCAAGGGAGTTGGGAAAACCCTGACCTTTTGGAAGCAGAGATCATGACAGTACCCCCCTCAAGGCCCCTCCCAAACCGGGCTTCTCCGGGGGTTTTGGCTTGTCAGGAAATGTTCGGTGAAATCTTTTGATTAGGCGAGGAGCATGGACATATTCAGCAGGTTCCCAGGATCTCTCTTGGGGGCCGTAGCCTTTCCAGTCAATTAGGTAAAATAGTTTAGATTTGGAGATCTTGGAGTCCAGAATGCTTTTGACTTCAAACTCGAGTTCTCCATCAACTAGGATAGGTTTTGGAGATTTAGTTAGTCGGGTTTGAGGTTGCACGGGTTTTAATAGAGAGACGTGGAAGACCGGATGTATCTTCATGTGCGGGGGCAAGTCCAACTTGACCGCTACTGGGTTTACTATGGTAGTGATGGAATAGGAACCAAGGTATCTTGGGTTGAATGTGCGTGGCCCTTTTAGAGGTAGATATTTGGTGGATAACCAGACTTGATCCCCTACTTGATATTGAGGGGCTTCCTTCCGATGTTGATCTGCTCCTTTCTTGTATTGTTCTTTAGCCCTTTGAAGGTGAGAAACAGCTTCCTTAAAGGCTTGGGTGATTGTAGAATGCAGGTAGTCTACTGCTGGTGTTTCAAGATCTTGGAGGGGATCCAACTCCGAGGTTCGAGGGTGACTGCCGTACAAAAGAAAAAACGGGGTTTTCCCAGTTCCCGAATGGACAGAGTTATTGTAGGCATATTCGGCTATCCAAAGGATGTCTTTCCAAGTTTTTTCAGTTTGTTGCAGCTTGCAGCGTAAATACTGTTCCAGAGTTTGATTGGTCCTCTCGGTTTGTCCGTCGGTCTGAGGGTGGTGACTGGTCGATAGTCTCACATCAATTTGAGCCGACCGACAGCAACTTCGCCAAAAATGAGAAATAAATTGACTACCTCGATCCGAAATTAGAACCGAAGGAAAACCGTGCAGTCGGACGATGTTTTCGAGAAATTCTCGGGCCAGAGTTGCTGCTGTTGGCAAGCCTTTGAGCGGAATGAAATGCGCCATCTTGGAGAATAAGTCCACGATTACTAGAATCGTATTGTATTGAGAGCATGGAGGTAGATCTGTGATGAAGTCCATAGAAAGCGTATGCCAAGGGCGAAGTGGGATGTCAATAGGGCGTAAGAGGCCTGCTGGTCTTTCCTTTTGACTCTTGTTTTGGGCGCATACTCCACAGGACATTATAAAGTCTCTGATATCTTTTTTCCAAGACGGCCACCAGAAGTAGCGCTTGATCTTTTCTGAGGTCTTGGCCATACCGGGATGTCCTTCCATTAAAGAATCGTGATAACAAGAGATTACTTTTTTCTGTAAATGTGTGCTGGGTAGGTATAATCGTTCTTGGAAATACAATAAGTTGTCCTTTACTGCAAAGTCCTTTCCCTGCAGATGCCAATTCTGTATGTCTGCTGGAGTTACAAGTTGCCTGGCTTTATCCTTAACTTCCTCTATGGATTCTGTGGCGATTACACCCAGAATTCTTTGTTCGGGAATGATTGGTACAGGTTTAGGGTTGATCAAGTGTTCTTCCACTCCCATCCGAGAAAGGGCATCAGCTTTACCGTTCTTTGTACCAGGTCGATAGGTAATTATGAAGTCAAACTCGGCAAAGAATAATGCCCAACGGAGTTGTCTAGAGGATTGGGCTTTTGCGGTTTTCAAATATTGCAGGTTTCGGTGATCCGTAATCACAGTAACGGTGTGTCGGGCCCCCAGCAGATAATGCCGCCAAGCCTTAAAGGCAGACTTGATAGCCAGAAGTTCCTTGTCAGTAATCGTGTAATTGATTTCAGGAGGCGAGAATTTGTGGGACCAAAATGCCACGGGATGCAACTGATTGGTTACCGGGTCCTTTTGTGATAGAACTGCCCCCATGGCAAGGCTTGAAGCATCAGTTTCCACGATGTAGGGGAGTTCGGGGCGAGGGTGTTTTAAGATTGGTGCAGAGATAAATTTAGTCTTCAAATCCTGGAAAGCTTGTTCCGCCTCGGTAGACCATTCAAAACGTTTGTTTTTCTTTAACAAGGCAGTGATGGGCTGGACTATTCGAGAGAATTCGGGGATAAACCTGTGGTAAAAGTTAGCGAAGCCTAACATGCTTTGCACACCTTTTACGGAGGATGGTGATGGCCATTTGAGAACTGCATCGACCTTCTTTGAATCCACACGCACTCCGCCAGGTGATAATATGAATCCCAAGAATTCAACTTCAGTCACGTTGAAAACACATTTTTCCAACTTAGCGAAAAGTTTGTGTTGACGCAATCTTTCGAGGACCATTTTCACGTGTTTCCGATGTTCAGATTCCGATGAAGAATAAACGAGGATGTCGTCAATGAAAACAACAACACACACATCTATGAGCTCTCTGAGGACATCGTTCATAAAATATTGAAAGGCGGCCGGGGCATTGCAAAGTCCGAAGGGCATGACCTGATATTCAAATAGCCCATACTTGGTGCGGAAGGCCGTCTTCCATTCATCGCCCTCTTTTACTCGTACCAAGTGGTAAGCTCCTCTAAGATCCAGCTTTGTATATATGCATGCTTTTCTGACTTGGTCCAGGAGTTCAGGGATCAAAGGTAACGGATATCTATTCTTAACGGTGATCTGGTTCAGGGAGCGATAATCTATACAAGTTCTAAGGTCTCCTTCCTTTTTTGGAACGAAGAACAAAGCTGAAGAAGCAGGGGACTTGGAAGGACGAATAAACCCATTTGCCAGGTATTGATCCAGGTATTGTCGAAGGTGAAGGTTCTCAGGCTCGGTGAGGGCATAAATTCTACTACAAGGAGGAGTAGATCCAGGTATCAGGTCTATCTGGCAGTCATAAAACCTATGAGGAGGTAGAGAGTTAGCCTGATCCTTCTGGAAAACATCTTGGTATTGTAGGTATTCGGGAGGTAACTGGGGAGTCTCTGAAGAAATTGCTGCCAGTGCAACACCAGGTGGAGGGTGACAAGTAGAGACACATTCTGGAAACTGGACCGTTCTTGCTCGCCAATCGATCAGAGGATTGTGTTTCTCTAACCAAGGTATTCCTAGAATAATCTGAAACTGAGGGGCCTTGATCACATCGAACACGATCTTCTCATGGTGTCCATCTTGACTTACTAGCGTCACCTCTTGAGTGGTATGCGTTACTGGCCCGGAGGCTATCTCCGTACCATCCACCGTAGTAATGACGTCCTTTACAGCCTTGGGACAAAGAGTTAGATTCATCCTCAAAACCATTTCATGATCCACATAATTGCCGATGGCACCGCTGTCGACGTAAGCTTCAATTGCATGTAATCGATCCGGATTATCAGGGCCAATGAGGACCATAGGTATCACGAAATGCAAGGTCACGGAACTGGTTTTCACGCTCGGCAAGAGGACCTCTATTCTTGTCGGGCGAGGTCGTTTCCCTGCTCAGAGTTTGTAACTTTGGTAACTGCAGCTCCTTCTGCCTTCTTGGCAGGTTTCACCGGACAGTCTCGAAGAAAGTGCCCTGAGTTTCCGCAATAGAGGCATAATTGCAACTGTTTTCTCCTTTCCCGCTCCTTTTGTGTTAGAGGACCTTTCAGACCCCCTATTTGCATGGGTTCCCCGGAGTCTACTCCTTCTTAGAGCGTTCGTTTCCTGACGGGCTGCATGCACTTCTGCCCTTAGTTCCCCAAGTAACTGGGCTAGCTGGTCGGTATCCGAGGTTTCCATAGCGCCTGGACGGGAGTTTTGTGGTAGGCTTTGCGTTCTGTAACGCTCACCTGATTCCCGTAGAGGCGCCGGCCTTGACTG
The DNA here is from genome assembly GCF_040938575.1 of Ambystoma mexicanum. Classification (NCBI taxonomy): domain Eukaryota; kingdom Metazoa; phylum Chordata; class Amphibia; order Caudata; family Ambystomatidae; genus Ambystoma; species Ambystoma mexicanum. Next base: position 229,850,185 of record NC_090932.1, read on the forward strand.
GGCGTATACCGTATCTTCAAAGGTGATGTGTAACACACGGCTGGCTCTTTGGGCTGGACCTCTGTGCACTGTATGTCTGACTCGAAGGGTAAGATGTCTGCAGATAGAAAATATGGGATTAAGGAACTGGGTTATTGAATGTCTCTCTCTTCTTCCCTTTCTCTTCTCCTGTAGAACCCCAAAGGTTAACGCTCTCACCTTAGGTAAGTGAACGCCGTGCTCTCCATCTGCCTCGGGGCAGGGTGCTGTAACCAGTTTCTTCACTGGATAAGGGGAGCAGGCCTCTTGACTTCAGAGGACTGCTGTCCGTCGTTTACTGCACGAACGGTAAGTTTCGAGTAATTCTAATGTCTTTAAAGTCTTTAGTAATGATGTTTCTTGTTTTGCAGGGTTCCGGCGATGGCGGATGACGGGCTGAAGTGAGTTGAAGATGGAGCCCGTGTGATGAATAGAAGCGCCTGGAAGCACGTAAGTAAGCGCTTGTTGCCTGCTTCACGATGCGCTCTTTTTATTTTGCAGGTACAAGTTCGGAGCGGCTGCAGGGTGCCGGAATACCCACTGGGTTAGATGTGGAAAGGAGTAATGGCACGTGAGTATTAAAGTTCCCCAATGTCTTTAAATGCACCTTGTTTTGTCTTTCAGATGCGGGATGCAGCGCCGAAGGCCTCCGGAGCGTGCGAAGAGTTGGTAAGCTTTTGTCTTTCAGATGCCGGAATGCAGTGTGAAGACCTCCGGAGCGCACGAAGAGTAGGTAAGCCTTTGTCTTTCAGATGCCGGAATGCAGCGCGAGGCGTTGGTGACAGCCGATGGACCAGGTAAGTGAAGAGCTGTCACTGAAGACCGTAATGCTAACCTGTTCTTTCTTGTCTTTATAGGTGTTGCTGAAGACTGGATTCAGGATGGTAAGCCTTTTTCCTTAGGCCCAGGATCAGATGCAGAAGACACGATGAGCGTTCTGCTGCAGAGGATGCAGAATAACGCAAAGCAAGATTCATCCATCGGGTGTGGTTTAAATAGCCTCCTGTAGTGCTTAGGTGTCTCCTTCCACAGCCACGCCTAGCTAAGAAAAGAGTTCCTGCTTTCCAGAAGAGTTCCAGTGTTCTGAATCTAGGGAGTGGCTCCTGCCCCACCCAACAGGAAAAGTAGTTCTAACCAGAAGAGGATCAGAGGCTCAACTGGCAGGCAAGTAAGCAGCATGGTCTGCTGCAGGTAAGTCCACCCAAGCATTATGAGCCCGGCGCTTCCAGCGCTGGGACTGGGCATATTTATGAGCCTGGTGCCACTGGCGCCAGGACTGGGTCCAAAAGGTCCCAATTGGGACTGGTTGGCACTCGGAACCTGGGTTATGGATCTGCTTCCAAGGGAGTTGGGAAAACCCTGACCTTTTGGAAGCAGAGATCATGACAATATGAGTCACCTACATACAGTAGTGACGAGACCAAAGAGAAGGAGCAGGAAATTAATCTGGCCTCCGCAGTCCCAAGGGACAAGGAGAGACGCGATGGTGGAAGGAAGGATCAGGCACAGACTAGTGCACCTCTCGAGAAAGAGAGAGAGGGAAAGAAGTGGAAAGGAAGTGATGAGTTAGAATTCGCAAAAGACGAATGGATGGGAGGACAGATACTATTGAAATTAGACGGAAAGGGAAGTGATGATGTAAGGCCGAGAGAAAGGCCTGATGAAACACAAAGAAGGGAGAAAGAAAAGGAGAAGGAAATAAGGGACGAAAGGATAAGAAGAAAGGATAGGCTAAGGCGAGAACAACTATATCACGAAGAGCAACAAAAACAGCTTGAGCGCAAGCAGAGGGCAGCCTATGACCAGTATAAACAGGATAAGCAAAAATTGGAAGAAGAGCAAAGGGAGAAGAGAGTGAAGAGAAGAGAAGATGAGGAAATTAGAAGGGCAAAGGAACATAGGAATGAATGAGTGAAGGAAGTAGATAAGGCTAGAGAAGAAGCAAGGAAGCGCAAGGAAATAGACAAGGAAATAGAACGTAAATGCAGACAAAGGGCACAAGATCTTGAATATTTGGAGCAGGAAGTCATAAAACCCAATCCTACAGTGGAATGGGAAGACATAGGAGAATTCTTTTCTGCAAGCGATGCGGTACCAGGTACAAGCAGGACAAATATTGAAGATGACTTTGACACCAGAAGCTTCGGGGAAACGATTGATAAAATATATGACGAGATGGGGCTGGAACAAATTTCCCAAGGGGGAAGGGAAGACGAGTGCTTAGAGAGCATTCAGCTATATGACCCTGAGGATATCACCCAAAGTAGTGGGAGCCGGGGACTGTCCATAGACAGGCTGGAGATCAGGCAGAACGAAGAAGACGCAAGGAGTTGCGTAAACTGGGATCATTCAGAATCCAACTCCGGTGGGGAAACGGAGGACGAGGCACATGAGGAAAGGAGGCGGTGCGAAAAGCGGCGCCCAAGGAGCCAGGGGGTACGATGGTCCGATGCTAGAAAGTCTGAGCCCAGTACATCGAAGCCTGCCACGGTGCATGGCCAACATGAGGGAACTCCCCAAGGTCAGAGGGGGGAGCCAGCATATACCTATGCAGGCAAATTAAGGGCATTGCCAGGTAGACGGCAAGGCAGAAATGCTGCCCCAGCAGTAGACAGGAGAGCTATGGGAAAAGAAAAGGAAGACTGTGCATTTCAATTCCCGCTGCTAGAAAAGGGGGGAGCAAGACCACAATATATTCCATGGCCACACATGGACCGGGAAAACCTGAACAACAAGCTTCTAATGCTGACATTGAGAGCTGGGAAGTGGATACATGAGTTACAGAAAATGACGGGGGAGTCACCTTAGCTATAGGGGATATTAAAGGCCTCCTGATCGCCATACTTGGTGAAAGGGCTGACGATGTATGGAAGCGGGCCGGTTACCCGAGGGTAACAATAACTAACAACACCCATGACGGAGCGCCATTCAATATTTGTAGAGCAGCAGTGTGGAAAGCGCTGCGAACGCTGTACCCAGACACTTCTGATATGGGAGCTATAATGACTCGGAAATTGAAAGAATCTGAGGATCTATTGATTTATATCCAGAATTTTCAAGACTCGAAACGCATGAATCTTGGTCAAAATTTATCCCTGTATTCTACCACATATTATGCCAAGGGTTGCCTGAACCAGTGCAAAAACAGCTCAAGAAATTGGTTGGAATAGAAGCCAAACCGTGGGCCGAAATCCAACTGACAATTGCTCACTACTGCAGAATGTTGCAAGAAAAGAACCGGAAAAAGGAAGCAACTCGTAAAGGGGAGGAAGCGAAGCTGGTGCAAAAGAAGCTCTCGAAGTATACTCTCGAGGGAGCCATTTTGACCAGCCCAGCTGAACCAAGCACGCAGCAAGCGAATAATCCATCGCAGAATAACCAGGGTAATGCAGGATTTTACCCGAGGGGTAGAGGATTTAGAGGAAGAGGGTGGCAGAGTAACCAGGGAGGTTTTCAGAGTAACCAGCAAGGTTTTCAGAGTAACCAAGGTGGATTTCAAAATGTACAGATGGGCAGTCCAGCCATGACAGATGGGCAGATGGTCCAACCTCCGCCAGTATGTTGGTTGTGCGGAATGACAGGACATGTGGCGCGCATGTGCAGAAACCAAGGTATGTGGCAAAATGGCCAAGGAGTGGGAGCAGATATGGTGAATCAGCCTGCCGCCCCACAACAAGGCCGTACACAAAGTCACATAGTGCAGCAGCAGGCGACAGGCTTGCAGCAAGGTGCACAGCAAGGGTTTCAACCCTCGAACATGGGAAACTTGCAACAGGGGCAACCCCAACAGGCACCACCGCCAATGCCCCAGGGAACAAACACTGGAGGGGGAGTCAACCCTGGGAATGGGGGTACTCCACAAGCGTACAGTGGCCCGAACCTATATATAAAATAGGACAGCTCACGGGGAACTCGGATGTGCTCTATCCTATCGGTGACACCAGACCCTAAGAGGGAACCTAGGGTGAATGTCGTCATAGGGGGTAAAGAATATTCCTTCTTAGTTGACACGGGTGCGACGCGCTCGTGCATGCGAGAAGGCAAGTTTTCCTTATCCGGCGAGGACATACAGGAGCTCACAGTAGAGTTCCCTTTACAGACGCGCTCCCAGTCTCTGTAGGAGAGTGCGAAATGAATGTACCCTTATTGTATTCTCGCCAGACCCCAGTAAACATCCTGGGTCGAGACCTGATGACAAAGCTGAATATGAAAATCTTGTTCACCGAGAATGGCATAGTGTGCTCCACTCCAGGAATGCATTATGCAAACGTGTGTGAAATGATCAGAGCATACTCAGGACGTATAGCCATGAGAGCTATACCATTAGAGCCAGAAGTCTTCGCATATGGCGTGCGTGTGCTTATGGCAGGATTGCCAGGCCTCGCTGATAGAACCATGAGGACACCTGATGAGTTCCTATTCAGACCAAGAATACCTATGCATGAAGAAGAGGGACAAGTATTTCCCTTAACGATACAATCTGCTGCAGTGCGAGGGAAAATAGCACTGGTTGAAGGGTATGATGACGAAGGCAGACAATGGTGCGTGATTATCGCCATTGAGGAAGGGTATCGAGTGACTGACGTCACCGATGACGATCTGTTCGAAGAACACCCTGATTTAGAAGAGATGAGGGTAGAAGTAAGTCTCGTATTCTGGGCCAAAATGATCAAACGAGAAGTGCCACAGAGAATGATGTTGGCGCTGGTACGTCCTGAATACTTTGAGGATGACATGGCCCAGGTGCCTGTCAAAATATGGACTACAGGACCTCATGACGAAGGACTCCTGAAAGAGACAGGAGAAGTGAAAATCAAGCTAAAACCAGGAGCAATGCTACCAAGAGCACAACAATATCCCATGTCTAGGGAAGCGGATGAAGGGATCGCGAAGACAATTTCCACCATGATGGAGCAGGGCATCGTAGTGACGTCAGAATCACTCTGTAACACAGTGATATACCCTGTCAAGAAATCGAAGGGAGGGTCTTGGCGTTTAATCCAAGATTTAAGGGCATTAAACGATATTGTTGAAGCCGAGTTCCCTCTAGCCCCTAACCCATCTACAATTCTATGTAATATACCCACTGAGGCAAAATATTTCACGGTGATCGATTTGAAAAATGCATTCTTCTCACTCCCGTTGCACTGTGACTCGCAAGATCTGACATCATTTACTTTCAGACAAATGCGCCTGAAAAGCACGAGATTGCCACAGGGGTATTGTGAGTCTCCATCCATTTTTAACAGAGTCCTGCAAATGGACCTAAGCAATATTGCGGTGGACAGTGTTGTTTTGCAGTAATGTAATGACATTCTTATCTGCAGCATCTCTGAGGAGCAATGCAGGCACGACTCTGTGCAGCTACTAACTATACTGGCTGAGAAGGGATACAAAGTTGATAAGGAAAACTTGCAGTACTGTCAACAGGAGGTGTTGTACATAGGGCAACTAATCTCTCATGAAGGGAAAAAGGTAACCCCAGAGAGGGCTGAAGCTATCATGAACACGGCTAAGCTGCTCACGATAAAACAAATGCAAAGCTTCTTAGGCCTGTGCAATTATGTCAGAGCATGGGTCTTCGATTACAGCTTGTACACCAAGCCCTTGCTCCAGGCCTTAAAGAAAGCCCCAGCAACTAAAGAGAAAATTGAATGGACTGAAGAGATGGAAAAGGGGTTTGCGGAACTCAAAGGGGCGATTTGTAAGGCCCCAGTTCTCGGGATTCCTAATTATGCAGAGGAATTCTACCTGTTCTCACATATCGATGGCAATTTTATGACGGCAGTACTCGCTCAACGAACATCACTGGGGTACAAGCCCCTAGAATATTACAGCGGGAGTCTGGACCCGGTCATGAGGGGCCACTTCCCATGCAAACAAAATCTAGCTGCCGCCGCGTTCGTCATCGAGAAGGCATCATCCATCGTGATGGGGTGCTCCATGACATTGTACGTTGAGCATTTGTTATTCGCCATACTAGAGAAGCCAAAGGGCACGCTGACATCACAGAGAACATCTGCCTATGAGGTGATTATCTCCAACCCATCAATCAAAATAGTTCGATGTAAAATGGTAAATCCAGCTACGTTCATAGCTGAGCCAGTCACTGAAGGAGAACCGATGCATGAGTGTGCGAACTACGAGGAATTCTATGATGAAATCCCCAGGGTAAATGAAAATGCCCTGGCAGGGGGTGAGATCATCTTCATTGACGGATCTTCGAGAATCGACCAAGAAGACGGTCAAAGATATACAGGTGTGGCCGTAGTGAAACACCTAGCGAATGGAGAGTTTCAGGTACTCGTCAGTGCGCGAATACCATCTCACTATTCAGCTCAAGCTGCAGAACTAGTGGCGCTGATACTCGCCATTGAGAATCATGCCGATCAGGAAATTACGGTGTAATGGAAAAGGAGGGGTTACCTCCGAGCAGACGGCACGACATTGCAACATGCAGCCTTATTGGACAGGCTGATAAAAGTACTACAGCTCCCAGTGGGCATAGCGGTTGTGAAATGCGCCGCCCACACCAATGGGGCAGATTTAGTGTCAAGCGGAAATCATGAACTGGACATGGAAGCCAATCGCATGGCAACCAAGAATGAAACAATCATGGGCGTGGAGGTAGCACGTACCCATGAGAGGATGATGGTAGCACGAGCCACACCCGAGGCCTATAGTAACATGGGGCAGACTCAGTTAATGGAACTCCAAGGGTAGGCATCTCAGGAGGAGAAGAATTTGTGGAAGCGTCAAGGGTGTTCTTTAAACCCCTCTGACGGATTGTGGAGGAAAGACAGCACGGTAAACCAGTAATGCCTGTCGCCCTGCTAAAGGTGGCATTAGAGAAACTGCACTACCCGATCCATTTGTCAAAAGAAAATCTAGCTGCAACGCTCGCAGAAGACTGGTTCACGCCGAATTTAGCAGAGCATGTTGCATTTTTCATGGTGAACTGCATAATCTGCAATGGGTACAGGTATTTAATTGTGGTGGTGTGTCCATTCTCTAGATGGATAGAAGCAGGTCCCTGTACACACCCTGACGCTACCTGTGCGGCCACGTTTCTGGTGAGGGAAGTGTTCCCTAGATGGGGGGTGTGCGAGGTAATGAGATCAGATAATGGGGCCCACTTTGTAAATTCAGTTTTTGAACAGATCAGCTTGTTGCTTGGTATAAAACACAAGTGCTCGTCGGCGTATCATCCTGAGGGGAATGGCATATGTGAAAGGATCAACTGCTTACTAAAAGAGAGGATAGCCAAGTTGAAGCACACATTAAAAAATGGATGGCTGCACTGTCTACCACTGGCATTGTATGCACTTCGGAACCAACCCAGCTCCGACCATCATCTCACGCTGCACAAGATAGTTACAGGCAGAAGGATGAGAACCCCTCTTACCCATGAGATAGAGCTAGATGTGATGCCCAGCCGACTAGAGAGGTTCTGGGAACAGAGATGCAGGAGTACCTTAACTGTATGACATCCAGTGCCTCTGTCATTTCAGGCCAGCTGCAGCAACGGCAAAAAGGGGACAGCGCAGCACAAAACACATCAGGAAGTGCTGAAGCAGACACCGCACAAAGGGCCTCATCACAACTTTGGCGGTGACCCTTAAATCCGGCGGTCGCACTATTACCGCCGGATTTAACGGTCCGCCAAATCAGGACTTCAGCGGATTTCACCCCAGCTCTTGGCTGGGGGGAAATCTGCCGGAAATTCGCGCTATTACCGCCGGCGGGAAATCCGCCGGCGGTAAGAGCGCGAAAATTCCCCATTGAGCCCAATGGGGAATGAGGAATTCCCAAATGGGCTCAATGGGGAATGTGGATTAACATTGCCACCGAACTTGTGATCCGGCGCTATTAGCGCCGGGGAGTTCTGCGGTAGGGCTAATACCGCCAGTGGTAATACCACCGGCGTTACCACCAAAGTCGTGATCAGGCCCAAAGTCTACATGCACCCCTCGTCTTCCCTGGCGACAATGTGCTCGTAAAGAACTTTACCAGGAAAAGATGGGATGAGCCACGATTCAACAGCCCTTTCATCGTAGAGGACTGCATCCCTTCCGCCCTCAAGCTCCAGGGCAGAAGGGCATGGATCTTCATAAATGACATTAAACCTTATATAGGGGAGAGTCCTCCTGCTGCATTCAACTTCGAAGAAACCACAGACAACAGGGAAAGACCTCAGCACGTGCAGACAAGATCTATGGCGAGGAAAAAGGACGCATGAGCAGCAAAATCAAGGCAAAGAAACTCTGTTTAAGATTGCGGCGTTCAAAACAAGACAAGCTCTTGAGAAAAGTAAAGTGAGAAAAGGAGATAAAGGAAGAGAAATGGAACACTCTGTGCATCCTAGTTGCAGGGTAAAGAAAAGGGCATCCGCAGCCACAGTAACATTGATAACCTGAACTTTTGGAGTGAAGTCTCAAGCAGTGTAAAAAAAAAAAACTAAGACTCTGAAAAAACTATAGACAGGACATTTCTTAGAACCCAACACAGTACCCTAAAGCAACCAGTATCGAGACTTTGTCCACAAAACTCATGGTACATTCCAGCGGAAGTCTCAAGTGGGATGTACTCACCTATTTTCAACTCGTGGTGTTATCTTATCTGTCACTTATAGGGAGAGAAGCCAGTGCCACAGACTTTATTCAAGACCCAGCTAACAAGAAAGTAATCAGGCAACTGCTGACCGTCATCGCAGAGGTCTTCGCCAAGTTACCCGAGCATAGAGAAAAAGACTCAAATGCTTCCACTGCAAACAGACGTTGAAGAGCTCACCTTCACATTGTTCTTCCGCGTAGTTGAAAGTTGCCCAGGACTCATTGGAAGAACGACTGATACCCATACTTTCATCAGGGACCCAAGAAATATCGAACGATTAAACCAACTGTGGACCAAACTACACTATCTAGTGGCAATCCACGCAGCAGGCCAGTGCAGAGACTGTTCGAATCAAAAGAGAAGCTTGTGTTCAGGACCCAGCAAAATAAAGACAAATGTCCCTGTCACCCGAGGACACCCAGCTGGCGAACAATGTTCGCAGACTATCCAGAAATGGTGGGGAGGCCCGCAGATGTTGACGTTGTCGCTTACCTTAGAGACCCAGCCAACACCCCACACATGGGCACTCTCCTCCACGGAATCATGCTCCAGGTGGAGCTATCTACCTTCCAGCGAGAATATCTAAGAAGGTTCCAGTGAGACTTTCCGCTGTGGGACAGATCGAGGAGACAAAGACACAGTTCGTCAACTTTCCGCCGTGGGACAGATCGAGGAGACAAAGACACACTTCTTCAATTTTCCGCCGTGGGAAAAACAGAGAGAAAGAGACATAGGGCCTCATCACGAGTTGGGCGGTAACGCCGGCGCTATTAGCATCAGTGCTAATAGTCCTACCGCCAAACCCCCCCGGCGCTATTAGCGCCGGATCATGGGTTTGGCGGAAGGGTTATTGCCCATTCCCCATTGGGCCCATTCGGGAATTCCTCATTCCCCATTGGGCACAATGGGGAAAATTCGCGCTATTACCGGTGGCGGATTTCCCGCTGGTGGTAATCGCGCCAAAAATCGGCAATTTTGCTACGGATTTCCCGTAATAGCGCTACCGCTGCATTTAAGGTTTACCGCCAGACTCCTGATGAGGCCCATAGTGCTTTATTTTTCGCCGAAGGACAGATCGAGAAGAGCAGAAACGAGAACTACACCATCTTATTTTTCTTTTGTTTTTCCTATTTTTCTGATTTTTTCTTATTTTCCATGTTTACTTTTATTTTTATTTTTGTTTTTATTTTTACAGCATTCTATTTTTGTGTGACTTTTAGCAGTTCCATCTTTTCATTCCTTCGCATCAAACAGATTCCAGCATGTCCTCAGGACCAAGGCAAATTCGAGGTGTACACTGGGACTTCACCTACTATCAATATGCATAATGAATGTGATGTACCAAAGATGCTAGTCTAACCTTTTTTCCATAGCCTAGCAAAGGAACTGTACTCCCTACCCGCATCACCCGCAAGAGGGGGGGGCACTTGAAATGCACACGTCACTTTAAGTATTAATAAACTCTTGAGTTGCGAGATCCGAATAAGTAAAGAGACAAACCACTGACTATGGACTTGATCGAAATGGGAGCCCAGATCAGTAACTTGGTTTTGCCACCAGCAGAGGGGCGCCCCCGCTTCCCTGGAAGAAGATGCTGCCAGTTGTCTCTCAAAAGCATAATGTGTATTTGCATAGTAATTATCGTTGTGTTTTTGTCCTTAACTATCAGAACTGCATTTTTTATTGGTGCACGAAGTGTCCCAATGTCAGTACACCCACCAGATAATGAACGCCTGGGTCCCACGAAAGCACCCAGACCATATATAGTAATCCCTGTTCCAAGGAAAGCTGATGTTAAAGCAACTGAATTGAAATTGAATGTAATTAGCAGTGGTACATACACACTTGAGGTAATGAATGGAGAGAAAAGCTGGAGAAAGGGTGGCACGGAATGACTGATAATGTAGCACTGACCACGGCACGCACCCACACACTGAGTGCACACAAACAAGGGCAAGTGTCAATGGCTACAGGGCCTCAAACCAAAACAACAGTAAAAGAAAAACTACCTACAGAACGAACAGCTCCAGAAAATAGTGGAAGTAACCAAGAGGAGCCCAGCGAGAAACCAAAAAGAGAGGGCATAGCAAAATCCCTCAAAAGAACGAAAGAAGCCACAAAGGAACTCACCAAGAAAAACACACGCTAGTTGATTATTTGTTCCCACTCATAGTTAGAGCGAAGATGCTACATGAGGAGCTGAACAATAAAACCACAGAGACTGTAATGACGAGCACGCCAGCCCCAATGCAAGGAACAAGCACCAGGCCCACGACACAGCCACGCGTTGGGAAGATGGTGAGCCAATGGTGGTTGAAGGAAGTCTATAAAAAATTGCACGAGGGAAGGAAAAGAAACACAAATCCTTCTCCTACTACCTCAGTACAGGTAATGAAACCTGCTCCACCGAAGATCATACCTGAGAAACTACCAGAGCGGAAAAGCAGCACAAACGCATTTAGAGACAGTCATAGCAAATTATCGAAAAATATTAAGGATCAAGAGAAGCGCGCATGAAACTGACAATGAACTAAACGATTACCTGGACAGCACAGCCCATCTCGGAAATAATATTTGGTACCAACACATGAAGGAAGTAGGACAAAGGCAATTGGAAGGAGAATGCTTCGTCTGTGCGCTCCTACCGTACAGCATGGGAAAATCCAAGATCTTTGTAGCAGTAGAAATTGATGTTCCCACAGCACACTGTATGTCACACGTAGCAATGTGCAACACCAGAGGACAGTTTATGGGAAGAGACGCCTCACTAATATGGGCCAACGAAAAGGATTACCCAGATGAAAATGGCTTCGTCCAGGACATTAAAACAAGAAACAGGGCGCACACCAAGAATCATGTGATTAGATATGAGAACCCTGACGTCAAAGGATCAGGAATAAGATGGGAGATAAACCCGAGACTGAACGTCCAAAGAAAAACTGCGGAAGAGGCTCAAATCTGGAAGAACAGAGACCAAATGCAGATCTGGGGATCAGTAGTTTGCCCAAATGGATGGGAAGAAGGAGTAGTAATCTGCCGAGGTTGGATGGTCCTTGGAGCGTGCCAAGAAGCAATAGAGAATTCACAGAGGTTATGCAAACCTCTATGGCCGAAATTGGTAAAGCTACTGACATGGGTCGAGGACAGAGAAGGACCCCTGCAAATAGTACCACTGGAAAGCCCGAAACTATGCTTCAGAAGCAATGGCACGAGAAAGATGGGAGAGAATCAAAACTGCGGACGAATATATGAAGACCCAGGAATGACACAAGGAACCGCAGTCATAATGGACCATTACTGGGCATGTGGGTCCAAGGCCTACATAAGACTACCGAAGAACTGGGGGGGCATATGCACACTGGTGAACGTCTACGTTCCTGCACTAGTGATCCCAAAAAATGACCTGAATTTGGACAGTTTCCAGAAAGCAGATGCTCATCTAAGGAAAAGGAGATCTGTGGAACTGATATCCAGGATGAAGAGAGAAAATTACTTTTCTGCCAAATCAGAGGAAGCATTTTATGCAATCCCCTACGAACACAGGCTGTTTAGCCTAACCTCATCAGTATTCACAACAATACTCTTGCCGCACATCCAAGTTGGTGCAAACACCAAATGGTTACAGATAACCAGATGGGAACTACTGCAGACCATCAATACCACCATAAACGGATTCAACGCGATCAAAGAAGAACTAAGAGCAGTCGGCTGATGACCCTCCAGAACAGATATGTGCTTGACATGAGCACTGCAATGGATGGAGGTGCTTGCGCAAAAATCGGAGAATCATGTTGCACATTTATACCATCGCACGATGAAGAAAATGGAACCCTAACAGAGGCCATAAGCATGTTGACAAATCTAAAGAACCAGATGATAGATGAAACGGATGAAGTGGACGATGACAGCTGGTTTGGGAACCTATTCTCATGGGTCCCACAATGGATGGCTGATATATTAAGGTTTCTGGGAGCCCTGCTAGTAATGATACTACTAGGTTTCTGTGTTATCAAAATAATCATCACACAGTGCCAAAAAACTGCAAAGAAAGCCATTGGAATGAAAATAATGGTCGATGTCGAACCAGGGTGGAAGCCCAGAGACCTGATGGATGAAGAAATAAGAGACTTTTTGTGAAAGCCATTGAATTTGCGCCAGAAGGAACAAAGTTCACATATCCTAAGAAACGAAGAAGGTATGAAGGAAAATGGTCTACTGCAGTCCAAATGGACAATGCCAGCTAATGACCTGGAACAAAGATGAACATGTGAAAACAGCAGGAAGTTTGAAAGGTGTGATAAAAATATGGACTCCAAAGATGCACACATTCAGACCATCTTGTACAAACCCAGAAGACGATGAACAAGACATTGAAGAATCAAAGAAAATAAATACAAAAGAGGAAGCAGAAGTGGTCGATGAACCGACCATAGGGGGGAGTGTAGAGGAGGTTCCAGACATAGCCTGCACCCCTGCCCCCCCTTTCGAGGTACCAGGAAAGTACTCGCCAAGGTATGTGATGTATGAGGAGCAGATGAACCAACAAAGAGCTGCACTGGGACTGTGCCCAGTGTACATTAGAAGAGCTGTACCTGTTGAAGCGCCATTATTCAGACAGCCCTCGGCAGCATGGTACCCCATCAGACAATCATACCAGCCGCTGATATGAAACGATGAGTATTTACAGACTGTCCATGAGGAGACATAAAGAGCCCTGACGGAAGGCAAATGGTAACGAAACGCGGCCATGGACAGACTCGCACATAGACAAAGGTAACTCGCCAGCACGAGCAGCCATTAAATATAAATAAAAGAGACACGAAAGACAAAACGATGCTGAACCATAAAAGAAACATAGCTGTGAACCCAGATGAAAGAATCGAACCAGCTAATGGGCCTCATTACAACCCAGGCGTTAAGGGGTTAATGGCGCCGTAAAAGGTGTCAGCGCCGTTAAACCATTAACGCCTGATTACGAGGTCCCTTTGCGGGTTGCACTTTAACAGGGTACATTTGTATTTAAATCACCAAGTGAAGCCCGCTGTGGAGTAAAGGGTGCAGCTCTTTTCTGCTGCTCGGCTGGTGTCCTATCTGCTTTTGATCTTGCCTGATACCTGATCTCTGAAGTCCCGCTCCAACTCGCATCAGACTGCCGGCTGGAGCCGACAGCGGTTGAAGTGAGCGGGATCTTCCGAGCTTCATGACATGTCACGTGACAAACGTCACTTGGCCTCATCATGCACGCCCACAGGAAGTTCTATACAAAAGCAGCACAGCGCGACCCTTGCAGCGTGAAGCCCGCTGTGGAGTAAAGAGCGCGGCTGTTTTCTGCTGCTCGGCTGGTGTCCTGTCTGTTTTTGATCTTGCATGATACCTGATCTCTGAAGTCCCGCTCCAACTCACATCAGACTGCCGGCTGGAGCCGACAGCGGTTGAAGCGAGCGGGATCTTCGAGCTTCCTGACTTGTCACGGGACAAGCGTCACGTGACCTCATCGTGCCACGCCCACAGGAAGTTCTATACAAAAGCAGCCCAGCGCGACCCTTGCGGCGTGAAGCCCGCTGTGGAGTAAAGGGCGCAGCTGTTTTCTGCTGCTCTGCTGGAGTGCTATCTGCTTTTGATCTTGCCTGATACCTGATTTCTGAAGTCCCGTCCAACTCGCATCAGACTGCCGGCTGGAGCCGACAGCGGTTGACGCGAACGGGATCTTCCGAGCTTCCTGACTTGTCACGTGACAAGGGTCATGTGACCTCATCGTGCCACGCCCACAAGAAGTTCTATACAAAAGCAGCACAGCGCGACCCTTGCAGCGTGAAGCACACTGTGGAGTAAAGGGCGCGGCTGTTTTCTGCTGCTCAGCTGGTGTCCTATTTGCTTTTGATCTTGCCTGATACCTGATCTCTGAAGTCCCGCTCCAACTCGCATCAGACTGCCGGCTGGAGCCGACAGCGTTTCAAGCGAGCGTGATCTTCCGAGCTTCCTGACTTGTGAAGGACAAACGTCACGTGACCTCATCCTGCCACGCCCACAGGAAGTTCTATACAAAATCAGCACAGTGTGACCCTTGCGACGTGAAGCCCGCTGTGGAGAAAAGGGCGTGGCTGTTTTCTGCTGCTTCACTGGTGTCCTATCTGCTTTTGATCTTGCCCGATACCTGATCTCTGAAGTCCCGCTCCAACTTGCATCAGACTGCCGGCTGGAGCCGACATCGGTTGAAGCGAGTGGGATCTTCCGAGCTTCCTGACTTGTCACGTGACAAGCGTCACGTCACCTCATCGTGCCACGCCCACAGGAAGTTCTATACAAAAGCAGCACAGTGCGACCCTTGCAGTGTGAAGCCCGCTGTGGAGTAAAGGGTGCAGCTGTTTTCTGCTGTTTCTGGCTGGACCCGGCAGGATCTGCGGTAAGTACTCGTTACCTCAACCTACTGAGTTTACTGTGACAAATCAGTCCTCAGTGATTGTATATCTCCTTGTCAATACAAATCTTTAATGGAATCCACAAAGCAGCGGACACGCTTACAAGGAAAATTAGAAGAATCTGTAGCAATGGTAAATAAAACCACCAATCCACTAGAGCTACATGGAAAGCAAACGTGCAATTCCAATACCAATGCCGCTAAAATGGTTGAACTTACAAGTGCCCAACGCTCAATATTGAAATTAAAAAAAGATGAAAAGCACTCTTCGTCACTTTACGCGGCTACAACCTTGGCAACGTGTCAACCAGATGATCAAGCACCGAGGCTCCTTTGCTTCCAGCCCAACAGAAGACCACCTCTTCTCCTCAAAATGTGCCCACTTCCCCTCCTCAGTTGTCCAATTATCCAACTTCTACAGAATCATCTGACTCAAAGAAGCAACGGTTCGTGCCGCTCATTCTGCCTAAACCAACCTCTGATTCCTTCCTCGATACAATAGTACCTGATCATTCAAAACGACCCTTTCCTCCACCAATGCAGTCTTGACCACCGAACAAAATAATTACTGAATCGGTGCTCGAGGATTCCTGTTTCATACCATCCCTCCAAGAAAGAGCATGAACAGCCAGACAACAATGGCAATCGTCATACTATCCCACAGACTCCTTCAATTGTGAGAATAACAAGCCATTGGCGGTTCGCATTGCGCGTCTCTCCCACGATATAACAGAGATAGATGCGATTATGGACTCTCAGGAGAAAAGAGCAGAAGTTTTTGGAGAGGTTCTTAATCCTATCCCAATTCAAAAGATCAATACATCCACACCCATTGCACCTATGCACCTAAAGGAGCCCAGGTGTCCCTAAATATTTCTCCAAAAACTCCCCATGATACATTGACTAACCCACATAACAGTCAACTTTTAGAGGTTGAATCCTTCTCTCCACATAAGAAATTTGAACCATTGAACAACTCCCCTGAAATCCCGGAAAGACTACCGACTGCGATGCCTGACCTCCAGAACATGCTAGTAGCAGTACTATCAGTAGCTATGATACATTTTCTCAAAATCCAAGAAGCCATGGTTGACACAACAAAAGATCAAGCGACCCTGCTAGCCATGATTATGACTAAGCAAACCCATCTTGAAGGCTACATTGGAACTATACAGGAGCATTTTAAATACGAAGCGGATACCTCTAGGACGTGTCAAAGCCGCCTTGCGGAAGTTGCAAGAGTTGATCGAGCAGATAAACAAAACTTGATGGAGACAGTATCGATAATCACCAAGAAAATGATAGATGAAAAAGTAAAAAAACATCCACATGTGCCTCCACATCTACACCAGCTAACCAAACAAACGCAAACTATGAGTACAACGCAAGCAGATGTCACCAAAACAGACCAGATGACACAATATGAAATCCAAACTTATCCTAGTGGAGCACTGGACCCATCTCTACCACCGAGCCAGGCTAATGCCGAACTGGCATTATGCATTCCCTTCGACATCTTTGATCTCACAAAACAAGATCATGTGGGAAAAGAACCACAGAATAAGACAAATAAAAAAAAGACCCAAAAAAACCTCAAACAGGCTCGCATGCATTCCTAAGAAAAATGCAATCGATCCAAAAATCTCTTCCAGAAAACATACCTAAAACTACTAAAGAAACAATTGAAAAGCAACCAAACCCGAGATCTGTTGTTCCAACCACAATAGATACGAAAGATTCAAGCATTACAACCAAACACGATGACCATTCACAGCCTGAACCACTTAACGCTTTATTAGCTGTGATTAACCAAGACATACTTAGCAAAACGACAGATTCGTTAATAGTCATGGACATTAGTACTTCTGACAACTCTATTGTTCATAATTCTATTTCTATAGATTCGCAGGACGCCTTGTTTATTGTCCTTGACAAATGCCATGAAACATATTCTGTATCCGCCCAGATGAGTCCATTCAATCAGGATCCATCAAACCAGTGGTCGAAGTGAGCGGGAGCGGCTGGGAGCGGTGCTCCTCTACTTTTTTAAATTACGTTTTACAGTTCCTATACTTTTATTTTAAAAAGAAACCGTTCCGGAATGGTTTTGTTTTAAAATAAAAGTGTAGGAAGACGTTGCAGCTTGCACTTTCAGTGCACTACACTGAACGTTCCCTTAAACAGCAGGCGCTAGTGTTTCGGGGTTTGCATTGTGTGTGGGAGTGGGTGGGGCGATGGGGTTTGTGGTGAGAGGGGGCAGGGCAGCAGAGAACATAGTTCCACTACTTCTTTTCGTACACTTCGGCCACTGCATCAAACAACATCTCCTTGGTATATTCAGCAGTGTCAAACGACGAATCTTGGTCGTCTCCAGAAATGCAAAACAGACCTAAGAACAAGGCCATTCCATCAGACCAAACTTTCTTAGTCCAATGAAAGCATCTTTTGCGTTCCGAGTATCATTACTTCCAACTGCGACAAACTCTGACAAACCTGTAACCATGAATAGAGCCAATGTTCTGCGTTTATTTAATGCAGTTCCGCAACTGGCCCAGATTGGGTCTCGTGTTATTGAGGTGATCCATTTTCTCAATAAACGACAGATGGAAACAGCCCATATTGACTTTTACTCCGAAGAATCAATGCAGTGTGTTCTATCCACCAATTCTCAACTAGCAACGTTAGGCTTCAAAACTGAAGAGATCTTTGTATCCAGATTAATGGCTGAAAAAAAAATGAAGTAACAAACTAGCGATGTTCGACTTATACACTCGCAACAAACCGATGAAACAACAATCGGCACATGATACTCAGAAGAATACCAACGATACTGTTCCAAAGTCTCGAGATACCAACAGGAAAAACTACCAGACAAACACATATGATGCCTTGAAAAGACAAGAAACATGGCGTGACCTACAATGGACCCCCCCCCCCAATGCAAAACAACACCTAGCATTCCAGGCGAAAACCTGAGTCCTTGCAGGAAAACCTATCTACAACAATCAACATGCAAAATTGCCCAATCGAGCAAAACATCTCTATGCTCTTGGAACACTAGAGGCCACCAACACCTCTTTGATGAAGGATCAGCCTCTCTTGCAGAAGCAGACATTATATGCTTACAGGAAACCTGGTTGAAAGAAGATGTAATTTGTGATGGATTTATAACCTTGATGAATCCCGCAATTTCCTCTCAGCAAGGCAGACCTGCGTCAGGAATGATGATCCTTATGAAAATCATCCCCTCATGGTCAATAACAAAAAGGAAGAATATCCATTCCTGGGCACAATACATCACCATACTCATACCAACCTTCACTAACGACCTGAATCAATGCTCGGAAACCACCTATCTAACCATCTTTAACATCTACTGGAACCCGACCGCAATGAATGACAACAAATGTATAGACTCAATATGTGATGAAATCGATACTATCGCCTACTCCAACAACCAAGTAGAATTCATCATTGTGGGAGACTTTAACGTGCACCTATTCAGCAGAGAAGGACTAAAACTCGATTCCCAGGCTTTATCACCTAGAGATAGAAAATAGACAAAAGAACTAACCATTCGTAATGTATCCTTGATTGACCTACCAATGAATAATAAAGGTCTTCCCCGCCCAACCTGGGCACGAGAAAAATCTACATCAATCATAGACTACATTTTCATTTCAGAAGGTATACATAAATTAATCATCTCCACTACTAATTCTCCGCAGTCCACCAGTGACCATCATCAAATGTCAATTTCATGTGATACACTAAAATTATAGAACCATCGAATAACCTTACCAGCTCTTGAATTCAACAGTTTGAACAAACTCAGAATAAAGAGTCATCAGATATCTGGATTAATATCAACCTTTCAAGGGTCACCACTTCAAAATCAATCAAAATTGAACTATGGCTGGATCCTGGAGAAATACTATCAACCACATTCAAGGTTTAACAACTCATCAAATTATAATCATTTGCATCATTTCAATATCGAAATCAGGTTGAAGGAAAAAACTTTTCTTCAACCTGATACGACAATTAAAAAAAATGAAGGAACCTGATTTTGAAATCAAAATAAAAAAAGAAAAACAGAAATATTCAAATTCAATCAAAGCAATCAAAGCCATAATGCAACAAAATGATGCAGGAGCGATTCTAGCTGCGCTTAAACAAAAAAACACAAGACAACTATGGTCATTGCTGAATGATTCACCAAAAGCACCTCATATGATCCAAGAAGTCGAAGCGCAGACATGGATCAAAGACTTTACGACTCTCTACAAGTCAAATATCGATATTCCGACAATCGAAATGGAGAAAGAAGATTGTTCTTGGAATCTCACCTGGGATATTGAAGAGCTTAGAAACACCATCATGGCCCTCAATCCATCTCGATCCCCAGGTCCCGATGGACTATCGAATGCCGATCTCAAAGCAGCTCCAGAAGAATGGGCTACCTTTTTCATCCAACTTCTTCAGTTCATTGGAAAGACAAAGGAAATCCTTCGCACCTGGAGACTGGCTATCCTTATTCCAATTTTCAAAGCTGGAGACCGAAAGAATCTGGTGAACTATAGACCTATAGCGCTCCTAGATCCTGTAGGGAAACTATTCGCGGGCTACTTTGTAAAAAAACTTAACTGGGCAGCAGAGAACGGTAAGCAGGAAAAAAGACAAACTGGTTTTGTCAACAAAATAGGAACTAATGTGAATCTACTACTGTTGAACATGATAAAATATGAAGCAATAACTAAGACCCAACAGGTATATGCCATCATTATAGATTTAAAGATGGCATTCGACTCTGTCAACAGACAAAAACTTTGGACCAAACTAACATCATGGGGCTGTCCACCCTCCATCCTGAAACAACTGTACTCCAACACATCTGTCCAAGTCCGGTTAACCAATGATGGTATGGTGACAAAGCCAATCTCCACCTGGAACGGCTTGAAGCAAGGGTGCCCCCTTGCAGCTTGCCTATATAATTTGTACACCTGTGACTTCGGAGAAAGGATCCAAAACACAGCGGCGAATCCTTCGAAGATCAATAACGAGCCAATCCAAACCCTAATTTACACCGATGATATCATCATTCTAGATAAAACCGTATCAGGCCTACAAAAAACCTTAGACAAAGCACAAAACTTCATGATGGAAAACGAGTTGTAGATAAATATCAATAAAACTAAGGTAATGAAACTTTCCTCTCAAAAAAATAAAAACCAACATAACTTAAAGATACATCTAGAAAGCAAACAGATCCTGAAAACCAAGGCAATCAAATATCTGGGCGTAATGATTCATCCCTCTTTAAATGAACAAGAATGGAAAGACCATATTGAGGGAAAAGCCAGATCTCTGGCAAGGCAAGGTCGATTTTTTCATCTAAAATTCGGAACTTACTCAATAAAAGCTACAATTGCTTTGTACAAGCAAAAAGTAATTCCGATCCTGACCTATGCCAGTGAATCACTGATAAACCAGCAAACAATAAAAAGGCCCCGTTATGAGGCACTATTTTGGAGGAAAACACTATCTCTTCCCAGATCATTCCTGATGCCAAGAATCCGTTATGAATTAGCCCTTCAATAAATCCAATCTATAGTTCTGTGGAAGCAAATGGATCTCCACAGAAAAATAATCGCGCAAGACAAAATACCATTGCTGGAAATCCTTAAAGAAAAGAAACAAGCTTTTCAAATCACAGCCCTCTCCAAGTGGACTTCTGAGATTAAACAGAAAATGCATACAGAAGAAATTACTGATGAAATGCTGATAAATAGACCACAGCATGCGAAACGCAAAATTCGGACCAACGACTGGATCAAAACTGTAGCCGAACAAAGTAAATACAAACGTCATCTTAAATGCGAAACTGAAATAAGGGCTCTTCACAAACTGCCAGGGTACTTGAACTATTTTCCGGACTGCACTATCCGTGACCTATTTTTGCGTTTTCGCTTTAATATCTTACCGACTCGCGATTACTTAACCATGACAGACAAATCAGCTGATAAAACTTCTGATTGCCGTTTCTGTAATCGTTAACTATCCCTGAAACACTTTTTCATCTGATCATGATCTGTCCGGCTCTGAAGGAAAAAAGGGATCTATATAGAGACTTCTTTGGGATATCCCACAAACAATTGACAACTCAAGAAAGATGGGCCAATTTATTAAGAGGACAAGACAAATGCCTAATCTTCACAGTAATCAAATTTTGGACTGCTATCAATGAAGACAGCCATTTGAACGACTGAAATGTAGTCAGATAGTGTTACTTTTTAGAAATGTAAAATAACTGTAAATGAAAAGTTTGTAAAATCAAACAAAACATTTTAAATAAAAAAAAAATAAAAAAATCTTATTCTACTGTGCACTAACCCAGTTGCCTTTTGTGTCCTATTTTGATGCCATGCTCATTCTCCAAAACGCTCTTCTGATCATTGCACACAAGCTGCTGATTATTCCCCAACGCCCTTGCATTGCAGGAAAATCAAATCTACAAGAACCTAAATGCAAATTAGTACCCAGCGAAGGGTGTGTGGTGGCCTCCCAGCCAACGAGGAGGCTCGGAACGGGAGCATTACTACACATAATCCCGCCGCCTTGAGCCTCCTCAAGGTTGGAGCCTGTTATCTTCCCTGCCGGGAAATGAGGTAAGTGGCATCCCGCACACCTCCTCCCCCCTTTGCCTCATATTTCCCTGGTGCCTGCCCTCTCCCATCCCACTTACCTTTTTCATTCTGGTCCACATTGGGTGCGGATGCGGCGCATACACTTCTGCCCCCGGCACGTACGCTCCCAATCTGCGGCACACCGTCATGGAAAGGGAGAAGGGGCTACGTGTCAATATTTTTGATGGCCGCCATTTTCTTTGTTTACTTTTTTTAATACTTTTTTCAATGGCCAACATGAAAAGGGAAACTCCGGACAACGTTTTGCATTGGAAGACAGACATTTTGTTTTTTTTGTTTTTTTTGCGAAACGCCGGCGCATCTCAGAACCAAAAAAGACTCTATTGGTACCCGGTCTAACGGGGCATTACCTGACACGGTAATGCCCCCTAACCCCCCATCTCGGGGTTTATTGCTTAACTCAAAGCCAGGACTAGCTGAACTACTCACACCTCACAGTAAATAGGGTAGGGTGGTGCTGTAAAGCATTAAAGCAGTACTCTTATTATTATGTGACTCAGTAGTACTCTGCAAGATCAAAGCTAGAGGTTTCTAAGGAAAATTAAAACAGCATTGCTCTCCAGTTGACCTGTGTAAATTGTGAACCTCTTATACAGTCCAAATTGTCTGTGCATTCTGTGAGATTGTGAATCCTACATTGCAATGGGAAAAGCAAACCTAAAAGTAGCAGAATGCAAATGAAACCAGGCCTGGATAAGAAACTCAGGACTCCCATCGGACAACTTGTATTGAATTGTAGGTGTCATTTATATAGCGCCTTTTATCGTTATTAAAGTCTCAATTCACCGGTGGTGGGAACGCCCTCAGGGACCGAAGTCCAGAGTGTTAGAAGTCAAGGAGTA
This sequence comes from Ambystoma mexicanum, assembly GCF_040938575.1. Classification (NCBI taxonomy): domain Eukaryota; kingdom Metazoa; phylum Chordata; class Amphibia; order Caudata; family Ambystomatidae; genus Ambystoma; species Ambystoma mexicanum. The sequence goes on from NC_090932.1 coordinate 229,872,783, forward strand.
GGATTAGAATGCGTGTGTGCATTTGGCCAAATAAGGCTTAGCAAGGCTGGCCAGGCTCCGGTAGAAAAACTACCCAAGAGGTCAGGCATGTGGAGGGGTGCTGAGAGGAGTCAGGAAATGGCGTGAGTGCTAGAGACCCGCTATGTTTCCAACGTGCCCAAATTCGTTGTAGGTCTCTGCTGCATACTGAGGTGTAGTATGGTATAAGTAGGCAGAGCAATTATGTGACCAGCGAGACCGAATTTGTCGTAGTCGTTGCTGTGTTCTGATGTGCGCAGGTAGCCATGCCTGCAGCCAGTGCCCACCGGATTGGTGTGCCATATGTATCTAGCAGTTTGGGTGGCGATTTGTTGTATGTGCGCCTGATCAGGTAGTGGCTTCCTTTGTCAATTCTTGCGGCTGTGGTGAAACGGTTAGCGACATTGACAGTCTATGCTTCACAAATTGCAATTAGAGGAGCACAGGCTATACTTCCAGGCTCTTCCAGGTGGGTGAGTTACTCCAGAAAATCACGTAAAAACACAAAACAAACTTTCTGCAATGGTTATAAAAATCGAAGTATGACTTAGAAACTGCGCAACTAGTTACTTACAATGGAAGTGTTCCTTACTTTCAGTGTACAGCTCTCCGGGTTACGTTTTGCATTTAGCAGTTGGCTGTCCACAGCCACAGAAGTTTTATTGACTTTTTCCTAAATTGATTGACTGAGACTGGGTTGATTGCTTAATTAGAACAATATGCCAGGACATCGTCCAGGCACCCTGTTTGAGGCTACGTGAGCCCTTTGGACTTGAAAGTCAAAAAAGGATTCATTTGAGAAAAGCATATAGTCCCATAAAATAATATAACACATATAAAAAACCTATATTATTCCATCAGCATCCCCTAGCATGTACTTGCTAACAGATACTAGTTGATATAAATGTAAATAATCAGTTCTAGAGCCAACCTGAGTCATTTGTCAGGTATCATGCTTTTCACCTAAGAACAGGTCACCTTACTGTCCATGAGAGTGACATTTGTACATATCGCTCTTGTATGTCAGCTGTAATGTTCATATCGCCAGCACGTCTTACCCCTAATTTAGACCCATTTTAAATGTTGTATTGTTTGCAGCGCGATCAGCAGAGCGCTGCACAGGGTGTGGGTAGCCAGCAGAAGGGCTGCCATCTTTTAACAGCAGCGCAGTACTGCGAGTTACGGTCTGTTCGTCATTCTCCGATATACAGCTGTGTGAAACGCTGTCTGTCATTTCGCTACTCAACGGGAGAGTAGAAGCACGTGCACCTGCATGCCTGGGCCACAATTCTCTCAGGCGCCCTGTTTTCAAAGACATAGGTATTTTGGTGCCCATGGTGCCCAGTAGCACTGGTGTACCCGAGGACAGGGCTGTTGCCTGGCACAGCCCTCGTTTAACTGGCAGCCAGGGCTCAAACCTGGTGAACCCCTGAATCCAGCTATTTATCACGGAGCACGTCTGATCACTCTTTTTGTAACTTGAGTCCTGTTGAGAGGGCCATTACCATTTACTTTTAGTCGTTAACAGTGCCGAAAGGATGCATAGGGGTGGACTTTTGGGTGGGCTGTCTCTTAGTGATTTCTAAATGTGCATAATGGTGGGGGCGGGTCTGGTGTTGGAAGGTAGACTTGGCACACGGAGAGAGCATGCTTGGTCCTGATTTTCATCCATACTGTTCTTGTCTGATCAGGACCTCATTTCAAGTCACTCACTGACTGCCAGAAATTGTCAATTTGTCTGCGAGGAAGGAGGAGCGTGTATGGTGACAGCTTTGTATATGAGACAGCTGGCGGCTTTTAAGGTGATTCCTACCTGCAGGGGTAGCCTGGGAGGTTTGTCGAGTGTGGGTGTTATCTGGTTGTATTTGGAGAGATCTCGATTGATGATGCGGGCAGGGATGTGGACGGCACTTCCCATAAGTGTTAGGGTGGTGGCTGGTAGGCCAGTGGGTAAGGCGCTTCCCACTGTCTAGGTGAGATATGACAAAACCATGAAGAATGGGTGTGAAGCTAGTGTCTTGCCGGAAGGGCTTCATTTTCCATAGGAGGGACAGTTTTTACTATGCTGTCTGATCTTACTTTGGTATGCATTTTTATTTGTAACCATTTTATTGGGTTTTAACAATAGATACATAATGCAAGGTGCACAGAGCTTCAGCAATACAACACTTGAAAAGGCACCATACAGTACAATATGGCATTCAAAAGTATACTATACCAAATCATTATAGAACATGTGTGCAGTACATGGTGCTCAGTAGGTATGTTTATTACTGTACAGTTTACGGAGGACAAATAAGGTGGGAGGTTGGTGGGTATGGAAGAGTTTAGACATGACAAAAAAAGCACAGATTGTTGGCCACGCCTATAAATAATTGACTTGACCGACTCATGCACATGTTAACTCTCCTTTACGTGGCAGCTCTTCAAACTTGAAAAGTTTGCCCAAATCTTCAACCCAACTGTCTATACTGGGCATGTGTTTTGAAGGAGACTCTGCTGCTTTCTATGTGGAATCCCAGAGACTTGACACGGAGTGTCAGCGATGAGGTGAGGTCTCCGAGCTTCATGGTGAACAGTCGGCACTGAATGGGGGGCTGTTTGGTGCTGTTTGGTGAGGAGTAGGAAGTCAGTTACAGGGAGGTTTGGTGTGAGGTAGGCGCTGGATAACCAGGTATGGATCAGGGTGAGGGAGCATTGAGTTGGTGGATGTCTTCAATGGGTGATATTTTCAGGTAGGGGTATGTATTGATGCCACACTGGTGGATGTGGTTGTTGCAGCTGGAAAAGAGGTTCCCAGGGGCTCCATTTAGAGTTTGAAGATCATGGGTCAGGGGCTGAATTTCTGTGGTCTCCACAAGAATGGTTATAGGCGGTGGATCTGGTGGTATCCGCCTGTACAACTGATCGCGGCCTTCTAGATAAGTGGTGAACTTGTGGAAGACATTCTTAAAGTCTCGAATTTGGGGCAAACGGTAAGTAGCAAGCGTTGTCAAACTAGCCAAAATGAAATTCCTTTTTTTTTTTTAAACTTAAAGTGGGTATAAAGGCTTTACTGAAGCGTGAGATTATTGGTTTTAAAACCACTTCCAATGTTTGCACTGTTCTCATTGCCAACTTCATTATATCCACGTCATCTTCTTCTGATGTCAAATCTGTTGGTAATGAAGAGACTCTGTCAAACCCTGTTACCAGAAGCCCTTTAAAGTCAGCCTTTTTATTGTCACAATGCATAGCTATGGCAGGCTCAGATACCGACAATGCATTCCGAATAAGCAAGCAAACCTGCATGATCACAACTGCAGCTGATAAAGTGAAGGATGGTAGCAGTTGCAAGCATTGGCAAAGCCAATAAACCTGACTTTCTTTTATATGCTGAAATGAGTTTGTCAGCTGAGCCTGAACATATGTTTTGTGAACTATTTTGTATGACTGTTTTGGAAAAGATGTAGGACACTGGTTGCAAGTGTGACATCATGTGATGAGGGTCTGTGCACCTGGTGTGTCCTGCATCGTGTCTATCATTTTTCTTTCGTTACCAGGAATTAGTTGGTTTGTGAGTGATTGTGACTTAAATTGATTTCCCTAAGATAACACAAGGGGCCTCATTACGAGTCCGGCGGTAACCCTGCTGGTGCCTCTGGCGGGTTGCTGCCGGACTCTTCAACATTTTACCGGCGCCTGCCTTCCCGGTGCCACTGGTACATTACAAGTCCAGCTGCCCGGGAAGTCAAGCGCCGGTAAAATGTTAATCCCCATTCCCCAGGATTCTATGGGAGTGGGGACTCGGAAGCACCAGCACCGTTGCTAACAGGGCCACCGCTTCCGTGAAGAGTCTGCTTACTGTGGCCGCTGCACCTGGCAGGGTCAGACATGTCGGGCACAGTGGCCCTCGCAGGCAAACTTGTAGTTTGCTGGTCCAGAAACAAGGGTGCCGGTGAGCTTACTGGCACCATTGTTTACGGACCGGCCAACTTGTAATGAGGCCCAATTTGTTTAGGTGGAAAGGTGGATGATAATGATTTGACCAAAATCACACAATTTGTCCCAGTGGGGAAGCTGACAACTTATCCACTGGATAACATATGGAAGTGGTGTGGGCAGCGTGCCTGGGGCCTTCTTAAGTTATACCCAGTATGTTGGGGCTCCTGTCCAGTTTTTTGATAGCCTTTACTTTCAACATATGACCAGTTTCTAAGCGCTCCACACATTTTGGGAGGTAAAGAAACACACCATTTATCCAAATATGAGATTTGGTAGCAATACCTTTCCAAACAACACACAATTGGCGTTGAATAAAGGTCTCTGTATCAGGTGCATTGAGGTACTTTCTTGGAACTGGAACCTGTGACCCACAGTTGCTTACAGAGTTCTGCACGTGGTGCCTTGAATGGCTGTGCTCATCTTATATATTTTGAGGCCTTTGCTTGAAACACCAAACAAGGATGGAAGTCTGGGCATTTCACTGGGCACCTTTTTATTCCATTTTCTTTTGTGCCATTACAGAAAAGCACCACCAGTAAGCAAATCAGTCTTTACCCTGACCCGAAAAGAAGCACTCCAGGTGGACAAGCAACCGTAGGTAGGGTCTAGTGAGCAATCAACCCCCGCCTGGTTTCAGGAGCAGTGTACCCAGATGTAACTCCCTAGTTGTGCCTAGGGAATCAAGCAGAAACCAACTGACATTACCCAAAAAGGCAAAAACATGCCTAAGAGTGATTGTTCTCCCATACAGAATGGACATGACCATGTGTGAATCTTGGCAGAGCATGCAGGTTGGGTCGGGATCAAGATCCCCCACCATCTCCCCCACCAGGGGCAGGCCTCTTCTGCCACTTTCTCTTCTGCAGGCATGACTGCACAGCCAGGATCCACCCCTGACCCAAACCCAAAAGAAGTAGAAATAAGAAATTAATTTACTGCTGCTGACTTTGGCCTCTCTCACTGACGGCACAATTTGCACTTTAGGAAGCACACAATTCTAAAGTTCTCACTCTAATCAGGGTACTGCATTGAGGTGGAGTGGACCAATCAGGTGGACTGTATGCTTTGTCATTCTGCTGACTGACACCTAAGTTCATACGTGATTGCTATATATCAGGACTGCAACAGAGCAAACTATCTATAGCCAGACCTAAAAATATGTTGCTTTGTCTCAAGGGAATCAGTAGCAGGAATAGGAAATGGTACAGGATTCTGTTCAGGATTCTAGCACAGTCATCTTCTTGACAAATCCTGGAGAGACATTGGGCCTCATTACACGGACGGCGGTAACCATGGCGCTATTAGCGCCATGGTTGCCGCCGGTATTTTACAGAGTCCGCCATGGTGAATGGCGGAATTACCGCCCTATTCCAAGGTGTGTGGGGGCGGTAATTCCCCATTCACCATGGCACTTCCCCATTCCCATTTTTGCCCCATAGGTCTCAATGGGAATGGGGAAGGCGGTAATTACAGTACCGCAAATTGCGGTACCGTAATTACCTCCAAGGTCCCTTTGCGGGTCCCGTCCTTAACGGCTGGTAAAACCAGCCGTTAAGGTACGGACCCACAAAGGGACCTCGTAGTAAGGCGGTAAGTGTTTACCGGCACTGGTACCCTTACCGGTACCGGTAAACCCTTACCGCCATCCGTGTAACGAGGCCCATTGTTTTGTTGCAGCACTGAACTTCCTCCTGCAACTGTGCAGCTTTATTAGCTACACCTTTTGATTTGATAAGTGGTGTCCTTAATCTTGCAGGTTTATTTTGGCAATATCTCCAAAAGATAAACAGACAAATTATAGTATTCTTTTGGCATTAAGCCCCCGGGGCTCCGGCCCAGCACTTGGAACGGGGACTTAAGGCCATTAGCACTGCAGGCTACTAAAGCAGTATCCTGGGGTGCTACAAAGAAAAAGAGGCATCCTGTTCAATTTCTGAAAATTCTGTCTAAAGATGGCCACCATGGAAAGGGAAGGCGGGCTCGCTCCATACAGGGAGCCCCTCCTCTTCCCTTTCCATAACGGCCGTCGGGAGCAGAGCGGAAGGTGCGGCTGCAGCTGTGTGGACCGCTGCAGCCGAAATAAGGCAAGTGGGGTGGGGGGATAAAAAAATAATAATAAGGGGACGGAGGGTGTGGGGATGATCGCGGCGGGGGAGCCGGTGGTCAGGTGGGATGGAACGCAGATTTTCACTGACAGTTCAAGCTCCCATTCCTAGCCACCTGATTGATTTCCCCCTGCCCCGGCAGAGTGCTAATACTACATAATGAATGTTTGATTCACAAGCATAGAGTCGGTGTGGAAGCTGAACCAATGAGGGCACACCACTTGTGGAGGTATGGGATGGCAATGGTACTGTTGGGTGAGGGAAAATATAGGGAATGAGAAAGGGCCTTCCAAAAGCAAGCTCTATGACTTCTGTGCACTACAGCAGCAGCACAAGTGACACACACACAGTATCTCTGCACAAATGTACCCAGCCACGACAGGTAATGGAAGACAGAAATGTGCCCGGCAAGTACCTTCAGTCTATTTTTCAACTGAGAAAAACAGATAGCCGTGGCAGCCTTAAATCTGAGAGTTGACATTCTCTCCAATTTCTATGAGATTTTGCGGCATATAAATCGTCGACTGTTTTGAAGGCTGAAGAGAGATCAAGGAGTACCAGCAGGAAGGAGTGTCCATTGCCTACAATGCAGAGTTCATTGTCTACCACTTGGATGGTGGCTGTCTATGTGCCGCATCTGAGTCTCAAGCCTGGTTGATAGGCCTGTGGGAGCCCATTGGCACCGATGGGTGTTTGATGTTGGGTGGGTGTGGCTTTTTCAAGGGTCTTGTCTGGGAGAGGAAAGTGTGTGAGGCGCAGCAGTTACTGAGGTCATCAGTGTTCAGCATTGGCTTTTTAATAATGCAGATTTGTTCAGTTTTGACGGTGACGGGGAAAGCGCCCTGAGTAAGGGATGTAGTGTTGACTGCCCGGTTGGGGTGGAAAGCTTCCGTGGATAGTGGCTTGAGGCCAGAGACTGGCAAGATGTCATATGAGTAGGGTGTTGCGCTGAGGGATGCTAGAGCTTTTGACAGGTCCCGCAGAGAGATCTTAGATCAAATTATTAAAACATTGACATATTCATGTCTAACATTATTAATGTACCGTGAATACCCACTTTCGGGGGCAGGCTTGGCTATTAATGACCTGCCAATTTACACCAAAGAAGGTTGAAGACCTCAGCAATGTCTGAGAGCTGTTAGCGGCCACGCCCAGCCATGAATGCGGGCATTAACGCTGTTGGCCCACTGGGCATGTGCCAGCCGGTCTTAGTTTAGTGGAGGTTTTTTTTGTTTATGTTTTGAAAGGAAGCATGCTTCCCGCAATGTTCGCACCAACTTCCTTCCAAATCAAACTACAAACAAATATGACTATGGGTGGAAATAGTAAAGGGACACTGTGCGGGACCAGGGGGTGGGCCGGGTGGCTGGGACACGGTACAGAGGTAATAGGGTAATGGGCAGTTGGGGAGGTCGGGAGACGGCAGTGGGGAGTGCAGGGCAGTCAGGTATGGCAATAGGGGAGTGTCCGACGTGCCAGCACATACGTCTAGGATGGGCCAGTTTCTTTTGACAGAATGGACCACTTTTTTTGGCCAGAGTGAGCCTGTTTCATAAGTTACTACACTAGTTTTAACCAATATTTCAAAGCATTAATTGCAACATATTTGAACAAATACACCCCTTTCGATAGTATTGAAACAGTCCGTTCTGGATTGTAATGAATTGTAAGGTGTGATAGTGGGACACTTTTTTATTGGTGCCTGGGTGTATTTTATGCACAAGTCCCACCCTGTGTAGAGGTCGGGGAAGGTACTTGTGGTATGGGTGAGGGGGCAGCCAAGAAGGAGATGCAGCAGGGGACATATACTCACTCCATAGAAAGAACGACAGAGGCCGGAATGGAATTTAGGCGGTCACTGTTGGGTTCACCCATGTTCTCTGCCTCCTCATTGGCCAGATCCTCTCATCTGGGTGCTAATAAAAGTGAACCACTTCTTGTTTATTGAGTAGCACAAACGCGACATAACCAATGCAGCATAACCTCGTAACCCTCTGGGATTACTGTTCAGAATTAATCCTATATCTCCTTATTATACCTGTCCAGGTCACAAAGAATTGAGGTGCACAGGATCCCTCATTCATAGCAAAAACAAAGCAGTTCTACATAGGCAAAGTCTGTTTCTAAGCAAAGGTAGAATGCATTGCCTCCTTACTGAATTGCAACTAATACAAAACACTGCAAATGGATGGTTGTTTCGATCACTGAACATCCACAGCTGCACGCGTGTTCCAAAGAAGAGTCAACAGGAGTAACATATTCAAGCGACGTCGAACTAAGAAAGAGCTTGGCCTCCCATTTTCCATCCAGAGCACTTGTTCCTGATCCCTCCATATAAGTAAAAGGGCAAATATACTATCACTGTCTGCCCATTTCTACTGGCCCTCTATGGACGTGTGGCTCAGACCAGTAAAGTTCCTCAACACATTCTCTACGGTTCCATGGCGTTGAAGATGGATGTCAGGTCCCGAGCTGATCATTATGAAGCAATATACACCAACCACGGTATACGATTCCAATATGCTCTGTTATATTCGCCTGTGGCAATACCCATGCACAGCTAAGGTAAGTCTTTTGTTATCATGGTATCCAGGATGTCATTGGATGCCATCTAGGGATGTGAAAATCATACAGAATGCCAAACTCTTGATGTACACTATAGGCCGATGATGAGGATGGAATCCAAACAAATCCTTTGGAACTGTGTCTTTTTGTTGGATCATATTTATGTTAGATATTCCATTTACCTCAACCCTATATCAGACCACTGAGAATGGAAAACATCTTACGGTCCTTAATATGGCTCCCAGAGCATGAGGTGAACTTAAAGATCCCCAGCAAGACCTCGGTCTAATCCATGATCTGTTTGCCTGATCCCCTCAGCTTAATGATCTATTACATTGTATCCCTGGATAGATAAAATGGTTCGCTCCAGTGAGCTTTTGTTTTTATATCCACATGATTCGCCTTGTGATAGCCCTGTACTCACGGCCTTAACAAGACATTAAGCAGCGGTGGCTTTGCAGTCACTTGACATAAGCTTTAATGGGTTTCCTCAAGGCTATCTGCGTGTGCTTGATGTGGTCTCCTGCATGTGGCAATTTTCATAATTTATTGTGCAGCCTTGATAATGGTCATCTTTATACATAAAGCGGTATGTATGTATGTGTGTATGTTTGTCCGGCTATACAAATCCACACTGTTGAAAACACTGCTACCAAATTTTGCATGAATTCCTCATTTGTCTAGATTGTAGTCTATGCTTGGATGCAAAAAATTCACTTCGTAGTCACCCTCATTTACTGTTGCTCATCACGATTAACTACAGTAGGTACTAGAAGGGGGCCACATTTGGCAAAGTGTCTGAAGCAAAATGTTCGATGTGTTGGTTATTCCTTTGAAATATATTACTACTGTATACACTTCGAAAGTGTTTATTAAAGCATTTTTAAAGTTAATAAAAAAATACTTTTTTTAATCTCTCAACTCCAAATATGGGAAATGGCAAGGTTACAGTTTATTGAAGTTCATTCAAGAGAAGAGAGCGCAATCAATCAATCAATCTTTCTTGGACATTTTCTCAAATGTGCTAAAGCCATTTAGTGACTGAAACATGCCGCACAAAAAATGAGCATCACTTGTAAAAGCCCCATCTGATGCAAAGCGAAAATCAATATCAAGAGCTTCTGAAACACATCAACAAACAGCAGCACAACTTTCTGACCAGCGGACAAGAGCAACTTTCTCCAAGGCAAATGAGATGCTAGAGCAAACTGAAGCAAGACTTGCTGGCATGAGGACAATGGCAACATCCTCTAGGGCACATGAGACACCAGAGCAAACTAAAGCAAGACTTGTCGACAAGTGGACAAGAGCAACATCCTCCAAGGCACATGAGACACCACTTGATCAGGATACAGGCAACGTCAGGTACCCCAGCTAGTAAATGATAATAAAGGTAAAGTGCCAGGGGCTTCACACTCACAGCCTAATCCCTCTTGTACACTGAAACGAATAACATGTTTCCTCTGCTAGTCCATAGTGGAGGGGTGTTACGTTGTCCTGGAGGAGATTAAATGATTTTCCTTTTAAACCACAATTAGTACTCGAGGGTATGGGGGAAATAGGGCAAGGTTTTAGGTCTCCAAGCCACGCATTCAGAAACTCATCACTATAGCACATCTTCTCCAGAGCAAGATGTGCCATGCCAGGCCAAGTGTTTCCTGCATTTAATGACCTGTATAGCTGGTTCTATGTGATATTTACACTTTTTGTTGGTTGCCTAACAAAAAGACAGTTTTTCTTTGGCCAATTTTCGGCAGACCACAAAAAGCAAAAATATCACATTCCTTTCCCCCCACCTCCACCTTCGCTGGTGGGATGCCTTTGGAATTGGGGGGTTTCACCCCGCAAACATCCCTTCCTCAACCACCACCACCTCCCTCCACACCCACAAATTCCCCGACCCCATAAACACCCAAACACACAACACACACACATTAACACTAACCTGTTCTCCCGCGTGCCCGGGTCCTGGCGTGCCCGTCAGTCCCTGAGTGCAAGTGTGCGGGAGGGTCATGACAGTTTGATTCAGAAAGACCTCTATCTGCGGTCACAGAGCGGTCTTTCTAAATCAGTCTTTTTTCTATTCAATGAATAGAAAAATAAGTTTTCACTCCATGCAGTAGAGCTGCAATAAAAACGGAAGAAGCACAACCCCCCAAGAATGCAAAAGGAAAGGCAGGCCTGGATGGCTACTAATGCCTGACATGGGATAGCTTGAGAGCTATGCTCCGCCTCTTTTTTTTTTTAAATTCTAGCTCAAGATTGATCTACCTCTCAGTGAAATATAATGCATCTGAAAAAAAAATAAACACATCAATAAAGGGTGCTGGTGTGTGAAAAGGAAGTCACATGAAGCATGGTGATTCGCAATTTTAGTGGTGGTGTCAGATTATTTCCTGCCATGAAAGCATCGGTACGACAGCAGTAGGAAGGCCGCATGAGCTGGTAAGCTGCTGCCTGCCTCCTCCTCCTCCTCCTCCTCCTTTTACACTAGAGGGATGCGGCTCCTTTGTATTGTTCCCCGCCCGGCCTCTAAGCCTACTCTCATGGTGGAACGATCATCAGGCATCTCAAAACCAAAGCATTAGTTTCCATTCTTTATTGGATAAATCAGAAAATCAGGACATTAGGTGTGACAGGACTAGAGGGTGGGGTTTTAGGAATGGGTTCAAAAGGAGCAGCTTACATTAAAACTTTGGTCCTCATTCCTTCCTTCTTTCCCCTAAACAGACCTGGCATAAAACCGTCAGTCATAGTTAGTGGGGTTTAGTGTGCCTCTGCACTACTTTCTTGGCACCTTGCAGAGTCCTTCTTGTCTTGGGCTGGATTGCTCAGGTTTCGCGCTGGTCTTCCCGGATAGGCGAAGAACCTCGTAAAACCACCCCGGATACCCTAAGTCATTTTCACTGGGGTCGGGCTTAGACTCTAATGCAAATATTGGACGCTTGGGAGTGATATGCTTCTCTGCCCACTGTCGTGGTATGGACCTTGCTCAGCTGGTTGTTCTTCCAAGTCTTCAGCTGCATCCCAGGCTCTTTACATCACTGGATGATTTGGTGTATACTTGATTCTCCAGGGACTGTCTCTTTCCCACCTTTGCCTCCATTCGTCTCCCCTATTCTCCTCTCGTATTTCTGATTGCCACCTCTCCTCCCATCATCCAGGCCCTACCTACAGGTTTCCAGGCTGCAGAGCAGCCTGCGTCGACCAGAAGAGGGGTGGAGCATTCTGCATCTCTTCTCACAGAGGAGATATCTGAGCTATCATTACAGCTTATGCATTGGCCCATTGAATAACATTGAAGACAGCCATTTGTGAACAGGCTAAATCAGCTCTCAACTAAGCACAGAGATCCTGCGCTCTCTCATCACCTGCATCATTCTAATCTGAGATTGGGCATGACCTTTCAGCAGGGGATACATTATACAAGCCCTAGGCGTCGCACCACCAGGCCTCAAAGCAAAGGGCAAGCTGTGCCCTATTTCCCTGTCCATCCAGTTTAACATCCATGCAGAGAACTATCACATGTTCACTGTTATTAGCCTCCACAAATGCACATATCAACTTCACCTTAGCAATTTCCTTTTTTAAATTGCAGAGTTTGGTCACCGTGGGCCCTTTGTATTTAAGGTACATGGTTTGTTTGCCTAGGACCCTGTGTTTAAATAAACTGAATTTCTGGTCACCTAGGACTCTGCATTTTTTACATTGCATTTGTGGCTGCCTAAAACCCCGTGGATTTAACATGCGATGTTTGGTCACATAGGATCCTGTGTTATTATTTAATTGCATTTTGGTCACCTGAGACCCCATGGTCTCAGCTGCAACTTCTCCAATCTCCCCTGCCTATCATGAGTCAGCCAATCATGCTCCTTCTTCCTACTGTCCATTCCCTCTCTCTCATCCGGTACCCCCTACTTCCTTTTACCCCACCTCCATCTGCCCAGCCACCTACCTCCATCTACTCCAGCAACTACCTCTGCCCTTCTATTGGCCCCACAATGGGTCTCTAGAATGCCCAATCTTTCTGCAAACAAACGTCCTTTCTCACTAATCATTTTGATTCCCTTCAATCCAAACTCTTGGTGATGGCTATTAAAAAAATCTAGATTTGCCCCCACAACACCTCCTGGTAGTCCCATCAAACAGACTATGGGCCTCATTACGACCCAGGCGGTAAGTTACCGCCTGGGCCGTGACTTTACCACCATGGCGTAAACTACGTTTACTACCATGGTGGTTGGCGGACTTACTGCCCCATTCCGAGGTCGGCGGGGCGGTAAGTCCCCAATCCCCATTTACCCTTCCCCATTCCCATTTTTGCCCCATAGGGCATAATGGGAGTGGGGAAGGCGTTAATTACGCCACCGTAAATTACGGTGGCGTAATTAACTCCATGGTACCTTAGCGCCATGGATTTTAACACCTGCTAAAAGCAGGTGTTAAAAGCGCCATGGCGCTAAGGGACCTCGTAGTTGGCGGTAAGGGGTCGGCGCAGCTAACGCTGGCGCTAACCCCTTACCGCCAGGGTCGTAATGAGGCCCTATGTCACTTTCTCTCACTCCCCTCATCTCTCCAAAAGAGGGACAGTGTTTGTCTCATGATTACTGTTAGGTACAATTTCACTTACTTCTATTTTACCTCTATATTTGTGGACACCCCAAACATGTTGCTTTTGTTTCAGCCTCCTGTCCTGACTTTTGCCAATAGAGCACAGCCTTCAGCTGCACTCCACTGGGCTTTTGCTCATTGTTATGGGGAAACTGACATGTCCTTCAGACAGTCAGTACTGAGAAACTTTGTTTCTTTTAGGCTTGTGACTATGCTGCCACTTTTGGCAACTGTATTTCATTGTGCAAAGTACATTACAGTACCACACAATGGGGTCCTTGCGTTTTCGGTCCCTAGACATCCACTAAGGATTTTTTGGTAACTAGACAATGTGCCTAGGAGTAGAATAGTGGCAGCAGAATCTTTTCATGCATTTTTAAGAACTGTTACCGAGCTCTTACAGCGTTTGGCTCATGACTGTGGCTAGTGTCTGTCACGGCTGTGCCATGAGGTCTTTTGTCTTTTCCTTTGGTCATTTTGTCCGTTGGCCTTCCTCCTGATCTTGTGGATTGGGAGGGGGGATTTCGGGGGGATTCCCCCCGCATATATGTCCTAAATGACCTTCTAAATTAGGTCAATTCTCCCGAGGTCAATTCTCCCAAGGTCAATTGTGAAAAGGTCAATTAGTATACAACCCTTTTACGCAAACATCTAACACTGAGCACAAGGCTCCAATCTTTGTAGGGCTAGGCTTACAAAGTTAAGGTTAAGGAGTTCTTATTTGGGCATGCATTCACCCACGAAAGCCGCTGATTCTTTCAGGCTAATGCATGTCACGTGTGTAGGTACCCAGGAAGTGGGCTGGAACTGGCTGGTCCCAATCCACATTACTGGTGCCAGGATGTCTGGTGAGCACGAGGGCATGAGAGCTGCAGTGGTCCCTGATTGAATCACTGCTGGCGTGCATGAGTGGGCCAGATCTCCTCATTGGCCAGCTGAGTGCGAGCACTCACCGGACTTGTGGATATGAGGAGGGGTCCTGAATGCAGCCCCGAAGATCACCAATAGGTCCAAATTGAGCTATACATGGAGCCAAGTATCCAGAAGAGCCGAGCTGACCAAAGGACTATCCAAAACCATGCAGAAGAAGGTTGGCACCCTGAGCCCACTGTTGTCCCAGTAGAGCCCTGCTCTGTGCTCAACCTCTGAAGACCTGTAAGGGTTCGTCAACCCCTTCGAGTGGTGGGACCAATCACTCTCAATGTCTTCTTCTTGCCCTGCATAAGAGCCCTCTCGGAAGTGTCCTGGGCCCTCCAGTGGACTGACCAGCTCAAACCTTGGCACCTGTGAAGGAACATTGTCTTATTGAGTTTTACCTCAAGCTTTGGGGAAATCCTAGTTTGCACTGAAAAGCATCTTCTTGCCAAATTTGCTTTCGGCCGTGAGAGAGAAGCATGCAACAGACCGCAAGACTTGGGTGCCCTAGCGTCACTCTGCAACAGTGGTGGTCGCTGCTGGCGACTTTCCTGCCTTTCTTCAAGTGTCCTGAGACCAGCTGCATTGGTGCTTTCTTTGTCCTGCAATTGTGACGAGAGATACAACTCCTGTTGTAAATCGGACCCGCAGCTGCACCCGCAGCGTCTATGCACTTTGAAGCTTAACCAAGGATGGGATTTCGTACTCCAGCTGACCCTCTCCAGACGAGCCAGGTTTAGACTCAGTGTGAGCTAAAGGCAGTGAGTAATCATGCCACTTACCAGTGGCCCCTTGTTGATCCATTGCATTTATTACGCACAAAGGATCCCTTGTGGTCCTTGTCTTTTCCTGGGTGGTCTCTGCTTCCTAAAGCCATCCTAAGGTTGGGAATAGCTTTGTTCTCTGCATCAGATCCTCCGCTGACTCTCCGACCCTGTTTTCAACACTTCAGAATCCTCTCTCTAACTTTTCCACCCTCTTGAATATTGTACTTTGTGTATTTATGTATGACGGAGCGCTTTTACGTGTATTGCCCAAATTGACCTTTTACAATTGACCTTTTGCACAATTGACCTAATTATAGTGGTCCTAATTGACCTTCTGCACAATTGACCTTTATATTATTTTAGTTATTTTATATATGTATTGGGTTGATTTTGGATTATAAATAATATAAGGGGATTGGGTGGAGGGTTGCAGGGGGTTTTGGATTGGGAGGGGGGATTTCGGGGGGATTCCCCCCGCATATATGTCCTAAATGACCTTCTAAATTAGGTCAATTCTCCCGAGGTCAATTCTCCCAAGGTCAATTGTGAAAAGGTCAATTAGTATACAACCCTTTTACGCAAACATCTAACACTGAGCACAAGGCTCCAATCTTTGTAGGGCTAGGCTTACAAAGTTAAGGTTATCCATCTCTGAAGTTTACCAATGTGATAACGTTTGCCTGCCTTTCCTCCTTACAGGTTTTGGTGGAATTCCGCACGTTACCGCACTGACCAAAAGTGACTGTACACATACTTTACATAGTGTGTGTTTAAGTAGTGATATTACTGTGTTTGCCATTACTCACTTGTGTTGTTCTGGGCCTAAAAAGAATGTGTATTGTTCATATACTACTGTCTAAGGGTATTTTTTGTTGTCCTACTGTGTGTGCTCATCTAAGACCTCAAATCACCCCCACTACTCCTGAGATTTAGCATAGACTGCTCTCCAAGCTACCTTGAATTGTCCTGGCTAACTTCCCAGAAGTGTTCCCTGTTCCCCTAACAGAGGTGGCCTCCTAAACATTTGTTAACCAGAGCAGAGTTTAGAAATCCATTCTATTACCAAGGACACACCATCAGCATCTATTCACATCTCTGCTTTCACTGCCTCCTCCTTTGAAGATATCTTGGTCTAACTCCTTGATCTGACCCATCTTGCTCAGCTCCTCCACTACTGGCCACTGGACTAACTCAACATCTTCTCTCTGTCCTTACCTCTTACTCAAAACCCTCTCAGGTGACATCTCTGCTGACATAACAGGAAACCTCACCATCTCCAATATGTCTGGCATGCAACAACTCTAACTTGACTCCACTTTCTCCGACAACTCACCTGTCAACCCACATACCACTCAAACCCACACTGAAGGCAACTCTCTCAATCTCATATTCTGACCTTCCACCTTAGTATCCTCCTCTTCTTCCACATTTGACACCTCCCTCTTTGAGCGACTCTTATTTCCTCCTCCATCTCCATTCCTCCCTTACCCTCCATTACCTTCCCTTCTTCCTCCCGCATCTATCACCAGACATACATTAAAACCCAACTCCATGGTCCTCTACTCCCACCCAGTTAACATCTTACTTCAAGCTTTCTCTCCTCCACTTGCTCACGCCATTAATCTCGACTTTACTGAATGAAGCTCGCCATTGTCCAACCCATAAATGATTATTGCCCTGTCCACTTGTTTACACTTTTCTGCCTGTGTCCTTAACCGTGGAACTCCCCAGCTATCCAGCTGCTGGGGACAACCATAGTCGCTGCTTATGCCACTGACGCAAAGACCAATCCCCCACTCTCCTCGCCTCCTACAAAAACTCTCTATTGACTCTGACTACGTTTGACACAGCCATTTACTCCTATTATACTTATCCTGTTTCCTCTCTCCTCTCACACCCTCATAAACTATCAAAGAACCTCCAGGCAATCCCTTCCCCTGCAGAGTACTTGAGGGCTGGCAGTGGGGAAACACCCCTCCAATGTGTTTCTCACTCCCTCCAGGCCTTGCCTCTACCCTTGATCTCACTCTTCCTTCTACCACTATACTACTCCCGCCTCCACACCACTACTCCCTCCTCCACACCACTACTCCTTCCTCCACACCACTACTCCCTCCTCCACAATACTACTCCATCCTCCACACTATTACTCTCTCTTCCCCAGTACTACTCCCTCCTCCACGCCACTGCTCCCTCCTCCACATCACTACTCTCTCCTCTGCACTATTGCTCCCTCCTCCACACCACTGCTCCCTCCTCCACACCACTACTCTCTCCTCCGCACTATTGCTCCCTCCTCCACACCAACTACGCTCTGATGATTCATTTTCCTCCTAATTCTCCACTAGCATCACCAATGGGACACCATTCTCACCCTCTATCTCTCCCAGGCCCACCCGCATTCCCCTATCAACCACACACTATGCTCTCTAGCCTACTTCTACTACCCATTCTTCGATCTGTCAACCCACCCTGCACTCCAATTGACTCTTTACCACCATAAACCTGGCCTTGTCAAGAGGGGGAAGCAACCCTCTCAGCCAGGGGTGGGAGGCCTGCCAAGGAAGGATCCAGAGCGAGTCCTACCCCTGAGGGCGAGAGTGGCAATTGAGAGGACCCAAATTCCTGTTCCCGTATTTTGTGCCAGCATACGTCTATGCAGTCCACCTGTTTCTTATTCCGTACCTCGTCAACAAGATGCTTGCCAGTCTTTTTCTTTCTTTCCATGAGATTAAACATCAATGCAGGAAACCAACAACAATCGTCACAGGGAGAGCCTGTGTTGAGTGCTCCCACAGTAGCAGCAGAGAACCCTCTTCACGATCACCAACCAATGGTCACCCAATTTCCTGAAAGGTCTGTCAACCAAGAGAAATCAACGGAGAGAGAGGAATGAAACCACAAGGCCTGTGCACGATGGTGAGAACAGTTGTCCAGTGCAGCTGGGTAAGAGAGGAAGGCAGACACAGCTGCTATCAACTACCCAAGACCACCAGGGTCTTGTGAGGGAACCAAAACTCCTCAGCCCACTTGGACCTTAATGGAGGGGCACCTGGAATGGGACCCACTAACACAAACAGAGACATTGGCCTTCCCAGGCTGGCATGGCCATTCTGCATTGGATCTGCGTAATGTAAGTGGGAGGGGCTTAGCACACTATTTCTAACTTCACATGACAGATTACCACTTAGGTGGGGGAAGACAAAGCCAGACTGGCCGGAGAAAGAGGATCAATCCCAGGAAGGAGGGGGAATGTAAGGGTGCAACAGCAAGCAGGAAGTGCGGGTTATCTGGGTGACGGCAGAGGAGGAGGAGGTGAATGACCAAGCAACCAGCAGGTGGGAGGAAGGAAGGCACAGAGTATGAAGGTGATTTTTTCAAAAGGTGATGTATGGACTAGTGAGTGAAAGTGGTACTGCTTTGTGAGTATGTGTATTTGGGTGGCAAGTGGGTTTAAAAGATTAATGTAAGCAGTGGTTGTGAAGTGGATGGTACTGAGTGAAAGGAAGGTGTTTGTTGGGTGCCAGATTTACCCTCGCTAGTGAGAATTGTCTCTTTGTGAGTAAAACATTTTATGCTGTGTCTATGTATAGAGTTGAGGTGGTGAGTGACTTATTATGGCTGGCTAGTAGCTTGGAACGTTACCCCTGGTGTTTGAGTGGTAGGAGGAAAGAAGTAGTAGTAGTGGGGAGGAGGGTGTAATAGTGTAGAGGAGGGAGTAGTAGTATGGTTGAAGGAGTAGTAGTAGAGAGGAGGGAGTAGTCGTGTCAAGGAGGGAGTCATAATTCGGAGGAGGGGATAGTGGGGTGGATGAGGGAGTAGTAGTGGGTAGAGTGGGGAGGAGAAAGTAATAGTGTGGGTGAGCGAGTAGTAGTGTGGAGGCGAGAATAGTGGTGTGGAGGTGAGCAGTGATGTGGAGGAGGGAGCAATAGTGTGGTGGAGAGAGTAGTGGTGTGGAATAGAGAGTAGTGGTCTGGAGGAGGGAGTAATAGTGTGGAGGAGGGAGTAGTGCTGTGGAGGAGGGAGCAGTGGTGTGGAGGAGGGAGCAGTGGTGTGGAGGAGGGAGCAGTGGTGTGGATGAGGGAGCAGGGAAGGGAGCAATAGTGTGGAGGAGGGAGCAATAGTGCGGAGGAGGGAGCAATAGTGCGACAGAGGAGAGAGTAGTGATGTGGAGGAGGGAGCAGTGGTGTGGAGGAGGAAGTAGTGGATGGATGAGGGAGTAGTAGTGGGGAGGAGAGAGTAAAAGTGTGGATGAAGGAGTAGTAGTGCGGTGGAGGGAGCAGTGGTGTGAAGGAGGGAGCAGTGGTGTGGAGGAGGGAGTAGTGGTGTGGAGGAGGGAGTAGTGGTGTGGAGGAGGGAGCAGTGGTGGTGTGGAGGAGGGAGTAGTTGTGTGGAGGAGAGAGTAATCGATTGGAAGAAGGAAGAGTAACATCAAGGGCAGAGGCAAGGCCTAGAGGAAGTGAGAAACACATCGGAGGTGTGTTTCCCACTGCCAGCACTCAAGTACTCAGCAATTCCCCAGATCATCTCCCTAGACCTAGCTGTACTAATCCAAAATAACACCTCAGAAGTCACAGTGTAGTGTCTAGTCTTGTGCATTTCGCTAAACCCTTCTCTGATTTAATAAAAAATGTACACGTTTTGCCTGTTCTCTTTTTGAGTTGCAATGTCAATCTAGCCATCTCGTCTTTTGTAGTATCTACATCCTGTCTTTTCTCCCCTCTCCACGCATCATTTATGATCCGTCTTCCTTTTGTCATCAACGAATAGCACAGAGAGCTAAAATGTGAGAATGAACAATGCCACATCTCTTGGTTGATGGGATGGAGTCCCCTCAGGAGAGTCTACAATCACGTTTGAGCTCTCTGTGTCGAACCCCGACCACCTCGGTCCTGTATTGGGCACCAACCCATAGAAGAGGTTATTTGGCCTGGTGCGCAGTGTGTTTTGTTGACTGCCCAGGCTATTCCTTTGCTGCTGCAGCTGATGTGGGATTCTGCTGAAGTCTGCTGAAGTCTGCCTTCTATTGCTACTACTGCCTCCAGGAGGAAGTAGTACAAAACCCTCAGCATACACGTAGCGCGCAGTGTGTTTTGGTGTTTAGGTGTGAACGGGAGAGGGATCTCGGATATGGAAAGAACTTTGGAAAAAACTTGGCCTAAACACAGCTCGAAATCCGGCATCTGCTGTGATCGCCCACCCCCTCCCCACACAAGGCTGCAATTGCGACGCTGGAATTCTGTCTCTGTAACCAGGTCTTCAGACTCAATGAACTTGTCGAGTGTAAGTACAAAACCAAACACAAATAATTAAAATGAAAATGCAAGTGACTTTGCCAAAACGTTTGCTGAGCATGAAGACTTAGGCACACACGCCTCTACTCAGACATGCCTTGAGAAAAGCGTGGCGCGGAATGATGTTATACATTCCCTTACACCACTTCCATTTCTCTAGCCCCTGTTAGCCCACCTTTGATCACCTAGAAATCCCCTTCCAACACACTCTTACCCCCCTCCCAAACTTGTCCCCCCCAGGCAACCTTGCCAAAGATGCGAGCGAGCCATTACTGTGTGTGGCATCGTCTCGATCGGGGGAGGCGGTGCGGGAGCTCCGCAGCTGTGTTGGCTGTTCTCCGATTGGCGGGGTAGGTGTGGAAGCTGTCCCGGAGTCCGGGTGCTGTGGGCTGGCTCATGTGGGCGGTCGGGGTGGCTTGGAGGCCCCCTCAGACGTGTGTGGCTGTTGGGGCAGAGCCATGGCCGAGGATGCTCACTGTGAGCTCCCAGCCCCGAGGCCTCAGAATGCCAGGTCCGACGACACAGAGCCCGGCGGAATGGAGGAAGCACCCCCGATAACCCGAGCGGCATACTTCTCGGTCCCCAGCCCCTCCCTCCCCCTCTTTCTGCGAGGGGGAGGGGGTGGCTGGGGCAGGGCGGCAAAATGGCAAAAGCCGCGAAAAGTATTGCGCGGCAAGAGCCGCAAAAGCCCGCGAAAGGCAAAGCGCGGCAAAGGCAGGGAAAAGCCCGCGAAGGGCAACAAAGGAAAGGGGAGGGGTTTCCCCCTTCATAAAGAGCGGGGTTCCCGCTTTGGGCACACAAACAACTGCAGCCGAGGGACACCCGTGCGCTCTTCACGGGACTGGAGTGGAGGGTTCTTCGTTTTTGCAGTTGGATTCGGAGGATCGCCCAGCATTTTGTAGCGGCGAGTCGCGACTGAAAGGCGGGGCTGGAGCCCACAATCGAGCGTCTCCACCCAACGTTTTGGGGGCCCAGCTGATCGGTTATCGGCGAGTCGCAGCTGAAAGGCGGGGCCGGAGCCCATGATCGAGCGTCTCCTCCCAACGTCTGGGGGCCCAACGGATCGGGTATCGGCGGGGAGCAGCTGAAAGGCGGGGCTGGAGCCCTTGATCGAGCGTCTCCGCGGAGCACAGCGGCGCGATATCATCGCTGCTCGGCGGAGAGGTCAGCGGGGCAGGAAGCCAGGAACGGCGGTCGGCGGAGCAACACGACGGTCTGGGAGCGGCAGGCGATCTGGAAAGGAGCCCGCTGGTGAGCGGCAAGAGCTTAAAGCTAAGCGAGCGGGCGCTGGCTCGATCAGTCCGCTAAGTCAAGGGAGGGGGGGCCCGGCCCTCCGGCGGCGAGGGAGTACGCCTAAGGGGCTAGGCAAACCCTCATGAACACTCGACTCCAGGGAACCGGCCCGCTCTCGGAAAGCGCTCACTAAAGTGGGTGAACGGTGAAGGAGCATACGCAAGCTACAAGCCAGCGGAACCGGCAAAACAGTATGGACATGGAGGCATTCATGGCTATGGCCAAATTGGTCATGGCTAAGCACGGCACCGGCTGGATGGAGGCCCTGAAAAGCCAAGCAGGAGGAAGAGGAAGCCACACGGGTGTCACAGAGAGAGAGGGTTCGCCGCTTATGTTTCAGGAGGATGAAGAAGCCGTCATTCAGGATGAGGAGGAAGTAGTGGGAGAAGAAATGGGGCCAATTGGGAAAAGAAAAAGGGTGATGACCCAAGTTGTATGGAGGGGCAGAGGCGGTTATTCCAAGAGGGGAAGGGCGTCCTTTCGCGGGCACTCCTCCTGGAATAACGGAACCAACTATCAAGGGGAGCGAGCGGAATGCTGGAGGGTCAACACTGAAGAAGGTTGCCCTTTTGGCAAATCTTGCAGATTCAAACACCCAAAGGGAGGGAGCAATAGGGAACATAGCTCCTCAGGCAACGAGAACATGCGCAGACCCAGTCCCAAGGGCAAAAGCAAGAGCAAAAAGGAATGAAATGCAAGTCATAATGCCTGGAATTGCAGCGCATAAATTCTGTAAGGTATCTATTAAAAATGGGTTACCAACCCCAGTTAACATTCAGGCTATGACACCATGGTTAAATGTGTACCACAACATTGAGCATGCTAAATTTTTGTGGGAAGGGTTTAGGTGGGGGTTCAAGATCCCATGTGCAGAAAGGAAAAAGGGCTCAGAAGTGCGCAACTTGCGGTCTGCCTTAGAGATGCCAGAAGTGGTGGACCTGAAGGTGGCAAAAGAAGTGGAGCTGGGCAGGGTAGCAGGCCCCTTTAGGCAACCCCCATTCCCGAATATGGTAATATCGCCACTGGGGCTGGTGCCCAAAAAGGAGTTGGGGCAATACCGCTTGATCCATCATTTGCCATTTCCAGAGGGGGAGTCAGTGAATGACGGGATCAATGAAGATAAGTGCAGGGTACATTATGCCTCCTTTGATGACGCGATTGACATGGTGAGGGCAGCAGGAAAAGGGGCCTTCATGGGGAAGGCGGACATTGAATCGGCATTCAGGCTGCTGCCCATTCATCCAGATAGTCAGCATCTGTTGGGTTTTAAAATCCAGGAACGGTATTATTTTGATAAATGCTTGCCAATGGGCTGTGCCATTTCTTGTTCGTATTTTGAGGCCTTTAGCTCATTTCTGGAGTTTACCCCAGAAGGGGATGGTGTTACATTATCTGGATGACTTTCTGTTCATTGGGAGAGAGGGAACAGACGATTGTCAAGGAATCATGCGGGTCTTTCAGGATTTGATGGGTGTGATGGGGGTACCACTGGCTGAAAACAAAACAGTGGGCCCAGTGACTTGCCTCACGTTCTTAGGAATCGAGATTGATTCAGTAGAAGGGCTTTGCAGGCTCCCCCAGGACAAAGTAGCCAAGTTGAAGGCAGCCATTACGGACTTAAGGTCCAAAAAGAAGGCAACTTTGAGGGAACTCCAGGTCATGGCAGGAAATTTGAATTTCGCAGGCAAAGTCATCCCGGTGGGGAAAGCGTTTGCCAGGAGCATTGAGCTGAAAATGACCGGGTTGACCCATGCTAGTCATCACGTCAGGTTGGGGGCTGATATCAGGGAAGATCTGGCGATGTGGGATGAATTTTTGGACTGTTTTAACGGGGTCTGCATGTGGAGAAGCTTATGCAACAGCAAGGAAAGGCGCAAATTGTTCACAGATGCATCAGGGGCGTTAGGGTTTGGTGCTAATCTTGGTGACCAATGGTGTGGAGCGGCATGGCCAGCGGAATGGCATGACCTGGGGGTCACCAAGGACATCACGCTGTTGGAACTATTTCCCATTGTGGTAGCATTCAAGTTATGGGGGGAACAGCTTACAAATAGCAAAGTGATGTTATGGTCATACAATCTAGGGGTGGTGCAGATAATTAACCTCGGTTCCGCCAGGGGCTCCAAAGTGTTACGTTTATTGAGAGAGCTCAGCAGGTGTATGCTGAAGTGGAATATTGAAGTACGCGCTAGACACATCCCAGGGGTACATAACACAGCCGCTGATGCTCTCTCTCGTTTGCAGCTGGGGAAATTTCGAGAGTGTTGCCCGGGAGCAGAAAAAGGGATGACGCCGTTCGATGCAAAGTGGTGGGACATGATTTGGGGGATCTAAGTGCCCTGATTCAGACGGCGTTAGCTCCAGGCACGACCGCAAAATATCAAGCATGCTGGAAGCGGTACCTAAGGTTCAAACAAGAGGAGCGGGGAAATACCTCGCTGGAAAGGCCCATGAGGGCTTTTGTGGGTTGGGGATGGCAATCAGGTAAAAACAGGTCATGGATGGCACATCACCTGGCGGCCATCGCCCATTTTTCGAAGCTAGAAGGGAGGCCAGATCCCACCAAAGAGCATTATATTTATATGGCCATGAAAGGGTGGGCCAGGCAAACAAAACCTAAAGGTGATGAAAGACGCGCCATAGATTATGTCAAATTACAGAGGGTGGTGGCCATCCTAGGGTTGATCTGCCACGGGAAATTTGAGGTAACATTATTCAAGGCAGCCTTCTCGTTAGCCTTCTTTGGTGCGTTTAGGGTTAGCGAACTGATCCCAGAGAACAGGAGCGCAAAAGGTTCAAATTATTTGCAGTTGCAGGATGTACAGGCCTCTGAGGGCGGATTAGCTTTATGGCTGAAAAAATCTAAAACAGATCAAGAAGGGAAGGGGTGTACGGTGGCGCTACAACCCATTGAAGGGAGCACGGTGTGCCCAGTCGGGGCCGTGTTCGAATTTCTCAAAATAAGGCCCCCATCTGAGAAAGGAGCCCCCTTCCTAATACACGAAGATGGCTCCTCTCTAAGTCGTTTTCAATTTAAGAGAGTGATGGAAATGGCATTGGAAAAAATTGGGGAGAAGGAAGGTGTGTTTGGCACACATTCATTCAGGATAGGGGCAGCGACATCAGCAGCGGCAATGGGAATGAGTGAAGCTACAATCAAACAGTTAGGCAGATGGAAATCCGGTTGCTTTCGGAGGTACATTAGGCCGGAAAAAATGTAAGGGTGACACGCCTTCTTCTTTCTCCCTCTCTATAGCACCTGCCCGGAAGAAGAAGATAGACGTATGGGTGGTGGGACACTCTTTTGTGTCCAGAGCAGGGGCCAGTTGGTCAAAAGAACAGGAGGCACTGACAGCGGGCGAGTTCAGGATTGGGTGGCACGGGGCGCCTGGTATGAAATGGGCACAGTTGCAGGGCAAATTGCGCAAACTTTTGACAATAGGGGGAAGCCCGACATCTTGATCATTCACTTGGGTGGGAGCGATTTAACAAGTTTAGGGACAGGGCCCTCATGCGGGAAATGATGTACTCCTTGCAGGATCTGGCAGGTCAGCTAGGGGAAACAGAAATACTCTGGTCAGAAATCATTCCAAGAAAAGATTGGAGGGGTGCTGACAACCAAGCCGCAATAGAAAGATCCAGGCGGAAACTAAATTGTGCGATGGCCAAATTTTGCAAAGGCAGAGGTTTTGGGCAGATTAGACACGGGCTCATTAACCTAAAATCACCAGAGTTTTTTGTAAATGACGGGGTTCACCTATCACCACTGGGGATGGAAGTATTTTTCTGGAACATCTGTACAAAGATCTTAGAAATGTAGGGGAGGAGCTAAGGGGGGAGCCACGGTGGCCGGAAACCCACACGTGGCGTGGCGGCGTTTGGCCGGACAAACACAGGAGACAGACTCCGGAAGAGCCAGGAGAATGCGGGAAGGGTCTTCACTCTTCCCAGACCCAACGCCCCTTGGGAGCCTAAGCGGCAGGGGCGGCGGGGAGGGACAATTACGGCTCAGCTTCCCCCAAGGAAACGGCACTCTCCCCGCTCAGGAGCACCTGCAGGGGCAGGCAGGCTCGGATACTACCAAAGCAGGGAGAGTTGGGCCTACTAATGGACTCTTGGGAAAGAAAAGGGGGAAGCAGGTTCTTGGACACGGAGTAGTCGCCGCATCTGGCAGACAAAGTTTTTCCACAGATATGTACAGTTTGGTTTTTGTTATATTGTGGAATAAAACTCTGCGGCTTTCTTATGCCAACAAACAAACAAGTCTCATTATGCACTTTCTGGGGGGAAAGGGCATTGTGAATGGTTATATGTGGGTCACAGGTGGACGGATGCCGGGGTTATGCTGTCTCTGCTACCTCTGCACCCGCGCTCGATCCGACGGTGAGCAGAGGGAGAGAGGTAAACTGTGGATTGGAATCCCACAAACCTTCTCTCATGTCTCCCACAGCTCTCCCTGCGGAGAGCTCTGCTGCTCACGACAAAGACTGTGGTGCCGTGTTTGTTCCACGTCCAAGCCCCTCTAATTTGCTAGCTTCGACAGACAAAATATTTACAGACTTTTCAACAGCTAAAGTACCAAAACTAATGGTACTAGCATGGCGCGCGCATACCATGAGAGCGCACAAAACTGACACCAGATCTGATCCAAACCTGACTGAGACATCATTGCCAGGAATGAGCCACCCTGATTGCCCGGCACCTAAAACAGCAAATTGTGTCTGTGCCCAAACTGACCCGGAACTCGACACTGGAAAGAGCAATACTGAAATGGAAGAGGTTTTTCGCCCCCCTGACACGCATCCTCATGCACTAAATGGGGGGGTGTGCCTTACCTCCACACAACAACAGAAGAGACTCGCTAGAAGTTGTGAACAAAATTCTGCAAGGCATCTCACTAATAAACAAAGCCTGCAACTTCTGTCCTAGAAGAGACAGCATAGCATCTGGCCTGGAAAAGAATTGGATGTCCTCTGTGCGCAACACTGAGGGCCAAGTTGGTGTTTGCCTTAACATTCCACAATGTAAACCATCTTATACCTGGAAAAATGTACCGCTTAACAAAGGCCAAGCTGACTGTCCGGATTCTCCTCACTTAGCCTGCTCCCAAGCTTGGGGCCCCACCAGCAGGACACTCAATCGCGGCTAACAAAGCACAGAGGTGCTAAACAAGCGATATCATATAACAGTGAACAGTGACACTTATGATTCCAGCCTCCCTTCTCCTGAGACATGCTCATCTGCCTCCTCGATCATAGAGCTTGACTTCCCAAAAGTCAGAAGATCAAAAGTGCCATTTCACAAAAAAGACGCCAGGCTGAATGAGAAATTTACCAAAGACCTACAATCGGTCCTGATGTCATCCATAGGAATCACGATCGCCCCCTTTTTAAATGGGGAAATAAAAAAAAATGATTTTATCACTGCAAATATTAATAGATCAAAAAGAGAACAACAGACTAGACAAAAAACTGCTGGCAGAGATTGCTAGAGAAGCTTTAAGCCTGCTAAAACAGTGACCTGCAATGTCCCAGGATTCCAACCACCGAGCTGGGATAGAGCCTCAGGGCGGGCAAAAGACTGTTAATGTGTGCTCGCCCATTCGGTCTCCTGATTTTACGCATGTCAGCAACCTCCAAAAGGAAAATTGCGCCTCGGAGCCTCAACTTACCATAGGGGCTCCTGAGACTGCTAAGAAGCCCAGAGAAACAACTGAAGAGCAAAAAACCCTATCCATAAACTCTGACTCCGGAGCCAAGTACTATGAACAGATCCAAGAGCAAATTAGCTGCCCCAGGGCTAGTTAAACCATGTGATCAAGGTTTAAAACCTGACAAATCAAAGATCCCGCAGGAACGATCAGGTGCCTATCCGGAAAAGACTACAGAAGAATTACCTAAAAATATGAACTTTGCCAGTGTCCTGGAAAGCAGTAAAGGTCCTAGTAACCTTGCGGCATTGGACCCACAAAAACCTTCCACATTGGCCGCAACAATAGACGTGGGTGTCCCTCGAGTGCCCTTGGAGACTCCAAACCCACAGACAGCTGAGCCAAAAAATCAAATATTCGACATATCCAAAGAAACTCTTCTCAGAAATTAGTACCAAATGGGTCAAAATCAGGACAAATGAAAAAAACGAAAAATCAAAGAACAAAAAATCTAAGACGTGGTAACAACTCAAGGAAATTTCTTCAAAATCTTAAAACTGTTAATGTCACTGTTAATAACACTCACACAGAGGAAAGATGCACAGTAAAGATAAAAGACCTCTCCACTGTCAAACCGACTGAAAAGACAGCTGGACTGGCCGCTTTATCGGAATTAGCAGACGAGCCTCCATTGATCTTATGGACCTCTCTGTGTATGAAGAGCTGGAGACAGAGGACAATGACTCTGAGACAGGAGTAGAGGACAGGGCAGCTGCCCCCCAATCACCAAAAACAACAAATGAAGAAAACGATTCAGTGCCCATCCAAATACCAGCTGGTGCTTCCAGAATATGCATTTTAAATCGGAAAAACTGCCAAGCAAGATGACCCCGAGCTTGTTCCCTCAAGTCCTATCTTCAAAACGTTGGAAGATAGGCGTAAAGACCTTGCTGAAACATGGACACTGCCTAAATCACTGATGGAAAAGAATACAGACTTGACGGATGCCATGCGCACTCACCGCAAACTAAACAAAAAAACTTCTGATGGCCTTGATTACAATAAGGTGCATAAAAACAGACCAGGTCTGGCCTGTAATCAGACATCCGATTCGTGCCCAGGCACTGATCAAAAGGGATGGTGTCCTGCGAAGAGGAATGAAAGAAGCCTTAGAGACAAATCTCAAACACCTTACAGAGCCTGGCTAGAACGCATAGAAAATGGTGACAAACTAAAGCTTAACCGCACAAACGTTCTATGCCTATTCCAACATGTGCCCTCTGTCAGAATAATACGATCTGATGATGTCAAGACTGTTGAATTTATAAATGAGGATCAAAATGACAAAATGATCCTGCACTTCAAATCTAGAATCGTTGTACTAGATGCAGCCTCTGCACTTATGTCTATGGGCTTTGACACTTCAGAAGAGTTTGAGAAACCTGAAACAGACCTCAGGACTGAAATCCAAAAAACTAAACATGACAATCTTCCCCGGAAATCGCCTCTGACTAAAAGAGTCATGGAAACAGAGCTAAAACAAAGCTCAGAAACTTTCAGAGAATGTGACCTCTACCAACGTCACAGCAAAGAGAAAATCACGATTGCCAGCTGTGCTATTGGAGATGCCTTGGGGAAACTTCCTAAAGATGAAAACATTAAAATCACAATCAAAGGAGATCGTGCCCTGGAAACAAGGTGCGCCGATTTGACAATCCCAAAGAACCAAAGTGGAGACTGGTTCTGGCTGGCTGAAGCTCTTTGCAGACCCACAAGACAGTAACGTCAGGTGGTAGAGGAGCCTCCCGTGCTTAAGATTGGATCCTGGAACACTAGGGGCTTCTCACATTTATTTCAAGAAGAACCCTGGCCAGCTGAGCTTGATGTGGTTTTCCTCCAGGAAACCTGGATGGCCACTTGTCCAATCTCTGATGCCTATGAAGTGGCATTTAACCCAGCTTTAAAAAAAAATAGAGGAAGAACAATGGCAGGCCTGTTAACATTCGTGAAAAAAGCTCAGAATGTCGCATCACTAACTCAACGAACCTGTCAGCTTTCATACAGGTGACAACGATCGCCATAGCCAGGATCCTAACCGCCAACATGACCCACTTCCATATCCTCAACATATACTGGAACCATATCCAAGCTGGGACAACTCTCTTTATAGACCAAGTATCATCCATAATTGACGAACTACTACTTGCAAATGAGTCAACAAACATAATAATATGTGGAGACTTCAATATCAACTGTATGGATATAAAGTTGAAAAACAACGAAGTTACTTATGTGTCTGACAATGCGGCCTCAAAGTGGATGCTGGAAATGGAAGCCAGAAACCTGGCAATGCTAAACGGAAACACCGGTGGCGACATACCAGCCAAACCAACGTGGAGGAGACACAAACAGAATTCCATCTTGGATTACTTTTTCGTATCAGAAAAAATTCAACAGTCCACATTGTCGCTTCTGGTAACGCTGATGTCTCAAAGCGATCATGAGATGGTGACTCTAACCCTGACAGTCGCAAAGCAGGCTGCTCACAA
This sequence comes from Ambystoma mexicanum, assembly GCF_040938575.1. NCBI lineage: Eukaryota > Metazoa > Chordata > Amphibia > Caudata > Ambystomatidae > Ambystoma > Ambystoma mexicanum. The sequence goes on from NC_090932.1 coordinate 229,902,534, forward strand.
AACATGGAACCATCGGATTCTGGTGGAGCCAAACAGAGTGAGGCTGTCACTCCAGTCCGAAGAGGTCTCTAAAATTAAAGACACTTATATCAGAGAAGAACCTGGAGTGGAATATGCCCACCTACTACAACATTCTGTGGAAAAAAAAACAGGGATCAAGAAACCCTGGCTTTGTTAACAAACATAAATCCGATGTTGAGGTCATGAGAAGGAAGAAGGATTTACGCGCCACAATCAGACACATAAGATCTAAGATCTAAGGACACTGTAAGTTACTTGCAAGAAAAACGCGCTGCAAAACAAAAATATAAAAACTGGCTAAGATCTCACAAAGCCTCAATGTTACAAAAAGATGCAGAATTAATGAAACAAAAGATGAGAAACAAAAACTCGGCTGAGTTCTGGAGACTACTGAATGATGAAGGTGCTCCTCAATCTGCGCTGATGGCTAATATGGTATCAGAAGCAGGGTGGATTTCCCACTTCACAAACCTTTATAGCAAAAAAAGGGAAGTGGCCATATCCTACAACACTGACTCTAGTAAAATGGGACCTTAAATTCTCTAAGGAAGACATCCTCCAGATAATTAAAAACGCCAGTGTTTCAAGGGCCCCTGGACCAGACGGTCTGACTAACTTTACCCTAAAGCAAAATCCCGAAATATGGGCAGAGTTATGTGAAGATCTTTTCACCAGAATTTGCAGCAGGTGTGCTACACCAAACTCATGGAAGAAAGCAATTATCGTCCCCATTTTTAAAAGAGGAAATCGCATGGAGCCAAAAGATTACTATCCAATAGCGCTCCTGGACATGCTGGGTAAAATATATGCAACCATGCTGCAACAGAAATTATCACAATGGATTGTAGACAGTAATAACATAGATGTAAGACAGATGGGTTTCGTAAAGGGGGTTGGATGTGGCCTAAATCTCCTGCTGATAAACCTTCTAAAAATGGAAGCCATAAGATCTGGGAGAAAGGTCTACCTAGCCCTGATAGACTTCTCTCATGCCCTTGACTCCATTGACCGAGAATTACTCTGGAATAAGATGACCAACTGGGGCTGCCCAGTCTATTAGCCTCCATTAAAGAACTCCACTCCGCCACTAACATCAGAGTCCGCCTTGATCAGGGTGGATCTCTAACAGAGGAAATTAACACCTCTTGCAGTGTAAAACAAGGGTGCCCATTGGCAGCAATCATATTCAATCTGTTCCTATCAGACATTGGCAGTGCAATCGACGAGCCTCGATCCTTCTCTCCAAAAATACATGGCTCTGTGCTAAGCTGGATGCTGTACGCTGATGATCTGATTTTGTTAGATACCACGCCAATCGGTCTACAACGCAAAATGAACGCAGTAGAACATTACGTGGAATCCAATGGCCGCTCATCAATAACATAAAGAGCAAAATCCTGACGCTACAAAATCTGCAATCAGGCTGCCATCAGAAGAACAACAAACTCAAATGGCATTTGGGAAGAGAGAAATTAAGCACGGTGGAGAGCACCAGATATCTTGGCATGCAGATCAGCACAAACATAAATGATGACCCCTGGATGGAGACAACTAAAATAAAATGCCGACAATTTGCCTGCCAAGCCTCGATACTAAACAAAAAATACGGGAAGTTTTCACTCAAGCTGGTGATAACCTTCTACCAGCAGAAGGTGGTCCAAGCCCTCACATACGGAGCTGAAAATGCCTTCGGGTGCCCAGCAGAATTCTGGGCAACTTTAGAACACATATTTTGGGTGAAAATTCTCCATCTACCAAACAATATCTCAACAGCTTGTCTACAATATGAGTGAGGCCTGATCTCTATCAAAGCCCGGATCACCTGGAACACTCTTGCTCTATTCAGGAAAACCATCCTGACAGAGGTTGCCCCGCAATTTAGAATCCTAAGCAAACCTGGCAGCGGCAACCCTGACTGTCTACTATCTCTATGGTCTAAAAGATGTGAAGAGCTGTTGATCATGCACGAAACCAACATCAAAACGCTTCAGGACAATCCAGATCTGGTGAAGAAAAAGATATGGGAATCAGACTGGATCCGGAATAGCGAAGACTGAAGGATGGCCAAAACAATGAAGGACGCCCTGAGCGTAGCCAGAGCGTTTAACAAACTATGAAACTATGTAGTATTATTCCCGGACAACAGGAAAAGGTCTACATACATGCGATTTTGTCTAAACTTGATTAGAAACAAAGACCGAACAAAGAACTGGGCTGGAAGGGATAAGACAAACACAGTATGTAGATTCTGTGACACCTGTGATGAAACGACCAAGCATCTTGTATTATTCTGCCACTTCTTTGGAACTCAAAGAACAAAACGCTTTGGGCACTTGTTGAAAGATCAGTTAACGAAGAACGCTGAAGAATGGTGGCACTTGATGTTCACGGGTGTGGACACAAAACTGACAATTGCGCTAAACTTGGTTCTGGACGAGATTGAAGAGGGTGTTGAGGCATCAGCCAATGAAGCACAAAGATGACTGTATGGTGCGCAGTCATCCATTTGACTACATGCTGCACACCCATTGCTCTCCGACAAGGTTACCTTGGCAACGGAGAAAAGTGTCTTGTAAAATGGATGGAATTTCTATCTTCTGGATATAACTGATGTGGAGGCAGTTGATTTGTTGTATTAAAGGCTTGTATAAACCAATAAAAATAAAAAAAATAAAAAAGTTATTTGGCCTTGTTAGTTCTCAGTAGAGGGATTCTCATACTTGTATTAAATGTTGAAACGCTTTGGGTTGAACACTAAGTTAGTGGGGGTAATCCAGAGGTGAGCCCTTTTCTATTTGTGTCCTCAGAGAGCCTCATTGATGATGCCCAGAAATACAAGGTAAAAAGTGAGGTTGCTATTGAGACTCGTGTTCAGTGGAGAAATAATGTAAATAGCTCGAAAATGAAATCTTGAAAATGCACATGTTCCTATACTTTGCATTGCCATGCCTTTCAGTTCAAAAAGTTTCCATTGAAAATATGTATTTTCTTGGTGCATTTTATTTGCTTATTTTTTATAACTCTACTTTATTCGAATTGTCAGTTAAAACAAACCAGCAACTACAATAACAGAGTCACAATGCGCCACATCTACCTCTCATCCTTCTGTAAAGGTCACAGCCAATATTACTACTCGCAGTTCCGGTTCCAGGTCTTAAAACCGCGGCAAAAATGGCCGTGTATACAAAATATTGCGGCAAAAAAGCTGTGGTTCTACCGCCACAATCATGTAAAGGATGCAGGGGACACCCCCGCAACCCCCAGACCCATTATACCATTTAAGGGCAGCAGGAGACACCCCCCGCTACCCCCACTCCCCTTAAATGGTATAATGGGGTACAAACCACAGCAATTTTTTTACTGCTGACATTTTTGCCGCGATTTTATTACCCGATACCCAATTCAGTGATCACAAGATATCTTCGACAGTTCTGTAACTCTTTCCCCGCTCAGGAGTCGCTCTATTCATCCCGCTCCCGACCCCAATAACCAAAGCACTGATGTATGCCACAGTCACATTCCAATACTCACTGATCCAGTCCTGTATCCCAACATATAGGACCATCAGAGGAATACGTTTGAACCCATTTCTTGATTTCGTAGCTACATTTTGTCCAATTTATCAAGGCATCCCTTTTTTGTATAGACTAATATCTCAAATGTCATGCTTTCATCCATTCCTTTTTTCCAATTTGCTGTAGTAAGACCCTCTGGAGCACACCATTTCATTGTAACATCCCCCTTTCCACAACCACAGCAATAGCTACAAACCAGTTTTTAATAATTCGTACATGCCATCTCCCCAAGTGTCCAGTAGAGCCCCTGGTTTATCTGCCTATATTTTGATTCGTACTGTTGAAGATATTAGTCCAGTAATCTCGAAGTCGAAAGCACTCCCAGCACATATGAAAAAACATACCCCTTATCGCCCTACATTTCGGAAATTCATACCCTTCCCGTCCTCCCATTTTATGCAAACTTTCAGGGGCGTCATATACTCTATGTTGCATTTTAAAGTGAATTAGAAAGAGCCTAGCCCTCATGGAAACTTTCCTGGGCATGTGCAAGACCTCTGTCAAACCTACATCATCCACATCCCTGAAATCGCCCTCCCAATTTGACCTTGGCTTCACCAGTAGGGTTATGGTAGTATTAACAAATGCCTTGTAGATACTGGAGATAGGTTTGTGCTTAATCACAGTTTCTACCATCCTTCAATCAAGTGGGAAAGCTTTAGAAAGACCGTATCGTCGAGTTGAGTGTGAAGGGTGTGACACAGTTGTAAATATTGATAAAAATCTCCCCCTCTCAATCTGGAACTTAGTGTACAATTCTAGGAAGGTATTGATCTGCGTGTCCTAGTGTTAGAACCCCCATATCCATCCACTTTTTGAACCCCTTCAGTCCAGTCAACTCCACTAAGGACGGATTATACTAAGGGCAAAGACACGAGAGTAGCCCTGCCAGCCCATCCCACCATCCACTTACAGCCAAACTACGGGCCAGCGGAGCACACATACATTTAATTCACTCTGTAATACATGTATTGGTGTAAACCCCTCCCCCATCTGATCCCTTTATAGTCTAGTTTCTGCTCGGTACCTGTCTTCATGGACCCAGTCATAGCTACTTCATTTGTGATGCCCCATAATAATTTTGGAGGTTCGACAAGTCAAGGCCTCCCTCACATGCTGGTCTACAGAGTGCTATTAATGACGTTCAGGGGGTACCACAACCCCATAGCAGTTTCCGTAAACATCCATTGATCTTATCCAGCTCTGCTTTAGAGGCGCTGACCTGCCACCTACTATGGATGAGCCAAGCCAGCCCGTGAAAACAAAGTTTCCCTTTGACAGTTTTCAGTACCCCAATCTGCATGCCCAATTGGCCTTGCAAGGCTGGTGGTGTTTTGCTTCTCCAGCTTTGCATTGCCTATTAGGGAGGCAGGCTGAGATACAGCAGGGGGGATTCCTGTGCCTCGCCGCATATTCAGACATCCAGGGGCATTTAGAAGGAGTGGCTTCACGCCACATGTGCATTAATCAGGAAGTTCTCCCTGGTACCTGGGTCCTGATCATACTCTGCCAGAGGCAGAGAGCTGTCGTGGGAGCTTGAGGCAGAGTAAAGTCTGAACCAGGGCTGCAGGTAAGGAAACAAAACATTTATGCATGTGTGTAAGTGTATATGCGTGCATTAAAGGGTTTGTATCAGTAAGTGAATGGGGGAATGAATTAATGTGTATTGTTTAGGAGTGCATGTGAATGAGAGGGTGCATGTTCTATGGGTGTACATGTGAATGAAAGACTGTATGTTGTACAGGTGCACAGTTTACAGAGAGTGCATGAATGCTGTATGGGTCCCCAGGTACATGTAAATGAATGCTGTCTGGATGCATGTGTTTTTGGTTGTGTGAAGAAGCGGGCCTCTGAATTTGGCATGAGAGGGTGGTACATTTGCGCAGTGCCAAGCTGTCTGGCATGTATGTCTTCTTGATGTGGCATGACATGTTTTACTGGCATTAAGGGAAAAGCAAACGTGATAAGTATTACGTTGGTAGACTGGTCTACATTGGTGCAAATTGGATATTTTTTCTTACTGTGTCGTATTTTTTACTGGGCATCAAGGTTAAATGAAACAAGATAAGTATTAGTACATTACTAGACTAGTAAGTCTAGTAATGTACTAGAGTGCATTACAATGAGACTGCAGCCAGTCTCATTGTATTTTCTTACTGCGGCATGCAATTTTTTACTAAGCATCAAGAGTAAAGGAAACATGATAAGTGTTATTGTGTGGTCAAACTGGCCTGCATAGCTGCAGCCAGTCTGGGCATATGTTCTTACCGTCTGTGGCATGGCATCTTTTACTGGGCATCAAGGGTAAAGACAGCAGGATGCGTGTTCTTACTCGTATATACTGGCCTACATTGTTGAATTCAGTGAGGACATGTTTTCTAACTGTAGCATGGCATTGTTTACTGGCATCAAGGGCAATTCAAACATGATGTATGTTCTTACGCTGCCATGCTGGCCTACATTTGTGCAGTGAGCCTGGCCATTTTTTCTTACTGTAGCATGTTAATTTGTTCTTGGAAAATAAACAGAAGTATGTTTTTATATGGTAATACTGTGACATATTGATACAGCCTGCATGGAAACGTAAGGGCACAGGCAGCATGAAAATACGTTTTATTATATAATGGCATATATTTTGGGCAAATGCACCATGACAATGCACCTGTGTACTGTGGTGACTTGCATCTATAGATTTTTTTATGTATTATCCTACAAAAATGATTGATGACAAACTGAGTGGCTTGTTACCTAATTGTTCACAGACCATCATGTGCCTCATTACAAGGTTGGCGGTAGCCTTGCCGGTAAAACCGGCAGGTTGCTGCCAAACTTGCAATTCTTTTCAGCACCAGAGAAAGGGCAATTACCGGGTCACTATGGGCCAGCCTGACCCGGTAATTGCCCATTCGCAGGTGCCGGAATGCATTACTCCCCATTCCCATTTGAGGCTCGAAGGGCATAATGGGAATGGGGAGGTCGGATGCACCGGCACCATTGAGGACAGACCTGGTGGCCGTAATGGCACCCACAAGCAGAACTCAGTTTTCTGGTCTGGGAACTATGGTACTGGCCAGGTTACCGGTACCGTAATTCCCAGACCGGCAAACTTGTAGCGACCCGCCATGTGCTGTTAAATGTACCATTTTAACCCATTATTTTTCAAATGTTCTCAGGGGAGAACCCTCCCAACCCTTTCTGGTTGGTTTGGGTGCCCTCGATATGCTTCGTTGTTCCCACATATTTGTGGGAAACATTTGTGCGCCTCTAATTAAAAACAGCTGCAACTGGAATGGATTGTACAATGTAAGGGAAACAGAGAAAAGCAAACATCTTGGAAAGGGCAGTAATAGGCACCCCATCGACCATGGCTTGACATTGGCTTAAAGGCATCGAACAGTTGGTCCCAATTTAATCTAAAGAAAGTGTTCTTGTGTCTGGCTACCTGTATTACTAGACATTTAAAGGCATCAGGGCCATTTTTAAAGGACAATCATTCCACACCGGACTTTTCGCACCTTTGACATGAGTAAACTTGTGGCACAGTCTAGCTGTAGATGGGCATATATGATGCATAATTACAGTATCTAGGCATTTCAGGCTGCATCTGCCATATGGCAATATCTGGATGTGCAAGGCCCTCCAGGGCAGATCATGGATGCAGCTGGACCTGAGAGGCGGGAGTATTGGCTTTGGCAATGCTTGACCCTCGTGCAAGCTAAGCACAGCCAACCTCAAGCAACATATGTACACATGGGTGAGGTACTTAAAGCCTGCCTGGCGGTAGATTTACTAATTTATGAATGAATGGATCCAACGCCATAAACGAGGCTCAAGCTTCTCCTGCGAGCAATGGAATAAGCACCCCAAACACGTGGGCGTAGGACATGAGGGGCATGGGGGGACAAATCCCCCCCACAATTATAAGTGGGGGGGATACAATGGCATTTTTCCCCCCAGTTACCCCCGTGTGTGTGTCTCTGGAGTGCAGCATGTGCGTCTCTGGAGTGCAGCACGTGCAGAGGGGCACCGCAGGGCTCATGCTCACCTCTAGCCCACCCCCCTCCTTGGGCAGAACTGCTCCCTTCACCCCAATTACACCAGGCTGTGACAGGAGTCCAGCTAATGAATAGCAGATGTGGCTGGGGAAAGGAGGAACTCCACCACAAAAAAAATGCTCACACAGTTTAATTACATGTTAATCTTTTCCCTAAAACTGCTAGTTTGCCAGTTTAGATGACAGCACAGTCCATTACTGTAGCCACTTTGTGCACACAAATTGCTCATGGGGGTACGATTGCGGCATTCGCGGGACACGAGCGCTGTGTTTAAAATATAAAGCTATTTCTGCTGAGAACGGAGGAGGGAGGGGGGGTGCAATACTCCTGTAAGGGGGGATGAGGGATTGTCAGAAAAGAATACACGTTTTTAATGTTTTGCCAATCTGAAATAGAAATTAAAAAGGAGTACCATAAATTCCAAAATAGCTGCATAAAGACCGCATATGACATGTGCATACCAAACCTTCTTATCCCATTAGGGAGATGGGGGATCCTGTCCATTTGTTTGCTTTGCCTTATGGTACTTGCAGTCGTGTATTAATAATGGGAAATTCAAAACTACAAGTCCCAGAAAGAAAAGAAAAGAAAAAATAAACAGGACCGGGCGGGTTTCTCCTGAATGACAGTGGTGATGTTTTTATGCATGTGTGTGACCTGTAACCCAGTACCTTATTCGAAAATGGGGAAACGCGGCACTACAAGTCCCAGAATTCATGGGGAAAAAGAGGAGTGGATCTGCACCTTCTGCACGATATGGGACATGTTTGTATGCATGTGTCAGACATACGGAGCCAGTTACATATTTGAGAAAGGGAAAAGCAGCACTGCAAGTCCCAGAATGCAAAGAAAGCAAGCATCGGCAGAGCCAATAGCTTTGGCATTTGGTTAGATATTGTATAACCGTTTACCAGGCATTGTTAACATATACCCAGGTGCTTGTAGCATTGTCCGGCTGTTGCCACCTTAGTGCCTTTATGTCAGTGCTATGTTGAACATGTGCAAATTCTGGTCTTTTGTCAAACAACCTGGCCTGCCAAATGCCTATCCCATGCCTGAAAAAGAACCACAACGGTTGACTTTACATACACTTGTGCTCCAGCAGCTGCAGTGCTGTGATGTTTGTCATGCTGGCTATGTGGCAGGATGACGCTCAAACGATGAGGGGCAACCCAAACCCCCCTTTTCCTTACAACGCTGCTTCCCTTCAGCCCACGCCGTCAGACTCCCTTGTTATCTTGCAGGCAGTGCAGTTGCGCGAGTCGGGCAGAGGCATGGCGGTACTCGCTCCCTATAATCACCACACACGTGCAGCTTGTTCTTTCCTTGACTGAAGCAAGTTTAGGGAAAGCCCATTGGGTACCAGGTATCAAAGCGCTAAAATGCGTGGACAGTCCATTCTGCATCCCTGGTTACTGAATCTTTGCCCTTGTGCAAGTGCCATTTTGCGTGGCATTGGCATTTGGGAAAAAATTGCTCTAGTGCAAAAAAAAAACGTTCAGTGCATGTTACACCAGTGCAAATGTACCCTAGTGCTGATACGATCCCTAGTCACACTAGTAAGCACTAGGACACATATTACCCAGGTGTAAAAAGTAAGGCATTGAAATGTTTGCACTAGGGCACTCTTAGCACTTGCACACATATCTTGGGAACACTGCACTTGGGCTACTGGAAGAGTTCTGTAATTCGGCCCCAGGTTTACTAGGATTCTGCATGAGCTGAACATATGGCAGCCCTCCATCCAGTGTGTACCCGTGGGGAATGCAATGGTGAGCTAATGGGTGTGTTTCGTGTTTAGATATCTGTTTTTGATGCAGTGCCTCTTTCTTGCCTTGTTTCCTCATGGGGGGGTTTCTGACATGGCTGTAGTAGGCGGGAGAGAACCAATCACAACCACTCAATGCACAATCGGGCACTTCCATCTTTGTAATTTTGTAGGGGCAATCTGAGGGTTGTATCTCCACCCAAGGAAAGCTGGCCGGTCCACAATTCGAAAGCATGCAGTCAACGCTTGTGTGAGTGGTCTGCACGTTGTGGCAGCGTGTGTTCCTGTTTAATGGTTGGAGGTGTGCAGGTATCCTATTGCGCCATCGGTTCGTTTTTTGTATCATACGTTTGGCCTCCTGATTTTGATCTCCTGAATGTGTACCTTAATGTCTGTGTGACAGGTGGTATTCTTACTTATCGAGTTCTTTGACAAAAAAAAAGCAAAGTCCCAAGGTGTCCCCTGTGCCCCCCCAGATTTTATGGGTCACCTATGCCCCTTCCCAAACACCCCCACCTATTAACCAAACTAAATCCCAACCAACCTCTCCTGTTTTCGGCCCTCAAAGCTACTCTATTTAATTTGTAATTATATCAATACTGGCCTCTGGCTGTCAATATTATACATTCTGCAGTGTCCTCCAGTCTGACCCTGTCATATGTCGTTCCTTGCCACCGGGTATATGCCAGTCCATCCAGCAATGTTCTTATGTAAAGGCACCTGACAAGGCATGCCTCTGCTCTATGTTAGTGCCTGCTTAGTAACTCACTTCTATTCGCAAGCACACCATACTCTTAAATGAATGCAAACTGTAGCAACTCTGGTTGCGGGTCACCTGTGTGCAGCACTCTTGCTTCCCAGGTAGGTTTGCGCTTTATAAATCCCATACATGAACACAATAGCGCTGCAACACTCGTGAATTTCATACCTATGGCATTACTGCGTTCTGCACTTGTAATTCAACACTTTGCACCGACGTTGGCGCCCTTCTTCGACTTACAGGTTAAACCACACAAGTGGCGCCGGGATTGGTGCTGTTGCGCACACAGCATTTCAATCACTACGTCCGCACCAGTAACGGCCTTGCATTCGCCACTTGGTTATTGTTCCTTTAGTGCTGTGTATGTGAGGAGGCGCGACAAGGAAGAGTACTTACAGGTACTGCAGGTGAGAGAGGCCCAGGAAAGCGCCGTCCCCAATCAGCGTCAATTTGTTGGAGTTCAGAAGCCTGTAAAGAGAAGAAACAGAGAGACAACTTAACAGAGTACAGAAAATGGAGGTTGGCTGCCATTACACGGCCCTGGTGCAGTCTCTGTTGAGAGGTCGGGGCATTCCATCCTTGGGCAAGAAAGTGGACCATGTCCTGTCAGCTTAGCGGGGTCCAGTGTGCAGCGACAGTGGGGGATGACACTTAAGGGGGTCCCCTCCAGAAAGAGGCCAAACAATGAATGAGCATGGAGTCTGGATTCCAGGCTTCCTCTTCTCTGGACAGAAGGAATTTCACTGCGATCAGACCCTGCCTAGCCTGCGGGATGGGCCAAAAGTCTTAGGGCTTTCAGGATTTCCTCATAGTCTGTGGCGGATGGGATTGTCAGGGGCTGCAATGCATGGCATTGTATTGGGCTGTCGCTGCTAGCTTCCCTCACCACCAAGAGATTGCCTCGGACAGACAAGTCATACAACACCGCACTAGGGTCTAAACACGGTCTAAACACGTAACACTTCTTTGTTAAAGCTTCAGTGATAAAAAGAGTTGAGGGGGTCATTTGCTATTTTTAGCCAGAAACCCCAAATAAAACTTGAGTTAGATATCCAAACCAGTGACTTATTTCACAACAATTAAATGTGACTCCCACAAAAGAAACCTTTTAAACTCTCATGCAGTACTGTGTTTTTATTTGACACACACCAAGAAGAGTTGGCATTTATGTAGCATTTAACCAGGTCACTGGGTAAAAAACAGACACTTCTTGCCACGTTATCAGTTTTAAAGTCACATTTGCAAAACCTCATGGACATTTTGTAGGCCTTCTTCCTTTGCATTCTTCGTTCAAAATGGAGGTGGGGATAAAGCTAAAATTATACTTTTTGCTCAATATATTTCTATAATGATGTGTATGTCAAGCTGTTCATGATCATGTTTGTATCGCTCAAGTCATTTTCATGAAACAGATAATTCTTGAAAGCCAAACATGAACACATCTTAAAACATTAGACCTGAGAGGATGCGTGGTGAAGTGCTTAAAATGCAAACTGTTCTCTAATCCCAGCTTCACCGCTTAACTAGCGTATGTGGTCCTGGGCAAATCATGCCATCTCCCTGTGCCCTACATGCTGGTGTTTTAAAGGCATGGTCTAGTAAAAAATGTTATTGTCCCTACGGGTCGGCCATGTTTTTTTAAGCCTAAGTGGCTCGATTTTAGAAAACTTTCCTATGGACCTTACCCGAGTTTTCGTCCATTAAACGCACGCGAATACAAGCACCAGGGAGCCGCCATTTTCTGATAATCCTATCTTTTCCCCCATCGCCCTGGCTGACCTGCTTTTGCGGCACTAAATCAAATCCCCCGCCCCTGAGCCTGTCATCAGCAGACTCGTACTGCCCATTTCCCAACGCCAAAGCACGTCTTGTGTCAACATTCGCTGCGCTTCAGCTAATGACATGTCGCCGTGGAAATGGCAGGATGCCTCTTTCCTCAATAAGTATTAACAGACCGTTTCACAACACACAGCAGCAGATTTTCGATTCCATTCCTCTCTCTGTGTTACTTTGAGGATTCTGTGACTCGTTTCAGTGCTCTGGTGAGCTACCTTCGCCGCTTGTAGCCCGTGTGAACAGATACCAGTACCACCGCTATAAATTATTTTAGTTTGTTTCACACACAATGGCTACAATAATGCCCTACATGTACGAGCCCGAGTATACCGAGGAGGAACTACTGGAATGGGAAGCACGCGAAAACGATGGGGATTCGGACGGCAGTTGGCAGGACGAATCAACAGATGAAGAGCCTGGGCTTAGTCGAATGGACGGCGTCTCCAGCTGGTGCACATGCAATCGGTGTGAGCTAATGCCAACTGAGGACGAGAACTGCTGCTGCCGAGAAAACTCGGGATGCCTGGCCTACATTTCGGAAGGCGAGCCACAACCGCAATGCATCACCGAGCTGCCAGACTTCAGGGCAGCCTGCCTCACACGGGCCGTGTTGAGAATGATAGTGCTTATGCACGAACTTCGCACAACTGTTTGTCCTCGTAATCCGAGTAACGAGTAAGTAAACTCTGCTTGTCATGCCACTCCTATTTCATGTTCTTCTACTATATCCAAAACTACATCTACATATCATTGTAACGCATGTAAGTCGTTCAATAGTGTGCATTGTCTAGATAGCATTTGTCTGTGCAGAATGCCATTAGTTACAAGAATTGTCATTGACAACAAACGTTTATTAAACGTATCTTGGTCATTTAAAAACAGTTTGTTTCATTCCTTTTCACAGGTGGTACAGGCTGGTGGCCTATCGTTCCTTTACATGGTGGCTGCACGGGAGGCTTGGACACCGCGTTCGAAGAGTGATACCCGCCTGTATCGTTCGTGCCATTAGAGAAACGTTCCCGAGTGACAGCGGTCAGTACAGGGGATTTTCTCTCGCTGTGCTGCAACCTGACCTGTATAATCTTTAAAGTCTTGTATTTTTGTGTCATGAAAATAAGATACAAAATAAAACACCAGATATATTTTAACAACGGTTGTTTCGATTTTTTAAATGAATCAAGTGTGTCTCCATTCAAAGATGGACGTCAGACATCTGTGCTCCGAATGGGTGAAGATCTGGTCGCTGTGAAGCAGGGTGGTCACTATCTATCTAAGCTAACATAACATATTCTCGATAATGCATACACTAAATAACACTTGTTCAAAGTCTTTTAGTAGGTTATGTCTCCATAAAAGTCACACATATATCTATACTAACAATTACCACTGGATTATACAGGCCTTAGGGTCTTGACCACTATAATACACCGGTTGAAGTGTGGGTCTGTGCTCACAAGAATCTCCAGTATGTGGCATTTGTTATTGATAAGCAACGATATACTATCATTGATATAAAGGCGATATACTATATATTGATATAAAGGCGGTTCGCGCCAGTGGATGCGCGCTGGCATGGGGGGCTGTCAGGGGCGCGAAAGGCCAAGGTGCCAAACTACATGTACACTTCAAAAGGTATCCCACGCCAAGGGGCCATCGGTCACATGGCCTCCTCAGACCCCGTGTCTCCAGCCAGGCCTCCCCTTCAAGCAGGCCGCCCCTCTAAAACCACGACATACATACGTCATTCATTCACAAACACACCCCTGTTTCTAATACTTTATAAACCACTTGATATGTCTCATGAGAACATCTTTGTGCTTTGCAAGTCAACTCCTGAACGTGTTACCTGGCAACCACTGAGATCTACGCTAATCTGCTCATCGTCGTGCTATCCGTGAACTTCTGTGACCGCTTAGAGCAAACCCATCAGTGTGCTACCTGTGGCCACCCACCTATTCTCCTGCAACATACTGCTCTGCTTGCTGAATCCAACTGTTTGTTGGTCAAGGTAAGGCCATGTATCCTAGTCATATTTCTCAGATTTTTAAATTTCTATCTATTTGCGAGTAGAGTACACAATACTGCTATGTTCATTGGTCTCATTGCTATTGACTTGAGTTTCCATTGCTATGCTATCAATAGATCTATTTATTTTCATCTGTGCCTATTGTCATCGAATTGCATCCTTCGGGGGTCCAGTCTATAATGTAAGCATGTTTCCTTCTCGTGCAAGACAGAACATCCAAGGGACGAGTCACATGTTCAGATTTTAGACACATCATTTATACATTTCTGCAACTTCTGCAAATACTAAGCCGCACATAATGAACTGGTATAGTTCCTGCGACCAAAACAAACCTTGCATTGATCATTGTATGATTCATTTACTTTTGTATCAAATCTTTATTCTTGAAGATTGTATAATAATGTCGATATTGACTTTTCAGATTTATCAACAATGCCTGCCTGTTCGATTAGCGGTTGCCCTTCGAAGACCCATGCAAAATCTGAAGGCACTACAATGCATGTATTCCCGAAAATTGTTGATCGAATAAGAGAATGGGTCAGACATTGCGGATATCCACTGGATGAGCTGGAAAGTAGAGTCCAACAAGTCTTACAGGACAAGAGGGGTGATCGATACCGCATCTGCAGCCGGCACTTTTCCTTGGACATGTACAAAACATCTTGGGTAACAAAGAAGAATAAACGGCGAACGACACGGAAATTGCTCGAAAACGCTTTTCCCACTCTATTCGTCCACATTCCGCCACCGGTGAGTCAAGTGTCCAGATTTAGCTTTAGGACTTGCGGTAGTGTGTAGGTAGCCGAACGGATTAATTGATATTGTAGGTGTTCTATCCCTTGCAATAATTTCGATATTGATATGAGTGTATAGTTTTTTGAATAATGACATTTATCAATATATTCTTTTTCGATTTCATAACCCACAAACGCAATGTATATATATGGGAACAGGGAACTGTGCTGTATTGAGCATTTTTCAAGTATTCTGTCGCCTAACATGGCTATTTTAAATATTGGCATTTCATTATCAATCATTAATTTACCTTTACAACTTCTTGACTATCCCTTGAATCTGAAGCAAGAACATTCTACATCCTTGACATGGTCGCAGTTATCAACCACTTCTAGCACGTATCAGGTAATCTTACTAGGCTAATCCGCTACAGACTTGTTTTATGCATGTCAAGTAATAGTTTTATTTTATCGTGTAATTATTTTACCGAATGTTTGGTTAGTGCTTTCCAATTGATATACACCTTAGTTATCGTCCACTGGTGTTTGTTTTCAGTTATAATTAGTGTTATCCATACTAATGCAAGTACTGTCTTTCAGGGAGATGCTGAAGCGTCCGCCACATCTACAACATTTCTAGATGTTCTTCACCAGCAGGAGGTATGGATACTGACAGCTCCATCGAGCGTCATCATCAGAGCTGGAATTCTTGTTGTTTGATTGTTCTACACAATGTTTCATTCGTGGTTAGCCGTTGGTATGTACCTGTGTTGTCGACTCCAGCTGTGTGTTATGTTTTCACTATTGTAATCCTCATTAATGCAAGTACTATGTTTCAGGCAGTTGATGGAGCGTCAACCCCTGCACTTGATGCAGAGCCTGACATTCAAGTAATTCCAGGGGAAGTGGAAGCGGGACCATGCGTATACGAATCGGCGCAACAGCTTTCGGAAGTGCGCACTACATTTGCAACATCCATAGATATTCTTCAGCAGCACGAGGTATGGATAATGACAGCTCCATCATGCGTGATCATATAACGTGATTCCATTTGCTATACTTTCTTCCCTATTAACGCAAGTGCTGTGTTTCAGGGAGACGACGAAGCTTCCACTACAATCACAACATCCAATTTAGATGATGCAGATGTAAATAAATCGGAGAAATAAGTCGATGAAATGTGATCATATTTAGATTTTCCTTGATTCTTTTGGACAATGCATCATTTGCGGTTATCTCTTTATATGTACTTGTGCGTTCGACCCCAAGTGTGTGTTATGTTTCCAATATTGAAAACCATACTAATCCAAGTACTGTGTTTCAGGGAGACGACGGAGCTTCCACCACAATCACAACATCTCATTTAGATGATGCAGATGTAAAGGAATCGGAGAAATAAGTCGATGAAATGTGATCATATTTAGATTTTCCTTGATTCTTTTGGACAATGCATCATTTGTGGTTATCTCTTTATATGTACCTGTGCCGTCGACCCCAAGTGTGTGTTGTGTTTCCAATATTGAAAAGCATACTAATGCAAGTACTGTGTTTCAGGGAGATGCGGATGCCTCCTCTCCAATACTACCATTCATGGCAGTCCATGCAGAGCCAGAGGTATGGATACTGACAGTTCCATCGAAATAGATCATCACTGGTCGAATACTTGTTGTTTGATTGTTGCACACAATGTTTAAATCGTGTTTGGCTATTGAGATGTACCTGTGTGTTCGTCCTCACTTGTGTTTTATGCTAACAATATTTTGATACATAATAATGAAAGTACTATGTTTCAGGGAGACGATGGAGCCTCATTCTGTGCTGTCTATGCGGATACAGAAAATATAGTTGTTGCAGCGCAAGAGGAAGGGAGGACATGCGGAAACTAATCGGAGCTACAGCGTGCAGATGTTGAAGGTCGAGTCAAAAAAGTTGCAAAGAAAAAAAAACAAAAAAAGGTTAGTTACAAACAGTTCATAACTTTAAAAAAATGTTTGTGCTGGGGACTATTTTATGTTTTTTTCCAGTCAATTCTACTACACTCCATCTTGTGTTTAAACTGAACATCCCTTTTCCAATCTCTCCTCCAGTTACCTGTGGGTGTCAGAACTATACATACACAGACAGTGAAGCGAATGAGAGATGTGGCTTGCCAGACCGTGTACACTATGGAGGAACTATTAATTGAGGCGAGGCGTGTTCAGGCTCGAGATGCTCATGTCCAATGGCCAGAACATGAATTAACTGTGTTTGGAGTCTACAGCAAAGTTGCATTGGACCATAGCTACAGTGCGACCGCACCACCACAAGAAGATGTTATTGAATGTATTGAAGATAGCTCTGAAGTAGTTGCAGATCAATTCACACAATCTGCACCCGCCAAAAATTTGCCACCAAAAAACCTGTCGACATTGTTGTGTTCTTCCATCAATGTTGAAGTAATAGATGTCGAAATGACAGAGAATGAACCAGCCGCAGCATCCATAGACGCATCAGAACTTGATATCAGCGATATTACTTTCCAATGTGTTGAAATCTCCATAACGTCACAGGCCAAAACAACGTTGACGCAGGATGACAGTCTAATGAAAGAGAGCAAATACATTGTATTCGACAGTTGTTTGATGGAAATTCTAAGTATGCTGAAATGTGTGCATTCCATTAGAGGGAAAGTATGTGGGAAGCCATTGATTAATGTGACTCGTCAAATAAAAGGCAGTAACGTCAAAATAAATGCCGCCTGTAGATTAAATCATAGGTTCTCATGGTCTGCACAACCGATGCTGGGGAAACTGCCAGCAGGCAATCTACTGTGTGCAGCTGCATCACTTTTTAGTGGCTCCAGTTTTAGAAAGTTAGAGGCTTTCTTTCAGTTTGTGGGACTACATTTAATTTCTAAAGCGCTGTACTACATATACCAACGTGATTATCTGTTTCCGGCCATTAGTGATGCTTGGAAAATGGAACAATTGTCTCTAGCAAGTACATTCGAAGGCAAACGATTCAGACTAGCCGGCGATGGACAGTGCGACAGCCCTGGATTTTCTGCCAAGTACTGCACCTACCACTTTCAGGACATGGATAGTAAGAAAATTGTGAGTTCGGTGGTCGTGCCGGTAACACAATGTACATCGTCAGTGGCCATGAAGAAACTAGGATTTATAAAATCAGTGGAATATCTACAATCAAGGGGAATGCACATCAACCTCATAGCCACGGATAGACACGTTTCAATTGCCAAGACAATGAGAGAGCAGTTCCCACATATTAAACATCAATTTGACGTATGGCATCTTGCTAAATCAATCAATAAGAAAATCTCGGCTGCAGGGAAAAAAAAGGTTTTGAAAGTATTTTGCAATGGTCACATTCTATCACCAACCATCTTTGGTGGAGGTCAAAAACTTGTGAAGGGTCAGTGGAAATACTACTTGAAAAATGGCGGTCACTGATGCACCATTGTACCAACGTTCACCGCTGGACAGCAAATCAACATTTCCACCAATGTGAACATGGCCCTTTGTCCCCAGAGGAGGCACGGAAGAAGAAGTGGTTGATTCCATCTTCACCGACACACAAAGCCATTGAGATGATTGTTTTCAACAAAACTCTATCAAGAGATTTGAGAGGACTGACAGAATTCTGTCACACAGGAGATTTGGAGGTGTTCCACAATATGTGCTTAAAGTACAGGCCAAAGCGCTTGCATTTTAGCTTTCGGGGCATGAAACATCGCACTCTACTAGCGGTCTTGGCCCATAACAGCAATGTCGGACGTGAACAATCTAGGACTAGGGGTAAAGTAAGGATGCCTCGCTACACTAAGGTGTTTTCAAAACAAAGTAAGCAATGGGTGATCAAATCAGCCTATGATGAAATGCAGTTCGACTTTGTGAAAGGCCTTATTGTTGCTGTGTTAGAGAAGCACAGATATGGAATTTTGGACGTTTCTGTGCAGAGCAGTGATCCATTGCCACCGAACATTGCGACTGTGCCATGCCCACCCGAAGCACAGCTGATTGTGAAGTACAAATCCCGGTTTAAATAATTGCAATACGATTGTCTTTTTGTAAATAAATGTTATTGTACAGCGTACCTGTAAACCTAACCTCTACCTTCACCATCATGGGTGGCGAACAAGCTGGGTGTCATCTTTGAATTCTCTCTATTCACCTCATATATGTGTATGTATATATTTTTCTCATGTCTCATCTCATGTAAATGTAAATGCTGCGCACTGTTAATGGAGGGGAGGCTTGCGTATTGCAAATAATAAAACAAACAAACAAACAATAAATCTCACTTTTAACTCAACTCCTGTGGTACTTTATACTTTCCCTGACCTTCCGCCAAAAATTAAATGTCTCAATTGGGCTGCAAAGCTCGCAGACAACGGGGACAAAATTGGGGCACTTAGAACGCGACAGCCAAGCGGGCTGTGGCATTTGGGAGAGAAGCCAGTTCGCATTTGCACATTGAGGCGCACTACATAGACGGATTCTAAACTTCAAGTTCTCACAGATGCCTATGCTACGTGATGTTGCAAATAAAGAATGAGAAGGACAGCGGCTTTGATTTTCAGTTCGCGCCCAGATGCGGCCCACAAGTCGCACTGGAAGTATAAGGGTCTATTGTTTTTTGACCTTGAGACAGGGACCATGCCGAAAGAACTACATTTGAAGGGGGTGCGCAATAACGTAAGAGACGATAAGGCAGAAAATTCAGAAACTAGACCGAGTTTCATTTTAGTTCAGTATACGAAAAATCGTTGTCAAGAGCACGGTCCGTTTTACAGACTGCATTACGAAGAGACACAATGGAAATTTCAAATATAATGTAAGTAAATCTTTACACGCTTTTATACCGGAATGAAGATTTAATGAATGGATGCATGAATAAATGAATGAATGAAGAGCTAGGAAAAGCAAGTAAAACGTGTTTGTAGTGGGCACATGGGCATGCAGGTCCACTGGTCTCACCGATCTCGGTCCTTGGCCCAGCCACTTTTGCCTGCACTGCCTACCTGCACTACGGGACTGTCTCTGTATCCTTCAGCCCCTTCTCCCGGCATTTACCTTGCACTTGCCACCAGCTGGCCCTATTATTTAATTTGTATTCAACTAACCATGTACAGCCCTTCCCCATGCGCGATCAGAAAGACACCTGGCCTAGTAGGATCGTTGTCTGTCTGCCCTTGTTCCCCACCTGCCTCGTCGTGCCTAGAAAGACTTCAGTATAGGCGCGTTACAAATGCCATATCATATATCATATCATTCCTCACGCATGTAGACTAACTGTTGTTTATCATTGTGTGTTGGCCTCGATTTATTTCGTTACTATTCGCATTGATTTTAGAGCCGAACATACTCCATTAAACTATCCTTGCAAGCAAATAGTTTCTGATCGGTTGTAATAAATAAAATAAGTAATATTAATGAAGATCGGCTGGCGAGACTAATTATAATTTTTTTGTTTTCATAACAGGTATTTGCTCCCCTTCTGCTACTGCCATCGGTTTGAGACACCAGCAGATGGCTTTTACAGTAGACACCTGCAGCTTTGTGTGAACAACTGGAGCACACTGACAATTTTATGGAACGATCGCCAAGGGCCCACATGCCCTTATGCTGTACTAGTGGCTAGAAGCAACATATCAACCTTTACGATGGACTAGTACCTAGTTGATGGAACAGCCTTGCGGTTCACCGTGCTTCCAAAGTGCTTCTTTTAACAAAAGCAACACCCTGTGTACCATGGCGGATACAGATAAAAGAAAATAAATGGCTTTCTGAGTTCATATGGCAATTGCTGAATATTCTCTAAACATTTAATGTAAAATAAATGTACTTTACCAAATGTACCGTGTTGCTGTTTGATTTTAAAGTACAGTTTCATATTCCGAATTGTGGCGTGCTGTGTTGTGAGATGGTCTGTGTTGGTTTCCCGGTTCTGTGTGGAGTCGCGTAGAAGACGACTGGGCGCGTTTGCCTACGCAGCACAGTAATGTCACGGAGAGAGGCGGGGAATATGAATGTTTTGATAATGTCAGGCTCAGGGGCGGGGGA
Organism: Ambystoma mexicanum; assembly: GCF_040938575.1. NCBI lineage: Eukaryota > Metazoa > Chordata > Amphibia > Caudata > Ambystomatidae > Ambystoma > Ambystoma mexicanum. The sequence continues at coordinate 229,923,371 of NC_090932.1, forward strand.
TTTAATTTAGTGCCGCAAAAGCAGGTCAGCCAGGGCGATGGGGGAAAAGATAGGATTATCAGAAAATGGCGGCTCCCTGGTGCTTGTTTTCGCGTGCGTTTAATGGACGAAAACTCGAGTAAGGTCCATAGGAACGTTTTCTAAAATCGAGCCACTTAGGCTTAAAAAAACATGGCCGACCCGTAGGGACAATAAAAAATTTTACTAGACCATGCCTTTAATGAAAACGATTTAAATCCTGTTTTGTACAGAATAGATGATGCTCCAATAATTAAATAGAACAAAAGTGGGTATTTTTTGTAATTATTAACAAAACTGCAGTATATATGTTAATCAAGATCGAAATGAATTAAAGATGCTGCTATTAAGTTGCAATCATGGCATTTATTTTTCTATCAAATTTCCTCCATACTTAGAAATGTGATATTCATTTGGAATGAATGTGTATGTATTGTCACAGATGGCTCCAATAGCTTACAGGAGTCATCAGAAAGTTTAAGTGTTTTTATTGAAAGTCACAACAAAAGTAGATAAACTGGTGTGAGGGTGTAGATGTGTCTATGAACAAGCAAATGGCTTCCTAAAAGCACAGGCTAGAAAAGGGGCCTTGGAGGTGCTACTCGGGCCCTCCCTCTCCCTCTCGATTCCCATTCAATTCCCGCCCTAGCCCAGGTGCCTGTACCCCTGGTTAGTATTACCAACCAGAAACCCCTACTATCTACCACTGCCTTCAACTAAAGAGATCTCCCTGAAACGCTGGTTCTCCATCTCCCTCAAGGACTTCCTAACTGGCCATATAGTAGCGATGGGTAGTACTGGTGAGCAGTGTGTGTTTGTGCTGTTGATCTTCTAGCCTTCTATCTCCATAATACTCTCCTCTTCCCCGTTTCCCTCCTTCCAACGCAACTCACCTTCTCGTCTCCTAGCAACCCCCTCCTCTCTGTCTGACGTTACCCTCTTTCCTTCCATCTAACTCCGCCCTCCAAAGTTACCAACCTCCTTCCTGCCATCCTCACCTCTCCACGTTACAACTATTCCAGCTTCTCTGCACTACTACTACCCTACCCACACTACCACTACTACGACTAGGACTCTCCCTGCAACTGCTACTACTCGCATCTCTCATTAATTCCCTCCGCTAACTTCCACACTTTTAGGCCTCCACCCTTCGATGCTACTACTCAGTCTGGCCTACTACTACCACTCCCTCTGCACTACTACTGATCTCCTCTCCTCTAAACTCAGGAATGTAGTACCCCGCTCACCTTTCCACAACACTCACTCTCCCTGCTCTCACCACCTCCCCTCCTCTCTTCTCCTCACACCCCACTCCTACACCTCTGTCTACTAGCCTCATTCTTTCCTTAAACTCCCTCTCACACTACTATTACCCCACTCCCCTCCCTCTCACACTATCTCTATCTCTCTCTCAAACACCTGCTATACACCCCCTCCCCACTCCCTGCACTGCACTACACTAAACTGCACTACAAAGAACTGGTACTCCTCTCGCTGACAAATTCCTCACCTTAGCTAAGCTCTGTCACCAACTTTCCAACACTGCACTCTACCGCCCGTCCTCTGCCTGTTCTACACTCTGCCTTTCCTGATGCCTGTTTTTATACTGTGGGGCTAATGGTTCAGTGCCTTTCTCTCCTTCCCATTGGCTGCAGTGCTCGCCTGACACCTCCCCCTTTTCCAGTATGGTTTCCCTGTCCTGCTGTGGTTTCCGGAGCTTTGTTTTTCTGAAGTTGGTTTGAGTCCTGTGTTCTTTTCAGGTGCTGGTTACTGTTAGTGAAGACTTGTGGTTCACCTGGGTTGCCATTTTGTTTTATTGGGAGGCACTGTATGATGAATAGTGGCACTATCAATATCTAACGAGGAGCATTTTCAGGGAAGGTCCCCCCCCTAACTCCCAATTCACATTTTTGGGGCAGGGCTAGTTCTGGCTTTCGTTTTAGTACGCATCCGACCCCAGGTTGGGAACCTCCCCACTCACCTGGCAGGGTCATGACCCTGACCCTTACACAGTGTGTGTGTGTATATACATATATTCAGTGAAAATACGTTGTTAAAGGGATGTTATGGTTACAGGTAACACAAAATAATCAAGAAATGTGCCATTTATGGTAAGATAAGCAACCATAGCTCGCACTACCAACGCCTACTGCTAAGACTAACATCCAGGACATCGAAGGTGACATCACAAATGTAATTTATGACATCACTGAAATTAATTTGGATGGGTGTTAGTATTACCAGTGCACAGTGGTGGCACGAGTTATGGTTGCTTAGCTTACCATAACTGGTGAATGTCTTGTTTTTTTTTTTATTATACTTGTAACCATAACATCCTTTAACAAAGTTTTTTCACTGAATTTCATAGGTTTTTATTAGTGCAATTTAGCCATAACGTCCTTTAACAATGTTTTTTCACTAAATTTCATAGGTTTTTCCAGTGCACCCTCATTTGCTACAACTTCCTAATATTATTCTCACTCCCAATATAGAAGCATTTTCAGCCAATCTAGGAAGTTTTAAGGTGAAAACTGTGCCATTCCCCACCTTCTAGCAACTTTCTTCACACTGTTATCAACTTTCTACAACTTTTTAGACTGTTTTTTGTTCACTGATGCCCAGAAATATCTGATGTCACCGCAGACTTTCGAACAGTGTCACGTGACCATGTGCACGCTCGCTGCGGCCATTTCAAAACTGCCTTTTCAGCCGATCTAGGAAGTTTCAAGCTGAAGGTTTACCCTTGCAGAGCTCCTAGACTTATTCTTAATCACCTTCTTGGAAGGGCATTAGCACATCTGCCATTTCACTTCAAAAATGGCATCAGCCATGGCCATCCCTTCTCCACATGAGCCACCACCATCAACACCAACGCCACCACCAGCTGGAGGGCCTGGACAAGCGAAAAGGTGCAATGATGCAGCAGAGGATCAAGAGGACAAGGAAGATGAGATTGTGGAAATGCCTACCTCCAGCAGCCAGAGAGAATTATGGGTGTGGCAGTTCGTTAAGACCGTACGAGGGATACCAAAGACTCAGGTTACCCATGTTGAATGTGTCAGTCTTGGAAAACACGGGCAGTACTCTTTTGGTACCACATCGATGCACCGCCACACCCACTCATACTACTGACATACTCTGAGAAAGGCTCTTCCTTTCTCAAAAAGTAAAAAGGTTGTCTTCCTCTATCTCATCTTCCTCAACCGCTACTGCCACCACAAAAGTTACTCCTGTGAGGCAGAAGATCCCACCAACTACCTTGCAAGCCATAAAAGATGCTGTTGATCCATATCTTTCCAAAACAACAGTACTCTGTATATACTGCAACATACCACTCTTCAAAGGGGCGCAGTTTCAAAGTGCTTTTGAGGCTGTAATCAAAGAGTATGAGAAACACTACCCCCTACCTTAGATTTAAAGCATGCCCAACATCTTCCCCTGTCCACCTGCCCCTCTGTATCTGCCTCTTTGCTCATTTCCCTTCCCCACCTTACTCCCTGGCCTCAGCTGCAAAGAAAAAACCCATAAAAAAAGGTTCATTTTGGAGCCACCTTTCACAGTTACAAAATAGAACTAAAGAAAATAATCTTATAGATTCCATCTACTTTTCATTTCTCAATAAAGTAGTTAGACACAGTAAGATTCTCCAACATTTCTATTAGCATTTTGTAGTATACTAATGGAAGTAATGGATAATTGTATACTAGAGAAAGACAAAAAAGGACAAAAACAATTATCTGTCACACATACTTTTCTCTACCGTACAATAAGGACCATAATCCATGGACCTTCATGACTATCCATGGTCGCTACAGTCCCCTTTCCAGGCCAGGCATCATTAAAAGACCCGGATGGCAAGTGCACACCAAGACAGCCTCCTACCCTTTTTACTTTTATATTTATAACGCTCCATCATTGCCTGCTTTCAAACAGTCCCACATCCATCCACCAATCACTTCCCAAACCTGTACATGTAAAACTATCAACATATTAAACTTCCACACACCAACTGCCACTTAATATTCTAGAAATGTTTTGCATCTGCATTTCTCTTACTTATACAAAATAGTTGGACAAAGTGCTGCTATAAATGCACATATGCATTGTGCAGTGAGAGAAGTGCATGAATGGAAGGGGGAGAAGGAATACACAAGAGCTGATGGGAGCCAGGAGGGAGGTGCCAAGAGATGCCCAAGTGTGAGGCCACAGCCTAAGTGCTGGGGCAGAGGAATCCCATGCACAGCCTCCAGGTGGTATGCCTGCAAGGGCAGTGCTGAAGGAGGTGGGGGGAATTGGTGTTGACTGGATATAGGGCATGGAGCCTGCAAGGTCCACGAGGGACCAGGCCACCAGTCTCAGTGGCAGTGGTATGTGTTTGCATGGAAGGAACAGAGAGGAAGAAGAAGAGTTTTAAGAAATGTCCAGAACTTGAGCAAGTCCAGCTGAAGTCTGAGAGGACCAGGAAGGCTGTTCCAAAGAGAGACACCAGCCGAAGATAGAAGCCTGCCTCCCGCTCTCTGTTTGGGGAACCGTTTGACAATCAGAGGATTGGAGTTAAGGGAGAGGAAGACTCAAGCAGGGGAGTATTTAGGGAGAGAAAGTGGGACATAGCGTGGTTGCAGTCCCCAGAATGCCTTTTCGATGGTGCAGAGGGTCTTCAATTACATCCTTCCAGCCACAAGGAGCCTGTGTAGAGATTATAGGTCTCCAGAGATATGATTACTGGGCTTGAGGCCATGGATAAGTCTTGCAGCCTTATTCGGTATTAGCTGAAAGGGCATAGGTATCAAAGGGGGAGGTTGTACACAGGACCAGGGCTGTACAGATGATACACTTCTGGGCGAAGGTGAAGAAAGGTAGAATATGACATGATAGGTTATTTATAATGCACTTAATACCCAGAGGTTTATAAGCGTAGACCCGGGGATTGAACCTGTGTCGCTCTGTGTCATCTTGCTTCCAAGGCGAGCATGTTTCCCCTGAGCTATCCTCCCGAGAATGCGTGTAAGGAGGTGAAGCTAAAAGTGGGCCTTGTTGGCAAGGTCCAAGATGTAAGGAGTGAAGGAGAGAGAGGAGTCAAGGCTGACCCCAAGGTTTTTTGCATTACAGGATGGTGATGGTAGAGGGCCCAAGGATGGCGGCCATAGGGTAGGAGGGAAACAGAGCAGAGGTATCCCAATAAGAAGGATCTCCATTTTACTGGCATTGAGACAGAGCTCATTAGCAGTACATAATGCCTATACGATGCCTATACGGTGGTCAGACAATCAGGGATAAGAGACAGGGAGCAGAAAGTAGTACAGGGAACTTTCAAGGAAAGCTGTGTATTATGGAAATGAGGAGAGAAGGAGGAGATCAGATGAGCCAGAGGGACGCATAGATATTGAAGAGCCACAGCAATAGGATAGAACCCTGGGGAACACAGCAGGTAGAGAGTGAGGTGGTGGTGGAGAAGAAACGGTCAAGTTGCAGCTGGAAAGGGTGGTTAGTGAGGAAACAAGTCAGCCAATCCAGTGCCTGCTCTGTGATGCCAAAGGTATCATGCAGCTGTTTAATGAGGATTGAATGGTTGACCGTATCAAAGGCGGAGGACAGATCGAGGAGCACTATACTCAATTGTCCTACAATACTAAATACAACATACACTTCAATTAGATAATTCCACCATATTACAAATATGGTACACTCCCCCTATAGTACCTATAATAACTGTACACATATTACTCTAGTGTATGTGGTCAGTGGACAGATTCCTGAGGGCACGGCCTATGGTCAAGCCCCAAAGACTCTGGCCACTGGCCACAACCACCACAACACAATTAAACCATATAACAAGTATGTATAATACACTTTCAAATAACAAGACTCATCCAGATGCCCTCTCAAACCCCAATCCTAATGATGTCTACATACAGAAAAATTAACAACACACACGGCAGCACCTGCACAGTGTTTTTCACCTATAAAAATAGCACTACATCAACCTTATTCCAGTCCCCCACCCTTTCCAAGCTCTCTTTCATCACAAAATAATCCCAAATACACTTTCCAGATATCTTTTCTATGGACAAAGGCCATGATCCATCCACCCAATATGACGGGTGTTTCTAAAATGATGGCACACCTCACGTTTTCAAACATCCAATCAGCATGTGCCTCTCTGCAAAGTCATAAGCCTGTTATTAGACATGTTGAATATCACTCTCTTACTTGTACCTGTCCCCCTACCTCCAGAAATCACCCCAATCAAATTGACAAAACATAAATCAAAGACGCTTTGATAAAACTTCTCTTCCTCCGGGAACACCTGCCACCGCCACAGACACCCCCAGATGTCATAATGTGACCATGCATCATGACGGCGTGTTCGCAGACGGTGTCCGTCACAGCAGTTCGTTTCAAACATTATTTTCAGCCAATCTAGGGTGTTTCAAGTTCAATGTTTACCCTTCCAGAGCTCATAGGGCTGTCTGTCAACTTTCTACAACTCTACAAAGCCTATTTTCAGCACTGTAGTCCGCCGACAGTTCCCTTGAAGGGACCAACCCATTACCTTTAGTCATGCTCATTCTGGCACACCAGGGGAGAGCATCATTTCATGGCTTCTTCCAGGAGACTGACAGTAGTTTAAGAATGGCATCAGTCATGGCCATCCCACCTTCCCAGGGGCCACCAACACCATCACCACATGGAGGGCATGGACAGGGGAACAGATGCGATGATGAGGAGGAGGATGACAAGGAACATGAAGATGAGGTAGAGGAAGTTCCTACCTCCAGCAACTAGAGAGAGTCATGGGTGTGGCGGTTCTTTAAAACCATTAGGGGTGTACCAAAAGCTTGGGCTGCCAAGGGTCAATGCATTGAGTGCAGGGTCGTACTCAGTCGCAGACAACCTAGGCAGTACTCTTCACTTCCATTTATTTATGGCATTTATAGAATGCCCAAACCCACACTCGCTCCAACCACCCAGGTGCTTTGAAAAAAACTGTTCCTTTCTCAGGGAAAAGTCGGTTATCTTCCTCTACCCCATCTTCCTCAACCTCTCCTGCTATCACAGAGGCTACTCCTGTGGGGCAGAGGATCGCAGCGGCCGCCTCGCAGGCCACAGAGAACTCTGTTTGTACTGCGACACACTGCTCTGCAGGGGGGAGCAGTGCCACAGTGCTTTCAAGGCTGCGATCAAGGAGCACAAGCAACACTGCCACTGACCTTAGATTTAAGTCATAAACAATATCTTCCCCTGTCCACCTACCTCTACATATCTGTGGTTGTTGCCTCTTCCTTCCCTTCCCTTCCCTTCCCCACCTTACTTTCTTGCCTACAAAAAAAAATATCCCCAAAAACATAAAAGCCAGAAATACAAAAAAAGGTTCCTTTAGGACCCACCTCTTAAAGTTCTAAATTAGAACTAAAAATAAAAATCACAGGACATTTTGCATTCTGTATAGTCCACAGACAGCACAAAAGTCCCCAGACACCTACAAAATTGCAGGCGTGAGTTGGGGAAATTAAAGTCAATTAACTTCGAAAATGGTGGCTCTTAAAGGAACCTTTTTTAAAAGGAATGTTGGGGGGTTTATATACTGAACTAACAAATGTTCTACTGAAGTTAATAATTTTTTGTAACTTTCACAAACATTGCTTCTACTTTTTTTCTGTTTTGGATTTTTATTTACTACAACTACTAAAAAAATACTTCATGACATATTTCAGAAGTTCACAAAAATAGTTTCAGTGCATTTTGGATATTCAAAAGAAAAATCTGACATCAGTCAAATGCATTTCAGCTCCTCGAATATTTACGGCATCCAACTTGATGTTTTCGTTGTCAAAAGATGCCATTCCTAAAGCAAATAAAAAAGCACATACACCTTTATTGAGATGCTGTCTAGCTTCTTCCATTTGAGGAGAAAAAACGTTTGTACATCTCCATATTTGTCTTTCATTGATTTCAGAAAAAATTATCTTAGCAGCTGGAAACAATTCCATTAGACTTCTGAACATATCCTTCATGGCAAACTGCAAAGATCCTGCAGTCAGATAGCCCAAACGTTTACCTCCAAAATGCACAATAATAATATCTGGGTGTTTAAAGTGAGCCATACTCTCACAGAATGGTAATAAAGTTACCCATTTTAAGCAACAATCTGCATACCACGAAACTTCCACTTCGCCCAATCGAATAGTAGCAGAGATGCCATGAGATTCAGTATAAACCTTTAATGAATGGGTCAAAGAATCTCCTACCATCCACACACTCTGCTTTTTCATAGACATGTCCATCTTCTCTACACACAACAAAGAAAACACCTCCTACCCTGTACTCTTGTAAACTTCAACTCCTCCTCCAGACCCACACAACCTGATTGGCTAGTGCCCCTATTTCCTCTTTACAAGCCAGACATCCCTAAAAGACCCGGATTGTACGTGCGGTTCCACAGACTACCGAGGTGTCCGGGTACACGGTGGCACCTGCAACGCTTTAATTCACCTATAAAACAGCTCCCTATCAACTTTTTAAACTCGCCCACCTTTTCCAGGCCTTCTTTCAGCCACCAAATAACCCCAAATGTGTTTTGCAGACTTTTTCATAACCGTGCTGTCCGTGGACAACGGCAGTGGTCTGGGGATCCAACTTGGCATCTGTTTAAAACAATCTGACGCACCACACATGTTTAATTGACCAAGCAGCACGCATGTATGATGTCTGCGAACCTCACGCGGTTCTCCGATCTGTCCAGAGGTGTCCGCAGACTTCGAATCAGGAAATTAGTCCACGGACCGGACTCAGATGTCACTAATTTTTTTGGACTTACTTTTTGGCTATTTTTAAAAAACTACTGGATGGATTTATACCAAATTTATAAAAGCACACGTATGGGCCAAGCTGCCCCTCCTGGCACAAGTTTGGTGACATTCCGTCCAGCGGGCTGTAGGCGTGAGTAAAAAGATATTTTTTCATTGCATCTATGAGGAGTTTGAAAATGTTGGGACCCCCCTTTAACTTTGCCTCCCCTAGACGAAATCGTACCAAACTTCACAAACTTATTCCGAGGGGGCCATATACTCTTTTGTGCAAAGTTTGGTGAGGATTCATCATCCGGGCGGTGGGGAGGTTATAAACCACCCAAGAAGTGTTCTTTCTAGGAGTTGAGCAACTTAACCATAGCTCCAGGGCCACAACCGCAGGCCCTGTAAAAAAAAAAAAATATATATATATATATATATATATACACACACAACACCAAGAAAGTTATGGTGGGTTTAAAAAGGTTTAGAAAAAAAACCTTTCACCTGAAATGTGAAAATAGGAAAGTCCATTTGAGCCAAGTCACACATTCCACAACGCCACCTAGTAGCCATTGCTGGAAGTTTACCTCAAGTTCTGAGACACAACAGCAAGGCATTGTGGGTATGCAAATTAGCTCAAATGCAAACCTTTTTCTCCAGGAAATACATTTGCAAGGCTGCCTGGATAATTTTAAATGCCTGTCTTGGGTTGATTAAACTATATATAAAATAGCACTGCCCTCTTAGACAAAGACAATTTCCTGTAGAAAAGAGTTTGCATTTGAGGTTATTTGCATACCCGCAATGCCTTGCTGCTGTGGCTCAGAGGTGACATTCCAGAAATGGCTAGTAGGTGACGTTGTGGAATGTGTGACTTGGCTCGAATGGACTTTACTATTTTATATATATATATATATATATATATATATATATATATATATATATATATATATATATATATATATTACATGGCCACGGTAGTGACCATGTAGTTATGGTTAAGTTGGTGTTTCCATAGGAAGAGCACTTTTTGGGCGCTTATAACTTTGCTCTCCCTCTCCCTTCGCTCTCACCAAACTTTGCAAAAAAAGTATTTGGGTCACTCTGATTTTTTTTGCAAAGTTTGGTGAGGATTCGTCCAGGGGAGGCAAAGTTATAGGGGGGGTCCCAAAACTTTTTTTTCCCCATAGACTGAATGGGAAAACATTTTTGCTCGCGTCTACAGCCCAAACCGCTGGACGGATTTTCACCAAATTTGGACCAGGAGCAGCGGCTTGGTCCCGAAAGCGTGCTTTTGCAAATTTGGTGAAAATCCGTCCAGTAGTTTTTTTAAAATGACCAAAAAGTAGGTAAAAAAAAATGAGTGATATCTGTGTTCGCTTTGCGGACACACTTCCCTGTTCGCTCCGCTGACAGTGTCCTGATTGGCCAATCGGCTTGCGTGATGTCCGCGGACATGCGACGTGTTTGCTGATTGGACGGCGTGGAGCGTGAAGCGCGTCAGATTTTCGGTAGCGCCCGCCATCTTGGATTCGCAGACGTCCGCGGACAGCACGGTGAAACTTTGTTCAAAATTTGTATTTAGTAGCGTGTGATGGTGTGTAGGAGTGTTTGGGGAGGGTGGGAGTGTATGAGATAGGATGAAAGTTGTGTTTTTTTATGTGTTAGACGTTCTTTTTGTGTTCGATTTGTCTGCGGACATCACAGGTGTTCTGAAATGTTCTAAATAAACTGAATGGGGGGTGTTCTGAGGACTCAATATGTGTCCGTTTTGTTCGCAAGCAAGCTGAAACTGTTCTAAGAACACTTGCGGTGTCCTGAAATGTTCGCAAATAAACAAAATGGGGGTGTCCTGAGGACGCTGTCCGTATTGTTCGTTGTCAAGTTGAATGTGTTCTAAGAACACTCGCGGTGTCCTGAAATGTTTGCAAATACACAAAATGGGGGTGTTCTGAAGACGTTGTCGAACACTCGCTGTGTCCTGAAATGTTCGCAAATATGAATGGGGGGTTGTGGCTGGCAAGTTGAATGTGTTCTAAGAACACTCGCGGTGTCCTGAAATGTTCGCAAATAAACAAGATGGTGGTGTTCTGAAGACGCTTCTAAGAACACTTGCGGTGTCCTGAAATGTTCGCAAATAAACAAAATGGGGGTGTCCTGAGGACGCTGTCCGTATTGTTCTCTGTCAAGTTGAATGTGTTCTAAGAACACTAGCGGTGTCCTGAAATGTTCGCAAATAAACAAGATGGTGGTGTTCTGAAGACTCTTCTAAGAACACTCGCGGTGTCCTGAAATGTTCGCAAATAAACAAAATGGGGGTGTTCTGAGGACGCTGTCCGTATTGTTCTCTGTCACGTTGAATGTGTTCTAAGAACACTCGCGGTGTCCTGAAATGTTCGCAAATAAACAAAATGGGGGTGTTCTGAAGACGTTTCTAAGAACACTCCCGGTGTCTGGGGAATGTTCGTAGTGGGTGTCCTGAGGACGCTGTCCGTATTGTTCTCTGTCAAGTTGAATGTGTTCTAAGAACACTCGCGGTGTCCTGAAATGTTCGCAAATACACAAAATGGGGGTGTTCTGAAGACGTTGTCGAATACTCGCTGTGTCCTGAAATGTTCACAAATATGAATGGGGGGTTGTGGCTGGCAAGTTGAATGTGTTCTAAGAACACTCGCGGTGTCCTGAAATGTTCGCAAATAAACAAAATGGGGGTGTTCTGAAGACGTTCCTAAGAACACTCGCGGTGTCCGGGGAATGTTTGTAGGGGGCGTCCTGAGGACGCTGTCCGTATTGTTCTCTGTCAAGTTGAATGTGTTCTAAGAACACTCACGGTGTCCTGAAATGTTCGCAAATACACAAAATGGGGGTGTTCTGAAGACGTTGTCGAATACTCGCTGTGTCCTGAAATGGTCACAAATATGAATGGGGGGTTGTGGCTGATAAGTTGAATGTGTTCTAAGAACACTCGCGATGTCCTGAAATGTTCACAAATAAACAAAATGGGGGTGTTCTGAAGACGTTTCTAAGAACACTCGCGGTGTCCGGGGAATGTTTGTAGGGGGTGTCCTGAGGACGCTGTCCGTATTGTTCTCTGTCAAGTTGAATGTGTTCTAAGAACACTCGCGGTGTCCTGAAATGTTCGCAAATACACAAAATGGGGGTGTTCAGAAGACGTTGTCGAACACTTGCTGTGTCCTGAAATGTTCGCAAATATGAATGGGGGTTGTGGCTGGCAAGTTGAATGTGTTCTAAGAACACTCGCGGTGTCCTGAAATGTTCACAAATAAACAAAATGGGGGTGTTCTGAAGACGTTCCTAAGAACACTCCCGGTGTCTGGGGAATGTTCGTAGTGGGTGTCCTGAGGACGCTGTCCGTATTGTTCTCTGTCAAGTTGAATGTGTTCTAAGAACACTCGCGGTGTCCTGAAATGTTCGCAAATACACAAAATGGGGGTGTTCTGAAGACGTTGTCGAATACTCGCTGTGTCCTGAAATGTTCACAAATATGAATGGGGGGTTGTGGCTGGCAAGTTGAATGTGTTCTAAGAACACTCGCGGTGTCCTGAAATGTTCGCAAATAAACAAAATGGGGGTGTTCTGAAGACGTTCCTAAGAACACTCGCGGTGTCTGGGGAATGTTTGTAGGGGGCGTCCTGAGGACGCTGTCCGTATTGTTCTCTGTCAAGTTGAATGTGTTCTAAGAACACTCACGGTGTCCTGAAATGTTCGCAAATACACAAAATGGGGGTGTTCTGAAGACGTTGTCGAATACTCGCTGTGTCCTGAAATGGTCACAAATATGAATGGGGGGTTGTGGCTGGCAAGTTGAATGTGTTCTAAGAACACTCGCGATGTCCTGAAATGTTCACAAATAAACAAAATGGGGGTGTTCTGAAGACGTTTCTAAGAACACTCGCGGTGTCCGGGGAATGTTTGTAGGGGGTGTCCTGAGGACGCTGTCCGTATTGTTCTCTGTCAAGTTGAATGTGTTCTAAGAACACTCGCGGTGTCCTGAAATGTTCGCAAATACACAAAATGGGGGTGTTCAGAAGACGTTGTCGAACACTTGCTGTGTCCTGAAATGTTCGCAAATATGAATGGGGGTTGTGGCTGGCAAGTTGAATGTGTTCTAAGAACACTCGCGGTGTCCTGAAATGTTCGCAAATAAACAAAATGGGGGTGTTCTGAAGACGTTCCTAAGAACACTCGCGGTGTCCGGGGAATGTTTGTAGGGGGCGTCCTGAGGACGCTGTCCGTATTGTTCTCTGTCAAGTTGAATGTGTTCTAAGAACACTCGCGGTGTCCTGAAATGTTCGCAAATACACAAAATGGGGGTGTTCTGAAGACGTTGTCGAATACTCGCTGTGTCCTGAAATGGTCACAAATATGAATGGGGGGTTGTGGCTGGCAAGTTGAATGTGTTCTAAGAACACTCGCGATGTCCTGAAATGTTCACAAATAAACAAAATGGGGGTGTTCTGAAGACGTTTCTAAGAACACTCGCGGTGTCCGGGGAATGTTTGTAGGGGGTGTCCTGAGGACGCTGTCCGTATTGTTCTCTGTCAAGTTGAATGTGTTCTAAGAACACTCGCGGTGTCCTGAAATGTTCGCAAATACACAAAATGGGGGTGTTCAGAAGACGTTGTCGAACACTTGCTGTGTCCTGAAATGTTCGCAAATATGAATGGGGGTTGTGGCTGGCAAGTTGAATGTGTTCTAAGAACACTCGCGATGTCCTGAAATGTTAGCAAATAAACAAAATGGGGGTGTCCTGAGGACGCTGTCCGTATTGTTCTCTGTCAAGTTGAATGTGTTCTAAGAACACACGCGGTGTCCTGAAATGTTCGCAAATAAACAAGATGGTGGTGTTCTAAAGACGCTTCTAGGAACACTTGCGGTGTCCTGAAATGTTTGCAAATAAACAAAATGGGGGTGTCCTGAGGACGCTGTCCGTATTGTTCTCTGTCAAGTTGAATGTCTTCTAAGAACACTCGCGGTGTCCGCAAATGTTCGCAAATAAACAAGATGGTGGTGTTCTGAAGACGCTTCTAAGAACACTCGCGGTGTCCTGAAATGTTCGCAAATAAACAAAATGGGGGTGTCCTGAGGACGCTGTCCGTATTGTTCTCTGTCAAGTTGAATGTGTTCTAAGAACACTAGCGGTGTCCTGAAATGTTTGCAAATAAACAAGATGGTGGTGTTCTGAAGACTCTTCTAAGAACACTCGCAGTGTCCTGAAATGTTCGCAAATAAACAAAATGGGGGTGTTCTGAGGACGCTGTCCGTATTGTTCTCTGTCACGTTGAATGTGTTCTAAGAACACTCGCGGTGTCCTGAAATGTTCGCAAATAAACGAAATGGGGGTGTTCTGAGGACACTATCCGTATTGTTCGCTGGCAAGTTGAAAGTGTTCTAAGAACACTCATAATGTCCGCGGACATTAAAAGTTTCCATAGACCATAGTTGAAATGTTTGACTCTATGGATGTGATATGCTGCGGTGGTTGTGGCCAGGGCATATAGTCTTGGGTGCATGGCCACAACCACCGCAGCATATCACATTCATATTTGCTTATAACTTTGGGTGAAAAACAAATGTATAAGGAACAAAGGTATTAGATACTATGGATGTGATATGCTGCGATGGTTCTCCTTATTATTGTATACTTACTGTTTGGTCTAGTAACCGGAGTACATGTATTTATTGTTAATTTCTTTGATAAAAGAAAATAGCATGTTAGTATTAGTATTTTGTAATGACTTATTACATTGTATAATCAGCATACTTTTTTTTTTTTTGGACCCTCATATTTAGTAGATTACAAATCAGAGTACTGTGCAATTTTCTGTTATGCTACAGTTTATTTGTTTGTTTGTTTTCAGTGTTCACTTGTTGTTTCTGGCTAATGCTTTATACTTTGGCTTGTTGCATTTATTTGGAGCAGTAACATATTATTTATTTGTTTGGCTATTATAAAATTTTGGAGCAGTTAGATACCAATTGGCATAGTCTAACTGTCTATTTTTTTTATATATTTTAGTGGTATTCATTTATCTATTTGGATATTGTTAAATTTTGGGACAGTTAGATACCAATTGGCGTATTCTAACTGTGTATTTTCTGGTCTAATTTAGTGGTATTCATTTATCTGATTAGTTGTTGTGGAATCTTTGAGCAGTTAGATAGCTTTTGGAGTATTCTAACAGTTTATTTTTCTTTTAACGCAAGTTTACTTAGGGTTTAAATACAGTTTAGTTATTAAATTTTGGTTTTAAGGACATCAAATAAGCGTTTGTAAGATTTGCTGGTAATCTCTGGTTTAGAGTAATGGTACTATCATTACATTCAAACCATCCACATTTCTTTTTTATATATGCAGTGTAGTGCCCTGAATTGGTTGTGGCTCCTGCGTGGTAGATTATACCTATTGTTGTGAAGGTTTTCTTACCAAGTGATATTTGACCATGTGTGAATCCAGTCAGCTTGCAGTTGTTTTTGGTACCATCTGCATTGTAACGTAGAAGCATTAGTATTATGTATTTACTATGTGTTTGTATTACTAACGTGGAGCGATTATCTGAATTGCAGGTAGAGCATAATCTACCATGGTTTGCATTTTGTACAAGTCGCTGAAATGGAATGGATTCACAATTTGGTATTGATATATATATATATATATATATATGAAGCGTTCATTGGGGATTTCTTCTTGTGTCACATTGTTGCAGAGAGTGCATGTATGTTTCCACATGTATGAAATCTGAAAGATTTCATTTATAGGTATGTTTTTGTTTTCCAGTACCTGTAGTAAGTACATTAGAAATTCTTGTGGATCTTCCTGTGAGTTTATAGTGAATTTCACCATTCCAGCACAGTAGTCCAATTGTTGTCTTATTCCATAAACACTATACGTGTTGTCAGGATTGTTTGCTGCATTTCTGTGAAGTACTAACATTTGCAAACACAATGGGTCTGTACTGTGTAAGTAAATGTCAACAATTGGTGGTAATTGAAATAGAATATTCATTGCTACATTTGCGTAGCAACTTCCACCAACTATATTTGAGAATTTAAATGGTCCAGGTAGTTCTGTATCTAACTGCTTTTTTTGGAGTTTGTCTTCCTTCTTTAAAGAAGTACCTGGTTTACTTTCCCTAATTGATTCTTTTTTGCTTGTGGTACTTGATGAAGTATTAGTTTCTTTTACTCTCTTTGGAGGATTTGCAGTGACATCCTGTTGCATTTCTGTTTCATTTATTTTTCTTTTATAACGTTTTACTTTTTGTGGAACAGAATATGTGTTTAGGTGGGGGGGTGTATAGTGAGCGAAGTCTATTGTATTCTAAAATGCAAGGAATATCAGCGTTTATTTTACTTGCATCAAAGTTGATTAGTAATAGACCATCAAGTGTACGTAAGCGTAATAGTGCTACGTAGCTCATGCCTTCTTTAAAGACTGTGTTACCAATATCTATCATTGCTTTGTCTAGGGTAAGACCTTGTGATTTATGAATCGTGACTGCGTATGCAAGAGTTAGAGAAAATTGTTCTCTGCATACATACATATCTTTGAAGAGAAGGAATCTAGCTGTTGAGCGCCCTATCCTTCTTACTTCTGAAAGTTTGTCAAAGAGTATATTGACAAACTGAATTTTGTTGTCGCGTGGGTATGTTTGAAAGCCAACAACTGTACCCAGTGCTCCATTAACTAGTCCTTGGTCCACGTCAAGGTTACTTTTAAGCAGTACTCTGCAATTTAAGGATCATTTTAATATCTTTTCTAAGCCTGCTGTGTTTGAGATTGATTTTTCTAAACTATTTAGTCTTGTTGTGGCTTGGTCACACATGGGTAGTGTCATACCATGTACATCTAGTTTGTCTGTGGCGCTAATTTCCATGATTGGTTGCATTTCTTTACTTAGCATGATTTCATTGAATTTGAAACAGCTTGCAAGAGTTGGCATTAAGGCCATACAATTGACATTTTTGTGGGCTAATTGTTCCATAACATCTGTAGCACATGCATTATCGCCATAAAGTGCATTAATGTGCCGGGTTTTCAATATTGCTTCTGCTTCTTTAGAAAGTATACCAACTCTGATACTTTTTAAAATGTTGGCATAAGTGAGATCTGCAGATTGCCGCATGTTTTCTGTTAATTCTCTGTATTGGAAATGTTGCCAAAGGTTGACATTTCCAATGCTGCCAACAGTTTTACGGCAGAGTTTGTGTCCTAATGTTTTAAAAATAGGCTCACCTTTTACTGGTGTTAATTGAAGCAGATCTCCAAAAACAATAATGTGTTTTCCTGCAAAGAGCTCTTCATAGTCTGTTTTGAGTACTTCTTGTAATCTGAGGTGAATCAAAGCTAACATCAGGTTGGAGACCATGCTCACTTCATCTATTAGTAGCATTTTCATTTGTTTCAATACTCTGCGTAGTTCCATTGCAGCTTCTTCAGAAAGTTTGTAATAGTCTAATTTGTTCTGGTGTTCTACTGGTAATAGTAGTAATCAGTGTAATGTAACACCACCTATGTTGTAGGCAGCTAAACCTGTGGGGGCAGTGACAACAGCTGACAGTTTGTTGTTTGTCAATTGTTGAAAGAACTTACTAATGATTTTGATTAGGAATGTTTTGCCAGAACCAGCTTCACCACTGACGTACAGTAGTATAGGTTTATAATTATGACA
The DNA here is from genome assembly GCF_040938575.1 of Ambystoma mexicanum. Classification (NCBI taxonomy): domain Eukaryota; kingdom Metazoa; phylum Chordata; class Amphibia; order Caudata; family Ambystomatidae; genus Ambystoma; species Ambystoma mexicanum. The sequence goes on from NC_090932.1 coordinate 229,940,874, forward strand.
GGAACATTCTTTATTTTCATGTTTTACACCATGTGCAATTTGTTTTGTTACTTCTTGAAAAATGCTACGTTGCTCATTGTTTAGTTTTGATTGTAGTATAGTTAAGTCGTCTTTATCTTCATACTGACACATGGTGTTTTCTACTTCTATCATAGCTAATTCTGCCTCATTTATTATTAGTGGTTCTCCCAGTGGTTCTTGGCTTCCTGTTACAGAAGGTTGACTACTGTCAGGAGTGTCCTTATCTAGTTGGGCTTGGAGTTCTTCTTCGTGTTGCTGTTCATTGTGCAACATTGTTTTGTACTGTGTAAAGTTTACATCAGTTATAGTGCTTTCATTTGCTTTGAAAGCATCCTCATATGAGTCATAGTTATCTAGTATTTGTTCTTCTTTTCTCCATGGTTTAAAGAGTTGTAGCAGGGACATGTAATATACTTCTTTATGTTGAGGAGTGTTTAATGACAATTTGATATGATTAATTAAATTTGGTTTAGTGAGTTTAACTAAGCTGCATTCACAGTTTGTCACTCTATATTTACCTTTTTTTAATCAGGTTTCATATTATTTTTGTATGTGTAGTTTTGGGCTATGTGGTATAGACACATGTTTTCCAAAGTATTACTTCTGTTTGGGTAGTATGTGACCAATAAATTGTTTTTTAAAATGTCTTGGCTGTTGGGATCACGTTTGGCTATTGTTTCTATATCTTCATATGATTTTAGAACTCTTTTTCTAGATTTAGCTGGACCAAGACTTAGCCATACTATATTTTCAGATTTACCATACAATGCAGTACCAGTTAAACGATCAGCTGCTTCATATGATCCACATTCTCTATGAGTGAGCATTTTTATGCCCAAGCTGTATAATTTCTGAGACACTGTTTTATCTGATGACAGGTCATTCCAGAGGTCTTGGAGCTCTGTCTTTTCTGCTTTAGTTAAGTATGCTGTGACATATCGTGCAACTGCAGTAGAATTGACTGCAATGTACTGCACATCTATGTTTGCATTCCATAAGTGGGCAATGATTGCATTATAATCATTGATATATTTTTCTCCTTCTTTTCTTTTTATGTAATATGTATTTTTAGGTGACTTACCTTTAACACTATGGGCCTCATTACACGGTAGGCGGTAAAAATCGTCAATTACCGCAATGGCGTAATTAGCGTGTCCGCCCTCGCAAGAGGCCGCAAATTGCGTGCCATTACGAGATCGCGGGCACAAGCCTACCGCCATGCCGGTAATGAGCCTACCTCCAATCTGCAAAAGTCCCCAAAAAGTCCCTTAACGGCATCGCCGAAAGCGCTGTTAGCACTTCCGACCTGCCGCCACATGCAAATAGCGGTCTTCGCAAATAGCGGTGACCGCCATTAGCAGTCACCGCTAATAGCGGTTACCGTAATTTTGCGGAACCGGAAATAGCGTCATCACACCGGAACGGGAAAGAGCACGGCGGCCATCTTTAAAAACACAATCCATTGCCATCCTCCTTATCCAGGACACCTTACCAGGAACCACGTTGGAAAATACACCAAGGACACCGTAAAGATGCCCAAGGCCGTTAAAAAATCGTCTGAGCGGCAACGCAAGGAGAAATTTAGCAAGGAGGAGCTTCTTATGCTCACGCAGACACTAGCAGAAAATGCACAGGTGGTCTTCAATAACGACATGCGTCGGGAGACCATTGTGAAGAAGAAGGACATCTGGGAAGAGGTAGCCCACAAGGTCAGCGCGGTAGGCACCACAACCCGCACAGTTAAAGACTGCCGAAAGAGGTGGGATGACCTCCGGCTCCGTGTGCGGAACATTCTATCCGTTAACCGCAACCTGGCTACGGGCACAGGAGGAGGCAGTGAATCACCAATTAAGCTCACTGAGTGGGAGGAGACGTGTGCATCAGCTATCGGGGTGGAATCCATTGAGGGAGTTGGACAAATGGAGCATGGCGTGCCCATTTCGTCCGATGGAGGTGAGTGTATGCATCAAACAATGCACAGTGAAGTGTGATGTTCCCCCCAATCATGTGTCCATATGAATGCTGTGAATCCAGCCACAAACAAACATGCATGCATCACCACATACCCGTACAACACAGAGCCATTCATGCATGACCCAACCAACATCCCCATTACCTGCATCCACACTAAAGAGCCCTAAATACATAGAACGGCATGACATATTCATTTAGCTCAAGGCAGGTCGACCCATGACTGATGCTTTTCCACATTTCTCACCCGTACAGGATCACACACTGACACTGAGGAGGCACGCACTTCCACACCTCCTCCCACTTCCAGCAAAAAACCCAGGAGGGATGCCACAGGGGACACCGCCACATCCGCAAGGGCAGCCAGGACGAGTGACCATGACCACAGGGACAAAGGCAGCCGGAGCACCAGTTGCACGCATCCACAGGCCATGCCTGCTCCCGTCGTGGCACCCACAGAAGTGTGTCTCCCAGCAGTGAAGGCAGCATTGAGGGAATACACTCTGCTGCCACCAGCTCAACGGGTGAGGCAGCAGCCACTGCCCCACCTTCAGATGAGGAGGAAGCACCTGCCATTGATGATGAAAGCCAGTGCCCCAGACCAACAAGCCCCTTAATGGCAAGCCCGAAGTTCTCTTCAGGTCAGGGTAGTCAAGGAGAATCACCCACCCCTGAAGGGCCATGGAGCCCATGGAGTATTCTCTCCTGATGCAAGTGCAATGGATCCAGATGCATCAGCCATCCCACCAGCACCCACCATGCGACATGACCTCTCGTCCATCTTTCAGAGGCAGATCGAGATAACTGGCCTAGTAGGGCAACATGTGGCTGAGACAGCCCGCCTGAGGGAGGACGTTGCTACACTTGCACAGCAGACGAGGGAGGGCATGGAGGCATGCACCAACCGAATCTGCAGTGAAATGGCCCAACTGCGGCAGGCCATGAACTGCATAGCAGACGCAATTGAGCGTCGGTGCCCACTCACGGCCCAGGAAGAACCGGGCCCCTCCTCGTCTGGGAGTTCACCTCATACTAGTCCCCTACGCTGGTCTATGCGGAACCTGCGGCGCACCGCTTCACAACAACCAGATGACGATGCAGGCACTGGCAATTAGGGCCACCAAGATTCGGGTGCCACATGTGGCGATGGACACATTCACGCCATGAGACTCACATGGGAGTGGTGAGGGGGGAGGGGGAGTAAGGGTGTATTTTGGTGTGTTGAGGGGGAGGGGGTAAGGGTGTAATTGGGTGTTTTGAGGGGGAGGGGGGTAAGGGTGTATTTGGGTGTGTTGAGGGGGAGTGGGGTAAGGGTGTATTTGGGTGTGTTGAGGGGGGAGGGGGGTAAGGGTGTATTTGGGTGTGTTGAGGGGTAGAGGGTAAGGGTGTATTTGGGTGTGTTGAGGGGGGAGGGGGGTAAGAGTGTATTTGTGGAGTTGAGGTAATGCACTTTTTATCACATTATGTTCAATATACACTGTTCTGACTTTGAAACCCAAGCGTGGTCTCCATTATTGTGTATGTGTCATTCATTGTGGACAGGGTCCTTTGTGGGCCTCAAAACATGCAGCAGGGCAACAATACCCGTCTACGTCCATGCTATTTCACCTTGGTGCCTGATGAGATTCCAGAATCAGATGCTGATGCACATCGTGTGCCTCCTTGGCACTGCCTCTTTCATGTCCTGCCGGGGCATTCCACCCGTACTCATCCCCAGCCACATCATACTCTTCTGGTGGTTGCATGTCAATTTCAAGTGGCATAGGCACATTCCATCATATGCACATTTTGTGATGCTCTACACATGCCATGGTTGTCTTTGCCACTTTGACACGGCCGTACAGGAGTGCCACACCCAGGCCGCTTAGGCAGCGGAGCACGGTCATTGGAAGGATGTGCAATATTGTTGTCCTCTTCCTGATGGTTCTGTGGGTTCCGTACAGGGGTTAGGAGCCACCTCCTCAGTGGATAGCTGGCATCGCCTGTATGGTGTGAGGAATGGGTACCTGTTACGGCTCACCTCTGGTGCTGGCTGTTGTTGTTGTTGGTGCTGCACTGCTATCATGTACTCCAGCCCATCATGTCATGCTGCTGCTATTGGGACCATCTTGGTGTGGGAAGGGGTGTGGTGTGATCTTTTGTGCTGCCTGTCTCCATTGCATACACCTGTGCTGATTGTGTCCACCTGTGGCAGATGGGTACACTGCTCAGGTCTCTTAACGGGTGCTTTTCGATGCCGTTATTTGCGCCATGCCGGTAAGGGGTTTTTAGGTGTTTTCCATGCCGCTAATGCCATGTCCGCATGGCTTGTGATGCCCTGGTATTAGCGCCATGGCGCTAATTCCGGCATGGGGGTCGCAGGCCCACGGCCTTGCCTCTATTAGTGGCACCATAATTAACTGGTGTGCTAATAGCGGTGGGTCTAGGTCGTGATTGGCTTGGGAAATTACCGGTACCGGTAATTCATTACCGGTACCGATATTCCCTTACCGCACAACGTGTAATGAGGCCCTATGTCTAACTGAAGAAATGAGGTTGTTCACTTGACCTGTATTTGTAACTGGTCTAGGGAAACCAAATCGGCATTTGGTGTCGTATTTCTCTTTGTTTTTGTATTTGCGACAATAATATTTTCCACATTTGTGTCTTTGAAATTGTAAAATTTGTGCATGAAGATCACTATTTGTGGCTTCTGATGGAATTTCACAAGTGACATATTTTTCAATAAACTGTAAAACAGTGGCCCCCATTACAACCCAGGCGTTAAGGGGTTAACGGCGCCGTAAAAGCTGGCGGCGCCGTTAAACCCTCAACACCTGATTACGAGGTCCCTTTGCGGGTGGCACTTTAACGCCTGCTTTTAGCAATTTGCGGCACCGTACTTAGCGCCTTCCCCATTCCCATTGAGCCCTATGGGGCAAAAATGGGAATGGGGAAGGGTCATGGCGGCATGGGGAATTACCGCCCCGCCAACCTTGGAATGGGGCCGTAATTCCCCATTCCACCATTGCGGAGTCGGTAAGTTACCGGCATGGACCATGGTGCTATTAGCACCATGGTCCAACGCCTGGGTCGTAATGAGGGCCAGTGGCATCACTGTCTTGACCAAATTTAGGAGCATCTTTAATCCATAAAAGCATGTGGATATGTGGTGCTCCTCTGGCTTGGTATTCTTTTCTCCAAAAGAAGTGTTGCACTTCTCCAAGGGGGGGAACAGTTTTATTACAAATAAAAGGTAGCATAGCAATGAAGCGATGGTGAAAATATCTTGAAACATTAACAGGATCCAAAGAACAAAGTTCTCCAGGTGTTAGTATATCTATGTTTGTTTTGTTTTTATTTGATATGCGTAGGAAATCATGTAAATCTTCCCATGCATATTCTGCACAACTTAATGTAACAAACTAAGTGAGTGGGCCAAGGTTTCTGATCATACAACGTACATCTCCATGACGTCGAAACCAGTACTCTTTAGTACCATGCATATTTGCTAATAGATTTGTAATATTTGATTGTAAAACTTCATCCTTTTGTTGCACTTTTTCTAATAATTGTGTAGCTGTCATATTTTGAAAGTGTGATCCTGATTTTAATATGTGTGCAACTCCGTAACATAAAGTTGCTAGTTCACTTTCAAAGAGTAGGTGGAATATGTATTCCACATTTTGTCTAAATCTGGGATCTTCAGAATACATCCGTAATGAGCGGTATTCTGAATCTGATATTTGAATAGGTTTATCATCATACCTTCCTCCTTTGCCAGTAGGAAAGAGTAGAGGAAAAACACGTGCTTCTATACTTTTTTCCCATATGCTGATTGGCGATCCTTTTGTTTGACGCATTTGGTACGTTTCCAGTACATCTTCTATGGTGTCATTAGAGTGCAAAGGATGAATTGTATAATGGTCTAAAGTATTTGATATTGTAGCAGGGTCTAGTAGCTCAAATTGACCAGCTTCTCGTGTTTCCTGAATTATTTCAGTTGTATCTTTCAAGTTTTCTTCAATATTAATTTCTTTGTAATGTTCATTATTCTCTTTAAGATATTGGAAGGCTTGTCTAACTTTATGTAAATCTACCAGCTGTTGCCATATTATTTTGTCTTTTGTAGGTACTCCATTTACTAAGATAATTAAAGATTGCTGCATTGGACTTTGCACTCCTAGAGTATGCACATTTTCTTTTAGATCTAATGGTAAATAAACTACTTTTCCACAAATGCCTTTTACCAATTCAGAGGGAGGTAATTTTGCTGTTTTTGGTTGAAGGCGTATTATTGCTTGAAATGGGTGTACTGTTTGAATTATGATGCTCTCATATAAATTAAGTTGTTGTAGGGGTTTTGGTACTGGGTATAATTCCAAATTATTTGTGATAGCACGTGAAGGAGTTTGGTTGTTGTCAAGTTTTGTAGTGCAGTAACTGCAAAGTATTAAGGGCTCAGTTATTTCGTATTTGTTTTCTGCTACAAGGTAGAGAGCTAATTCAAACCATTTAGAATATTCATTGTCTTCTATTTTGTATGATAGGTCTACAGTTTTTGTGTTACTTTTATAAAAAGTTCTACGGCAACATACACATACATGGTTTGGTACTTCAGCTGTGTACTTTTAAATTTTAGTATTTCTTTTTTGTATGTGTTTAGCAAAAGGTTGCCATGTGTAGAAATGTTGCTTAATTGGTTTAAAGCTATTTCATTCTGTAAATGGCTTTCACTTCCAAAATATTTCTTCTGGATATAGTCAATTTCTTCAAGTAGGTCTTTTGCTGTACCATGTAGAAGGATGTTATTTAAATTTGCTAGTGCTAAAGCAGGACTTTTAGCATAGTACAGTTTATAGACTAGATTTCTTATAGTTGAATGATGTTTTGATATCCTTTTGATATCATGGAAAGTGGTTTTACAAGTAGGTCCTGTAATGCAGGCCAATGAATGTCTTTGTAGTCCTGTGTACTTGCGCACTGGACAGGTATCCATATTTTGCAGTAATTTAATTTTTATTTTGTCTTTGCTTTTTACATATTTATTGAGGAATTGGCATAAGGATTTGAAACATTGTTTGGGAATGTTACACATTGACGTGCATGGCCATTTGTACACTAGACGTTCTGATTCAGTTGAATGGAGGGGTAATTCTAAGTTTTCAGGGCATATTTTTGTAAGGAGTACTTCTTGTTCCATTATGGTATTATTCACTTTTTCATAACCTCGACCACTGCTATGTATGGCAATTGTATTTATTTGCTTTTGTTTGTACGCTTCTTCATTAAAATATGGTTCTGTGCTCGTAGTGTGATTCCATTCACCTCCGCAGATACTTAAGAAGTTCTTTCTGTTGACATTTCGCTTATTGAGAAGTCTTTTTTGTAATTTAGCTATTAGTTTTGTTAGTGGTTTCATTTTGTTTAACAGTAAAATAAATAACTTTCTTTTGAGAAGAATTGCACTGTCCATCAATGCTTCTAAGATTAATTTCCTGCGATAGGTTTTAAGCATTGAACCTGATTTCTCTCCTGTTTTTATAAGATTTTGAAGGACTTTGTGACGGTACATTTTGGCTAAAATACTTTTCTTGGTATGCTTACTGTGCACTATATTAAAATTTAAAGAAGTAGTTTTATCTGTAGTGATAGCTGATTTTCTGTTAATTGTTTTTTGGTTTGTTTTACATTTTGATAGAGGAGGCAAAGTTTTTGTACTTGAAACTTCTTGTGTTTCACTAAATGATTGTATTAGCTGTTTTGTTTCAACTTTTTTTTACAAATTCTGCTAGAGATGGATGCTTATGTTGGACACTTTTATTTTCATTTGCTCTACTTGTGCGTTGCTTTCTACGGACTTGACTTTTGGTAGGCATTCTTTGGGGTCTGTTGAAAAAAATAAAGAAGGTATGGGTTGGAGTGTTCTGTAATGTATGTGTGCTGTGTGCATGAGTGTTTGAGTAAGATGATAAAGATGTATGTAATGGTGTGTGATTGTGCATTGGGAACTACAACTAGTAGGGATAGGTATTCTTGAATTTATGTGTTACTAAACTGGGGTTCAGATGACGAAAAAAGTAAGCTAGTGGTGTGGAAAAGTACAAATAGTAAATCTAATGTATACAATTAAAACAGTTGTTTGTTCTATAATATGAACATTTTAGCGGTTCAGTTGGTTAATTTGTGTGTCCAAAAATAGGAATTTGTTGGCCATTCTGGCTGTAAATCGCTGTTTAAGACATGGAGATTTTTGGACAAAATCTCTATTTTTAGGCGCAGAAATAGCTTGTATTAACTTTACAGTATGTTTGAGTAATAATACAAATATTATGGTGATATTCTACTTACTTTTTTTCTTAAATTAACTCTTAGTTCTTCTTTGTTCTTCGAATTCGGCTGCTTCTTTTCAGGAGACTGGTCTTCACTGCAATTGTAAAAGATTCAAATTAGTAACTTTGTTTGTATATAGCGCTGTTTTTAATTTAGATATTGATTTTTTTAATTGAAATCCTCAGCGCCTTCTTCAAAATCATTAAAATAATTTATTTACATAAGATACATTGCATCAGTTCAGTACATATGATATGTTCTTAATGAACAAATTGTATTGAATGACTAACTGTAGCAAAAAAAATATCTTTACTACGTCTTGTGAAATTTATAATATACCAGTGAATAACACTATTTCTGTAACTAAGCTGTTCTAGGTAATAGCGCCTCAATGTCATGTCTAAATTAAAGTAAGTAAATAAATAAATAAAAACAAAAACATATGAAATTGTATAAGCATTTTTTTAAAGATTTAAACATAGATTGTGCTTGCATGCAATTTTGTTTGAATATATGTAGTCTATATATTTCATTTAAAAAATGTTAGTTTAACATGATTTGAGTGTGTGTGTGTATAAAGAAAGTAAATAGTATAAAGATTTATAAGTGATAGTTGATTTTAGGAAATTGAAAAAAATACAGTAAATTCATTTTACAGATTACACAGGCTAAAAGTCTGTTTGAAAATGTGTTCATCTACTGTACAGAAAATATGCATACCTGAAGTTTGTGTTCATGCATATGGATATGCATGGAGCTGCAAGTAGAAATCTTGGAGACTTGTACAGTATTTCTGGTAGATGGTGCTTGCCAATGATATGACACTTGTAATCAGAGAGATTCACAGTACATTTGCAGTGCTGATCTATGATGATGCAGTTAGATGTAGAGGTCTTGAATGTGATTGGTGCATGGTCATGTGACTTCTTAGCTACATCCAATGAGGGAATGGCAGAGAGAGTGAAGTGGAAATGGTAGAAGTGCTGTTCATGTTACGATATGTCCGCGGACATGGCGGTAGTTCGCGGACATCGGGAGTTACATCCGGGGATTTTTGGGTTCAGAAGTCATGCAAATGAGAATGAGTACTGAAAGGGATTGGTCAGGAAAGTTTAGTGGGTGTGTTGTGCCAGAAGAGAGTTTCTCATATACTGTTTTTGCTGAGAGAACAACAGATAGCTATGTCTGTGTGTTTTAGGAAAAAGATTGTATGGATTTTGGGAGATTCATGGATATATTGGTTGAAAGTGCATGCAGAAAGCTGTGGAGTAGCTGTAGATCTTGAATTCCCACATGTGGAAGTACACTGGCATGGAGTACGTGGAATGAAGTGGTTGGACTTGCTACCTCTCTGTGCTACTTTGGAGACAGAGCAACATCCAGACATAATTGTAATTCATTGTGGAGGGAACAGTTTAGGACATGTGACTGGAATTTTTTTTGCAATTTGCTATGAAAGAAGGACTTGGGAAGGTTATGGACATGTTTCCTAATTCTCAAGTGATATTTTCACAGATTGCGCAGAGACAAATGTGGCTTCGTTCTTCTTCATTTGGTCCACAAATGGAAAAAGCAAGGCGCAATGTTAATAAAGCTGTTTGTGCCTTTCTAAAAGAATTTGGCATGTCTTCTTTTCACAATGAAAATATTCTGTTTCGTAGTACAAACATTTTTCGCAGAGATGGAGTCCATCTTACTTATGGTGGCAATCAGATTTTTCTGAGAAATGTACAAAATGCATTGCGACCTTTTTTAATGTTTGTGATAGGGTAGCAACCCAATTTTTTAAATGTTCGCAAACTGTACGCAGACTTCTAAAAAATACAAAGGGCCCTGCTTCATTTATTTTCACTTCTATTTTTTAACTGTGAAAGGCGGCTCTGAAAAGGGCCTTATTTTTTTTTTTTGATTTCTGATATTTTGTATTTTTATTTGGTTTTTTATACACGACACACTAGGAGAGAAGGGGAAAGGAAGGTAAAGGGGGGGCACCAACCACAGGGATAAGAAAGGGCGAGCTGAGAGAGGAAGATGTAGAGTGGGTTTTATTTGGGTAGTGAGCAGATCTTCTCGTGCTCTGAGACGATAGTCTCAAAAGCACTACAAAGTCGCTCCCCCCTGCAGAGTACTGTGTCACAGTACATACATACAACTGTGACCCTCAAAAGGTAAGGGTCATCAGCATTCTGTATGGCCTGTGAGGCAGCTTGAGGAAGACGCTGTCCCACAGAGGTGGTCCTTGTGGTGACAGGATCAGAAACAGAGGATGAAGTAGAGGAAATCAACCTGCTACTTTCTTCGCAAGGTACAATCCTGCGAATAGCCCCAGAGTGAAATTACCTCAGGTGTCGCTTCATAGTAGTGGTCCCAAAGCTGTACTTACCGTGCTTCCCGCGACTGAGTATAATTTTGCACTCATTGTAGGTAACACGGTTCGCACGAGCATTAGGACCATTCCCATGAATGGTAAATAACCACCACAACCAGGACTCACGCCTAGTGCGGGTAGTAGGGATTTCCTCTACCTCATTCTCATCATCCTCTTCTTCCTCCTCTGCATCCTCACTCCTGTTCCCCTCTTCAGGCCCTTGGGGAGGTGGTGGTGGTGGAGGGGGTGGGGGTGGTGCTGAAGCAGGTGCAGCACCAGGTGGCAGTAGTTCAGCCATGGATGCCATCTCGATGATGGTGTAATCTTCAGGTGGCAGCAAAAATCGCTGTGTTCTGAAGAATAGCCAGAAACACAATAAGAATAAGCTCTAGGGCGTGGTCTTTTATAGGGGTGCTTGTGCGCGGTCCGCGGACATGCGCGCTGTCCGCGGACAGATCGAACACAAAAAAAAGTTTGAAAAGTTTCAAAAGGTATGTAGAAACTCAGGATTACTAAATGGGACTTGTACCATGGTGAGATTGTATTGAAAAATATTATGGATTCATTGAAAATGTACTTTTAAATTGTTCGGGGACACGAACAGTGTCCGCATTCAGAACACGCGATCAGCGTGGGCGCAGTCATATGATCCGTTCGCGAACAAGTCCACGAAGGAAGCGCATGTCCGCAGGACACCAAATGCATGGAGATTGGTTAGCGCATGCGTGTTGATGTTCTACGGACACTGTTCGGGTCCTGAAGTAATTAAAAAAGCGTCACACGTGAAACGAACATTTCAGGACACTGCGTGTGTTCTTAGAACAGTTTAAACTTGCTAGCGAACAGTAAGGACAGATATAGTGTTCTTCAGGACACGTCCAATTTCGTTTATGTACGAACATTTCAGGACACCAATTGTGTTCTTAGAACAGTTTCAACTTGCTAGCGAACAGTACGGACAGGTATAGTGTTCTTTAAGACACCTCCATTTTCGTTTAATTACGAACAATTCAGGACACCGCGTGTTTTCTTAGAACAGTTTGAACTTGCTAGCGAACACTACGAACAGGTATAGTGTTCTTCAGGACACCTCCATTTTCGTTTACGTACGAACATTTCAGGACACCAATTGTGTTCTTAGAACAGTTTAAACTTGATAGCGAACACTATGGACAGATTTTCAGGGTAATTCATAGAATTTCGCACAAAAGTGGCACACAGTGTCCCCGTGCGATACACAGCCGCTTGCGATAAAATCCATTTCATCGCACAGCGTATTCATGGATTTTAGCCTCCAAAACCAGCCGTGGCGCAGAGTGGCACAGCGACCCTGCAGCAGCGCCAGTTACGCCCCCAAGAGCGCCCTTGTGCAAGGAAAAGCCATCAAAATCCCCAATTCATCGCAAATGTCTGTGCTAACCCTGGACCAGTTCACAGGGCTGCCAAACAGCAAACGCCAAGCGGGGAACGTGTATATCAGGGGTTCACGGGAAGTTTCACATGCGATTGTCCTGGGTATGTGTATTTCAGGGGTGCGCGGGAAGTTTCACACGCGAATACAGCAGGGTACGTGTATTTCAGGGGTGCCCGGGAAGTTCCACACGCGATTGTCCTGGGTACGTGTATTCCAGGGGTGCGTGGGAAGTTTCACATGCAAATTCAGCAGGGTACGTGTATTTCAGGGGTGCGCGGGAATTTCCACACGTGATTGTCCTGGGTACGTGTGTTCCAGGGGTGCGCGTGAAGTTTCACACGCGATTCCATCAGGGCACGTGTATTACAGGGGTGCGCGGAAAGTTTCACACGCGAATTCAGCAGGGTACGTGTATTTCAGGGGTGCACGTGAAGTTTCAAACGCAATTCCATCAGGGCACGTGTATTACAGGGGTGCGCGGAAAGTTTCACACGCGAATTCAGCAGGGTACGTGTATTTCAGGGGTGCGTGGGACATTCCACACGCGATTGTCCTGGGTACGTGTATTCCAGGGGTGCGCGGGAAGTATCACACGCAAATTTGGCAGGGTACGTGTATTTCAGGGGTGCGCGGGAAGTTTCACACGCGATTCCATCAGGGCACGTGTATTTCAGGTGTGCGCGTGAAGTTTCACATGCAAATTCAGCAGGGTATGTGTATTTCAGGGGTGCGCAGGGAGTACTACACGTGAATTGGCCGTGTGGGTCCTCTCAGGTGTTCCCTCTACACCCTCCACGGCCCCTGCAGGCAGCCCACACCACAGGGGACTACCCTGCACCCCTGCTCATGTCCCGCAGGCAGCCCATCCACCATGGGCATGCCCCCCAGCCAAGCCACATGTCACCTTGCACTACTGATCAACAACGCATGTCTCCCAGCACCCCCACCCCCCAGCACTGTGAGGCACCTGCCAGCAGGTACCCACTCATGTCCAACTCATGTCCCCCTGCACCTCCACCCCCCAGCATTCAGGGGCACCCTCAACCAGGCCCCCACACATGTCTCCCAGCACCCCCACCCCCCAGCATCCAGGGGCACAACTCCACCAGGCCCCCACTCATGTCTCCCAGCACCCCCACCCCCCAGCAGTGCAGGGAACCCTCCACCATGCCCCCACATGTCTCCCAGCACCCCCACCCCCCAGCATCCAGGGGCACAACTCCACCAGGCCCCCACACATGTCTCCCAGCACCCCCACCCCCCAGCAGTGCAGGGCACCCTCCACCAGGCCCCCACACATGTCTCCCAGCACCCCCACCCCCAGCATCCAGGGGCACACTCCACCAGGCCCCCACTCATGTCTCCCAGCACCCCCACACCCCAGCAGTGCAGGGCACCCTCCACCAGGCCCCCACTCATGTCTCCCACCCCCACAGCCCTCAGCAGTCAGGGGCACCCTCCACCAGGCCCCCACTCATGTCTCCCAGCACCCCCACCCCCCAGCAGTGTAGGGCACCCTCCACCATGCCCCTACACATGTCTCCCAGCACCTTCACCCCCAGCATCCAGGGGCACCCTCCACCAGGCCCCCACTCATGTCCAACTCATGTCCCCCTGCACCCTCCAGCATCCAGGGGCACACTCCACCAGGCCCCCACACATGTCTCCCAGCACCCCCACCCCCCATCAGTGCAGGGCACCCTCCACCAGGCCCCCACACATGTCTCCCAGCACCCCCAGCCCCCAGCATCCAGGGGCACACTCCACCAGGCCCCCACACATGTCTCCCAGCACCCCCACCCCCAGCAGTGCAGGTCACCCTCCACCATGCCCCCACACATGTCTCCCAGTACCCCGACCCCCCAGCAGTGCAGGGCACCCTCCACCAGGCCCCGACTCATGTCCCCCAGCCAGCACGTCATCACAATCTAGATCCCTGGCCCTTATGGGCTGCCTCCACATGCCAAACACCCACCCAAGTATTGCATCCACCCACTTAGAAATGCCAATTACATGATAAAACCCCAATGGCAAGTATGTAAATGAACACGTGTCCCTCACATACACACAATGGGTGTCAGTGAATGTCAAAACCCATATCATGATATGCATGAAACCAATGAGATGATACTACACATTGAAGTTTGATGAAGAAAATGTATTAAAAGCAACATAAATGGAATCAAAAATAAACAAACGACAATGGGAATTAAAAACCAAAAGCAGCATGTCCGTAAAATGATGTAAAACCACAAATCATAATCCAAAGGAAAGTTGTCCAAACTCACAGTTCAAAAAAGTAAATCCAAATGGAAAATCAAAACTGAAAACCATTGCTTCATGGGTAAAATCCAAATAAAAAAATAAAATCCAACAGTCAACTATATACCAATAAACAATCCAGGGTCCATGATCCCAAAAGAAGAAATGAAACCTATCAAATAATACTACCTAATAAAAAAACTATATACAAAAATGTGGTCCATTGTCCAAAAGGTCCAAAAAAAATAAAAAAGCAAAGGAAACCTAACACTAACTACATAACTATTTACAAGGGCAGCGGGCTAGTCCGACGGCTCACTGGTTGTTGTCATGGGCAAGGGCATCATCGAACTCCTGTTCAATGGCTTGGAGGCGGGCATGTTCCCTGTCCCCGAGGTCTTGCAGCGTTAATGGAGTTTCCAGCTCCAACTCCCTGCGAATACCCTCGAGGCACTCAGCCCGCCTCAGCGCCCTCCGCATGGAATTCTCCGCCCTGACCATTGTGAGCTGTTCCTCCTTTGCCCGCTGCCGCTCCACACCTATCTGCTGGCCCAACCGCTCCCACACGGAAGACACTCCCATTCCAGGGTTCTCCTGCCCTCTGGCCGATGCCTGCACCCCTGATGTTGATGGCCCCGAGCAATGATGCCTCCCACGTCGAGCCTGCCGCTGCCTCTGGCGCAACTGCCTGTGCCAGCACGACAGCATCCAGGCTGATGGAATCCACCGACGCCGTCGTGGACGTGCCCTGCCCGATGATGCCGTCACATCCTCCATCTGCTGGGGTCCAGTTGCTGGTGTGTCCACCCCTGCTGGACCTCCGACTCCCGACTATGGCAGGGATGGGATCCCCACTGAGTTGGCTGCGTTGGTCGGGGCAGGTCCACAGGGGGCCCTGGTGGCATCTGGGCCGGAAGACGGCATGGAGATTGACTGGCGCATAGCCTCCACAGAGGAGGAGAGGGTCGCCAGAGTGCCCGACACATGTATGAAACCCCCGACCATGGCCGCTCCCAACTGGGCCATGTTGGCACGGTGCTCTTCGTGGTGACGTGCATGCTCCCCCCGGGAAGCACGCACCTCATCACAAATGACACCCGTGCGCAACGCAACACCAATCAGGACCTTCTCCATACGGCCAGGGGTCCCATCGTCCGCAGGTGGAGGGAAGTCAGATGACATGGACATCCCCTACCTGCGGATGCGCCTGGGATGGGGCATCCCTGCTGGTGCATGGTGGTGCAGTCAGAGTGTCAGGGACAGTGACATGCACAGGCACCTCCGCGGCGACCTGTGCTGCCTCCTGCATCTGCTTCTGGACTGCACCACTTGCACCAGCAGGGATGCCCCCACCAGGCCCCATGTGCAGCTCAGTAGCGGCCTCCTCCTCCTCTGTGGAAACCACCAACCTGGATGGCTCCACCCCGTCTTCCGCCGTGGCAAGCCCCTGTGGGGGCTCACCCACCCCTTCCGCTGCAGCCATGGGGGCATCCCCGCCGCTTTGCTCCACAGCACCGTCTCCGCCCTCTTCTTCACTTTGCGCTGTGTAGAGGTAGACATAGAACACAAGCATCAGGGTACTGTACAATGGTCCCCTAGACAGGAAGCAATAGCAGATGAGTGGCACTGTCAACGATCCCTTCCATCATGTCCCTCCACAACACATGGGTCATTGCAGGCAAAACACATGCAGTAACAGGCATGGCGCATGCTATGGACATTAGCAAACATGTCCAAGGGACTCTTGAAACATACAATGTTGTTTTTGAACTCACATGCATCATGGGTCATGCCTATCACATGCACACACTTCACCGTACTTTCATCCATCTGGACTCGTACACCCCAGATACAGTGGATGCAAGGATAACTAGGCTGCATCAGTGATTCTGAACATTGTCACAGACATGTGTCGTGCATCCATGGCATTCACAAGTCACAGACACGCAGGTCAGACACACAGACATGGACACCATACATGTACATGGCATCAGCACCCATCCCTCACCCCCACCCATGTCCAGGAACAGAGACTGGCATGCTCTCATGTGTCCATTCCGCATAGGGCTCCCCATGTTGCATTTAAATACATACACCAACCGTGTGCTTCACACATTACTGGTCTCACATGCATGACCATGATGTCCCTGCACACACACATGCGTACATGGCCTATGTCACACATACAGACAAGTATCAGACAACCAGCACACTGCAACATGCCCTGTCTCACACAGCAATGCTTGGCCACTTACCGCTCGACTCCAGACGGGACTGCCTCTCAAGGACCTGGACGTGGAGCGCTGGGGATATGCGTTCCAGGACCCTCATCTGATCTTCTGACAAGTGGCCCCGGCGCCCCTTAGCAGCCGCTGCCTTCAAGAGGCGCCGGGCCTTGTTGAGGGTCCTGGACCTGAAGCCCTCCCATCGCTTCTTGACATGATGGACTAGTCGGACTGCCACCCCATCCGCGTTGATGGCAGTCACGATGTCCGTCCAGATCCTGTCCCGTCCTTCCTTGTCGGCGCGTGATGATCCGAAGAGGGCATCATAATGCCCCAGGACAAGCTCCACCAGGACACCAACTTCCTTCTGACTGAAGCTGGTGGCCCTCTGCCCCTCTGGCTGGGGGTCGCCAGTGGTCTCGGATGGTGTTTGCCCCGACATGGCGACCACCGAGGCAGGCGTGGGTGGGCAACTGGGTCCTGGGGCTGGGCTGTGGAGCGATGTTATACCAGTCGGGAGTCTTCTGTTCCAGCAGGGGTGGACACAGTAACTGGACCCCTGCAGATGGCTGATGTGCAGGCACCAAATGGCAGGGCACGGTGGCAGCAGACAGGCAGGCAGGCAGCAGCAGATGGCTCGTGGGAGGCTGCTCGGGGCTCTGGGGGGCAGTAATTCGGCCTTTTAGGCAGGAGCGTGGTCTTCCGTGTGCTTACGCGTGGCCAGCTTGATACGGAGTGATTTGGCACGTGATAATCCAGCACGTCTGCGTGTAATTCGAGGAAAGGGCCTTAGCGCGTATGCGCGTCAGCACACGTACGCGAATTCATTGGGCCAAAGGCCCCCAGCATGTAGGCGCGTCTATGACGTTACGCGAACGTGCGTTTTCCATGGTGCGTAGAAAAAATAAGCACATCAGAGTGTCATAGCATGTAATTGGTGGAAAGGGCCTCAGCGCGTATGCGCGTCTGTGATGTGCGTGCACGGGCATTTCCCTGTACACGGGTGCATGTTACACGTCCAACGACTGCACGTCAGAGTGTCAGCTCGTGTAATTGGAGGATAGGGCCTTAGCGCGTACACGCGGAAGTGACGCTGGACGTGTGGGCATGTTTAAAAGGTACGTGTAGAACGCCATTTCCTTGTACATGCTTTTCGTGGAGAGCGAGTGGGTGAAATCTGTACTTCTTGTCGGTTCACACGCGATTTAC
Organism: Ambystoma mexicanum; assembly: GCF_040938575.1. Lineage (NCBI taxonomy): Eukaryota > Metazoa > Chordata > Amphibia > Caudata > Ambystomatidae > Ambystoma > Ambystoma mexicanum. The sequence goes on from NC_090932.1 coordinate 229,958,656, forward strand.
TTCACGGCGTTCCAAGTTTGTACTCCCTGTTACCTCTGACAGCTTTTTCTCTTTTTGTCTTTTTCCTGGGCCTGTTTCCTCAAACAGCGTTCACTTCTTCTGTTGTCCTGTCTCCTCAGACAGCATACAATTCTTCTTTTGGCAGGGGGTGTTGCCAACGCGCACACGCGCGTATTTTTCACGCGATTACTCCTGGCAGACGGTGAGTCTCGCACGTATTTAACATCTGTGCTTGCCCCGTGTGTTGCATACCCCTTCAGAGGTAATTCTAGGCTGCGTGTGACACGCATATGTCATTTTTGTGTTTCTGGGTGCCATAGCGTAGTGCAGGTTTATTTTTCCACGCACGTGGTCTAGGAGGGGTTGCGTGCACATTATCTTCCTTTTTTGGGGTGCCTGTGTGTTGCGTGACCCGTCATCTTCCCCCAGGGGTCATATACAGCCTTGCTAGAGCACTAGGGTACGAATTCCATCTAGTACCCTACCCCTTTGACCTCCAATTGCCCAGGACAATAGGTTACTGCAACTCCCATACGCACAACAATATCAGTGCCATGGTTGGGAGGTGAGCACACGGTAAGGGTGGCAAAGGTGGCTGAGCCTCAAGAGGTGGCCGTGGTGGATATGGTAGGGGACGTGACCGGGACTTGCAGGGTGCCCCTAGCCCATGTGGCGGTGACCAGTCAGGGACACCCATGCCCCCCCTGGTTGAGGGTAACGTGGCTGACACCATCCCTGCTCAGCCCTTGTTGGACCAACCCATTGTGGCATCATACCTGGCACAGGGTGACTCCATGGCTGACTTCCAGGTCAGCAGGTCTAGGCCACGTGTGGCGGTGCACATTGGTGTCACCGGGCCACGTGGATCAGGGGCAGCTATGTCATCTGCTGCCCCAAGTAGGCAGGTTGGGGAGGCTGCAGGGGCAGCTACGGCTCCATCCACCCCAGCTCCGAGTCTCCCAGCCAGGACAGTGTCGGTCCCAGTCCATCCTGCTGACGTTCCCACTGACTACATCACACTTCAGCTAATGACTGCACCAAGTCCCATGGTGAGTGTTCATCCCATACTCCTAGTCCACAGTCCACCGGGGCTCCTGCCCCTAGTGTCCAGAGAAGCATAGGACACTCAGGATCCCCACCACCTTCCAAACGGAAGAGGAAGAGTGCTCGTCCAGTACAGGCTGATGCCCCAGACACGGCTACACAGTCCGACCCACCATGGAAGCCCATCTTCATTCATGCCGAACTTGATGCACTTGTGGAGTATGTGTCCGCACATGACAGCGAAATGGTGATTACTGCAGGATGCAAGACCACACCTGCACAACGTCAGGCACACTGGCAGACCATCGCGGACATCATAAGTGCCCATGGATTCGTGAGGCACACAGCTAATGATTGCTACAAGCGCTGGAATGACCTGAAGCGCAGGGCAAAGAAAAAGCTGGCCTCAAGTCATGCCGCTACTCTAGTGACTGGAGGTGGGTCTCCAGCATAGGACATTGAATTCACTCCACATGAGTATGTTGCTGGGACCTACGTCACGGAGGGACAGATCCAAGGCGTGGGAGACCTGCCAGATTACGAGTAATTGTCCGGTGAGTGCACATGCATGTGTGCGTGATCCATTTGCATGGTGTGTGTATGAGGGCTTCTGATTGAGTGCCAGGTGAGGGTGTGTGTGCCTGAGTGGTTTGGGTCACCCATGTGCTTCATCCAATACATTCTGTGCACCAGGATTTGGGTATTGCAAGATCCCTTCTGGCAACAGTAGACATTCAGCCCAACCTCACGCCAGTTGTCCTGGAGGTGTCATCTTGCCACAACATAGTTGCGTATTATTCTGTGTTCATTCAGGCTGATCGTTTGCATTCCACCACTTTCACTAGGCATTTCTCAGTCCTATTGTCACATGTGTGACATGGCTAGGGTACATGCCATCTGTGTGATGGCATGTGTCATGTATGTGTATTGGAAATGCCAATCACAGGCCAATGTGTGATGGCACTGCTAGCCAGCATGCAGCAAATGTGTTGGTCTTCCATCTTGGTGTCATCAATGTGTGCCATTTGCCTCCCCTTCATACGCAGTGACGGTGCATGCATGTGAGGGTTATAGTCATGTGGGACATGTGTCAATGAAGTACTGTTTCTGTTGCTTCTCAGCCCTAATTCTGTGCCATGGTGCTAATGCCTGTTCCCATTTCTTTTCTTTCATGTCTTTGCAGGGGATGACACACTTGATACTGCTGGGGTTGTGGGGATGGTGCAGACCCAGGAGGGGTCTCAGGCCCGACCGGGCACCAGTGAGGGACGTGGTGTGGTGGTGGGTGAGAACCCACACTTGCTGCAGACCATTATCTCAAGGGGTGTCTCTGGGTGCACCTCCCCCGAGCTCTATTCAGGTGTCGATTTGGATGATGAGACCTATGTGCGGTCGCAGGTAAATGTTTCTGGGAGGGATTCTGTACTGTCCAACCCACCTGCACCAGGGGTAGAACCCTCAATGGGGATGTCAGTGTTGGTAGGTCCGCCTTTGGTGGTTACGGATGTAGGGTCACACTCCGCAACATCTGATCCTGTTCCTGGGCCAGCAGATCAGAGGGGGAATGCAGTCCTGCAGCCTCAGGCAGTGCCGGCACAGCAAGGCGCAGTTCGCCTTGCCCCAGACAGGTGTGATGCCCGCCGACGCGGTGGCCGTACGCCACCTGGCAATACCGCATGGGAGCAATCCATATACGGTATGGCAAACCAACAGGCAGCATCATCTGAGATGATGGCTCAGGCCATGGATAGGGTGGCCACTTCCATTGTCCCCCAAGAAAGGCTGATGGAACAACTACAGCAGGCAACAGACTCCATTTGCCAGTCACACAGGGAGGACATGTTGGCGTCCAACAGGGACAGACGGGCGGCACTGGAGACTCTGCGGGAAGCCATTTCTATTGAGTCCCAGGGCCACAGGGAAGCCCCGAGGGTGGAACTCTGTCAGCTCAGGGTGACTCTTGTTGAGCTTGAGGCTTCAACTGACACGAGGACAGAACAGCAGCTGGAGTGGCTCACACGTACGCTCTCAGCTGAGATGCAGGCAACTAGGAAGGAGGTCCGGGCATCCTGTGAGTTGTTGCATGGGGACCTCTGCACGATTATCCTCCAGAACCAGACCTTCCACACCCGCATGCTTGCTGCCATGGAAGACCAGACTAGGGCTTTGCGTGGGCTGCCTCCCATAGTGCCGCCACCTCCTGATGCAGCTGCAGAGGGTGAGGAGAGCGACAGCAGCAAATCTCTCACTATAGGGTAGCCGTGCAGGCCATGAGCCCATGGAGGTGTTTTTTTTCGCAAGATCCACACAGGTGGGTTTTGGTGTGCACCCTGTCCTCGGACCTCCTGGGTGGCCTCCCCCACACCCCCTGGCCCATTCATGGCCATTTTTGATTTTTGATTTTTTGGACAGTGTGTTGCCTTGTGTGGCTCCGGTGGGCATACGCTGTATTGTGGCTGGGCACATGCAGGCTTGTCCTGAATTTGGGTTAGATGCTTGGGTTTGTGTGACACACACCCCTCCTGCTTCCCGTTTCCATGGGCTTGCAAAGGGTGTGCCCAAGTGACATTGACTTACACAGTGACGTTGGACTCCCATTTGATGTGTGGGCAGTCTGTAGTCAATACTGTGTATACATTCCTAGTGCATATTGTTGTTGTATTGTACACTGCATGGTGTATTGATATGTGCCTCTGCATCCATCTCATCCTCCTAATTTGCAGGTCCATTTCTCATGTCTTCACAAGGCGGTCTACTTTGGAAATGGAGTCCATGTTGTAAGCAGTGCACATACACTTTTGCGTGGCGCTAACACTGTACAGTTGGAAGTGTTCGAAGTGCTGGCATTATCAGGTAGTGAGACTACCAATTTTTTAAATCCGTACTGTCATGTTTATGGTAGGTTGGAGGTTGTGTAGGTGATTAGTATTTTTGCTAAATATTTGGTAATGTGAGTTGTTGGTCCTGCATTACTGTGAGCATTTCATGTGTGGTCAGTTTCCATTAGGCACACTGTAGTTTGTGACACTTGTGTCATGTTGTGGGGATTAATTTGTTTGCTCTCACATAGCATGACATGCCATGGTGTGTTGTGTGGCGGTGCCGGGGAGGGGTTGGGTGACATGGCACTGTTCTCATGTTGTATTTTGCAAGTGGGTATTCATTTTTGCTGCATAGAAGTGTGTCTTTTGATGACACTGCATTGGTGGCGTTTGTGTCGGTAGGGATGCACACATTGTGACACTTCCAGGTGAACAATCTCAGGCTGCTATGGTTCTGACAGTTGACTGTCCCTTAATTCATCTGAATTGTCAGATTGAGTCATCATTGATTGTCAGATGGTATGTGCCAGGGCTGTGTGCACTCCACAGGGGTGTGATTTCTATGTGAAGTAATTAGCCACCAGCTGCATACGGGCTGCCTCACCCCGTGCCCTTTCCCCTCCCATGCGCAGCGGGTGTGCATGTGGTTGGGGATGTGGGGGCACCACAATGTCCACAGCCAGGCCCCGGCGTGTTGCAACATTGTGCAGGACACATGCTGCCACTATGATCCTGCACACTACTGGGGGAGCGTATAAGAGCTGCCCGCCAGAACGGTCAAGGGAGCGAAAGCGTGACTTGAGCACTCCGAATGTGCGCTCCACTATGCCCCGGGTTGCAATATGGGCTGTGTTGTATCTTACCTCGGGAGGCGTGATGGGGTTCCGAATTGGCGTCATCATGTGGGTGCTCAGAGGGTTGGCACTGTCCCCTGGGAAGGTGGTGATGGGGATCATTAGTGGGGTAGTGCCATTACTCTGTATCTGTCATGCATGCGTGTGCTGTGGCATTTATACTCACCAAGCAGCCATGCATCGCCATGCCGCCCAGCTTCCATGTCCCGGTTTATTTATCCTGTAAATGAAGCTGTCGTGGGTGGACCCTGGATAGTTGGCATATACTGAGGTGATGATTCCATTGGCATCACATACTGCCTGGACGTTGATGGAATGCCAGTGCTTGCGGTTTCTATAGATGTGCTCAGATGCCCTGGGGGGACGTAGAGCCACATGGGTGCAATCAATGGCACCTAGCACTTTGGGGAATTGTGCCACCTTGTAGAAATCCTGGCTGACAGCCTGCCTTTCTGCAGGTGTTCTGGGCAGGTATATGTGCCTGCGGACTGATGGGCGTGCAGTGATGATGGCCAACACCTGGTGTAGGCACCGTGACTGCGTGGCCTGTGACACCCCCCCCACTATGGCACTTGTCCACTGAAATGATCCGGTAGCCAAGAAGTGCAGTACATTGAGGACCTTCTCCAGGGGGCTGAGTGCTTGGGAGCACAGGGTGGGTGATGTGAGGTCATCCTCCTACTCACTGACCAGGTCGACTATTATGTGAGGTGGAAACCTGTACCTCCCATACACCTGGTCATCAGGCATACCAAAAAAGCTGGTTCTGGGTGTTAAGATTCTGGCCCTGACTATCCTCCTCCTCCTCCTGCGGTATCCCACGGCCACTGCTGCTAGGAACGGTATATTCATCCTGACGTCTGAGCTTGTTGTTGTTTGCGCACACTTTTATGCTGCACGGGACGTGTGCCTGCTTCATGCTGGCGTACGTGTTTCCGGATTGGACCTTTTTTTTTGGCGCGTTGTAGGCGACCGTGTAAATCTTCCCGCCCACCCCAGGAATACACGTAACACGCTCTCCCAGGCCCAGTCGCAAGTGAATATTCCCGCCCACCCCAGGAATACACATACCCCACTCTCCCAGGCCCAGTCGCGTGTGGAAGTTCACGCGAACCCGTAATACACGTACCCTGCTGATATCACGTGTGGAAGTTCACGCGAACCCCGTAATACACGTACCCTGCTGATATCACATGTGGAAGTTCACGCGGACCCATAATACACGTACCCTGATGAAATCGTGTGTAAGACTACCCGCGCACCCCTGAAATACATGTACCCAGGCAAATCGCACTGCTGGGGGGTGGGGGTGCTCGGAGACATGAGTGGGGGCCTGGTGGAGGGTGCCCTGACTGCTTTGGGAGACATGAGTGGGGGCCTGGTGGAGGGTGCCCCTGACTGCTGGGGGTTGGGGGGGTGTGAGACATGAGTGGGGGCCTGATGGAGGGTGCCCCTGGATGCTGGGGGGTGGGGGTGAAGGGAGACATGAGTTGGACATGAGTGTGGGCCTGGTGGAGGGTGCCCCTGACTGCTGGGGGGTCGGGGGGTGGGAGACATGAGTGGGGGCCTGGTGGAGGGTGCCCCTGGATGCTGGGGGGTGGGGGTGCAGGGGGACATGAGTTGGACATGAGTGGGGCCTGGTGGAGGGTGCCCCTGGATGCTGGGGGGTGGGGGTGCAGGGAGACATGAGTGGGGGCCTGGTGGAGGGTGCCCCTGGATGCTGGGGGGTGGGGGTGCAGGGAGACATGAGTTGGACATGAGTAGGGGCCTGGTGGAGGGTGCCCCTGACTGCTGGGGTGGGGAGGTGGGAGACATGAGTGTGGGCCTGGTGGAGGGTCCCCCTGACTGCTGGGGGGTGGGGGGTGGGAGACATGAGTGGGGGCCTAGTGGAGGGTGCCCCTGGATGCTGGGGGGTGGGGGTGCGGGGAGACATGAGTTGGACATGAGCGGGGTCCTGGTGGAGGATGCCCCTGACTGCTGGGGGGTGGGGGGGTGGGAGACATGAGTGGGGGCCTGGTGGAGGGTGCCCCTGGATGCTGGGGGGTGGGGGTGCTGGGAGACATGAGTTGGTGGGCAGTAGTGCAAGGTGACATGTAGGTTGGCTGGGGGGCATGGCCATGGTGGATGAGCTGCCTGTGGGACATGTGCAGGGGTGCAGGGTAGTCCCCTGTGGTGTGGCCCGCCTGCAAGGGCCGTGGAGGGTGTAGAGGGAACAGCTGGGAGGACCCTCACGGCCAATTCACGTGTAGGACTCCCCGGCACCCCCGAAGTACACCCTGCTGAAATCGCGTGTGAAACTTCCCGCGCACCTTGGAATACACGTACCCTGCTGAAATCGGGTGTGAAACTTCACGTGCAACCCGAAATACAAGTACCACGGACAATCGTGTGTGGCGCTTCCCGCGCACCCCGAAATACACGTACCCAGGCCAATCGCGTGTGGAACTTCCCGCGCACCCCGAAATACACGTACCCAGGCCAATCACGTGTGGAACTTCCCGCGCACCCCGAAATACACGCACACGCTATTTTTCACACAGCGGGTGTCCGTGTTTGTCGGTACCCCTTTGCACCTCATTTGTTCTAGAGGGCCACAGTATGGATCATTCATCATAGCTGTATATAGGTGCTTTTTGTTAGCGCACATTTTGGCACACATTTATTTCAGGCTCAGGGACGCTACCGCCTGCTTTCTTGTGGCGGACTTGTTTGGCCCTGTGCGCGTCTTTGACCGTGTGCTGGTTTGCCCTATTCGATTCCATGAATACGAGTTGTAGGCGAGCGTGTGGGTGTTCCGCGCACTTGCCTCCTGTACTTCCCCCGTGGCGCCCATATTTTCACGCGTTGTTCCCCATTCCGAGTGTTACGCCCCGTGTTCCGTCTACTTTTGTTATGTGCGCCGCGTTATGTGCGATTTCGCTGTGGCTGTGGCGCATGCCTTTGGATGACCTGTGCGCCGGCGTGCGCCGCGCACTTTTTCAGCGCACATCCAATATTTTTCTCGTGCACGGACTTCCATGAATCGATGTGCACTGGTTTCCCTGCGATTTTCGCACTTGCACTGCGATTCGCACGTTTTTGGCACCTCTGTGCCGGAATTTTCGGCGCACATTAATTCCATGAATCGGTCTGTTTGTATTCTTTAGGACACTTTCATTTTTTTTTTTTTACGAACATTTCAGGACACCGCGTGTGTTTAACAGTTTGAAACTTGCTAGCGAACAGTACGAACAGGTATAGTGTTCTTCAGGACACTTTCATTTTCGTTTATTTACGAACATTTCAGAACACCTGCACTGTCCGCGGACACCTACATTGTTTTAAAAGAAAAAAAAACGAAACTATTTACAACACAATATAAAAATTAAACTTTATTTAACATATATTAATAATTTATGACAGAGAAGGTGAGGCAGAAACAGAAACAAAAACAGGAGAATTAGGGGTTTCAACATGATTGTTATTAGGTGAAGAAGGGATGGAAGTCTCATCAAAACGTTTTGGGTTATGGAGAGGGTTTAGGGATAATTGACTGGGATATGGTGAGGAGGGACAAGTACATGTGGGGCAATGGTACGAGGTTTTTGGTTTAAAATGATCTTCCACAAAAGTTTTTAAATTATTAAAATTAGTCAACAATAAATCAATGTTTTCTTCTATACTGTGAAAAGTGTTATCCATAACAGGTTTTTCTGAAGTATTTTCTATTTTGGTATGCTCTGTACAAAAATATATATATATATATGTTAAATGTATACAAAATAATAATAATTAAATGGTTTATATTATAAAGTGTTTACCATTAGTTTCACTATCTTGTGACATTTCTTCATGTGGGAAATGCTCCTCTAGCCATTCCAGAGTACTAGACATTTCTGTGAGAAAAAAAAAGATAATATATTTTTTTATCTAATACAGAAAGTTTATAAATATATCAATAAAATTAAGTACCCTTACTATTTCAGGTAAGATATGTCCTATGTACTCAGTGGGTCTGCTCTTGTTCTCAGTTCTGTCGTGTTTGTGAGGTAATTATGATGGAAGCCAATTTATCTTCTTGTGGTATATTCCATTTTAGAACATAGTGCATTTAAATGAATGGTTAGTGTGTTGTATTTATGGGTTACATTTCTTATGTATTAGTACATATAATGTGTTTGTGTGCTCCTTTTTGAATTATTAAATATTCCTATGTTATGATATAACAATCAAACATACCCCCCAGAGTTTTTAGGTAGTGGTACTGTTCTTCGAACATATCCGCGAACATTAAATGAGTTCGCGGACATCAAGTACAGTAGAAGAGATTCAGTCAGTTCCATATGACATGTATATAAAGTCAAAATCATTATTGTTAAGTTGCACTACTAAAAACCTATGAAATTCAGTGAAACAACTTTGTTAAAGGGACGTTATGGTTAAGTTGCGCTGCTAAAAACATATGAAATTCAGTGAAAAAACGTTGTTAAAGGGACGTTATGGTTCCAAGTAAAACCGAAAAACCCTTGAAATTCACCAGTTATGGTAAGCTAAGCAACCATAACTCGCGCCACCACCGTGCACTGCTAAGCCTAACACCGAGGACATCAAAGATGATATATATATATATATTACACGGCCACAGTAGTGGCTGTGTAGTTATGGTTAAGTTGCTAATCCCACAGGAAGAGCACTTTTTGGTCAGCTTATAACTTGGCTCCCCCTGGACGAATCCTCCCCAAACTTTGCAAAAAAAGTAAATGGCAAACTCTGAATTCTTGCAAAGTTTGGTGAGGTTTGGTCCAGGGGGGGCAAAGTTATAGGGGGGGTCCCAAAATTTATTTTTTTCCCATAGACTGAATGGGGGAAAAACTTTGTGCACAGCTACAGATCAAACCGCTGGACGGATTTTTAGCAAATTTGCGGCAGGAGCAGCGGTTTGGTCCCGAAAGCGTGCTTTTGTAAATTTGGTGAAAATCCGTCCAGTAGTTTTTTTTTAAAATGATGAAAAAGTAGGTCTAAAAAAATGAGTGATATCTATGTCCGCTCTGCGGACACACTTCCCTGTTCGCTCCGCGGACAGGACATCGATTGGCTAATCGGTCGCGTCATGTCCGCGGACATGTGATGCGTTCCCTCATTGGATGGTGAAGAGCGTGAAGTGCTTTAATTGTTCCGATGCGCCTGCCATCTTTCATCCGTGTTTTGGTGTCCACGGACATCACCGCAAAAACATATAACAAAATACCACATTGCACTTGTTAAACTTATCAAATACTGTCTCGAAACGTGACGGTTGATGAGGATGGGATGGGATGTGGCAGCAAGAAGCAGAAAAATTGTGTTTTTTTGTCACGAAAGTCATACGGTACATTTGGAGGTGTTCCTTATAATGTGCGTAAAGTACAGGCGAAGGACTAATGTGTCTGTGTAACAATGTATTTAACATAATATTGGAGTCAGACTGGCACCCCCTAGAGTGTGGCATCTGAGGCAGCCACCTGCAGTGTTTGATGGAAACAGCGGCACTGCACGTGTATGTTAGTACAAGTTCTCATGAATGCGTTGAGCCATGTTGTTGCAAAATGAAAATGTATATAGATTCTGAGTGAAGGTCACCAGCTTTGATTTTTGGGTTGCGAGCTAAGGAAGCCCACGCATGGGACAGAAACTATAAGGGTCAATTGTTTTTTGACCTTGAGAGAAAGGGAATATTTTGTGAGAAATTCAGTGAGAGGAGGTTTGTAATAATGAACATTTGATAAGGTTATGCATTCCAAAAGTGTGTAAGGAACATGTAAAATCAGTTCAGGAAGAATCTTTGGTGCGAGCGCATTGAGCATTATGGTCTGAGTTACGCGAAGAGAATGGAGACGGTGAATATCATGTAAGTTTGCTTTTGACGACTGTACACCGGAACAAGCATTAACTTATTATTATCTGAAGATTAATTTTTGCAATGTAACTCACGTACCATCTTTCTGTGCGGTTGTCTTTTTTATGTAGCTATGGGGGTGCAGAATCTAGGTGTATGTAGACTATCACTAGATTCACCCAGGTTGAACGCTAATATTTCTTTAAAATGACATCTATGACCATATCGAATTGTGTATCAGTTTCCACATTCATTTTGTCTTTTTTGAGATTGTTTGATGTGTATGATAATCGTTAGTTTAAACTCTATGCCGAATTAAGAAATCAATAGATATATTGTGATAAAGGTCGGGTATTGATACTTATTTTCTGTTATGTTTTCAAAATAGCTACATGCTGCCTTACTGCGATTGCCATGGATTCCAGATGCCAACTGATGGCTTCTTTATTCGCCAGGTGCATGTAGTCGTCAACGGCTGGATCACCGTGACTGCTTTGTGGGACGATCGCACAGGGCCCATGTGCCTGTACGCTGCACTAGCGATTAGGAGTAACATAACAACTTTTATGGTGCTCTAGGCCCAAGTTGATGCACACGCCCTGGAATTCATTATGCAACCCAAGCAGTTGCTTTATTGAAAACGAACACTTTGTGTATGCAAAAAGAACAACGTGTGCATCACGATTAACATTTTCGACCACGAGCGAAGAAACAAATTTGCAATTTGATTGAATATGGGAATAGTCGGATGTTCTCAGAGAGTTTATTGTGAAATAAAAGTACTTTACAAATTGTACAGTGTTATTGCTTTCTTTTAAAGACCGGTTTAATATTTCAAATTGTGACAAGCTATGTTGTTAGTCGATGTGTGTTGATTTTCCGGTTCTGCGTCACGTCACGTAGGTGATTATGTGTGCATTTGCCTACACTGAAGAGGAATGTCACCGAGAAAGGTGTTGAATATCACTAGGGTTGGTTATGTGAGGGTCAGGGGCGGGGCATATGATTTAGTGACATCACTGCAGTTTGCCTTAGGTAGATGCAGCAATGGATGAGAATAACACAAGATGGACGCGCCCTGCTGCCAGATTTCGTATGTTTCTAAAAGAAGAGAAACGAAGTAAGGTGATTTGGAAATGTTTGCGATAGATCAACGTATGTATAGAAATACATGGTCGAACCCTTGGGACAATTATATTTTCTGAGCATTGCACTTGTGAAACGTATAAAATAATGTTTGGGGAGGTCAGGGGTGATGATGATGGGTGGAATATTTCTGCCTTGATTTTGAATGATTTTACAAAGTTTGTTGAGATTTTGTGCACAGCTTATATGACGGTTGTATGTGCATTCATTTGACAGTTTTGAAAAAATAAAACGTGGGTGGATTTTCAGCAAATTTGCGTAAGGCTCATTGGCAAGGATCGAAAAGCATGGTTTTGTAAATGTGGAAGTGTTTTCTTATTTGACAACTAGTATCATAATGTACTTAACAAAATAGCGTTATAGCTTTAGTGACTGAGGGGTAGGCTGTAGCCATGGGCAGTGGCCAGAATGTCGGGGTCATGGTATAAGGTCATGATCCAGACAATGTGGCTACTGCCCATGACCAGAAGGGACAACACATTGAATTAAAGTGGCCATGTGCACCTGGGACTGGCTTTGTGGTAAAGTTATTCAAAATTAGCATAGATTTGAGAGGAAAGAAAAATGTGTTTGTGGTAATATGGTCATAGGGTATTCTTTTTGCCTTCTGCAGGCTGCCATGGAAAGCGAAGAGGGGCGCTGTATGGAACCCTCGCCTTCCCTTTCCTTGGTGGCCATCTTGGAAAGGGATTTTCCTTCCTAAACCGGGACGCCTTTGGCGTCCCGGTGTAGGACGCAAAATCCTCTTTTTTAGTATCACGGGTTACCACTTTGGGAACCTAGGCTGCTAATGGCCTTAATCCCCCATTTCAGGGGCTGGAAAGGGGGGATAATGGTCCAGAGACCTCGTTATCCACTCTTGCTTTGATTGGGTGATAACTTGGGCTGCTGGGCCGTTATCCACCGTTCCAGTCCCTGGAACGGAGGTTGAACGCCACAATATTACCATTAGCATAACACAAAATGCAAATGGAAATGTTGGAAAATCTTATTGCATCTATGTACTTTACTGAAAAATATAAAGTAGATGGAGTCTATGCGTTTTTTTTTTAGTTCTATTTTTTACCTGTAAAAGGTGGTTCCTAAAGGAACATGTATTTTGTTTTTGGATGGCTTTTTTTGGCAGGAGAGCTAACGACAAAAGGTCGGGAAGGATTGCTCTCTTTGAAGCCTGTGTCTTCCGCTATACATAACTTTCATATGATATGACTTGACCCTAAGTCTACAAATATAGTACCTTTTCAATTTTTACTTCCTGACTGTTACTGAAGAAAACTATGTGGCTTAGATATGTCAGTAAAGGAAAAAAAGGGAGAGCCAGCCATGTGATGTCATCAGTGATGTCATCAATGACATTTGTGATGTCATCTTTGATGTCCTGGGTGTTAGTGTTAGCAGTGCACGGTGGCGCGAGTTATGGTTGCTTATCTTACCATAACTGCCGAATTTCAGGGGTTTTTCAGTTTTACTTTGAACCATAACGTCCCTTTAACAAAGTTTTTTTACTGAATTTGATAGGTTTTGATTAGCGCAACTTAACCATAACGTCCCTTTTAACAACGTTTTTTCACTGAATATATATATACATTAACCACTTTGTTAATCTTGGGTTATGCAAGGTAAGAGTTTTGAGTACTTATGGGCAGAGTGAGGCATGCACCCACGGAGCAGTAGAAATCTTACAGTTTTCAATTTTCGAATGCCAGGAGCCCATCCTTTCTAAAGAGTGGGCAGGACCCAACTCGGCATGAGAGCTGTACCTTTACTGGATTCCATCCGATCCAAAAAGAGGGCAAAGCCAATAGGCAAATACTGAATAGACGTCAGGGCCGACCAAGAACCAAGTGCTTGCGGGGAACAACTGAACGGGCCTCGAGACTGCACTCTCTCTTCCAGGTCTGATTTTCTCCAGGGAGACGCCAAACATGGGCACACACAATAAACTTCTTCTGCCCCCATGGGAGTAATTATAGTGGGGGATGGCGGGACCAGTCCCCCCAACTTTTGTGGTATGCCAAATGGTCCCCCCCATCCTTTGGCAGAGGCAGAGCCAGGGGGGACACATTGCAGCCGCTGTATCAATTAAGCAATTGGACACTGCAAGCCTCGCTGGGGTGACCAGGCAGGCGTGTGCTGTCCATTACATAAAGCGGGCGGCAGGGATATACTGCGCGTTTCAGTCCCTCACCCTGGCTGGTGGCCTGACTCAAAGTCAGCAGCCACTGCCAGGGTTTGGACTGGGTGGTATTCATAGTGTTCATCGATAGTATTCATATGTTCGCATTTAGTGTGTTACATTTAAAAAAAAATGTTTTTGGAGAGAATGTCACATTTCACTCGCATCATATAAAGCATGCCTTTGTCAAATGATGCAAAAGGTTACCATTTCACATTATCTTTTCTTAGGATTAAGTCTTGAAAGACATCCTACAAGCCATTCTTTATAATTTTGTGGAACTGCATTCTGGTATTTGTAGTCTTCAAGATGGGCTGAAAACAATGCAACATTTCTACTCTTATTGTTTGACATATTTCAATAAGGATGCCTATATTGCTGGAGTACTTAATTATGGTGTGTGTACTTTTCAGGTCCTATTTATAAGACAGAGTATTGTTGAAAGCCAAACGTCGTGGTGAGGACGGGAAAGGATCAGAGGGCACATTTGTTGTGACGATTTAGCAAGTCCATGAATGTTGGAAGAGAGGTTGCTGGGCTGAAGATGTTCTCCCTGGTCCTGTGTTGATTTTCAGGGTACAAGTTGAGATTACATGTGCGTATACTGCGTCCGCTCAATTTTTTCACAGTGCCGACTCCATCCCCTTTGGGTGTTTTTCAGGTCATGATGCAAAAATGCTTGTTTGCTCAAGTTTTCACCCACCAGGATTTAAAAGTCTCTTCAAAGAACATGTCTTGTATTGGTATTTTGCTTTCCATAGAGTATTTCAATATAGATTTTTGGGTTAAAGGGTTGCACACCTTTTATACTTTGCAGCAGTGTGCTAGGAAATTTTCCCCTAGCTGTTTTTTACTCTTTATTTCGGGTATTGATTCATTTTGTGAACGACAATGCTAGTTTCTAGAAAAGGCAATTGAATTAAATGTGCGTATTCCACATTAGGATACGTTCAGTCCCTGTGAATATGTTAATGATCCCCCACACTTTGTTCTGGACTTGAGCCCTATTGATGACATTTGAAGACCTGTGGAATTGCTTACTCTGACTATCTCAGCACCATTCCAGTAAATAGGCTTTGTTACGATTGCACTATCCTGCAAGAAAAGCACTTTGCCCAGTCTGACACAGGGCCAATCCCTGCCTTTACATCCTTGGAACGTGCAGTCACATTAGGTATGTTTGCATTACTTACTGGTGATCTTCATTACTCTTTGTCCTGCTCTTCCTCATCACAGTACTTTTTTTTGAGGTCCCCATCTCTACAAATAATTCAGCTCACTCGGTCGGCTGCTCCAAAATAAGCTGGACTCCTGATATTGCTACAACCGTAATATGAGCAGTTAAAATTAAGATATTGAACATCAGTTTATTGTATCCCCACGGATATTACCAACTCATTTTGTTTACATCATTTTCTGTGAGTGGCCTCAACTTTTGCCACCCAGGGCCCCGCAAATCCTAGGGCTGGCCCTGACTGCGGGCTAACCCTGTAATGAGGGGCTAACTTTATGAGACAGCAGGAGTTGCCGGGAGAGGGGCAAACCTTGTGGGTGCATCTGCATATTCTAATGAGACTATTCTAGTCAGCTTAAATTTTAAAAGCGGTTGACTCTCTGTGTCGGAAACACACACTTAAGAACTGTGAGAATGAGCTGCCTCACTTCCCTGACAAGATTTCAACTGCTTAAAAATGTATGCATACAAATTCGGTTTGAGTCTATTTGACCTTAAACATTTGACCTAATCACATTTGATCTAATTTATTTGACCTTTTTTTCGGTCTAAAATGCAGGGGGAGATGCCCGCAACCGCCCCTACATCCCCTCAACCTAATCTATACTCTTTCCCACCCCGATATATATATTTAATTAAATTTGACCAAAAGGGAAAGGTCAAATAAATTTGATCAAATGTTTTAGGTCAAATGTTTTAGGCTAATTATGCTAATACCTACAAATTCAGATGCTATCAATGAAATACATTAAATTATTACTAAATGCCAGGCCTTTGTTAAAAGTGCACCCCTCCCCCACCCAAGCAGTGTTTGTCAGGTCCTGTCCTGCCATGGCAATGTAGTTCAGCCAGGTCAAATCAACATAGCCCAACATTTCGGGTGTCAGGGCCAGGGGGGATAAAGCATGGTCTGCTCAATGGCTGTTGCGCCACTGTTTGCATGTGTTATTGTGTGTGTAATGTACATATGAATGGTGTGTGCAAACAGTGCATTGCAATGGAGGTGCTGGGTGCATGTGTGAGTGGGTGAGTGTGTGCAAGCATATCTGTGTTGACTTTTGTGTCTGAATCAATGATAAATAATGCATTGTTTGTATGTTCTGGGCGGTATGAAGTTTGCAAATCATATGTTGTTGTGTCACTGGGTGGGTGGCAGGCAGGAATGAAGATGTGTGGGGGTCCATTTTCAACATGATGGTTGGGGGGCCCCTGCTTAGAGCTAAAACAGTCTGAGGCACCTGTCGGGTGCATACATTACAATGGTGACAAAGATAAGGGTAATAGCCTCCATTTTTCTCGAGGAAGCCAGCCAGCCAACAGGGAGCTTAAACACTAAATGCCCACTGAAGAGCTCCAAACCCTTCTTTGTCAGCAAGTGGCTGATGTGGAGGAACCAGTGTTAGAAGGCAATGAGGTGATAACACTTCGGTGTATCCCGTGGGATGAGAAAACGCAGTTTGTAATGTGAGTGTTGCAAAGTGCACTTTTTACGCCCGGGACTGAAAATAGAGAATAATTAATATATTGCTTAGTGCTGACTGGCAACATGGGAGCAGGTGCTGGGGGCCACCCCTAAGGCTTGAGCTCTCTTTTATTTGAGAAAGTTGAAAGGCCCTGATGCTATCCACGGTGAATGGGTATATGTATGTGTGAGAGGCTCTTGGCAGATGCAGCATTTGTTTATGGGCATGGAAAAGTCAAATATGAAATATGACATGGCTAGACTCAGACTGCCATTTTGGGGCAGCCGGTCTAGCCCTTTCTTACTGTGGCATGACTTTATTCTGGGCATCTTGATAATGAGAGCATGGTATGTGTTATCAATTTGGCTAGATTTGCATTTGTTGCTGTTGTCAACGCATTGAATTCTAAACTGGCAAGTCCGTAGAATTTAATTTTAAAGATACGCCACCAGTCTTATGCAAGTTATAACAGAGCGTTGGCAAGGGACTCTTGTGGTGACGTAGTTTAGCGTTCTCCCTCAGAGCCAGCATCTACGCTTCCTCCACCCCACCCATTTCCTTCAGTTGTCATGTCCACCCCAACATTTTCAGTAAAGTTACTTCACTGTCTGCACCCCAGGAATAGACCGCTCTGGAGAGAAGGAAATCATTGAATGGGATCAAAGGGATAGGGGCAGCGGGTAAGGACCACCTAACACTTCTTGGCAGCCCAATTATTCCATACCTGCTTCAACTTTACAGACTTTGGACCCTCCCCGGTTCTGTGTTTACTTTCACAATAGGATCATTCCTAACCTCTTTTGAATTATGTTACTTTCTTTACTCCCATCATCCCCACTTAAATCAGTTCATTAAATGTACCACCCTTTTCAGCAAAGACTACACAGCCACTCTACAACCTAGTCCTAACGCCACACCTCTGCTTGACTTGTAGTCTCATTGCCTGTACTGTGGAAATACCAAGAAAATATTTAAATATCCTGATCACACCATCACCTCCTCCTCCAGATAACAGAGGTTTAGGTCCGTGCATCTCCTTCATAACATTTCTGCAGCAGTCGTTGGTCGTTCTTTGTAGATATTCTGTGGACTGTCTCTGAACTATTTTGCTCCTTCGGGAGACTGGATCCAGAGATAATGTCGCTGGGGAAATGGCCGCCAGGTGGCGACACTTCCTTAAACCTGCACCCTCCAGAAAATCAAACACTTTCCCCAAATATTCTAGGATTGGAGTTAATAATATCTAACTGTACCCTTCTTAGAATATGTGGGGAAAGAATTTCAGGGGGCCAAGAAAAGAAAGTCGCCTACCTGGCGGCTTTTTCCCAGCGGCATTATCACATGGAACCCTGGAGATGTGGCCCTCTAGAAGTGGCTGCACTGCTCCAGGTGAAACCACGGCAATGACTTATTCAGGATGGCATGACTTGTTAATTGCTAGAAAGGTACCCACTATTACTTCACCAGTTCCTCCCACAGTTCCCTAACCTGGGATGCACGCCAAGGTTAAGTTGCTTTTTATTTTATTTTATTGGCATTTTTGTTCAGCAGTGGCCCTACCCAGGGGGCCTCGGAGTGCCTTACAAGGTTCAAAGGTTAAACATGTGGGAGGTGAAACAGACGCTACACAATGTTTTCAGGATAGGATAGAAAGGTTGGGATGGACAAGTGGTTGCAGGAAGCTGAAAAGGCAGGTTTATGTGTGGGGAAACAGGTATGTTTTGAGGCTCTTCCGGAAAGCGGTGATGGAGGGTGCAGTGCAGATGTGACTCTTTCAGGACCCTTCTTTGTGGAGCTGTGTCAAATGCTTTACCTGAAGCCACTCCCATCACCCAGTCTTGATTTAAGCCCCAAGTCATGAAGTCCCAGAAATCTACTAGATGTGTCTGGCTGACTGTGCTTTCTTTTTTTTGGTCTAAACTGGGAAATTGGTCAAGCACAATACAAAGCAAGTGCTCCATTTTCAGGTTCAACTGTCAACTTTGCGCTAAAATAATGTTCATAGGATGTGACTAGCTTGCCTTAAATGGCGGGATGGAAAGACATGCAAGCACATTAGTTTACACATTGTCAGGGGCAGACTGGTGGTATGCATGAGCCGGGACACTATGGGCCTGATTCATGGAATTGTTTGCACTGTGCAAAGTGTCTTTTCACTGGTGCAAATTGACTTTTCACTGCCAACAAACACCCTGATTCTTGGAACCGTGCAAAGTGTCTTTTTGCCATGAAAAGTCACTTTGCACTGCAAAAATACACTTTGCACTGCTTCACCGATTCATGGAACCATGCAAAGTGTATTTTTGCACTGCAACGTGACTTTGCACGGCAAAAGGACACTTTGCACGGTTCCATGAATCAGGTTGGCAGTGCTAAGTCAATTTGCACCAGTGAAAAGTCACTGTGCACCATGCCAAAAACTCCATGTATCAGGCCCAATGACTTTGCACTGGCTTTGTACTGCAGAAATACTCTTTGCCCAGTTCAATGAATAAGGGTTTGTGTAGGCACTGCAAAGTCACTTTGCACTGTGCAAAAAATTCCATGAATCAGGCACAATGACATCAACATCTTTTAGTTAAAGTGTGCGTGGATATGGCCAGAAAAGCCGGCACGCAGTGCAGAATTGAGCCTTGGAAAGAGTGTAGCGCCAAGCAGCAGCAATTTGAATCAAAAGCGCTGCGCTGCCTGCCCCTTGGTCTATGCCACCTCGCCCTTGTCGAATGCAGAGTCGGGGAGGGTTGGGCGATGAAGTTACCTCGCCTTGGTGGAATTACGACTGCGGTCAGTGAGTGACAGGCGAAACCCAGTCATTAAAATGCCTGCCATGCCAGCACACAGCCGAGCCTGGGCACTCTCACCTCATGCTTGCCAAATTTACTTCAGTGACCGGCCCTCGGCGGTATTACGGCTGTGGTTCGTGAGTGAACAGGTGGGCCTAGCGCCCGCGGAGGACTAAACTGTAGTCAACGGTGTTCACTAATCACTGCCATGTCAGCCCACAGTCGCAACGCGATATTCCTGCCTCGAGCAAGCAAGTGGCGGCCTGTCACACATTCACAAGTAGCTCATTGTGCTATGTAGGATATGGCAACAGATTCGTGACGTTACCGCAAATGCTGGCTGAACATCTCCACAAGCTCGTGGCAGGGGCTCTGATTGTACACGTGCGTGTGAGTCAGAGAAGGGACACTTCTCACGCCACCACTAAAAGACAGCAGTTTCCTTCGGTGCACGATCTATCCTCGTGTTCACTGGGCGTAAAATGCAACTAAATTCCATACACATAGTTCCGACACGTTTGGCACATTGCCACCAGAGGTGGGATATTCAGGTTACAGCAACTTGTCGAGGTGTTGTTTTAGCGTGTGCTCCCAGCCACCTCTGTGTTAGGCTGTTACGGCCTGTCAAAAGAAGGACGCACAACAGCTGGAGGAATAACGTGTTATTTGTTTCAAATTCTAAATGCAACTGACTTTCCTTTGCCCCTCCCCTTCTCATCCCCCACGCCACGAGACACGTGACTCTTCCCTCAGTTCCTAGTCTCTGTCTCTGTCTTAAAGAGACAGTGCTATGCGACGCTCTGCAGCCAGCTTTAGGCCCAGGTACCAGCAGTGCTAGTTCTGTTAGAGCCCCACTAAACTCAGCTCTCAAAGCTGCGAGGCTATATGTATATATATATATATATATATATATAGGAAAAGTAAAAAAAAACTAGCAGCCACATGTTATTTAGTTTTATAAAGAAAAGGTAAATACCAGCAGTGAAATGTTATTCATGTTATTGGAGTGATGTGTTACAAATTGTAAAATACAAATGTTGCAATTTTAAAAATGGATGAGTGGGGGAGCATTTCCGCCTATAAAAAAGTTGACTTTTCCAATGCCTTTTCATTTTAGGACGTTTAATCCTGAATTTAAAATGGAAAAAGCAACATTTCAGGTCATCCAGGCCAAAGAATAAGAGGAGGACTAAATGACCTACCCATAACAGACTGAAAACTCTATTGTATATAACACTAGCAGGAATTCGCGAATAAAATGCATTCACACCTTTTGTTGTGGCCCTACCTGTACAATTTCTACACGATAAAGGTAAGACCCATGGATAGAGTTAGAAAAAGGGTATTTTAAAATGTTATTTTTTTATTGCATTTTTCTCCTAGCTGCAGCACATTATTCCATAACTATTGTCTCTTCCTAAATGCTGCTGCCTTTATATAAGCTCAAGGGGGAGTTGGGGGGTGGGGGTGCATTACTGTCTGTTGATGGCTTAGGACCCAAGTTGCCATTAACGAGTGCCCCAGCAGCATCATCACTAGGGCTGTAATGTCACCCACCAATACCTTTATAATAGCACTAGGCATAATGCCCGGGTGGCTGCAGCATTTTCTTTAAAGTTGTCAAAGAGCACAACAGCTGATTTACGAGTTAAAAAAACTACAAAAAAGCTGCAATGGGAAAAGGGAAACGGGAAAAGGGAACTACTCGTAGTCCCTTCCCTTTCATGGTGGTAATTGCAGGAGGAGCGGACAAGTAGGCCAGCCAGGTGGCCAGAAATCGCAGAGGAGTGGCTGTGAGAGCTGAAGGATGTACATGGTTGTGTGGCCGGAACACCTCGACAAGCCCCTACGCAAATCAATAACAGCCAGAAACAGCTACCTTTGCATGCTCCCTGGGCACGCATTCATGCTCCCTCAAAACAGTGTGCGGGACCCCTGCACACATGCCTGCATCTCAGATACCCTGCGCAGGGTCCCCTGTAACTCTTAACGGCACACCAAAGACATGCACACAATGTATCGTAACTTGGGTAAAACTCAGAAAATCTGCGTGCAAACCCCCGTAAACAGCCTAGCACCCCACTACGCAGCGTACGTGCACCCCAACTTCACCCTCTGCGCCAGCCTCATCCAAGCTGTGCATGTAGTCTCACGCAAGGCACTCGGCTGCTCTCTCAGAGACGTGCTGAGCCTACGAAAAATCCACATAAGTCCAAGGACTATCCCACTCATTCCATTCCATGAATCAACGAACGGGATTACGCACGCAGTTTGGCATGCAGTTTGGCATGCAAGTTCCCTATTTTCCACGCAAATAATTCCATAAATCAGGCCCTTGGTACTGTAGTGCAAAGCCTTAACTGCTATGTGACAATCTTCTCTGTTGGCATGTGGCATAGTCGACACTCATGTCAGCATGTCCAATTTATGGTCTGAATACTTTGAAGGGAATGATGGTGGTTTAATTTATTATCTCACAAAGTGTTGGGGGGTAGAAATGATTTTTGAAATGTTAGGCTAATGCATGTTTTTCATGATCTTTATATTTGGTTTTACTGTTTCTTTGTATGGATGGTGAATCCTCTTGTGATAAATTGTACAAACATCTTTTATTACCAGAGGCATTGCTAGGGGAGACTCATGGGGCTATAGCCCCAGATCTTTTGGCTGTAACCTCGGATAGAAGCTGAGGGGCTACAACTAACAGGCTTGCTAGGCCCGAGCACCGGCATTACCGGAGCCCCGGTTGTTTTCCAGACCTAGCAACACCCCTGGATGTAACATACTATTTTAAAAATAAAGTAACGAAGTTATGGTATGATCTCCATGCAGGATATTGAGAGTAAACTGGTGAAACATTTCTTTAGAAAGGGGAATAGTTGAATGCCTGTGTAGATCGGTTTATCTCTAGAGTGCGGCTTCATAAATGCACTAACTGGACAGCAAGATAAAAGTGTTACGTTATTGGCTAGGAGTGGGAGGCAGAAACCACATTCTCCAAACATTTTTCGGCAGGGAGCTACTCACATGTCATTGAGGTCTATAAGGACCCGGCTAAAGCAACTGCTATGCATGGCGCTGAAATTTGGGGTTACACAAACCTTACAGCGCTGTGGCAGACAGAAAAGAACATTCTTCAGAGACTTGAAGGATTACCGTTCAAAGCTCCTACGGATCCTGCTAAATTTGATGTTGGTCTTTATGACGTCTCCAACTTTATCAAGCTCAAGCCCAGAGGTGTTGCTAGGGGTGTGCTGAGGGGGCTATAGCCCCGGGTCTTTTGGTTGTAGCCCCGGATAGAATTTCAGAAGCTACAACCAAAAGGCTGGATAGCCCTGAGTCCTGACAGCCCCAACACTAGCGTAGCCCCGGATCTTTTCCAGACCTAGCAACACCCCTGCTCAAGCCTCTGCTCTATTGGCTCAAGATGCGGACCAATCCTGAGTTATTACACTACCATGAAGCTCCCTGGGATGTTATGGCTCCTCCGAGCGCTGCCAAATTCCTATGGCTCAGCCACATGAAATCAATGTTGGTGAATCTGGACCACTCTGCTGCACGGAAACACAACTTTGTTATGGTCCAAACGCTGAAAAGACTCTTAAAGCATGCATCTGAGGATTGGTGTCTGAGGGAGCTTTTAACTTCATGCCCGCAATCCAGTGTTCCCGCTCAATACCTTGAATTAAAAACATGACAGGATTTGAGGATTAACTTTATTTAATCAGTTCCATGTTTACAAAAACTCTTTTTTTTAAAATTGTCGTTCAGGAATTTTAGCACTTCTTGCTAATACTGAGCGTTGGGAAGCAAAAGCCTCTTCGTACAAATCCCCAAAATGTGCTTCTAGGGATGATCACCGGCCCTCCTCATGCAAACCCCGGCAGAGTTTGACAGAAACCCATTCTGAGACCCTTGAATGTGGGATCTCTAGGAGAGGTGCTGACGCTGTGCAAATCTGGTAATGTGGTTCCGCTAATATGTGCGATCGCAAACTATATTCCGAAGGCCTGGGCCATTAGATTGAGGCGCCAGAGTCGGCGATATAATGAGCCTTGACTGTGTTATTGCCTGGCACAACTACTGTATCCGTGAGTTTTTTATGGTAATTAATATTTATTCGATAAGATCAATATGATTAGAAATGCATATTTAGAAAGGAGTTACTTTTGATGTGCATCAGACACTTTATTTGTTATTTTGTTTGTATTAATTATCAGGCAGTTTCTCCAGCCTCATTTTGGATATTGTTTTTACTGCATTAGTTGGTGTGATTTTTAGACTGTATTGAGATGGTATTTTATCCTGCTGCAATAGTTGTTGTGAATTTAGTACTAGAACTATGTTTCTGATTAAATATTTCATAATTGCTGGCTGTCTAATGTAACTGTTGTTATTTATTGACTGATGGATTGGTTATTTGTCAGTTGCACTATGAGCAGTGCTTTAAGTGGGATTAGAAATTGAGGGGGTGCTCTCGTTAGGGGGTGCAGCCTAAGGTGTGCTTAGGCTACGCCCCCCATCGAGAGCCCCGTCTCGCCTAAGGGGTGGGGGCTGCTAAAAAGAAGCAAAGCTGGGGCTCACTGGCATTATTACCTTTGATGCGCCCAGCCCCTCCTTTTAAACAAAAGACACCAGTGTGCCCCAGCTCACACCCGGTAGGCAGCCTTTTCAATCAAGGAGCCACGTGGTGCAATGCTTTACCAAGGGCTCCTTGAATAAAAGTGCTGCCTGCTGCTGATGGCTCTGTACTCTGAAACAGGAGGAGGGCTGGACTGCCCAGCTCTCCTTTTGTTTACAAATAAATAGCCATCAGCCAGCGTGAAGAGCCCAGTGCTTCATGCTGGGTGATGGCTATTTACTCAGAAACATTAGGAGGGCTGGACGGCCCAGTCCTCCTCCTGTTTCAGAGTACAGAGCCATGAGGCATCCCGCACTGCACGGTTGCACCTGCTGCTTGCAGATGTCCGCACTTCGGTTTAAAAAAAAAGAAAAGGTGATGCTTTTCATCTCCAATTCCCTCTTTGCCTCATTTTGCATCAGTGACAAGACGGAGGATGGGCACGTAATGGAGATAAGATGTCTGCCCTGCTGCCCCCTCCGCCTTGCCACTGCACTTCATTATATGTCTGCCTGAGATTTTCATGCAGGCGTAAAACAAATGTATTCCTATGGAATCTGCCTTTTTTAGGACCTACTAAAGAGCAAGTGGATTACATGAATAAATGCAGACGGCAAAGAGCAAATTGCAGGCAGTATTTATTTTTTAACAAGATGGAGGTAAAAGGAAAGAGTAAAGGCGAGTTGGTCTGGTTTTACTTTTTCATTTTACAATCTATCTTGTAACTGTTTAAAATTGCATGCAGGGGACATAAACAGCAAGGTGACCGGAGCTTGAGAAGGTTCTGGAGTACGACCAGAAGTATCCTTCATTTATGTACTCTCAAACCAGTTAAAACACCAACAAGAAGGACAGCCATCCCTAAACCCCTCGAGAGCAGTCAACACAGCGACGGGTATCCAACTACGCATGGTGAAGCTACAAGGAGCTGGAGAAAGGCGGCAGGCTCTTGGGAGGACCCGCGGAGGAGGTGCTGATTCCCCCTGGCCGAGAAGCACACGCAGCAACTAACAAGAAGGACACAGGTCCCTGACCATCGTGTAGGGACGGAAAGATAGAGGGCCAGGGGGGTGCTAGGCCTAAGGGGTAGGCAGAAGGGATCTCCCAGGGGAGGTCAGCCGATAGGCACTGTCACCAAGAGATTGCCATGGCAACAGAAAGGTAGCCGGGAAGAGACGACAAAGAAAAGGTGTGAAAATAACAGGGGACCACGGGAGGGCCCGGCCCCCAGAAGCATAACAAAGGCAAGGAGGGGAATAAATAGGGCTCCCAGGAAGGTGGAAGGTGCAGCAGAAAGCAAGCACACCCAGTTCAGGTAGGCTTGCTAGGAGAGGAAGGAAGCTTTTTTTGTTTTTATTGCAAGCAGACTCTCATGTCTAATTTGGAAAATTCGGCGGCTCGCAGCAGCGTACCTGGAAACCAGCCGATGGGGCCAGCGTGCACAATCAAGAAGGTTTCCCAGCAAGATGTACGGGGGAATAAACTGTATTACCTAAACAAGGTAAAGTTCCCAATTTTTTGTTTTCGGGGGATCAGAAACTCAAAGGGAACTAAGCCAGAAGGGAAACATATCTAACGTGAGTCTGATTACCCCTCTTTCCATCGCCCAATGGTTCAAGTGAAGCGGAATTGCAAACTAAACAAATAAAGTTTGATATTGTGTCTACAACACATCATCGAACCCAACACAGATAGAGTGATCAGAAAAACTAGATTTATTATATATTGTACATAGCTAAAAAGGCACGAGGTGCCACAGAAACAAAGAAGTTTCTTAATAACACAAAAACCTTATTTAAAACTTTTGTAAAAAGAGAAAAAGAAAGCATAATTCATGATATACACTTCATAAAGGGGTGTCAGCAAAGCAAGATATACACATTAGTAACCACTTTATTTGCAGAAAAATCCCACAACCAATTAACATGGGTATCTTAGATAAATGTCAAAATTTGTTTTGTGTTATTAAGAATCTGTTCGAATCTCAGAGCTTCAACTGTATGTTACCCACAGGGCTTACTTAACTTCCCGGGAAGATTGCAAAGTTTGGGGGATCAGCTATGCAGCAATGTCCCAGGTGTGGGGAGGTGAATGCGGGATTGCTACACATGTTCTCGGCTTGCCCAGAGGTGCATAGATTTTGGGACGAGGTCAAGACGAAACTGGCCGGCGGGGGGTGATGCTGGATGTGGAATCGGCCTGGTCATGCATGCTTGGGCTTTTCCCCAGACCCTGGCATTTGAAACACATAAGCAAGATAAAGGACCTGGCTTATGTCTTTGCCAAACGTAGGATTGCCATGGGCTGGAAGGCGGCCCACAGACCTAGGGTGGAGTTATGCTGGACAGACCTCTTGAGGTGGGCGGAAGCTGAATCCGTAGTCTGGTTTGAAGCGGTCACTAGGGGGGCGAGGAGGAAGTAGGGCCCTTGCTGGCCTGGCGGCAATTGGTGGCCTCGTTGGCAAACCCTCACCATGGTGACAACGAAACAGAGGACTTGGATGATGGCTGCCTAAGTATGGTGCCACCCAATGATGTTCCCGTAAACGACATGTGAGAACCGGCTCTAGTTTAAGGGGGGGAGGGAGGAGTTGGGGAGTTTGAAAATGTGTTGGAATATGATGCTTTCTATGTTTTGAAACAGTTGTAGTGTGTTTGTTTGACTTTATAAAATAAAATAAAAAATATTTAAAAGAAAAACCACAGAGGGCAGCACAGGCCTGGGTGTGAGGGCGGAAGAACCCACAAAGCAAGGAGGAGTTGAGGTGGCAATCCAGGGACGAGATGGGGAGGTTCCTAAAGCCTCAATAAATG
This sequence comes from Ambystoma mexicanum, assembly GCF_040938575.1. Taxonomy (NCBI): domain Eukaryota; kingdom Metazoa; phylum Chordata; class Amphibia; order Caudata; family Ambystomatidae; genus Ambystoma; species Ambystoma mexicanum. The sequence continues at coordinate 229,985,466 of NC_090932.1, forward strand.
GGGCATGCCAGGTCGAGGGGCATGCCCCAGGAAGCAAAGATGAGGAACTAGTTATGACCAAGTTTGGCAGAACATTAATGGACAAAGACAAGCATAGGAGAACAAAGAAGACATTGGCATGGCACATAGACAAAAGGTGAAAACTAAAACTAAATATGGCGGAAAGAATTCATTGACATTTTTTCACGGTTAGAATATTTGTTTTTTTATTGGCATTTGGTTTAAGGCAATACAAACCTTTTTACCTTTGTACAATCCAAGTATTCATACAATCCATATTCAGCATTAACTTCAACTTAATCCTTTTACTCTTATCCCTCCCCACATAAAAACATTTACAGACGCACATAAAATGCAATGCAGAATAAGAAGTCACGCATCTATCAACATCTCATCTAACTAATTATTTTCTTTCATGTCTCCCTAAATCTTTTGCTTTAATTGAAATCATTAGAATTCAATATTTCTTTTAAAAATCTTATCAGGGCTAATATCCATGTAAGCCTTTCTCCTTGCATAAAAGCCAGCCAGTTGAGTTGGTTAATAAAGTTTCCTCTGTGACATTCAAATCTTTTAATATCTCACCACAGATTAGTTTCCATTATGTGAGGACTGGCTCTGATTTTCTTTCCAGTGCCCCCTTAATCATATTAAATCCCCTCACTGGTCTCACTTGTATGCATTTCCTATATAATGCCACACTTTTCCACGTGACCATTGCATATAATAAAGTCAACCGCAGCTCCATTCTTATCACCTGCATTGGGATTGACTTAGGCAGTCTGAGTACTTTCTTCCAAAATACCCTTTCTAATGCGGACCATACTGTTGATGATAAAGCAAAAAACGCTTCTGCACCATAGCTCAGTATTGGTACCACTTTCATCCAGTAAAAAGACACCATGGGTTCCAAGGAAAAGGACACACATTTTCTCAGGATTCTACACTCCTGTAATGCCAAATTAACATCTTTGTTCTGCAGCACAATATCCCTTGGTGCATCTCTAATGATATTGTTTAGCTGCATCCCCAAGCCACGTATACCAGTGTATTAACTGGTAGGATCACTCCTATCGCCCTTTTTGAAAATGGGGACTATTACTGCTGTTTTCCAAGAGCTGGGTGCCCTTTTATCTCTTCTTACCATACAGAATAATTCCAGCTTGAAAGCCGCCCAACCCTCCGCATTCTCTTTTAACATTGCATTTGTCATCTCATCTGGGCCTGGTGCTCTAGAGTTAATTGCTTTCTTTATTAAATTCACAATATCCTCTCTTTCCAATCCTTTCAACCACTCACCCATGTGCATCCACCTTTCCTACTACCACCTTGGGGTCCATCACACAGGTCTGTAAAATGTTCTATCCACTGTGCAGCCGGTATTGCATTTATCAGTAATGCTGTCTGTGGATTATTTCATTGCATTGAGCAAGTGTCAAATTCCCCTTGTGTTTTTAGGTGAAATATTACAAAGCATTTTTTCTGCATTTTACAGCAAGATCCAACGTTTTCTACCTTTAATCCCTTTTTTATACTGCTGTTTTAGCTTATTTATTTTAATATCGTTTGTCAACCCAGTATCATTTAGCTTCTTTAGTTTGTTCACACTTGCCTTCAACTTCTTTCTTTTTTCCCTCGCCACCTCTACATCATATACGTATAAAAGGTATTATTAAGCCTGTTTTCCTCAGCACAGTAAACTGTGTCAATAGGGCAGTGTATTCCACGCCTACCCAGACTTGTTCTTTCTTCCTGCAATTATTTTCAATTAGAAGCTCCCTTGTCAACCAAGTTATTTTCTTCTTATTCATCAACAGCCTATTGCCACTCGGCACTACCTGTACCGCTACTGGCTACTTCTCATTCTACATACCAAACCAAATATTGAATGACAACTTTAAGATTTTATAATTACTCTGATTTGTGTCAATAACCTTGAGAGTTTGGATGTCTGATAGTCTATTTTCAGAGTAAAAAATGTAATCTACTACCGTACTACTGTTTTTCACTATTTCTCTTCCAGGTTGATTTTGCTGGTTTATCACCTGTTACTTGACCATTTAGTGAATGCTTCTAGATCTCAATTCTTTACACCACTTTAACCCTCTCTTCTCAGCACTTGATAGTGTGATACGATCTCACTCATTGCAATGGTCAAAACAGTGTATATTTAGATCTCCACATAATATTATTGACACATTTGCCCCTTTTTCCAGAGACTCATCTATCAACCCCAAGAACATAGATTGAAAATTCTCCAAACCCTTTGCCTCGTAATTCCAATACAGATTAAACAAAGTGGTCCATATACCTGAATTACGCTTTAAACCCTCCATCTTTAATGTTAAAATTTGGATGTATGGGTTTGGATTACAAGTGTCTATTACTGTTATACCACTTGTATTTTTTATGGCAGTCAACAGCCCAGACATAGGTCTCCCTTTAGGGCCTTTTATAGTCTTGCTTAAATAAATAGCGTATCATTCTAGTACTGGGGTTTCAGATAGCCAAGTCTCTTCAAGACATATTATGTCTATTTTTCCCCAGTCAAGTTCTGATTTCCCAAACAAATGTCCAAAATGTCTTGTATTCCAACCTCCCAGGGAGCCTTCCTGATGTTAACATTTTTGGCTCATTTATGTCTCTCTCCTTCTTATTGGGCATGTTTCTTGCCGATCACTCCACCCCTCTGCTTCTTTGCCTCCTGTACTCGTCTGATACCTGGTGTCAGTGTCTCTCTTGAAATCATTGTATTCTCGAGCCTTATTACGCCCTTCTCTTAAGGATGCATATTCTTCTCTGATCCCTTTGCATACTGTTGTTATTGTTGCTGTTATTTTTGCTTACATTTCCATCCTGTGTCCCTTTGTCTAGAGACTCGGATAATGCTCTCAGGGCAAACCCCAATGGGTTTGCCCTGAGGCAAGCTCTTGCCTCTTGCAGCAGTTGATGTCCCACCAAGTTTGATGGAATGTGAATTATCGCGTTATCTAACCTTTCCTCATTCACAAATTCAACCGTTTGAACGTCATTCGTGTCAATCTGCGATAGATTTAGAATTTGGTGCAACAGTCTTGAGACATTGGTCCGGTTTAGAATCTGGCCGTCTTTGATATATAAGATTTGTTCAAGTTGGAGTAGGTTTGGCTTCTTTCCTCCCGCTAATAGCCTTGTTCCCATTTCTACTTGCGGTTTCCCTTTGGGATCTTTGGGACTTCTCAATCTTTCTCTCCTTGCCTTTTCGACTTCAACTCTGTAATACGTTCGTTCTTCCTTTGTAAATTGTGTTGTTGATCTTCTTTCTTGTATCTTTGTATACCGTTGAGCTGCTTGTGTCCCATCATACCATTTCCTTTCACCACTTTGCCATACTTCTCCCTTCCTATCAAGGTAGTCCACAGATTTTCTACACCCCATTTTCACATTTTCAACATATTGTGCCTCATTACGAGTCTGGCAGTAGACGTGCCGGAAAGACCAGCAGGCTGCTGCCAGACCCGAAATACCATTCCACCTCTGTGATTGCCGGAATCACCGGGGCATTACAAGCCCAGTGACCCAGTCATTCCGGAGGCGGAATTCCGTAAATCCCCATTCCCATGGAGTCCGTCTATGATGGAGCCTGTGTTTCCATTTCCGCCTGCAGGCGGGTGGCTTTACTCCCGCCAGCTCAAACCTGGCGGGAGTGACACCTCCCACCCGCAGAACTCAGAATCAGCCGGTCCAGAAACAATGGTGCCGGCGGATTTACTGCCACCGTTTTTCCGGACTGGCAGGGTTATAATGAGGCCCATTGATCGTATCTGGGATGTCTCCATGACATTCTTACATTTTCCTCTTTTGTTCTAAAGACAATACATTTCTGCTCCAAGGAAAGGCTTCAATGTTTTTCAATGGCGTGTTACTAAGTCAAATTTTGAGATTTTTTGACTAATGAATTATCAAAAAAGACCAGTCTTTGGTCTTTGCCCTGATGTCTGCCCACCTCTCCAGTTTGTCTGCTTGTTGCCTCAATTTTCCCATCCATTGTATCAGAAGTGGTTGAGAGCAATATCACGTCCCTCGTTTGAGAGAAGATACGTTGTCTACATAGTTTACGATTTTTTTCAGGCTTGACATCAACGTCACCTCTATTGATGTATCCGCCTGCGTGACTATGTTTGTTGATACATCCAATAGATCTTCATTGGATGATATTGATGACGTACAGTGACAGTGTTCTATGATTATTTTACTGAGGATTGCCTAGACTTTGTTACTTTTGTAGGCACTGTTTTGCAGATCTGGTTCCTTCTCCGGTATGACCAGATTCTGTGTGTTGAGCTTCGTTGAATCTTGGTCTATTCACGAATTGTTTTTGAAAAAATGTCTTAAGGGCACATGAAAAAAACATTGTCCTCCTTTTACACAAACAAAGACATATTACAATTTATACAATCATCATCATTTAAAATCATGTAAACATAAAACAATTCTTAATTCCAACCATGAAATTCTAAAAAGACAAATTTCTTATCTTACTATACATTCATTCCATAAGATAATTCTTTGAACCAAGTTAAAACTTTGTAATATTCCATAAATCAATTAACATGCAGAATGCAGCTTCCTGGTTTCATTCATAGACAGTCTGACCCAACTTATAAGCTTGGGTAGGATTATTCAGTTTTTCCAAGGCCTTAATCGAGATATGATAAGCAGCAGCGGCTGAGTCTCGGGAGGATAGCTCAGGGGCAACATGCTCGCCTTGGAAGCAACACAAGTTCGATCCCTGGGTCCGTGCTTTGAAACCTCCGGATATTAAGCGCGTTATAAATAATCAATCATATCATATCATATTACAAGTGAGTCTGCTACCAAAACCATAGACCAAAATTGATCAGAACTCACCAGACCAAATGTTTGATATCCCTTTGCATATTCCTTTTTCAAATATACACAATTGGTAAGAATATGCCTTTGGGTCTCCACCTGCATAGAACATAATCTACAAATGTGCTTCTTCCAGGCGATCCCCAACCATGATCCTGTATTTTCCAAAACTGGAAGAAAATTTAAACCAATGGCAAGAATTAATCTAGTCGTGGGGGGTGCTGTTGAGCAGCCTAAAGATGGCTGCCTAACCTTTCAGCACTGTGTTACACCGACAAAACTCTGCTAGGAATGGCGGTTTCCCAAACCTCCTGATGTTAAGAAGCAGACCACACATTAACGAGGGTGTTGGGCAGCCTCAGTCCGAATCCTATGCGGAATGGTCCATTTGTTTTGAAGAATGGTCTGACTGCGCTGCACGCGATGATTAGCAGCCCGTGATCACCCCTGGAACCGCGGACTGTGGGGCGTGACTTCCCGAATCAGCGCTCCAGTGACTGGGGCTGGGTGATGGGCTGTACTCAATACTGCGCCCCTGTAGCTGCAACCATAACGGCCCGAGCGGGGCCATCGGCTTCCCTGCCGCTGTGCTGTCTGGGCTGGTGGCGGCCCATTCTGGACCCCTCAAGGCGAGGGACCGAGGAGCGCCTCTGTGATTGTGATGACACACGCCCACACTGCAGCCGGAATATGCCTCCAGCCCTAGGTCCCTGAGCGGGCTAGGAGCGCCGTACCTTGCTGCTCGCCTGATCTCCCCCAGTGCTGCTGCTAACGCTGGGGGCCGCGGAAGTGGGCGGCATCTCCCAGCTACCCTGACACCACCCGCAAGCATTATCCTGAAACCCAGAGATGTCCTGGTGAGGGGGGACACCAGCGTCGGAACTACATAGCAAGATCGTCGACCCTGTGGTGAAGCGTCCTCTGATGCCTGTGCACCCATCCTTCACTACGGCACCAATGACCTGGCCAAGCTGCGTGGCCCTGCCGCTGAGGTCCCGCTGGTCCATGGGGTGGCCTGGACACAGGCCCCATCGCGCACCTTGAGGGGTGGAAACCGTGCCTGGGCCTTAGTCGGCCCCTCACGCTGTTGCTGCAGATTATGGGAGCGGAGGTGTGTGTTACGTTCACTTTGTTCCACTCGGCCCTGTTTGCTGGGTTCGCCCTAGACCCCTTCCCAATCCCAGATGGTGCCTCTGATGGAAGTCAGGCCTTGTAGTAATGTCTGGCATGCTCTCCATCCTGCCTTCTCTGCAGGGGTGCGTAGTTGTCGGCGGGCTTGAGCGACTAAGTTAACTTCACTGGTGCGAGCCCATTTAAGTGTCTATTAAGGCAGGTAAAACTGATTGCTGCAGTCTTTACATGTCCTTGCCTTTCTTTCTTGTGATTAATGTCTTTTCTTATTCCCCCTTAGATGAGCGGAGGTTCGGGAGTGCGCAGCTGGGATCAGACTGTCGCCGGAATGGAGGACGCAAGAACGTACTGCAATTTTGGTAGGTAATGCGCAAAGTGTGGCGCTATTTTGTCCTTTATTTGCTAACCTGTACTCTTTCTTCTTTTTTAGGTCATGGTGGTCTTTCCTGGCGTGCAATGTGTTCCGGAATGATGCCAGCCGAAAAGTGCCCAACCAAGTGAGGTTCTTGTGATGACTGCGGCTAGCGCCGTACTTGACTTGTTTTTTAACGTTGTCTTTCTCTCTCCCTCTTTCTCTAGGTTGCTTCGTTCCGGTGCCTTCGTGGTGCCCCGAAGCTGCTGATGGTTTGATGGGTGATCGGGAGCAGCAGAAGGATGGAAGAACGATGAACAGAAGTGGGATGGAATTCGCAGGTAATTAGAGACTAATAATGATGATCTTTGGCTCCTCTGCAGGTCCGTTGTTCAAAGATCGCCGGTATCTGATCGCTGGACACGATGAGTGTTACGCTGCTGGCTGCAGAATAACGCAAAGCACGTTCTGTAACTTGGTTGTGGTTTATATAGCCCTCTGTAAAGTAGTCCATGTAAAGTAGTCCGGGCTACCACACCCGAAAACACTGCACCGCACAGTCTGGTTCTTAAGAACTAGACTGTGTGGGTGCATCCATGTTGGCTGCAGGCCTCCACAGAAAAAGTAGTCCCTTCAAGGAGGTTCTCTATTCTGCACATGAGCCTGGCACCAAAGGCATCAGGACTGACTCCACGAGAGTCCAGGAAGATAGTGCGGCCCCAATTGAATCCCGAGTCCTGGCACTACCTGGCATGTGGGCATGCCAGTGGGGTTGTGGGTCAGGGGTCGCGACAGAACTCCCCCCCCCAAGGCCCCTTCTAAGGTGGTTCTTCTGCCTGGTCCGGCGTTGGCTGGAAAGTTCCAATGAAATGTTGTAATCAAACGTGGTGCATGAATGTTCGCTGGGTTCCCAGGATCTGTCCTGAGGGCCATAACCCTTCCAATTGATCAAGTAGTATAGTTTGGACCTGATGTATTTAGAATCCAAGATTTCTTTTACTTTGAACTCTGGTTCCCCATCGACCATTACGGGTTCTGGTGGTGGCATAACTCGCGTACCGGGTTGTACCGGTTTTAGAAGTGAGACATGGAATACTGGGTGAATTTGCATATTGGCGGGTAGTGCTAGCTTAACAGCTGCCGGGTTGATGATGGCCTTGACGGAATAAGGCCCCAAATAGCAAGGGCGAAAGGTCCGGGCTCTTTTTATGGGTATGTATTTTGCTGCTAGCCAAACCTTGTCTCCTACTTGGTAGTCAGGGGCCTTCTTCCGATGTTGGTCAGCAAATTTCTTTTGCTTGTGCTTGGCAATAATTAAATGCTCTGTTGCCTTTTTAAAGGCCTGAGAGATGGTTGCATGAAGAGTTTTCACTGCTGGCATTTCTAAACAGGGAGGACTGTCTAGTTCGGAAGTATGTGGATGTCTGCTATACAGGATATAGAAAGGGGTTTGTCCAGTACAGGAATGCAATGAATTGTTGTAAGCATATTCTGCTATCCATAATAAATCTCTTCAAGTCCCTTCCACTTGGTGCAGCATACACCGCAAATATTGTTCGAGAGTCTGGTTGGTTCTCTCCGTTTGACCATCCGTTTGGGGGTGATGGCTGGTGGATAAGCGGATGTTGATTTGAGCCATAGAACAGCATTTCTTCCAAAAGTTAGACACAAACTGGCTACCTCGGTCAGAGACCAGAACTGATGGGAAACCATGTAGTTTAATAATATTTTCCAGGAACGCTTTTCCTAAGCGGGATGCATCCGGGAGACCCTTGAAAGGGATGAAGTGTGCCATCTTTGAGAATAAGTCTACTACTACTAAAATAGTATTGAATCCTTGGCTGGGAGGCAAGTCTGTGATAAAGTCGAGAGAAAGTGTGTTCAATGGTGCAGGAGGAATCTCCAACGGCTGCAGCAGGCAAGCTGGTTTCTGTTTTAGCGACTTGTTTTGTGCACACACCCCACACGACTGGACATATTGGATGATGTTGTGACGCCAAGTAGGCCACCAGTAGTTGCGTTTCACTTTGGTTAAGGTTTTGGCAATCCCTGGGTGACCCTCCATTAGGGAATGGTGATAATCCAAAACGATTCGCTGTTGTAGCTCAGCTCTAGGCACGTACAGGCGTTCACCAGAATATGGCAGCTGGTCCTTAATGGTATATTGCTTTCCTCTGGCATGCCATTCCAGTAGGGTGTCAGGAGTTATTTCACATCGAATCTCATTTCTGAGCTCTGTTTGTGTTAAAGCTGTGGTGAGGCCTAAGAGCTTGTCTTCAGGAATGATGGCCACCAGATCTGGATTTGCATACACCTTCTCGTCAATGCCCATACGAGATAATGCGTCAGCTTTCCCATTCCTTACGCCTGGTCGATAAGTGATCACATAGTCATATTCGGCAAAGAAAAGGGCCCATCGTAGTTGGTGTGAGGATTGTGCCTTGGCTGTTCTCAGATATTGTAGGTTCCGATGGTCTGTGATTACTGTGACCAAATGTTTGGCCCACAAGAGATAATGCCGCCATGCCTTGAATGCAGATTTAATAGCTAGAAGCTCCTTGTCGTTAATGGCATAATTGAGTTCAGGTGGTGAGAATTTTCATGACCAGAAGGCCACGGGGTGCAACTGGCTGGTTTCAGGATCCTTTTGAGAAAGAACAGCCCCCATAGCCATGCTCAAGGCATCGGTTTCCGCAATGTAAGGGAGGTCCGGACGAGGGTGTTGTAAGACTGGGGTCGGAAGTGAACCTTCTCTTAAGTTCTTGGAAGGCCCTTTCGGCCTTATTGTTCTTTCGTAGGAGTAACGTGATCGGATGTACAATCTGGGAGAAGTCTGAATGAACCGACGGTAGAAGTTCGCAAAGCCCAGCATGCTCTGGACCCCTTTTAACGAAGTTGGAGGTGGCCACTTGAGAATGTCATCCACCTTGTGTACATCCATTCTGATGCCTTTCGGGGTGAGGATGAAACCAAGGAATTCTACTTTGGTTGCGTGAAAAAAGTATTTTTCCAGTTTTGCATATAGTGGATGTTGGCGAAGTTTGGCGAGAACGGAGTGGACGTGCTTGACATGGTCTTGTCTCGAAGCTGAGTACACCAGGATGTCGTCTATGTAGGACAGGGCGCAAAAGTCGATCAATTCCACAGTGCCACAGATCACGGCTGGATAGAAGGCACGAAGGGATCTGAAGTCACAACAAGTAAGTGGATCTGCTGGGGTGCGACCCGTGTGACCCATGGCCGGGCTACTGAGCGAGTGCCGGACCGTGATGATCGCTGTGGGGCACCCATGACCTCCTTCTGTTAGCGCGGTTGCACCCCGCTCCTTGGCGGCGGCATTGGCCCAGTGCACGCGACGCTTCCATTGGCCCCATCTCACCACCAGGACTGGGTCCCTGGGCCTCGAGCGTGGATCCCTACCCAGGGTACCCTAAGCAACGCCATCTCAAACTAGTGGCCCAGACTCAAGACTTATCCAGTGTTGCTGCCTCAAAAACACATTCTAGCTAGCTGGAACGGCGCCAGTTGCTAGCTAGAGGGCCAGACACACACCATATGCTGGGGGGCACCCGCACCAAGTCACTCTACCATCACCATGGCTAGGATCTGACTTCTGGACACTGACCATCTTGCCTTCCCCCTGCTGTCTATGCCCTACGGGCCTATATCTGGGCATCAGTGTGGTTATATCCTCGTGTCACCGGCAGCCTGGCTGAACTCACTGGACCTAGATCCTGCTTATCCACTCAAAATACCCGCTGCTACCCAGCGTGCACATTGGATCCGCTCACATTCGACACCCAGGTCCGCACGAAATGGATAGCTCTCCTCACATTTGTGATACCAGTGGGGTACCCCGTCACCTTGTGGTCTGCTGCCGCCAGTCTTGAGGGCTCTGGCGCGTAAGACAAATGGCCGCTGAGAGGACGACGTATAGCCCGGTGCTCCTTCCAGGGACGGCATTTCGGGGTCGCCAGAGGTCGCAACTCCTTTTTTTTTTTTATTCAAGCTCCTGGGCTGTGGCCAGCACCATGTGGCTCTTTACTTCTGGAGTGGCTGGCTTTCTTGTTCAGGCCCTTTAAAAAAAATAAAAGAAATAAGAACAGGAGTGCCAAATAATGTGTCTTTCTGGAATTCTATAAAATAATTGCTAGATTCATTAAAGTTTTATATCAGGCACACTTTCGGGGGTGAGTCACTGATTTAGTCTGTTCTTAAACACCTCAACTCAGCCTTTCATCCTTCTGTGGTCGATAAATGAGTACCACAGGTTGGGTGATATTGGGTGTATATTTTTTCTATATAAAGCGCTTAAGCGTAAGTGCTATACAATAACACATCATTATCATTTGGTCATGGACATCTGTTTGCATTCACAGTAATTTGGGAATATGGGCCTATGCACACTGATCTTAAAAAAACATATGGCGATCCATTCTTGTATGACATGTAGGTCACATTATAGTGCTATCGTAACCATATTTTACATAGTGTACAATGCGATGTGATGCATCACATAGCATTGTACACTACGTAAAATATGATTATGATATCACTATAATGTGATATCACTTCCTGTGATGTCATCATGGGGGTCATGGGTCGTGTGATGTCACTTCCGCTACACCTGGCATTTTGGTGAAATGACGTCCCTGGCTCCTTCCCACTCCCCCAGCTCCCGATCTACCGCCTGCCGGACTCCCAGCCCTCCTGAAGACACCCTTGGCGACCTTGGCATAGCCTCTTCCTACTCTGACTATATTGTGGGTCATCTGGCGGACCCCAGGGCGAATAAGTGCCCCTCAGACTGCGCTGGGGGACTCCATAGTTATTGCTACACTAGCTGGAACCTCAGGGCCTAAGATAGCACACGAACACCACAACTGCGTGAATCAACGGGTGCCGGATCCACCAGACTACCTTGAAGAAAACACTTGCCTACCTGTATAATGTCTAATAGATCCCAGGGAGCAAACAAGGTCAGCGCCATGGACCAATTCGCCAAGGCAGCACCCAGGCCCGAACAGGGACAATCCTTGTCCAACCAGGAAGAAGTGGCTATGCCAGTGGTCATCTCGATTCCCGACTTAACCAGTATGATGGAATCCATGGCCAAAAATTTTGCATCCTTCCATGAAAAGCTGGATGACATAAATGCAAATGTGGCGTCACTCAAATCCAGACTGGATCAGCAGAGCACTAGAATCACTGAGGCTGAAACCAGAATCGGCGTTAACGAGGTTGGAATACATGTACTGCAGGACATGGTGGCCACCCTTGTCCACGATATGAAATTTGTTAAAGCAAAATGTGACGATTTAGAGTCCATATCACGTGGGAATAACATTTGCATTATTGGGGTCCGAGAGAATGCACTCAAGGGACGTATGGAACTGGCAACTGAAAATCTGCTTAAAGACCTACTGGATAACCCTGAACCCTCTCCCTTCTTTGCTCTTGAGCGAGCCCACCGCACGCTGGCCCCACGTCCTAAACCAGGAGATTTTCCAAGGCCTATAATTGCAAAGATTCTAAGCTACAGAGACCATATACTCCCCCTGGCGCGGGAGAAGGGGGAACTTAGACTGGACTCGCAAGTCATCAGAATATTCCCGGATTTATCTACAGGGGTGCAACAGGAATAACGTCAATTCACTGGAGTAAAAAAAATGCTCAGAGAGAAGAATGTCGCTTATGCAATACTATTCCCAGCACGTCTCAAGTTCACCTTCAGGAACAAGCTTTACTTTTCACAGTCCCAGATGAAGCTGTGAAAGTTATAGAAGCACACATCCCATTGAATAACCCCGAAGACGAACAAATGGAAAATGACTGAAGGGAGATATTGCCCTCTCTCTACTGACGGTTCCTACTCGAGCTCTGATATTCTTCATTCCATGAGTTGCTAGTACTCTAGGCAACTGTGACTTACCTGGTATATTGAACTTTGCAGGATTGAACTGAACCAGCTGCCCACATTGAAATGCCTCATTGTAGGCTCCTGTTATCCCTCTACCCACCAGTTGATATGAGGTACGCGCTCATACCTTTCGTTTGCGTGTGAGCCAAATTGGGGGGCGGCTCACTGGAACATGGGCTGTTGGGGGAAGATACACTGCTGGTCGTGAAAGGGCAGCAAGGGTGGAGGGTGATAATGTTGGGGAATGTTATATAAAAAATGGCGGAGGTGGCGTGGCACTGCATATGGCAAGCGAGCAACATGGTCCCATTGTTTATACAGTTCTATATGCACGAAGGTGTGATAGTTGGGATGTCCCTTGAAGTAATGACATGGCTACTCGGATAATGACATGGAACGTCCGTGGGATAGGTAACTTCACTAAGGCTCGCAGAATCATAGCTTATGCTCAGAGGCACGGGGTGAAGATACTCCTATTGCAGGAGACCCATGCCCTGGGCCATCTTGCACCAAGCCTAGCACCATCCAGGGGAGTATTAATGCTGATTCACAAATCTGTTAAATTTGTGCTGAAGAAGAGCCATATAGACTCTGAGGGCGGATATGTCACCCTACACTGTGTAATAGCGAACAGGGAATACCTAGTGGTGAACACATATGGTCCAAATGTTGATACCCCTGAATTCTTCAACACCATGGTTTCCTTGCTTATGGGCTACATTGGGGTTCCAATAATTTGGGGGGCCATGAATCTGATATTGGACAATGACCTTGATAGGACAGGGGCAGCGCTGAGGGCCTTGTCCCGCGCGGCTAGGAGATTATACTCACACATTACGTCACTCGGCATGCGGGACGTTTGGAGGACCCTCCACCCCCTAGTGCGAGAATACAGCTATTACTCGTCGGTGCACAATAGTTCCTCTAGTATAGACCTGTTTCTAGCATCAGGCGGGCTAATAGGCAAGGTTGTGGAATCTCAGATTCTCACCCGCACGCTATCTGGCCATGCCCCCGTGACGGTGTTGCTGGAGCTAGGGTCCTCCCCACCTGCCCATACTGCTTGGTTTGTCAAGTCAGAAGCATTACTGGACATAGTTTTAAAGCAGAGATCCTCTCAGATATAAAAACCTTCTTTGAATGCAATGCACAACAGGACACGACCATCGGGGTCCATTGGGAGGCCTTTAAGGTGTACAGAAGGGGCATGTCCATTTCACGGAATGCAGGGCTATTAAATGCACTACAGCAGCTACCCCCCTCTAAACTGGAAGGTAAGGGAGGAACTCGAAGCGTTTGAATCACACCCCCTGCGGGAGATACGATACTTCACTTGCCCGCGCGCAGCGAGGAAATATGGGGAAGGCGATAGACTGGGGAGGACACTCGCTAGACTGGTTGTGCAGAGGGGTGTACAGTCCAGATTGAATGTATCAGGGATGCACAAGGCGTCCAACATTGGTCAGATTAACAAATACTTGAACTTTTCTCAAAATTCTACACCAACCTATACAACCCACTCCATGAGCACAGTAAACAAGATCTTTGTGAACTCCTAGACCAAATTCCCATGACTTATATAGCACAATCCACCAGGGAACAGCTCGACACCCCAATCACACTGGACGAAATTGTCAAAGCCATCACTGATCTCCCGAGGGGCAAGGCCCCCGGGAACGATGGACTTACTCCAGAATTTTACCAGGAGCATGTGGTGCTCCTAGCGCCAAGGCTGCTTGAGGTCTGGTCTGAATCACTTTGCAAATCCACTCTCCCCCCTTCTTTGCGTGAAGCAATTATAACTGTCGTTCTTAAGCCTGGTAAGCCCAGCGACAAATGTGGATCCTATAGGCCCCTGCCGCTTATGAACAGAGACACTAAGATATTCGCCAAGACAATAGCAAACAGATTTCTCCCGATCATGCCTCATCTCGTGTATGAAGACCAAAGCGGTTTTGTTTCTGGGCGGTCGACAGCCCTTAACATTAAATGGCTCTTTAATGTCATGTCTAGGATAGATCAAGAGGTAGAGGCTTTTGCGGTCACACTAGATGCCCAAAGGCTTTCGATATGGTCTCATGGCAATATATGTGGGTAGTCCTGGAGAAAAAGGGGGTGAGTCCGGGCATGATCCAATACATCAAACTATTGTACACTTGCCCCACAGCTAGAGTCCTGGTCAACTCCTTGACCTCGCCATCCTTTGCACTGCTCAGAGACACCCGACAGGGTTGCCCGTTCTCCCCTATCCTTTTCGCACTGGTTATCGAGCCAATGGTGTATTATGTCAGGGTGCAGCATTCCCGTAAGGGCATACACCTACAAGATACCCCTGAGATAATATCACTATACGCAGACTACGTGCTACTATACCTCAGAAACCCGGCCACTCACCTTGACCCCATTATACGGGACATAACGAAGATAGGCCCCTTGTCCAGCTTCACCATTAACTACTCTAAATCTGAGATATTCCCGCTTACTAGCACATCTCAGCAACCGGAGTGAGAAAACCCTCTCCGCTGGTACCCGGGGGGCATCAGGTATGTGGGGGTTCAAGTATCACTGTCCAAATCGACCTTGATAACTGATAATTATACTGCTTCAGCGCCATACTTCGAGTAAAAAATAATGAGATGGCGCTCTCTCCCGCTTTCATTAGCCGGGAAACTCTTGCTGGTTAAGATGATCTTAGTCCCTAAGCTTCTCTACATCTTTGCTAATGTACCGGCCTGGCCGGGAAAACAATACTTTGATAATTTACATAAAATAAGTGCACAATTCCTATGGCACGCCGGCGCAGTCTGAAACAAATGGGAACACATGACTCTACCTTCTGAGAGGGGGAAGAGAGGGGCTTCACTGCCCCTGATCTAATTCTATATTGGGTTGCAGCACAAGCCCAAAATGCCACGTACTGGTACAAGAACCCAACTGCTCCACCCCATGTCAAACTGGAAAAACTGGGAGCGACCGAGGTAAGCATCATGTCACTTGTCCTCCATCGCAAGTATAAGACTGTTGCTCCGGCTGACCCTATTGAGTCCACATTGATGGCGTGGCATTGTCTCCTTAATCTGATATCTAAACCGCGCCCCTATTACAAATGGCTCCCCATCTGACTGATCTATTTCCTGAGGGGAAGTTTATCAACCCACAGACGTGGCGCCCTGGTCACTCCGGATCTGCACTGGAGATATTGCAGTACTATAGACTTAGAGCTGCAGTCCGTGCCATGTGGACATCCTATCCAGACGAACCCCAAGATACACCCGAATTACATTACATAGCCAACTCTAGCAACAGATGGGGGTAGTTTCTTCTCTATATAAAATACTGCTGGTGAAATCTCCAGACCAACCCCCTAAGGTACGCAGGGAATGGGCTGGTGCGCTTGGCCTCGAGATTAGGGATGGCTTGTGGAGGAAAATGTGCCTTCATACGCGTAGTTTCACTTAACTTCAGATTTCGCTGCATGCAATTCAAGCTGCTGAACAGATTATATTACATTCCACATAAACTGACTAGATTCACTTGGAGCCAGGTGCATACCTGCCCTAGATGCCACTTTGAAAGCGCAGACCACATGCGCATGTTCTGGTCATGTACCGCACTTGGTACATCCTGGGGGGAGGTCCTCGGGGCTCCCTCTGAGATTGTGGGAACTGCGGTCAACCCAGATCCGATTGGGGTGTTATTCGGGGTGTGGAGTAATGATGATGTCAGGAGAATGTCCACGTTTTTGAATGTAAGCAGTATGGTGGCCAAGAAATGTGTACTGCAGTGCTGGAAATGCCCCTCTCCCCCACCTTTAAAATGTGGCTGAAGGCACTCACCTGGACAAAAACCTGTGAAGAGGAATACATCACCTCCCTCCCCGCGCAGTCTCACCCAGAAAATGTATGGACTGCATTCTGTAGTTATCTCAACAAACAGGCAGAAGAAGAACCTGACTCCCCTGGATCACCGGCCATGCAAGACTAATCTGAACTATGAAATCATCAAGCCGGCCTGTATTAGACAAATGTACTTGTATGTACCATCCACTAATGTGCAATGGACTGTAACTAAGTAATTGTTTAAGCTATGCTCGTTGTATGTATCTGCTGCAAACGTTTGCCAATAAAATATAAGTAAAAAAAAAAAAGAATTAATCTAGTCAGCGGGGGAGAAGATCATGTTGTGAGATATGTCTAAGGGGATATTGTCAGGTTCAACAGGGTCACTTCCTGTGTTCCTCCAAATGTAATCCTGACCCATATTTGACATGCCGCCATCCTCCAAATAGACATCAAGGAAGGAACTCCAAGTTCTAGACGGATCGCCTCAAACGGGAACATTATCGGCAGACCCACCATAGAGCGTAGAACTTTCCCCTCTAGTTTAGGTAGCCAATTAATTGACGTCAAAGGACAAACATCCAGTGCATACAAAATGACGGGCACGATCACGGTCCTAAACACTCTAATCTTTGTCTCCAATGAATAACCTCCATGCGTGTCAATGATTTTCTTAAGTGTCGTTCATTTCTTCCAGGCTTTATTGCCAATTGTCTCACCTAAGGGAGCCAAGGTCATTTTTGGTCTAATTCCCAGTCCTATATATTTATACTCGCCAACCCGTTCTAGCGTATTTGCTGTTTTTTGATTTTGAGATTTTTTCCTCATCACCCTTCTGCTTTCTCTACAGCAGTGCTGCGTATTGACTTCCTTGTTCACCTTTCTTTAATCCCTGTTTAGATCTTGAAAATATTGTATACTCCTTCTTTGCTTCTGACTGAGTCATGGCTGAGACTGAATCTCAGGTTCCCTGTATCTCCTCTTCCACCTCCACCTGAGATGTTCTTTCTGGCTCGTCCAAGATGCTATAATTTATACATTCATTTTCCTGTATGATTTGGACCGCATCAGCCAATTCGTTTAGGGCCCTGTCTAATATATTAGTCTCTGGCAAGAGCAAGGGGTTATTTCTATCCTCATCCACATGCTTCTTAAGCATAGGGTCTTCTGGTTCTTTTAGATCATTACCCCACTCCGCACCAAGCCTCTCTCCATAGTTTATCTCTCGTCCAGTTTCTGCTGCCCCATTTTTAACCTTTGGGACCTCCTCTCATCTTTGTCTTGCATTATTGGTTCCAAAATGCTCTACAAAATGTTTGTAATTTGTACAGGTGTGTTATCCATATTGCCTTGGAGAGTAGTTATAAAACCACCTATGAAGCGGATCTTAGAGTGCATCATAGCCAATAATGTTCTATGATCAAGAAGTTGTTCATGGATGCTTTCGTATAGTTTAATAAATGGTGCCATGGTGACAGTCAAGGCCGCCAGAGTATTCGTGTCTATCCCCCTTGGTCCAGGGCAATCCCTCTCCGGTTCTTCTCTGTCATGGCCACAACTTCTCTGCCTTGCTTCATAGGTCTCTGATTCGCTAGTGCTCTTTTGTGGACTTTTCCCACATTGTTGATTCTCCATTTCACCCGTATTCTCAGAAATTCGTGGTCTTTTGTTTTTTTCTACTGTTCTCCATTCATGGCCCCCAAGGCACAACCTCTTCCACCCTTTCAGCTGTGGAAGGCGTCCTAGGAATATGGAAGTCATTTTCACTCTCTTTCAGTGGGTTTTGATTGCTGTCTGTACCCTTGTCATTTAGTTGAATTCCATTTGTTTGTGATTTTCTTGGATATTTCTGCCTTGGTGTGCATGGGCCACTATCTGTTCCCACCCCTGTTAAATTTATTACTAGGGGGTTCCGCTGTTGACCTGTCTCCGCTCCCAATACAGCAACCAAATAGAGACATGGAACCATTTTAACGACGTGGTGACCGCGCTCCTAAGCACAAATTCAGGACAATCCTTCGACCAAAGATCTACCCACGTCGTCCTGCTATCCTCTCATGAGTTCCCCAGGCAAAAACACCCCTTAGTACTTTCAACAAATAGGTCCTAAGTCAACTAACAATTTACACATCCAATTTTATTTTCATATTAATCACAAAACATTATTCCACTCAGTATAAAAAACACATAAAAAAATTGCAAAAGCTACTAAAAACCTTTTACAAAATTTCTCATAAAACAATTCACATACATAAAACACCTTTCTAGTGCTCAACCCTGAATCGTCCTGCCTATACAAAACTAAATAATGTACAGTACTCAGGAGAACACTCTACATTAAGAGACCAAATGGTCAGTAGCTCAATGGGTTCCCATTCACTAAAGGATACCACATATTACGTAATTCATCTGTTTGGTGCATTCCTACCCCATTCAATGCTACCCTGGGGTGGATTCAAACCTGATATTTCAGAATAATGTATGTATTGTCACTAAATCACCATACCTTTCATTGCCCAACATGTTTCGTTCTACACCATTACAATTCACAGAATGAAAAAAAGAACTTCATCAGGGGGACCATCCGTACCCTTATACAATCTCTCTTAACCTACAGTAGGTCAACCATATATAAAACTCTTCACTCTGAGTGAAACTTCCCATTTACAATTGACACTGTGCCACACAAATCTTGACCTGGGGAAACAAAATGAGGAGAAAATAACAAGAGACAACAATCAGTACTTTTTACTTTGCTGTTATCCTACTCAGTCAGCACCTACGTTTGCTGAGCTAAGGCTTACCGTGTCCCTCTTCTAAGTAATCTCTTGACAACGGTTTTGGTAGGGGAGAGTCCCAACACAAATGTTGGACCGCTCGATTCCTGAAAAACACAAAAACAACCAACCACTTGAAACGGTGCGTCATCACCAACTACGACTAATCACCAAAAGTTCACACTCTGACCGTATGTGTCATTCTAATGTCAAGGTCTTATTCCATTAGCTCTCTCATCGACCATCCTTCCCTCTGTGGCCGGGCACACTGATCATCACTAGGTAATACCATCTATCTAAATATCTTCTTTGCTGTTATTTATGGTTCCGTTCAAATCGTATCCTATCTAAAACTTATCAATCTGTTGCTTTACCCATGTCCGAACAGAACCCTTATAGGTAGTAAGATCCACTGCACATTCACAACTCACGGGTATATTAATTACCTAATATCTTAGGAAGTCCAATCCTCCCAAAGTCAGAATTCTATGCATGCCAGGAAACAAATCTCTAGCTGCTCTGTCCACATGGTCCGGTTTTCTTTTACCGTGGTGGCTTCTTTATTTCCACCGTGATGCTTTGCTCACACCATGGATATCTACGTAAAAAACATGAGTCTCACTTGTTACTTCGAATAGGCCAGCGCCCCCAATTTAAACCTTCGAGACTTACTAGTGGCCCCATCACGATATGTGGACAACATGAACATACCCACTGCGTGGCCAGTACACTCCCGTTGTTTTTCCGCTGCAATGTGGCTCGCTGCGTTGTCGCTGTCGGAGAGTTCATTCTCCCCGTGTGTTTATATCATGTGAACGTTACTCGTATCACGTGAGCGTTACTCATGTCACGTCGACTCAACAACACCATGTGACTCAGTCTCATCTCACGAATCCTATGTCACGTGCTATACGTGATCCATGGGGTGTCCGCATTCTCTGCGTATTCCGAGTGAACAATACCCTTCAACCGTGCGAGTCATCCCACGGGCATCCAAACACCTCATACTCCGGTAAGAATGTAACCACCACCAAGGTGCAACTAGCAGCTGACACTATCCTTCAAACGGAAATGACCGCAATGTGAGGGTATATAATTACACCAGCTGCCTCAACTCTAGGTTATTCAAAATCAGCAACTATGATATATGAGTTGTGGACTCTCTATCCTGTTCGTTCTGGATAATACCTAACAGTATGATGTTTATAATATCTGCCTCAGCTAAAAATAACTCAGTGGAAACTTTATTAGTGTTCACCAATTTACCTCTTCATTGAGTCCTTTGGTGGTTGACTCCGTTAAAAAGATCAACCACTGTTCTTTATACTGCAATTTCCTAAGGTCTGCCTCCGTGTTACTCGTTCTCTCTAACCGCCAAAGAACTGTCCATTTCAATTCTTCTATGTTGTGTCCCATCACCAAAAAATGGCTAGCCATCGGGGCCAGCAAGTTCTGGTTGCGGATGCAACTCCTGTGCTCCCCTATCCGTGTGGTCACTTTCCGTTCTGTCATGCCAATATAAATCTTATGGCATGGACACCACACTGCATATACAACATGTGTTGAATTACAATTAGTGAGGCCAGTTTGTTGCCACAACCTAGAGAGTCCCACGTCAACCTGCTAGTGTATTTACAATTCACACATTTACCGCACGGGGCGTGTCCTATTGCTTAGATGAGATTCCTTTATGTCATTCCCCCTTGCTGAATGGGCTTCAATGTCTTGTACCTCGAGGGCACTAGCTCTCCAAATAATCTGTTTGTACAGAGACTTACATCTTAACTGTGTGGTGATTTTTCAGTATGAAAACATATGTTTTTTGAAGGCGTCCCCTGCCCCTAGTGTAAATAGTTTCCACAATAGTTTCTCCTTTGGAATAGCGCTTGCATGTGACTGTACCTTTGGAGTTTGTGCTTGGCTCCCCCCTTGATTACCTATTGAGACCAGCAGGGGCTTCTGTTTACTTGTAACCATTCCTGCTTCGCTCTTTTCTTTTTCAATTGGCTCTGCAATTTGATTGTCCAGCATAAGTATTTTGTCCTTCAGCATCTCTAAGCATTCTCCTGCTTCTTCGGGTTTCCTTAATATGCTATCCTTACAATACCTGGTAGTGAATGCTGTGTTCAACTGAAACTTCCAATGGGGGCAGAGGTGGTGAAAAAAGTGTAGCGAGTGCAGCAGGTAAGGAAGGTACTGAGGGAGTAGACCACCTGTTTTTGTAGTTGTGTTTTGTTCCTCTTGTGCCTAACTCTCATTCGCTCCTCCTCCTCAACATTCATGTCGGTAGTTGATATTTTTTATTCTGTCAGCTACTGCAAATGCCCGTTTTCCTCCATAAGCACCAGCCACCAAGAACTACCAAGACTGCAAGACTGTCGCACCTCGTCTGAGCTCAGCTCTGAGAAACACTGCACATTAGGTTCAGAGTTTTTTATGCTCCACCTCCACCAGTAGGGCATTGGTATACAGACTCGAGTAGACAGACCAATAGACAGAGCGGACAGCATGAACTACAAGACTGTCTCGCCTCGTCTCAGCTCAGCGAAACGCTCCGTGTTAGATTCAGGGTTTATTATGCTCCACCTCTGCCAGTAACGCAATGGTAGACAGACTCCAGTAGACAGACTCCAATAGACAGAGCAGACAACGTGAACTGCAAGACTTTCTCACCTCGTCTCAGCCTGTCACAATATCAAAAAAGGGGATATCATGTATGCAGAGAAGATAACAAGGAAGAAGGAGGTCGGCAGGAAAGGAGCAGTAGCACAGACATTTGAGAATTGGTTATCAGCATTTCACATCCGATCCACAATTATACTGCATAAATACCCTGAGGAAAGAACAGCTTCGGCGGCATACGAGCATAGGTTTTTTAAGGTGCACATGGGCCCGGTGCGCGCTATAAATGAATAAACAATTACAATTACAATTACAAAGCATTTGGGGGAGATGCATGGTGAGAATATGACCACGAATTTCGGGTGAAATCGGATTGTTACCCAGATCTAGAATAGGACGAGGAAAATTACAACATATACATCTTTAACATATTAAAAGAGAAGTGGGAGCAGAATTCAGGGAACCATATTGGCAGAGTAATTATTGGGGGAGCGATAACAGGTACCAGCGAACAAGGAAGCAGCCTTTTTAGAAAAAGCTGTTTGGAAACCAGCGTAGCTGCCAAAATAGCATGCCACCCACATCACAGGGCATTGGAGGGGGCTACGGCAGCCCCGGGGCCACCCGCAATCTGCTGGAAGTTTGAGAAAGGATCTTGCAGCTGGGGGAAAGATTGCAAATTTAGGCACCAGTGCAGTAGATGCAGTGGAGACCACAGCAGCACAAAATGTACCAAAGCAGCAACCCTCAGTGCAAGACAACACGAGGGCAAGCGACTATAGGGATTAGGGCACAATGGGAAGGTCACCCATAAAATTGGAAAAGATGGAAAAATGTCTGTGGGTCTTCCCGGACAGAGAGACAGCCACATTAATAAGGGAACGTTTTCTGAGGGGTTTACCATCCCTTTTAAGGGAAAGGGGTCATAGGTCATACCACAGAACTTAAAATCTGCAAAGGAAAACCCAGAGGTAGTGAAGGAAAAAGTACAGAAAGAGATCAAAGTGTGCAGAATGGGAGAGCCCTTTGAGAAGATCAGGAATTCATCTGCTCACCCCTGGGCCTAGTACCTAATAAAAAAAGAGGGGGAGTTTTGACTTATCCACCACTTATCTTAGCCCATGGGTAGTTCGGTCAATGACGGCATCTCGCCGCAGGAAGCAGCAGTGTCTTACACAGATTCCCAGGAGGCAATAGAACTAGTCACAGGGGCAGGAAAGGGAGCAGGGTTGGCAAAAGCAGGCATCAAATCAGCATTACGGCTTCTCTCGGTACACTGGGCATCATAACCGTGGCTATGTTTGCAATGGGGAGGTAGTTACTACTACGACAAATGCCTACACATGCGATGTGCAATTTCATGCTCATATTTTTAAAAATGTAGCTCCTTGATGCAATGGACAATGAACAGATTGATGCCAGAAGCAAGAATGTGTCCATTATCTGGACAACTTCTTATGTATAGGTCCATAACAGTCTGGGTTGTACAAAGCAGTCGTAGACAAATTCATAGAATTAGCAGAGGAATTAGGCATCTCATTAGCGCAAGAGAAGACGGTGGGCTGACACAGATAATACTGTTCTTAGGCATAGAGATTGACGCAAGGGAAGTGTGTGCCACATCCCAAAGGAAAAAAGTGGAGGACTTAGCATCCCTCATCAAAGGGATGAAGGAAAGGAACAAGGCAACGGTAAGGGAGCTACAGTCGCTGGTGGGAAAATTAAACTTTGTTGGGAGAGTGATACCACAGGGGCGAGTATTCCAGAGGAGCATTGAGATAAGAACAAAAGGGGCCACAGTCCGAGACACCACAGAGTCATTCTGGGTGCAGGCATTAAGTGGGACCTGGCAATATGGGAGGAATTTCTGAAAGATTTCAATGGCTCGGTTATCTGGCAAATGCCTATCAACCAGGACAACAAAAGGGTACCGTTTACAGAAGCAGCAGGCGCATGGGATTTCGGCACAATATTGGTAATTAAATGGTGCACAGAGGAATAGCCAGAGAAATGGCAGGCCCTAGAATGGACCAAGAACATCACGCTGCGAGAGCTATTCCCAATATGGGTGGCAGCATGCGCATGGCGCAGTGAGCTGAGTAACAAGGAGGTGGCGGTATGGTCAGACAATATGGCAGTGGTTCAGGTGTTGAACAAAGGGAGCTCATCCTGCCCTCTGGTGCTGGAACTGTTGAGGGCAATAACATTGAAAGCATTGAAAAATAACATATGTTGGAGAGCCAGGAACATCGCTGGCAGGGTAAATGATGTCGCTGACACCCTGTCTCATTCTCAGTGGGGGGCATTCAGGTGCCTGAGGCCTGACACAGAAGAGCAAAAGACGGCCACACCAGACGAGACATGGGCGCCACTACAATTGCGGAAAGAGAAGTAAAGCCTAGCCCAAAATCAGGCACTGCAGAAGGGAAAAGCTCGAAGAAAGGCGCAGAAATGGCGGACAGAGTGCCTGGGCAGGTCATAGGAAACCTTGCCCAAAACGCTTTGGCCCAGAAAACAGTTAAGCAATATGAGAAGCACTTGCGGGATGTAAAGAAGGTGATTGAAAAACACATAGAGATTGACATAACGGCGAGCGATATGTGCAGATTTTTGGAATGGACATTCACACGGGGAAGAGGAAAAGTTGGGCAACAGCTCATCTAGCAGCAGTGGCATACGCGGTTAAGGTAGCTGGAGGGACAGATCCAACTGACAGCCCCCTAATAAAATATACATTGAGGGGATGGGCCAAAGTAGATGGGGACAAGCCAGAAACTAGGAGACCCCTGAACTTTGGGAAATTAGTTCACCTGTTAGCAGCACTTGAAGCAACATGCTCTGACACGTAAGAAACAGCATTGTTCAGGGCATCATTTGCCCTAGCATACTTCGGGTTGCTTAGAACAGGGGAACTAGTGGCACAGAACACAACAGAAGGGTATGGGCTGCTCCTGGGAGATATTACCATGGAGGAATAAGGCATGACAATATACTTAAGGAAATCCAAAACCCACCAAATAGGAAAAGGAAGGGCAATAGAGCTAAAATGCTTCAAAGAGAAGGGCCATCGCCCCAGATACATCATGCAGTCTTTTTTTAGAGAAGGATCCAAACCAAGAGGGCCAACTACTAATACACAAGGATGGGAAAGCCCTCAGCAGGTACCAATACAGGCGGTATTAAAGAAAGTGATCATGAAAGTAGGGTGGGAGCCAATGGAGTTCAGCACACACTCATTCAGAATAGGGGTGGCAACATCCGCCTGGGCCGAGGGCTTAGGAGCCAGAGGGGTCAAGAGAATTGGGATTTGGAATTCCAACTGCTTTTAAAAATATGTAAGAGAAGAACTCATATAATAAGCTCACGTTCCCTCCTCACAGATGACGGCCCATACAGATCTGCATGGATAGTGGGCCTTTCATTCGTGACCCGGGCAGGGCAAGGGATGGAAACGCAAAGCAAGGGTGCACTTCCCAAAAACAATTACCTTCAGGTGTGCACTGGGAGGACATACATGAGAGGCTGTCCGATCTAATCGGGTTCAGAGATCCCCCAGAATATTTGGTAATAAAACTGGGGGGCTACGATCTGACATGTATGGGACTGGCCAGTTGCAGAGGGACATTTGCAAATCTTTACACAACATAGCGCACTGTTGGAGGGGGACAGAAATCTTCATGTCTGAAATTGCACACGTGAGTAAATGGCATGGAGCAACATGCAGAAAGGCAGTCGAAACCTCTAGGAGGAAGCTGAACAAAGCCCTGGGGAAGTTCTTCAGGAACATAGTGTACACTTCATCAGGCACAGCCTGTCCCAGATCAACCCTGACCTGTTTCACCACAATGGGGTGCACCTGTTTCAGAAAGGAATGGAGGTGTTCACAGATAACATCTTTAGGGCACTAGAGAATAAGGGATGCAGATAAGTGTACATTTGGGGGAACCTGCACGGCCGAGGCTACCACTCAAGTGTGGCGGGACATATCTAAGTAGAGGATGCCAATTGGGCTGAGAAAAGGGAACCAGCCAAGAATAGAGGCAAAAGTCTGGCTTGCATGAACGCAAACAAAGGACTTTCCTGCAGAGCTCGAAGAACATTGGAAAGACCACTAACGAAGAGTGTAGATGAGCTCTGAAGAACAATCAACTGCTGGGAAGCATCACTCACCTCGGACACGGGGTGTCCAAAAGCATACCTGTTTTTAATTTTGTAGTTATTTTTTTAATTTTTTTATTTAATGTGTTATAGATCACAGGGAACGTTTCACATATAAAGCACAGTACACACAGTCACATCATGGCATCGACTTCACATCACATGGGCACCTTCTAGTATAACAAGCTACCAGTGCATTGAAATAGTTAATTAAGATTAGGTAATAGACTCCCAGTTAGTGAGTTTCTCATAGATTAATGTTCCCATCATGGTCACAGTCACATTCTTAACCAGGCTTTAAAACCTCATTTATATAACGTATGGCAGCCAGCAACCATTTGATGGATTTATCAGTAAAAATGCGCTGACATACGCAACCTGGATGAACCTCCTTAAAATCTTTAAAAAGGTGTCTGACGTTGCATGGTCAGTTCAGGACAAA
Source organism: Ambystoma mexicanum (assembly GCF_040938575.1). Lineage (NCBI taxonomy): Eukaryota > Metazoa > Chordata > Amphibia > Caudata > Ambystomatidae > Ambystoma > Ambystoma mexicanum. The sequence goes on from NC_090932.1 coordinate 230,011,579, forward strand.
CAAGCGTCAAGTGATATATGGTTTTAATAGAGTTTACCCTTTTACAAAATCTACAACACCTTGCGTTGTGGGAAATGCCACCATTTGCCCCCAAGATTTCATTAGTGGGGAACAGGTTCAACCGCAAGCGTAGACACTGTCCATTCCAGTATACCCCCGGACATTTCCTCAAATAATGTGACAATGAGTTGTAGGGTCTAACATCTAACAACAACGCTGAGAATAGATGGTACTTCCTAATGCGGTCAATTGTCTCAACGCAATCAGATTCCCATACTCTCTTTTTCACTTTCAATGGGTTTGTTAAGAGGTATTCCACAAGGAATCAATGGCACTTAGTGTTTCAGACACTTTGGGTGCCAGTCTTTAAGGGCGGGCAGGGACTTTCACTCTAGACCCTGCTTTAGCATCACCCAACTTGACCCCTCTTCCGCCAGATTAACCATTCGCAAGAAGTTTAGGTTTTTCCATTTCACCAAAGCTTCTATGGAAGTCAGACCCAGTTCGTACCTTAGAACCAGTATTGGCACACTGACTTGCAACTTTAAAATTCTCCTCCAAAATACTCCTTCGAGCTTGGACCATTGCTGTCTAAGGGAGAAGAATTTCCTTTTTACAGTAGAATTCACGAACAGGGATAGTTGAAAAGAACCCACATTTTTTATTTAGACAGACTGCCTGTGAGGCCAACGCAATGATCCTTTGTTTCTTTATGGCAAACTGTCTGGATCTATTGTCATTTTGGAAAATTGGGAAGCCCAAATATACAAAGAAATCCACCTTCTCTAGGGGGTTTCCACCAATGAACCACTTGAATTGTCCTCCTGCCTTTCCTGGGCCCTTTTGCATGCTGAGGATTTTTGATTTGGGGATGCTGATTGTTAAATTATTCTTTTTGGTGTACGCCTCCAATACATTTAACTGGCGCTGCAACCCGATAGGCGTATGGTCCATTAAGATCAGGTCGTCAGAGTGTAATAAATAGTTCATCGTAAATGAGTTACATTTCAGAGGAAAAAATTTAGCACTCAGAAAGGCGTCACCCAAATCGGACAGGAAGAGAATATATAAGATCTGAGCCAATAAGCAGCCTTGCTTCAGGCCTTTGATAGTGGTTAATCTGCCCTCTCTGTCCAGTCGCACACACATAGACCTATTAGTGTGTAGGGCTATTAAAATAACCAGTAGGGCAGGAAGACAACCCCATTTGTGCAGTATGGCCCATAACATGTTCCTTAGAACCATGTCAAAAGCCAGGGGGAATAAAGGTGCCATAAATAGGTTTATTTTTTGTCAGTGTCCCCTTTTTTAAAAGTTCATGCACAAAGCCGTTCATCTCAGTGCCTTCTCCCCGGGAAAACCCCGTTTGGAAAGGATCGGTCCTTCCATTCTCTTTAGCCCAGTTTTGCAGGTCTCTTAGGACGAGGCTTGTGAATATCTTGGCTGCACAATCCAATAGGGATATCGGCCTGTAGTTGGAAGTACCGAAACAGGATCCCTTTTTGAAAATAGGAACAACAATTGCCGTTAGCCACGTCTCTGGGACCGTTTACTCCCTGAGTATGGTCCGAAATATACTGTCTAGAGCCATATATTTTTTACTCCTAGAGATCACTAGTGACAGAGCTTGAAAATCCCATGATAACCCCAATCCGTCGTTCTTTTCATGACCCCAAGACCCCAATACACTCCAACTCGATGTCGCCTTCTGATTTATAGATCTCCGTATCGGGTGTATTTGAGACCGCATTTGGGCCTGCTCGGTATCTTTAATTAAGTTCCAGAAGTCATGCGAGTTTTTACTTGCCATGACCTCTAACATCTAGCAGGTGTTCCTTAGCATCAACTGATGGGGATAATGGCATAACCAAGCCTTGTAAACCACCTTCAGACGCTTCCTGCCCATCTGTTCTTCTTGAACAGCGCCTTAATTCTCTCTTTCCTAGCAAAATAACTTGATCAAATTTGTGTCTGTGTATCATTTTACCCGGTTTCCTTTTTTGTGGTTATTATTGCTGTAAATAATAATAAAAGCCTATGGCCATTTTCTATTCCACACATAATAGTATGCAGTTTTTGTAACACATTAGGGGTAAGAAAGAGAGCACGGGTGCCTGCACTACTTAGCCTAACGAGGCAGGGTGGATTTGCTGTGGCTTTGCAAGCCTCGCTTGCCTCTGAGTTGGAGTGGAACGGAGGCACGGGGGACCACAGCAGCTCACGGCCATTGGGTCTGCTGTGCTGAGAAAGTGCAGCATGTTCCGGTGGAGGGGCTGTGGTCAGATGATTCTGAATCCAACGGCATTCGGGAGGACGAGTATTACCTTTCAGCCCTGGAAGATTATTACGGGCACTCCACACACTCGGCACTGGTGGGATCTGCATTACCACCACGCCCGAAGACTATTTGGGGAAAACAATGGTGTGATCAACTGGGCGGTGCACGGCCAGTTAAGCCTCAACCTCAATAACAAGAGTATGCAGGGTCAGGCTAGAGTGGCGATTGGAGCATGTATAGCAGAGCTGCTTAGCACAAATGTGCGCCCCTGATTGTGCACACATACAAGTTATGTACTACTTCGTACAAGCTGATATCGGACCTGGCATAGCTGGACTGAACAACAGTAATGAAAGGTTGTTGTCCCCAGCTTGAATCCCCCACACAAGACTAGCACACAGCAGATAGACAATGTAGACAGCAAATTTTGCATTATGTATGCAATATCTACCGTAGCTTGCCCATGTCCTGCCAGAGACCCGCACACCCTCTACAATAGAGAGAGGTTCCTGTGGAGGAGTTTACCTATATGCCACATTCCTCTGACATAGGGCCCACATACTGAAAACATGTGCAACCCTAATCTATGCTGCGGAAGCACGGTGCTCAGAGGCGTTGCTAGGGGGGGCTGAGGTGGCTATAGCCCCAGATCTTTTGGTTGTAGCCCCGGATAGAAGCTCAGGGGTTACAACCAAAAAGGCTAGCTAGCCCCCAGTCCCGACAGTCCCAATATTAGCGTAGCCCCGGGTCTTTTCCAGATCTAGTAACACCCCTGACGGTGCTCAACATGCCATGATATGCCTGGTGAAATTGAAAGCGATGGCCAATGGCAAAACTGTGTATGTTGCTGATCTGACAGCTGCTATATCCTTTTGCGAAAGAACTGACTAAGAAACAGGGTAGCAATCAACCCACTTGATGGAATGTGTATTCCATGTTCAGAATACACATTCCATCAAGGAATATAACCACTGTCTTCTGGCAAAACTAGACCAGAAGATATGCAATGGAAGCTGTCTCATAAAGCTAGAATTCTACTGGGAGAATTTAACATAGGTCGACCAGTGTTCGTAAGTGAGCTCTCACCCACCCCCAGTGCAAATCTTGCATAGAATTATTAACCAATGTTTATGGTTAAGGGGAAAATAGTCAGTATGTTTTTGGTATCTGCCCGGGGTGGGGGAATTTTAGGGGAAAATGTTAATAACATCTCAGAGGGCTTAGTGATATTATCCCTTTAGGGGTCCACTCGAGGGTAGGCGAATGTACAAGAAACATTGGGCAGAGGCTTACCTATATTTATGTTGCAGACCTTCTAATGGCACTAAACAATGGTACATATGTCAACTGAACTAAACGTAATGTCCTGGAATGTCAGGGCTATGAGGAGCTCAAAATAATTTAGACAAATCTTCCTTGCGTGAAACGCTGCAAAGCTAATATCAGAATGCGCAAAGAAAGTCACTTAGGTATGGACGACCGTCTCCCAGAGACCAAGGGCCGGGGCGTACATCTCTATGGCTTCCCATACGCAACAAACTCCAGAGGGGTAGCAATCTACATACACATATCCATTCACTTAAGACTGCACAATAAGCAGTCAGGTGAGATGGGAAGATTGCTACTTCTAGCCAGAGAAATGCTTAACACCAAATTGGGGTTATTAAATATCTATGCCCTGAAAATTTACTCCCCAGACTTCTTTACCTTAGGTTTGCAACATCTACACAAACATATAAATTATGAAATACTATGGCCCAGGCATTTCAATTGTGCATTGAAGCTAGAACTAGACAGGATACACTCCCCACAGCAAGTACTACCTAAAGTGACGAGAGCAAGGCAGGGCATTATTATGACATGTACAATACATGGAGGACAAAGAATCCAATCAGTAAAGAATATACATACTATTCCCACATATATAAATCAAGCTCTTGAACCGACTATATTATGGTGTCAGTGAACATTTTAAAACATACCATAGCAACCTCCATACTTCCAAGAACACTCTCTGACCACTCTTCAAATCTACTGACATTTGAGCTAACACCAGCCATTACAATGACCAATATGGCAATTTAAGGGGGACTCCAGTAGAGATCCCCTTTTTAGGAATGAAGTAGCTCGGGAAATTGACCATTTCTACACCCATAAAGAAGAATCAGTAGACGATTTCAACACAGTGTGGGAGGCATTCATGGTATATATCACGCAAATATGCATTGCTGGAGAAAGGGGTATACTGAAATCTGTCCGGCATACACTCAAAGGCCTAGAAAAAGATGTACAAATGTTAGAGAACTAACTACTCAAGAATGTCGACATGACTATCTTAGCTCAAATCCACAACACTAAAATGAGTTCACAAAATTTGCAGAGAGAATTTAACTTCCTTGAATGCACACACACAGCAAGAAAATATGGGGAAAACAATTGACTGAGCAGAACGCTGGCATGGGCAATACAACAAGAAAAAAGGAACATAGACATAGTTGAGGTGGAGGACAATAACAGCACCCTTGTCAGAGAAAACAAAGGTATTCATTAGGAAATAAGCCATGAGCATAGTGTATTACCTCTTCAGGTAAGTGCCTGAGCGAAGCAAGGGGCTTATTGCTATTAGTACCCCAGCCCATAAGACCGGGGTACTAAAAGCAATATTTTTCTGGCTCTGGCGTTTCACAGCTGAAAAAAAGAAAGAAAAAAATGGCCGCCAAGGAAGGGGAAACGATGTCCGTTCTCCCATTCAATGGTGACGATTTAAAAAAAGTTTAAAAATAAGGTAAGCAAACAAAATGGCCACAATGGAACGGGAGAAGGGACTACAAATAGTCAATTTTCCATTTCCATGACGGCCATTAAAAAAATAGAAAAAAGTAAAGAAAGAAAATGGTCACCATGGAAAGGAGAGAAGGTACTACATTAGTCCCTTCTTCCTTTCCATTGCGGCGTGTCGCAGATAGGGAGCGGACATGCTGGAGATATAAGGGATCCCAGGTTGTCCGCTCCCAAAAAGGATCCAAAAGAGGAAGGTAAGTGGGGGGTGGGGGGGAGTTTGTGGATTGGGAGGGGGAGTGGAGGGGAGCACTTTCCTTTTTTCCCGCTGTGGAAGATGGAGGCCTCCAGCCCTGAGGAGACTCAGAGCGGTGGGAATGTCCAGTTCCGAGACTCCTCATTGGCTGGGAGGCTGCCACCCCAAAGCTAATAATAGAATATTCACCGACTACTGCACCTAAACTATGCAAAGCAACTACAGCAATCATAAATAACTTTCTGGACAAGTTTTCATTAGGGTGGTTAGGAACGGAAGCAGATACACAAGGAACAACAAAGCTCCTGGACATGATGGACAAACCTCCCAATTTTTAAAGGAATATGTGGAAGAACTGACCACATATCTTCTTAAAATGTACAATTCCCTAATAAAGGGTATGTTGCCGGATACATGATCATCATGCTGCTTAAACCCAATATAATCCCCCTTAAATGCATACCCTATCCCTCATAAACACAGATAATAATATGTTGGCACAGATTCTACCCAATCTCCTTCTACCATTAATGCCCACCTTAATACTGAACAGCCAGGCTGGCTTTATCCCAGGACAATCAACACAGAATAACCTTATGAGACTATTTGCCCTAATAAATCATATTGACCCATAGATCCTGGCAGTCATGGCCACATTGAATGCAGAGAAGGCTTTTGGCTCGATCGAATGGCCCTTCCTGTTTGAAGTATTGAAAAGAACACCTTGGAAGTACTCCAAAGGTACTGTTGTGCTGTGGGCTCTGGCAGTTGGAGGCTCTGGCTGCTGGCTGCTGCAGTGTGTATAGAGGATTGTTGCTGTCTTCCAGTGCGCTCGTGTTCCATGCGCAAGAGGAAGGTTACGTGATGCGAAACACCGAACTACAAAAACCAGTGTAATTATCAGAGACTGTTAAAATTCTAAGTGTTGCTACCTGACTCGTTAAAAGGCCTGCTTCTTGTGAACTGCTTCTTGTGGACTGGGCTTTGGTCTCGTGTTTTGGTGGGTGGGAGTCAATTCTACGCTAACGTGATACTCACGTACTACTTTTAGTTCTTTCCTCTCTAGATTCATTTCTGTGCTGACTTAGGACTTCGCCCTCTGGTATTCTGCCCGCCCTCCTCCCAGCCTACTTAGCACCCAGTGCGCACCCCGGAAGTACTCCGAAAGTACTGTTGTGCTGTTAGGCTGGAAGGGTGGGGGTTGGTTGGAGCCGTTAGTCTACCCGTACTGTACAGTGGGCACCTTGGTTGGCAGTCTCTCGTGGCTGCTGCATGAAGGTAGAAATCTGAAGCCACAGTTTAAGTTGGCATTGTGTTCAAATCGGTGTGGACCCCAACTGTATCTTGCCCCTCGCTAGCCTGCTGGCAAGAGGAAGTGTGAGTTTGGCGAAAGCCGGTTGCCCAAACCAACACATTGCATGGATCTAACCTAAAGCAAATACGGGGTTTGTGTTTTTGCCTGTGTTGAACTGTAGTGTCAGTAGGGGCTGGGTGTGTCGAGGCTGTTCTCGAATTATGGTGAACACTTGAACTGGGCACTTGTATTTCATTTTTGTATTTTTGCTTTTGGGGTCTGTGAGTGAAGTTTCCATGAAGTCCATAGTAAGTCTCTTTTTGAGAGTTTAAATTAACTATATCTACTCAGCTACTCTAGTAAGGCAACTAAGAGTCTTTGCCTGTCGTTGGTAGTTTGTAATTGCGGGCCCAGGTTCTGAGACTGAGAGTCTAGCATCATAATGGTGAATGGTCTCCGCAGTGGCCGGAAAATCCATGAATCACCGATGGTGTGCGATGGGGAATTAGCATCGCTTCATTCCGATGCCTCTGGTTGATTCTCTTTATGTTCACGCTCACAGGGGGTCCTCATCGGAGCGAGGTCCCCGATGTGTGAGGAGGGGCCCCATTTGATGTGTGAGGAGGTCCAACATGTTTGTGCAGCCACCGATAGTGTGTCTATAGCTAGTTCTCCGAAAGAGCAACTCATGAAAGGGTCGATTGAAATGCCTGTACCCTTAAAAACCTATAAGCTTATTGAAATGAATAAGAGTGATAATATGACAGGAATTGGTCCTCCGACTGTAATAGAAGCTCCACTGATTCAGGGAGACTATTACCTATTAAGCCATGTGGGAATTGAGTCTACGTGCCCTAAGTTTACTGATGTATCCATGATTGTGCCGGTGATAGAGGCAGAGCTGGGGAAACGTATGAGGTTTTCTCTGGGCCCCTCTACCCCAGTGACGCAAAGCAGATATGGAATGGAGAATTTCTATATGTTTAGCAATATGGCAGAGAGAAACCCAAGAGAGGAGAGGCGTGGTGTAACAGGAAACTACAAGGGGGATTACTCCAGTAATGATTTTGGCACTATAAAATCTAGCTCACCATCTGATGTGTTAACCAATCCGGTTCAGATGGGAGAACTGTCTTTGTCTGATCATGAATTGGTAATGTTTTCATCCTCCCAAAACCCTGAGGTACGGCCATTCGAAGTGGGCAAGCCGTTGGATCATCAGTTTTCAGATCTAGAAGCTCTGGATAAAGAGTTTTCGGTGATGACTAGACTCCTGAATCTGCTGGACAGGGGCCATGAGCAGACCCATTGCGAACTTGCCGTCCTGAAGGGTGCTCTCGCAGAGGTGTTAACTAAAATAGGTAAGATCGAAGGATTTCTATTTGCATGTGAAGCCGTGGCCATTTTGACGGCAGTTAGAAAGAAACAAACTGTAGAAAAAGTGGATTTGGCAACTCAAACCCTAACTGATCCTAGGATGGTAGGTGAGGATATTAGGTCCTTTGCTGTTTTGGCGCGTGAATCACTTGAAGGGGGAGAGTAAGAATGAATGTGTGCCCTCAGAAATTTTGCAGGCGGTGAAAGCCAATGCAGCGGCCATTCAGCAGCTAATCAAAGAACTTAGACCTGTTCTGGCTAATGAAAATGAACAGGTACGGGGTACTAACTGTCAATTGGGTCAGGATGGCCGTCAGGCATTCAATGAGTCCACAGATAGCCCTTCAGACCTCACAAATCTAATCGACCTGGACGGAGATCTAATGGTCCACAATGGGCACCCGGCTGCGGAGATGCCCATCATGGAACCTGATTCCTGCCCTAATGTTGTTCTTAGTAGGAAACAACACAAACTGGCGGCAAAGGCCCAAAAGAGAAAGTATCATCAGGCTAGGAATCTCAGTGCAGCTATGAAAAAGGGTGGGAATGATTTTTTAAAACATAATGACAAACCCACCCCTTTACTTAATATCACCATACATTCATCAATAGAGGAAGAGGTAATTGACCTTCAACAATTAGACCCAGAATCTAAGATGCTACTGAACCCAGAGAGACCGCCCAAGGCTTCCATAATTGATTCCAAAGGGAAAGCCAAAAAGAAAAACAATAGGAATGGTCGACAACTTTCAGGGAGAAGCGACACTGCTGCTGGGGGGCCGATAAAGAATGTATCTCCAGGGCTAGGCAAGCACAAACAATTGGATTTTCTGAATTTGCATATAAAAAAAGCCTATAACACTATCAAAGGAGCGGGCGGTCTCAACCCTGCTAATCCGCTGACGAGGGGTAAAGTGCAGCTGGCCCCTTCCCATAGTGATGTGAATGTAGAAGCCTGCACTATTCCCTTTGGAATTCTGGGTGGAGAAAGTGTAGTTGTTCCTCCTACGCTTCCCCCAAAGGCTTTGGTGAATGCGCCGAGGGTTGACGGCTCTAATGTTGGGCCAGAGGCTCACGGTACGGCTGGTACCATGGAGGAAGGACCAAGCTTGACCTTAGATATGCCATCGATCATTGGCTGGGAATGTAAGACATCAAGTAATGGGAAAGCAAGCTTAAATTGATCCTTGATATTAAAGGCATTTCAGGCCATACCATCTCTGACAACTATTAGATCTGACGACATTGATTGGGTCCGCCTATCCTCCAATAACCACACCAGGATGATATGTGGGTATCACTCACACATCATTATGAAATTGATTTGGCCCCAAAGATGGGATTTCGAATTGCTTGGTATAACTCCACACATATTTTGCACAGAGACACAAGCAAAAACCTTTGTGGAGCAAGCGCCACCCAGGCCGGTGTTACCGGTAGGGCGAAATTTGGGTAATGATTCTGCTCCACTCGGTGATGAGCTATTTAGGCAATTCATGACCTTTGCTGCAGTCTTTGCTGGTTCAAGGGGCTCCCAGACTCAGGTGCCCATTCCCGCTGAAGGTTATTAGAGTAAGGGACTGGGTATGACACTTATGTCGTGGAATGTATGTGGTCTGAATAACTTTAGATTATGGGCTGCACATCTTGACGAGAAGTCCCGCCCGGAGAGTGTGTTAATTCAAGAAACTATGCATTTGGAGCAATTAGAGGTTGATGGTTACCACACATATACTCAGCCGGCAGTGAAGGAAGAATTGGGGAGTCCTTCAGGTGGTCTAGCTATACTGATAGACAAAGCAGTAGAATCTCCTCAGTATTAGTTTTAGCAGAGTATTCTATTCTAGCAGTTCATATAAGCTTCCCTGGCAAAGTCCTGAGTGAGATCCTGGTTATTTGTCTCTACTGGAATAAAGCGGTTGTATCATATCTAGAAATATCCAACCAACTAGATAAAATTCTTGAGGATGCCCACTCTCACGATCCTGGCATCAAGGTCATTGTGGGGGGAGACTTTAATGCAACTTGCACAGAGGTGGTTGATGCATGTAATCCGCCACTTTACCACGTGGGTTTGATCTCCAGACTTAATGGGAAGAGATGGGTGGAATATTTCCTTGCATGGGACATTCAATTAGTGCCTTCAAACTCAGGGCTGTTTGCTCACACTTGGTCACGTGGGCCATATCGCTCACAGATTGACCATTTTTTCGTCTCCACCTCTCTCCTGTGTAACATTGACAGGATGCTTATATGTTATCTTGCTTTGGGTGAACATTTAGCCCTGAACATAATCCTGAATGAGTGCGTAAGGCGCTTTCCCTGTAACTCTGCACTAAGTCTAGTTGTATCTGACCGCCCCTTTACCTCTGTGAGGTGGGATTTCAAACTATGTCATAGGTTGGTGTCCCATCTAGGGGAGGACCCTTTAATCACTTTCCACATTGATCATACAGGTGTAGGTTGTGTACAGGCTGAACGCCAAAATAACATGAGAATTGTAGGATATGATATGATATGATATGATATGGTATTTGTAACGCGCCTATACACAAGTGTTTCAAGGCGCGACGAGGCAGGGAGGGAGGGAAACAAGGGGAAGACAGACAAACGATCCTACTAGGCCAGGTGTCATTCAGATCGCGCAAGTGCAGAGGTAAGGGGAAAAGGAGAAAGTGCAAGGAGAGGAGGTGGGGGGGAAGTGCAGTACAAGGTAAGTAGCGTAATAAAATAACAAATAATAAATAATAAATAATAAATAAAAAGGGCCCGCTGGTGGCAAGTGCGAGGTAAGTGCAGAGCAAGTGCTGGGAAGGGGGGCTGTAGGGATACAGTGACAGTCCCACAGTGCAGGGGGAGCCAGGGAGGCAGTGCAAGTGGAGAGTGGCTGGGCCCTGGACCGAGGTCGCTGAGAGTGGCCCAGATGCAGGTTTAGTGCAGAATTCAGTGGGGAGTTAAGCAGGTTTAGCAGGGGAGAGGGAGAGAGAAGGCAGAAGCGAAGAGGAAGGTTTTGAGGTACTTCCGGAACCGGAGATGGTTCTCCTCAAGTTTCAGGGAGGCAGGAAGGCTGTTCCAGAGGGAGGCCCCTGCTGCGGAGAGAGATCTACCCCCAGCTCGTTGCTTCGAGAAGCGGCTGACCATGAGGGAGTTGGAGACGGATGAGCGAAGGGCTCGTGAAGGAAGATATTTAGGAAGAGAGAGTTGAAGGTATTTAGGCCCCAGGCCCCAGAAGGCCTTGTGAACAATGCAGAGGGTTTTGAACTTAATCCTCGCAGCCACTGGGAGCCAGTGAAGAGATTTCAGTCCTGGAGAGATACGGTCCCTGGGCTTGAGGCCAAGGACAAGTCTCGCAGTTCTGTTCTGGATAAGTTGCAGAGGGCGGAGAGTGGAGGCAGGCAGATTAAGATAGAGGCTGTTACAGTAGTCCAGCCTAGAGAGAACCAGGGCTCGGGAGACAGTGAGCTTCTGGGGGAAGGAGAGGAAGGGAAGAATACCTCTGAGGAGGTGCAGCTGGTAGTGTGACTTCTTAGAGACGTCAGATATATGAGGAGAGAAGGAGAGTGTGGAGTCAAAGATGACCCCAAGGTTTTTAGCCTTGCAGGTAGGGGCGGGAAGGGGGCCAAGGGAGGCCGGCCAGAGAGCTGCAGGGAAGGAGGGAGTGGGTGTGCCGATGAGTAGAATCTCAGTCTTACTGGCGTTAAGGCAGAGGTCATTGGCGGCACACCATTCCTGGATAGCAGACAGACAGTCGGAGATGAGGGAAGGAGAGGAGGAGGCCGAGGGTAGCCTGAAAATGAGCTGGGTATCGTCCGCATAGCACTGGAAGTGGGGGCAGAGAGCGGCGATGCGGTGGGCAAGGAGTGCCAGATATTGGTTGAAAAGCCAGGGAGAGAGGATGGATCCCTGGGGGACACCACAGGTGGAGAAAAAGATGTCAGAGAGGAAGAGGCCATTTGGACCTGGGAGGGTCGACCGGAAAGGAAAGAGGTCAGCCATGCCAGAGCCTGACCAGTGATACCCAGGTTATCACGGAGACGGTTGAGCAGGATGGCATGGTTGACAGTGTCAAAGGCAGAGGAGAGATCGAGCAGAATGAGAACGCAGGGAGTGTTGGAATCGAGGTTCAGGAGTTGGCCCTAGCACAAAAAGAAAGAACGAAAGTGCCTAGTCATCGTCACAGTTATAACATCTCAGTGGCGAACCTACGCACTGCAAAAAGGAAAGAATTACGAGCCTTGGGCTCAGTGAAACTCGATTGGAATATCTACCAACAACTGAAACACAGAATTAACCAACAGTATCGTAATAGGATCAAGATAATGAAATATGAATTGCTGTTGGGCGACAATCAGAGGATGCTTTGCCATCTATTAAATTATGATACGAGACAGGTTTGGTCCATGTAGAGAGCCATGGCTGATCCTGGTGAGCCTATTAAGGAAGCAGCGGCTGTAGCAGATACCTGGGTAACATTCATATACAACAAAAACGCCCTTCCGATTAGATTTGCCAGTGCTCCTGTGGTCGATTTTCAAACTCTGATCTTGAGAATTTCTCTGTGGTCGATAGAAGACATCATCAGGGCTATACGAACGATTAAGAGCTCCCGTGCGCCAGGTCCTGACGGGATTCCTCTGTGTTTGGTTAAGTCTGACACAATCCTGTGGGGTGAGATATTACAAACCAAATACAATAGCATTTACCAGACAGGAGTCATCCCGCCATCTTGGTGTGCTGCCATTATTATCCCTATATATAAAAAAAAGAGTTGGGATGACGCTAACAATTTTAGGCCCATTGCCCTGATGCATGTAATAGAAGGCCCAATCCCAACGTTTTTTTGATAACGGGGGAGCAATTTCTCAAAGAAGGGATGGGTCACGAGAGAATATATGGGTGTGTCAGAGAACTGGCACTAGAGAAACGCTTACCCCTCACTACTCTAACCTCAAAGATAGGTTGGAAAGCTTCTTATCACACATATATATATATATTTTTATATATTTTCAAAACCGCATTGGTCTGTAAAGACAGCAATTATATCAAGAGGCATATGCATACATACAAGTAATTTTAATGGGGAATGTCAAATATATTTAAAAAGACAAATGAAAGATACAGTGCTCAGTGTCTAAAACAGGTAAGACCAGGCTTTTAAATAACAAAAAGCCAGAAGAAAAACAAACATACAGGATGAAGTAGCTTAATATACTTTCTGATCCTAATACACAATTTGTACAAAATGGCTAAAATTAGGCATTTGATGAGATACAAAATGTCGACATGTTTCGGCCAATGATCAGATAGGACAGTTTCTCAAATGTCCATCCAAGAGATAAATGTAGCGGCCATCATCAGGACAGGACATTTCTTCAGGATGAGCCTTATGGACAATTTACTATTGACATCAACAATCTAAAAAGATACATATATATACAGTTAGTCATCAGACATTAGACATTGACTTACACAGTAAAAAAATTAATCTTCCTTGTATAACCTCAGATATATAAACACAAGACTTATAGTGGCTGTCTATTTGATTTGTAAAAACTCTGTAGGTAAAATATCCAAGTATATTCTATCTACAGGATAGTTTATCTACCGTGTTCACCATGGACCGCAGTTCACATACCCTTGTGTGACATATATGAAAAATCCAACCCTTACCAATAACTCCTAGGTCAAGTGTGATCGACAAAGTGAAGAAATGGACCAGATTGATCCATTTGGGGACAGACATGTCACCATAATGTCTAATTATTAGTCATCTAGTTAATTTATGGCATCATCTATGTAAATAGATAGGCAATAGCCGGTCATTTTTAATTGGTTCTCTTTCTATTAATAATATCATTTATCAGGTTCTTTCATACCAGAGGACATTGTTCAATTGAAACACCAGGACGCGAAAACAATGTGTTCATGCAACCAAAAAACCAAAGAACAAAAAACTTACTTCCGGATGTGACCGGATGAAGATCTCACTAAGCATCAATTAGCACATCCGGAGTGCAGCTAGAAAGCGGCGTTATAGTGTTAGATTTGTAAGATATCCTGAATCAAATACAGGAAGAAGGTAGTATTTTAATCTTACAGTCTTGTTAGACCTGAACATACTTATTAACAGGCAATATTTCTATATACCTTTTCACGGGGTCTTCATATATACTGTGAAGAGGCGATCGGAAAATTAATATCAACCGCTAAGACCCTGGTAGAAAACAAATCCGTATGGTCGAGGGAGTATTGTCCAGGTCGTGTGCAGGCAATCTGTCATAATACAGAGCACAGAAAAACTAGTCAGACCACACGCTATTCACAAGAACAAACTTGTCACTGTGAAGTATATGGAATACGGGTGCTTACCTTGCACTCCTCAGTTACGAGATGAACGATCCTCTCGCCGCAGTCGTGTTGTGGAGAATAATGAGCAACAGCCATGCAAACGGCGAGATTAAATAGGTCTCGCCGTTGACGTCACGACAGGCGGGGACTCATTTTAAAGATACAGTGTTATATCGGCCTGAGCCGTGTGTCACTGCACACTGTCAATACAGGCAAGGCTCTCTACGGGAGGCCCCCGAAGCTGTGGGGGAACTATACCCAGAGGACTAAAGTGGCCCAAAGTGACCCCTAGGCGGAAATCCGCCAGAGGAAGCCCCAGATCGCGCATCCATAACGGGGGACAGCTGTCGGGTGGCCAATCAGGGGTCTCAGGGAGAAAGAAAATGAGACAAAAAAGAAGAGGGGTGTGGATATCCAACATCCTCATCAGTAATCCGAGTTATGTTATTAAACTATTCCATTCCACAGATGAATTTAGACCGTGGTTAACCGTATTCAGATTATATATCAGCCTTTGTTCAGCTAGGCTCAGGGCTAAGTCTCTATTACCACCTCTAGGGGAGGGTAAGATTTTTTGAATGACAAACCATTTTAGATCGGTATAGTTGTGTTTTGCCGCAATATAGTGAGAAACCAGGGGTTTGTTCTCAATTTTATTCTTCAGACACGACCTGTGTTCACAAATTCTAAGCCGTACAGCGCGGCTCGTTTTTCCTATGTATAATAAATTACATGGGCATTTAATGCCATAAATAAGCCAATCTGAGGCACAGTTGGAAAAGTGTTTTAAATTCCATGTTCTGCCATTTAGTTCAATCGACTTACAATTGGATGTCAAAGCGCACACTGAACAATGGCCACATTTAAAATGTCCTACTACCGGTGGAAGATTCCACAGAGTAGTTTGTGATGTAGGTGGACATATAACTGGATAAGTGTGGACCAAACGGTCTTTTACATTTTTTTGCCGTTTAAAAGCGAACCTGGGTTGGGCAGGGCAAAATTCTTCCGTAGTCAGGATATGCCACTGTTGTTTGATTATTTTACGTAAGGCATTGCTAATAGGGCTAAACGTGCTCACACACGTTAATCTATCTTCTGTAGTTGTTGGCTCCCGGTGAAGGCATCGATTTCTATTGGCATATTTAGCTCTTTTATATGCTCGATTGATACATTTTTTGGGGTAGCCTCTAGTGGATAGACGTAATTTAAGGTCTTTACTTTCTCGGATAAAATCCCCGAGATCCGTACAGTTTCTTCTTAGTCTTAAGAATTGCCCAATGGGTAGATTTTCTCGTAGACTCAGGGGATGGAAACTGTTATATCTGAGGAGTGTGTTTTTGTCCGTAGATTTGCGGTAGAGGCTAGTGTTCAGAGTGCCTTCTGCAGTTTTGAAAATGGAGAGATCCAGAAACGGAATGATGGTTTTGTCGAACGTCATGGTAAATTTGATGTGTGGATTATGATTGTTTAGCCATTCTAGAAAGGAGTAAAGGCAAGGGAGATCCCCCTGCCAAATCATAAACACGTCGTCTATATAGCGAAGCCATTTAAGGATGTTATCTTTAAAAGGATTGGATGGATTATATATGGAGATGCTTTCGAAATGGTCCATGAATAAATTTGCCAGATCTGGCGCAAACGTCGCACCCATGCTTGTCCCATGAATTTGTTTATAAAAAGTCCCTTCATAAAGAAAGAAGTTTTCAGTCAGGGCAATTTTAATGCACTCCATGATAAATGGTGTAGGTACTTTTGACAATGTGTCCGTCCGTTTATTCAGAAAAGTCTCCATAATCATTAAGCATTCTCCCTGTGGAATGCTTGTATAGAGAGCAGTTACGTCTAAAGTGACTAAGAGATCTGTCATGTTGAGCTGAAGTTCAGATATTAAATTAATCATGCTAGTGGTGTCTTTTACATAAGAATTCATTTTTAACACAAAAGGTCTCAAAAAATAGTCGGCGTAGATGGAAAGTGGCTCGAGAATGGAGTTGATGGCTGATACAATCGGTCTACCCGGTGGAATACGCTCGTTTTTATGAATCTTCGGGAGGAGGTAAAAAGCAGGAATTGTGGGTGATGTTTTTATGAGAAACTGATATTCATCATGATCGATCCATTCCTCTTGTAAGGCATGATCCATCAGGCTTTTGATTTCTTCCCGAATGGACCCCGTAGGGTCATGGTTCAGTTTACGATAAAATACTGGGTTATTAAGTTGAAGATTGACCTCTGTGGAGTACAATGTAGTATCCCATAGAACAATACCTCCGCCTTTGTCAGCGGGTTTTATTAAGAATGCCGGGTTCTTTTGTCAGTTTCTCATAAAAACATCACCCACAATTCCTGCTTTTTACCTCCTCCCGAAGATTCATAAAAACGAGCGTATTCCACCGGGTAGACCGATTGTATCCATCTACGCCGACTATTTTTTGAGACCTTTTGTGTTAAAAATGAATTCTTATGTAAAAGACACCACTAGCATGATTAATTTAATATCTGAACTTCAGCTCAACATGACAGATCTCTTAGTCACTTTAGACGTAACTGCTCTCTATACAAGCATTCCACAGGGAGAATGCTTAATGATTATGGAGACTTTTCTGAATAAACGGACGGACACATTGTCAAAAGTACCTACACCATTTATCATGGAGTGCATTAAAATTGCCCTGACTGAAAACTTCTTTCTTTATGAAGGGACTTTTTATAAACAAATTCATGGGACAAGCATGGGTGCGACGTTTGCGCCAGATCTGGCAAATTTATTCATGGACCATTTCGAAAGCATCTCCATATATAATCCATCCAATCCTTTTAAAGATAACATCCTTAAATGGCTTCGCTATATAGACGACGTGTTTATGATTTGGCAGGGGGATCTCCCTTGCCTTTACTCCTTTCTAGAATGGCTAAACAATCATAATCCACACATCAAATTTACCATGACGTTCGACAAAACCATCATTCCGTTTCTGGATCTCTCCATTTTCAAAACTGCAGAAGGCACTCTGAACACTAGCCTCTACCGCAAATCTACGGACAAAAACACACTCCTCAGATATAACAGTTTCCATCCCCTGAGTCTACGAGAAAATCTACCCATTGGGCAATTCTTAAGACTAAGAAGAAACTGTACGGATCTCGGGGATTTTATCCGAGAAAGTAAAGACCTTAAATTACGTCTATCCACTAGAGGCTACCCCAAAAAATGTATCAATCGAGCATATAAAAGAGCTAAATATGCCAATAGAAATCGATGCCTTCACCGGGAGCCAACAACTACAGAAGATAGATTAACGTGTGTGAGCACGTTTAGCCCTATTAGCAATGCCTTACGTAAAATAATCAAACAACAGTGGCATATCCTGACTACGGAAGAATTTTGCCCTGCCCAACCCAGGTTCGCTTTTAAACGGCAAAAAAATGTAAAAGACCGTTTGGTCCACACTTATCCAGTTATATGTCCACCTACATCACAAACTACTCTGTGGAATCTTCCACCGGTAGTAGGACATTTTAAATGTGGCCATTGTTCAGTGTGCGCTTTGACATCCAATTGTAAGTCGATTGAACTAAATGGCAGAACATGGAATTTAAAACACTTTTCCAACTGTGCCTCAGATTGGCTTATTTATGGCATTAAATGCCCATGTAATTTATTATACATAGGAAAAACGAGCCGCGCTGTACGGCTTAGAATTTGTGAACACAGGTCGTGTCTGAAGAATAAAATTGAGAACAAACCCCTGGTTTCTCACTATATTGCGGCAAAACACAACTATACCGATCTAAAATGGTTTGTCATTCAAAAAATCTTACCCTCCCCTAGAGGTGGTAATAGAGACTTAGCCCTGAGCCTAGCTGAACAAAGGCTGATATATAATCTGAATACGGTTAACCACGGTCTAAATTCATCTGTGGAATGGAATAGTTTAATAACATAACTCGGATTACTGATGAGGATGTTGGATATCCACACCCCTCTTCTTTTTTGTCTCATTTTCTTTCTCCCTGAGACCCCTGATTGGCCACCCGACAGCTGTCCCCCGTTATGGATGCGCGATCTGGGGCTTCCTCTGGCGGATTTCCGCCTAGGGGTCACTTTGGGCCACTTTAGTCCTCTGGGTATAGTTCCCCCACAGCTTCGGGGGCCTCCCGTAGAGAGCCTTGCCTGTATTGACAGTGTGCAGTGACACACGGCTCAGGCCGATATAACACTGTATCTTTAAAATGAGTCCCCGCCTGTCGTGACGTCAACGGCGAGACCTATTTAATCTCGCCGTTTGCATGGCTGTTGCTCATTATTCTCCACAACACGACTGCGGCGAGAGGATCGTTCATCTCGTAACTGAGGAGTGCAAGGTAAGCACCCGTATTCCATATACTTCACAGTGACAAGTTTGTTCTTGTGAATAGCGTGTGGTCTGACTAGTTTTTCTGTGCTCTGTATTATGACAGATTGCCTGCACACGACCTGGACAATACTCCCTCGACCATACGGATTTGTTTTCTACCAGGGTCTTAGCGGTTGATATTAATTTTCCGATCGCCTCTTCACAGTATATATGAAGACCCCGTGAAAAGGTATATAGAAATATTGCCTGTTAATAAGTATGTTCAGGTCTAACAAGACTGTAAGATTAAAATACTACCTTCTTCCTGTATTTGATTCAGGATATCTTACAAATCTAACACTATAACGCCGCTTTCTAGCTGCACTCCGGATGTGCTAATTGATGCTTAGTGAGATCTTCATCCGGTCACATCCGGAAGTAAGTTTTTTGTTCTTTGGTTTTTTGGTTGCATGAACACATTGTTTTCGCGTCCTGGTGTTTCAATTGAACAATGTCCTCTGGTATGAAAGAACCTGATAAATGATATTATTAATAGAAAGAGAACCAATTAAAAATGACCGGCTATTGCCTATCTATTTACATAGATGATGCCATAAATTAACTAGATGACTAATAATTAGACATTATGGTGACATGTCTGTCCCCAAATGGATCAATCTGGTCCATTTCTTCACTTTGTCGATCACACTTGACCTAGGAGTTATTGGTAAGGGTTGGATTTTTCATATATGTCACACAAGGGTATGTGAACTGCGGTCCATGGTGAACACGGTAGATAAACTATCCTGTAGATAGAATATACTTGGATATTTTACCTACAGAGTTTTTACAAATCAAATAGACAGCCACTATAAGTCTTGTGTTTATATATCTGAGGTTATACAAGGAAGATTAATTTTTTTACTGTGTAAGTCAATGTCTAATGTCTGATGACTAACTGTATATATATGTATCTTTTTAGATTGTTGATGTCAATAGTAAATTGTCCATAAGGCTCATCCTGAAGAAATGTCCTGTCCTGATGATGGCCGCTACATTTATCTCTTGGATGGACATTTGAGAAACTGTCCTATCTGATCATTGGCCGAAACATGTCGACATTTTGTATCTCATCAAATGCCTAATTTTAGCCATTTTGTACAAATTGTGTATTAGGATCAGAAAGTATATTAAGCTACTTCATCCTGTATGTTTGTTTTTCTTCTGGCTTTTTGTTATTTAAAAGTCTGGTCTTACCTGTTTTAGACACTGAGCACTGTATCTTTCATTTGTCTTTTTAAATATATTTGACATTCCCCATTAAAATTACTTGTATGTATGCATATGCCTCTTGATATAATTGCTGTCTTTACAGACCAATGCGGTTTTGAAAATATATAAAAATATATATATATATGTGTGATAAGAAGCTTTCCAACCTATCTTTGAGGTTAGAGTAGTGAGGGGTAAGCGTTTCTCTAGTGCCAGTTCTCTGACACACCTATATATTCCATTGCCCTGATGGACACATCTGCCAAAATGTCCACTCATCTGTTACTTGCGACACTTCAGCATTATATTGTCTTACTTGATGTGTTGCCACGATCACAAATAGGTTTTCGCAAGCATATGGGATGTCCGCTAAATGCTACCATTGCGGCCCATGTGTATGCACAAACCAAATCCTCACATACTGGTCCTACCTATATCGCTGCACTGGATCTTACTTCCGCTTTCGACACGGTCATACGCTCAGTCCTATGGGAGAAGATGTTAGCTTTGGGCTTCCTGTGCTACTTGGTAGTCATCATTGCTCTTCTCCACAAAAACACAAACTATAGGATCAGGTTGGCAAAGGAGGGGGCTATGACCGACTCGATACCAACTGAAGTAGGCCTTAAGCAGGGATGCAACCTGGCCGCTGTTCTTTTCAATCTCTATTTATCGAACCTGGAATCAGCCTGGTGTGATGCAGTCATATTTCCGGTCAAGTTGGGCCGGTTAGCAATAAACTGGTTGGGCTTTGCAGACGATTTACTTTTTATGGATCGCACACCTCTTGACCTACAGTCGAAACTAACATCGTTCCAGCACTATGCCCTTAAGAACAATCTACAGGTTAATCCAGTGAAGTCCTTCATTATCGTATTTGCGGATGGTAAGAGAGCTACAGCCAAATTCACGTGGTCACTTAACAAGGTCATCATACCCAAGGTGCCCTCAGTAAGATACCTAGGATACCAGCTTGCATCCAATTATTCGATAGCCATGTGGAAAGAGGTTATTAACACAAAAGTGAAGCAATTGACCTCACAAATGAAGATAATTTATCATTGTTACAGCAAATTCTCTCTGATGCCATGCATACAGTTCTACCTATTAAAAGGTGGAACCCATTATCTTGTATGCCTTAGACATCTGCACATACGACTTGGAGGAATTCCTGGATTGTGTACAGGGAATATTGTGGAAGAAGGTTCTTGGGGTAGCGATTTATATCCCAAATATAGTGATTTGCCATGAATTGGGCATCTTGCCATTGTCGGTTAAATGGTACTGACGTTTGATGAATGGCTACATTAAAATGTTGATGCCACCTAAACAGTCCCTATATGAAGATTTGGCGGGGCTTTTAAAAGAGGGGCGATTACCCTCAATCATGAGATTCAAACATAAAATGGAAAAAATCTTGGATGATACCGTGATTGCTAAAGATTAACTTGTGCTTGGTACACCAGCCTGCAAAAGGAAATTCCAAACTTTCTACTGGTGTCTTATGCTGGATAAAATGAGCAAGAGTAAGGCATTCTACGAATATGCAAAGTTTACACGAAAACTGGGTGAACGTGCACGGTACTTAGAGATCTTTCCGTGCAGTGATGCTAGAAAGGTCTACTTACGATTTAAACTGAATCAATTAATGACCAACGAAAGACTCCAATATTGGGATGACAACTAAGTTGATTCCATATCTGGTAGATGCCGTTTCTGTACCCAATCCTGTGAGCTGGAAACTCTTAAACACCTGACTATGTTCTGCCCTTTTTTTACATCCCAGCGGGCAGTCATATTTGGCTCATTTTTGCACATAGACTCCATTACATGGAAACAGTCCTGTGGGAGTGATGTATGTGGGGGACTAGTCAACGGCTTCTGCTAAGGTTAACTCAACTTTTGGTCATTATTGACAAAGCCTTGCTCATTAAAACAAAGGGGGACACGGACGAGAATAAATCCCCCTAACAATGGGGAGGGGATTGCTACCTCAGGGCCGGTTCGTGGAAGTATGGCTTAATATTGCAGAAGTGAAACCTGATGATGATGTATATTTTTATTCGATATCTTGAATTTAACTTTTTAAATATATTCGAAACTTAAATCCTGGTAAGGAGTAACTTGATTTGAATACTGAAGCTTATGTTTTAAAGTTCTGATGAAGGAACATGGCTGGTTCATATGCAACAGTAATTTCTTGTGTCTAGTGTATGAATTCTAGCTGTGTATGAGACAATATATGTAGAAGCATAGTAATGTACCTTCCTTTCATTGAAGAATTGTTTTATACTGTGATTTTAGTATGATATGAATCGAAAGAGAATTAATTAAGTCATGTATTTTTATGTTGTTTTATAAAAGAAATCATTTTTGTAAAGGTTTTGTTAAACCATAAACAATAAAACATTTTTTTAAAAGAACGGGAACCTGAAATGGATACAACTGCTATATACCAAAAAACAAAATGGTAGAAAGCACATCTTGAGTAGAAATGTTTTTTTAGGAGTATCTTAATCGTAAAGGGTGCAAGGGAAAAAAGCAACCCTGGCACTAGGTTGCATCAACATATGAACAAACAAAAAGTGCCCACAATCAGTGGGACTCTCGCGTCCCACGCACACCTATAATAACTGGACAGCAGTCAACATTTACATTTCTAATTAAAGAACTTGAATAGACAATTCCCTGAGAAAGGGAATCCTAAATAGTAATTGCTGCTGTTACTTTAAGTTTATCTTGAAGGTATTTATCATGGGATTTTGGACAAAAGAATCACCTTTACTCTATTCTTGTAACCTAATAAACGGATAGTCTGTGTATTTTAATTATTTCGAAAAAACATATATTTCCTTATTCAAACATATATTGAAACTGTACACATCAAATAGATCAATGAACACAGTGCAATTTTTCATCAGCTCAACACTGCCGTCCCGCAGAGCTGTGCATGTCGGTCACAGATGCCTGCAAACGGAATAGCATTAATGGCTACATCGTGCGTACGTCAGGTCATCTTTTCACCCACTGCATTTTGTTAGCGGACCTACACCGCTGTTAAGGACACAGAGGTTGATAGGAAGAACATGTGGGCGACTTGTAATTACTGAATTCCCCTTACACTTGTATTTACATTCCAGAAAGGGAGTTATGTTCGAGGTTTAAGACCAGCAACCACAGACTACTGGCAGTGAGCCATACACAGATAATAGCAGCACCATCTTGTAAAAGGTAGGCGTCGCAAGACAGCTACGAGTTATGCATTTATAGGGGCCTTAGGTAGATTTTTATGGTAGATCCTGAATATGAGCACACTTATATTTAACAGGGTACCCTTTTCCTGCCTATGGGCTTTGCAAAAGTGGTGGGCAAGACGACCTTTGGCACACTTTCTTTCCTGGACCTTCACCAGGTAAATAAGCTCCATACAAGTCATGAATGACAAAAAAAACAAAAACATATCAATGGTATGATACACTGAAAAGTGAAAAAAGACCCTAACATGATGTAAATATGTTTACAGATATTATCACAATAGGACGAATATTGCTGATTGAAAACAGATTAATTGCTTCTGATGAAGGGGAACCTCCCCAAAACAGCGTTGAGCTGAGAAAAAATTGGACTGTGTTCATTGATCTATGTGTTGTGTACCGTTTCAATATATGTTTGAATAAGGAAATACATGAATGCTTTTTTATTATTTACATGTTTTTTCAAAATAATTAACATACACGGACTATCCGTTTATTGGGTTATAAAAATAGATTAAAGGTGATTCTTTTGTACAAATTCTCATGAACTATATCTTCAAGATAAACTTTAAGTAACAGATGAATTACTACTTAGGATTCCATGTCTCAGGGAATCATCTATTCAAGTTCTTTCTAAATGTTGACTGGTACCCAGTTATTATAGGAGTTCGTGGGACGCAGGAGTCCCACTGATTGTGGGCACTTTTTGTTTGTTCATACAACTGCTAAATACATCACCAAAAGCCACGATTGCCACCAATAGTATATGATCAGCCATGATAGCTCCCACCAGAGGCATGAGACAGGGAGGCCCGCTTTCACCTATATTGTTTGCATTGGCAATTGAAAGCATCACCTGCTCTATAAGGGTATTCTAAAGGCATAGAGGGATTAAGTTGTATAGCTCGATAATACAATATTAATGTATGCTGACAACATGCTTCTCCATTTGTAAAAAACCCACAAATCAATTTGCAACTGATAGTTACAGACATTAAGAAATTCGGGAGCTTATCGGGCTGAAAACTAAATTGTGAAAAATCCCAACTTCTACCGTTGGCATCCAATACCCGGAAGGGAAGCTTTGTTTCTTCCTTAAGGTGGAGTCAGCAAACTATAAGATAGCTCGGAATTACGATCTCCACAGACACCAGTGGGCTATTCCACGACAATTACAAAAGTACCTTAGAAAGTTTACAATCCAAAACTGACAAATCGATATGACTTCCATTAACCCAAATGGCAAGATTCTCACTGGCAAAGATAGTAGTGGTTGCAACACAACTTTTTATCTTCAATAAGGTTCAAACTGAACAAATTGTTGTCTGTCGCTTTTGCCGAGGAATTTGTGATCAGTGATGTTGGATTGTGTGTCAGCAAGGTAATGACTCCGCTCCTCACCCATAAGGGTGCCCCACAACATATGGGTGACACTGCCCCAACCCCGCCGGTGTCAGAGGCAACTGTCGGATGGAAGGTATTACCCAAATTGACCTTTTACAATTGATCTTTTGCACAATTGACCTAATTATAGTGGTCCTAATTGACTTTCTGCACAATTGACCTTTATATTATTTTAGTTATTTTATATATGTATTGGATTGGTTTTGGATAAAAAAATAATATAAGGGGATTGGGTGGGGGGTTGCGGGGGGTTTTGGATTGGGTGGGGGGCTGCGGGGGTTTTCCCCCCACATATATGTCCTAATTGACCTTCTAAATTAGGTCAATTCTCCCGATGTCAATTCTCCCGAGGTCAATTGTGAAAAGGTCAATTAGTATACAACCGGATGGAAAGCCTCCAGATTAAGATCACCCTTGAGAAATGTGACTAGTCGTGAACAAAAACACAGATGGATAGTCCCGTGTATTTGGGTGAGGTGGGTTTAAGAGTGCAAGAGAAGGTACAGTATAGCAGTGCAGGAAAGACAGAACTGAGCGTTTCGCAGACAGGCTACTTACAAGAACTGCAGGTTGGGGAGATGCGCAAACACTTCTTGTCGGATTTGTGAGAAGGTAGCACTCACCAGGGTCCTGGGGAGGAAGAAGGGACACTATCAGCTCAGCCAGTGTACACTAATCCCAAAATGTTCTACCGCCTCCTTTCTCACAGATACAGACACTCACCTCATCTATGTCACGCACCCACAAACATCGGCTGAATCTTCTGGTCTCCAGCCCACAGTTATCTGTGGAATTCCGGACCCGCACACCACACAAAGATCTGTGTATGTACCTGAAGCCTGACCTGAAGCACCCAATTCTGCTATTCCAATATTGCACCCCACACATAACTCTAAAATGACCCACAGGTCGAAGTGAGCAGGAACTAATGGGAAATGCGATCCTCCAATGTTGTTTACACTAAATAGTCCCCTACTTTTCCAACCACGTTCACAGTTTCTGTACTATTCTTTTTATAGTTTAACTAGCCCTTTCATTTCACTGAACAGAATCTTTTTGAGGTAATCGTTCCATTTAGGACCGTGCTGAGCTGGTAGGTAGTAACACAATGTGTAAGATCTTACTAAGTGCTCTTTAAGGCCACTCCATAGGGATTGGTTGGACCATATATTTATTTTTTTGCATTTTTAAAGTGCTCACACAGTGGAGGTGCTGTTACAGGAATATTTTTTATTTTTTGTCTTAGTTGCCCATTTATATCATGCTTAAATGGCCAGAGGTTTCTAAGCACGGACCAGGGGATGGAACCTGTGTTGCTTCATGTCGTCTTGCTTCCAGGGCGAGCACGTTGCTGCTGAGCTATCCTATAGGGAGCCTGAGATGCGTAAGGCTGTGTTATGTTATGTTATCTTGCATTTGTAAAGCACCTCCTGCCATATGTAATGGCATCAAAGCTCTTTTCCTGTCAGAGAGGCAAAGGAGGAGTATGATGGAGCATGCAGGACTGGTAGGGAGGAGAAAAATCGGGTAGATAGTTGGGATGAGGACGGAGGATAGATAAAATGCTCAGTAAAGCCCGGGAAGCAAAAGGTGGCTGAGCTCCTGTGCAAGCGCACAGGCACAAATTATACATCTCTTGTGTTCTTCTTTGAACTCCCTGCCAGAACCTGCATGGCCCGAAAAATAGTTCAGTTCTTAAATCTGTGGGCTTGATACACAAAGATTTTTCACTGGAGCAAATCCGGGGATGCCCCCTGCTACCTTAAGACCAGTTCACATTGCCTAAAATCAGTGCAAATCTGTGGGTGACTGGAGCGTCTCTAAGTTGCCATCCAGCAAATCTATATATATTTTTTATTTATTTTTTTTTACATTTATAAAGCGCTCACACAGCCCGCAGGCATCGAGGCGCTGTTACAGGAATTGTTTTTTTTTTTTTAGTTGCATATTTTTTTTTTGTCTTAGTTACGTATTTATAATGCGCTTAAACACCCAGAGGTTTCTAAGCGCGGACCCGGGGATCGAACCTGTTGTTGCTACGTGTCGTCTTGCTTCCAAGACGCGCACGCTGCCGCTGAGCTATCCTCCCAGGACGCTATATATCAAAGATGCTCCAGGCAGCTAAGGTGTAAGGTACGAGGAGCCGATCTGAGATGGTCAGCCTATCTCCTGGCTTGCTCCAGGGCAAATCTTTGTAAATCAGCCCCTCCCCACCCCCGAGTGTAATTGTATTGTTTGCCCGCTTCGTATTTTTTGATGACTCAAATGGCGTACATGTATTACTCACATAAACACAACTACTCCTGAACGACTTTGGGGTGACTATCAGCATTTCCCCCAGCCTATACTGAGGAAGCGGCAGATGCCACAAAATGATTAGGTCACTTTCAAAAGTCAAGACTTTCCCTTTTCCCCCTGGAAGCTAGTTTTTTAGAAGACCTATGGGCCACTGTACTGATAGCTTTCATTTGTATAGACTGAAAGCGCGTGGACGTGTTGTTCAGCACGGCAAGGCTGCCCGTGAAAGCATAAGTGCTCTGGGTAGAACTTCTGTGAGTGGCAGGAGGGAGTCCTGGCAGATCCCCCTCAGTAGAAGCAGCTGCATCCAAACTGAAATCTGCTGTCACCAAACAGAAGAAAATGAAAAAAAACACTCGTTTGGCTCATCCGACCCCATCCTCCGTCCCCCATCTAGCTATCTATCGCTTCTAGTCTTTCTTCCTCCGACTTAGCTGACTTTCCTTTTATACGTGCACCCTTCTCCTCCTCCCTCCGCTTCCCAATCACTGACTCTGTATCATCCTCATCCGCATCTTTTTCGACTTTTCCCCTCTTTCGGGTTTCAATATAGCCTCTATTCTTGCCCACGCTCACCCTACGGCGTCTCCCGTTCACCTGCTTCCCTCCCTCCTCATTTCCTTTATTTAGCCTTCTCTCGTTCCTTACTTAACTGTATTTATCAATCTCTCTCTCTCTCTACTGCAACCTTTCCCACATCATTTAAACCTGCTGTTGTCATTCCAATTCTCAGAAAACCATCACTCGATCCTTTGTTACCATCCAACTTCTGACCTATCTCTTTGCTTCCCTTTCTTTCTAAAATCTTAGAGAGAGCAGTATGCTCTCAAATCGCTTCATTTCTCAATCGCCATTCTTTACTGCCTCTGACTCAATCTGCCTTCCGGCCCGGTCACTCCACAGAAACTGCCCTTCTTTGCGATACTCGCTCCCTTCTTTCCTCTCGGCGCAATACGTCTTCCTCTGTACTCATCCTGCTTGACTTTTCGGCAGCAATTGACACTGTTGATCAACCCCCTGCTCCCCCCAATTCTTTCTGCTCTCATGGGCGTAATTTTAGGGGGGACAGGGGTGTTTGCCCCCCCCCAACTTTCATGGCACACCATTTTGTCCCCATTCATTTTGCTTGGGCACCTTTTCTTCATATGTCTTGTCCCCCTCACCCCCCCAACATGTTCAGCAATGTTACTCCGCTGCTCGCTTCCCTTGGTTTTTTTAGACATTGTTCACTGGTTCCCCTCATAACTTCCCGGTAGCTCTTACTCCATTTCCTGGGCTGGCCAAGCCTCTTCTCTGCACTCTTTCCTCTATAGTCTGGTATTCCAGAACTGCGTCGAAATCATAGCTCCCCCAGTGTACCTCCATTCTTCGGAATTCCCCATGCTGCACCGGGGCTTCTCGCTCCACTTTGACAGTGCACCTGTGCGTTGTATTCCATTGCTGACCGTGGCCCCCTCAGTCATGCATATCTGGACACACAGCTTTGCAAAGGCTCCTGAATCTGACCCTTCTGTCGCATCCCTGTGTCCCAGTCCCCCCCGTCCCCCGTCCCCCGCTCTAGCGATGCACCTCACTCTCGGTCTGAAGCAACCGGCTGCTTTCCCAGCAGAAGGACGGTCTTCGCACTTCGCACATGTCCATCCGTGCTCCACAAACCCGCTGTGTTTCTGACCGATGCGCACATCTGATAACACACACAGCAGCTCAAAGGCACGCCCGGTCACGTCCCAGCACGCGCCGCGCTCCAGTCTCAACGCAGCTGCAAAATCACGGCTTCCCCCGGCCTCCAGGTATGCCCTCCATCCAGCCCCGAGGGCCCCCGGCCTCCAGGCATGCCCTCCATCCTGCCCCAGCACCGAGGCCCCCTGGCCTCCAGGCATGACCTCCATCCCGCCCCAGCCCCGAGGGCCCCCGGCCTCCAGGAATGCCCTCCATACCGCCGCAGCCCGGAGGGCCCCCAGCCTCCAGGCATACCCTCAATCCCGGCCCAGTCTCGAGGGCCCCCGGCCTCCAGGCATACCCTCAATCCCGGGCCAGCCTCGAGGGCCCCCGGCCTCAGACATGCCCTCCACCCCGCCGCAGCAACGAGGGCCCCCGGCCTCCAGGCACACCCTCAATCCCGGCCCAGTCCCGAGGGCCCCCGGCCTCCAGGCCTACCCCCAATCCCGGCCCAGCCCCGAGGGCCCCCGGCCTGTAGGCATACCCCCAATCCCGGCCCAGCCCCGAGGGCCCCCGGCCTGTAGGCATACCCCCAATCCCGGCCCAGCCCCGAGGGCCCCCTGCCTCCAGGCATGCCCTCCATCCCGCCCCAGCCCCGAGGGCCCCCGGCCTCCAGGCATGCCCTCCATCCCGCCCCAGCCCGAGGGCCCCCGGCCTGTAGGCATACCCCCAATCCCGGCCCAGCCCCGAGGGCCCCGGCCTGTAGGCATACCCCCAATCCCGGCCCAGCCCCGAGGGCCCCCGGCCTGTAGGCATACCCCCAATCCCGGCCCAGCTCCGAGGGCCCCCGGCCTCCAGCCATGCCCTCCATCCCGCCCCAGCCCCAAGGGCCCCCGGCCTCCAGGCATGCCCTCCATCCGGCCCCAGCCCCGAGGGCCCCCGGCCTGTAGGCATACCCCCAATCCCGGCCCAGCCCCGAGGGCCCCCGGCCTCCAGGCATGCCCTCCATCCCGCCCCAGCCCCGAGGGCCCCCGGCCTCCAGGCATGCCCTCCATCCCGCCCCAGCCCCGAGGGCCCCCGGCCTGTAGGCATACCCCCAATCCCGCCCCAGCCCGAGGGCCCCCGGCCTCCAGGCATGCCCTCCATCCCGCCCCATCCCCGAGGGCCCCCGGCCTGTAGGCACACCTTCCATTACGGCCCAGTCCCGAGGGCCCCCGGCCTCCAGGCATACCCTCAATCCCGGCCCAGCCTCGAGGGCCCCCGGCCTCAGACATGCCCTCCATCCCGGCCCAGCCCCGACGGCCCCCGGCCACCAGACATGCCCCAATTCCGCCCCAACCCAGAGGGCCCCCGGCCTCAGACATGCCCCCCAGCCCGGCCCAGCCTCGAGGGCTGGCGAGACGCCGTGGTGGGTTCCTAGCGTCCGCTGCGCTGCCAGAATGCGTTACTTTGGTGTCAGAAATGTTTCTGACTAACAGTACCTTCTCGCCCACAGCCCCTCACCAAGCTACCACACACCCCCTCGCGCCACCAGGTTTCGCTACCCCCGCCTCACTATCTTTCTCCCAAATACCATATTCCGCGCCCTTCCCAAGGACATACCCAACTACCCCCCTAATATTACCCCTACCCCCTCTATTTGCCTCATTACTCATTCTGCTCCAACCACCATCCGTAACCCTGCCATTTAAACTCTAATTCTTACCCATACCCCCCCCCCCCCCAACCCAACGAGGATATACTCACAGGGAGATGATTTCGGGGGGCAGGGTGGGGGGCACCTCGTTGGAATTCACGCAGAAGGCGGTGTCCCGGGTACATGAGCAGGTCGGGGGGCACGGCACTGTCCGGGGGGGCTTCTTTGCCTCTATAGGCATGCAAAGACAGGTGCACCCCAGGAGCCCCAGAAAGAGCAGCCTGCCTGAAGGGGGCGACACCCGCACCCCAAAGCAAGACATTGCGTGCAGCGGGCGGGGGCTGTATGGAGCCCACCGACCACCCGAGGGGACCAGTCGCAGCCTGACACTGCGGTCTGTGCGGCGGAGCAAGCGGGAGAAGGGAGGGGGTCGAGAACAGAGGGGGGAGGATGCCCCCAGGAGATTGTTCTTTGGAGAGACGGTGTGGTTGCTCCAACAAGGAGCGCGTCCTCTAGGGAGAAGTGCCTGGGTTTGTAGGGGAGGGGAGGCTGCACTGCACGGGTGTTCGCTTTTGTCAGGGACAGGCGACCAGTAGCCCCCCGCAGAGGCTGGGTCTCTCCCTGCTTCACCCTGCTTCACGCCAAGAAGCTCTATGGTGCGCACATCCAGCTGTCGGTCCGCAGCCCCCCTTCTGGAGAATGCCAGGAGAAAACTGGGGCGGGGGGGGGGGGGGGAGAGGGGGAGTTGTGACATGAGCAATGAGCCCGCCGCTGAGAGCCATCACCGTGTGAGTCTGAGAGGGTCTGTGCAAAGTGCCAGGGCGAGCCAGCGTTTGAGACAAGCTGTGCCTTTGAGGGTCTTTCGAGGGGGTAAATGTGTATGAGAAGGAGCGTGAGTGCGTCTGTGAGGGCACGACGATGAATGGCGCGTAACCAGTACAATATCATCGCCTTCACACTTCCGCAAAACAACACCAACATTAACATTATTGCCATCCTTTCCATCGAATGCATGTTTCAACAATAAGCCTCTCTTTTACATG
This sequence comes from Ambystoma mexicanum, assembly GCF_040938575.1. Lineage (NCBI taxonomy): Eukaryota > Metazoa > Chordata > Amphibia > Caudata > Ambystomatidae > Ambystoma > Ambystoma mexicanum. The sequence continues at coordinate 230,042,816 of NC_090932.1, forward strand.
TTCAAATACTGCACCAGACACATCAACCACAAATATCACCCATTCCATTATCCCCAGATACACATTCGCTAAATCCTAAGGAATTAACCCCTTCATTGTGACATGCACGCCTTCAAATCTAACACTGAAACCAAGACCACCGTTATTTTGTATTCATCCACCTTCCACCCTGGGCCTATTTTGTTTTATCTCATTTTTTGACCAATCTTCTTCGACCTGGCAGACATATTTGCTAAAGATACTCAAGTGCTGCCGGAGCCATTATCCAACGTTCATGAATGTGTGAGGAATGTATGGTTTTATATTATCGTTCTGTCCTTCAAGTAGCTCTCCATCCTCCAACGCTCTTTGACACTAACTTTGAAGCTAGAGTAAGAGAATGGGCTGCACTTATCATCCTTTTGACGTGGGCCAGTCCCACCCTGATCTACTTTGAGTAACCTCATTTTCTTAAACCATCTTCTTTGACCAGGCAGGCACATTTCACAAAGATACCGTGCAAGGTATGAGCCATTACTTAGGTCATTATGCCACTGGAGGCAGGCTGTACCATCTGGAGTGTCATGTGTGGCAGATTGGTGACTGAAAGGCAAAAAGAAGTTAACAAAAATAAGGGTGTTGGTGCATGCAAGCCGTGCTTTCTGCAGTGTATTCTGTGGTGATGGCTGTGGGGTGAGGTGGGCAGGTCAATGGTGTCGCAGGATGTGAGGTATAGGTATGTGTGTTGACCTGGGCAGGTGAGGGGGAAGTGGAAGGATGAAGACATGAAGACCGGCCAGGGAGCAAAGTGCCAGAAAAGAGAGGGTGTTCGGAAAAAAGGGGAATGCCCCTCGGCTCAGCTCTGCTTTCGGATCAACAGTTTCTGTTCTGTTGGCCCCATTTATGTCTTTGCTTTCCTGCTGTGTTCCCCTCATTCCTCTTGTGCTTTGCGCCTCCCCTCGTCTCTTTCACCTCAAATGCACCTAAACTTCCTGTTGCTGGCAACTTATCTATGGTCCCCAGACTGCCACTGTGAGTTGTACCTGGTTGGTTACTGAGCGTTGATTGCTATCACTGACATTGACCTGGCCTTCCTGGTGATCCGCCTTAAGCTTTCCCTTGGTTCCATCAGCACCCAGCCTGCTATTGGCGTTGCCCTCATTTTCTCTCATACAATTGTGCTTGATCCCCTCCTCAGCATTCTATGGACATTCTGCCTTGGACTTCCATGGTGCTTATTTTGATCACAGCCATCTCTTTTTTTTACTGTGTGCTGTCGGGTTGGAGACTACAGACTTACCTGCATCTTCCTCATCTCATCAGGCTTCCGAGACACTCGATCTGGAATACAGTGTTTTCACCACAAACCTTCTAGTCTTAGTCCACCTTCCTTTCTTTTCCTCCATATTCAAAGGTGATGTTTTGACACCAGCAGAAGGTGTTGTCACATTTGCTGCCTTCTTGTTTTCTGCTTCCTTGTGTTATACATTACCCTACTGGCTATATTTTATTTTATTGCAGCATATGGTTGGTTATCAATCCTTTTCATTTCTTTCTGGGCTATGCATGTATTTTGTGAGCGCTCACTCACAGAGACATTGGGAGAGGTCTCTGAAGAATAACATCTAGCGTAGTCTAACATTCCAGACCCTCTTGTGCAGGATCATTCCAGGGTTTAGTCCCCCTCCAGGAAGACCTAGAATGTCAGGTATTAACTCAGTGCTATACGTATGTGGAGTCCTCATTCAAGAAATGGCAGTTGCAATGTATTCATACTCGAGCCATACCACAGCAAATTTGAATATTTAAAAAAAAATGTGAGTTACATTCAGAATGAAGATGTGTTAGTGACTATGGCTACCGCTGCACTATACACCCCGATCCAACAAGTAGAAACACAGAGTTGCAAAAGAAAGCACCATGAGACACAATATAAACTATGACATACCTACTTCATTTATAATGGAACTTGCCTCGATAGCTCTAACGCAAAACAATTTCAATTACAAAGGTACAATTCTGAGCAAAACCCTGGTACTGCAATGGGGGCCACATTTGCCCCCAGGCTATCCAACTTGTTTGTAAACCAGTTTTGAAATAGATCACACCTATGCTCAAGATAATCCATACAGGACCAACATACTCCAATAAATTTGTTACTGACACAAAGCTAAGTAGTCTCAATGTAGAGGTGGCACAGACATTTAGAATTTTGAAACATACATATTTGTTAAAGAATGTTACACAAGTGGGATAAATAAGGAAAGTATAACTTCATAATATAATATATTCACCTTGGGGTGCAATAAACAATGTCTCTGACTTGCATGTTTCTGAATCCAGGGATCTTGTCTGTGGATATATCCTCATTTGCCAACACTCATGAGGATTTGACTGTTCCCACACTGCTTTTTTAGTTCTTCTTTCTGCAGATTTGGGTCCTCTGCTTCTCATCCTTGTCTCCTGTGTTAGACCCTTTTAAAAATTATTATTAATATACTCATAGCTAAAAATGGCTTTGTATATGGTTACACATTACATACGATTTCCAATTAAAACAGAGGTATACAAGTCATATTACATCTATTTCACAATTTCACAATTTAGACCCTTTGCCTGGTTCGCTTGGCCCCATGTGCGCCTGCATACTAAGCCCGGATGATGGCAGAAGTTAGTGCTGCTCTCTGCTGGGATAGGTCCTAAATCTTCCACCAAGAGCTGGGACACCTAAGCTTCTCCACCTGTTCGGTGTGGGTGCTTTTCGCCCTCCCTGTCTCATGATCCTGATTCTAGTCTCCAATTGCCATTCCTTATCTACCGTCTCAATGGATTGTAATGACCCTGTGCTTAGGGAGAACTTTCCTGCACCTCATATCTTCTCTTTTTTCTCCCTCGTCTCCTCAGTGCTTTAACATATGCTTCTACCTCCACCCCTTCTCCATTCACACCCCTTAGCCTCTGCCCCCTTTTCACTTACTTCTGATCTTCTCATCTGACCTCCTTCTCAATGACTCCTCCTTCTTCCCTCCTTCTTCCTTCCAGTGTTACCTCCTTGCACCTGCTGAATAAACTCATCCTTCACCCCCATTCTATTATCCCCAATCACCTCCCGAATATTCTCCTCCCCCAGCTTGATATCTTCCTCCAATCTCCTCCTGATTTTACTCCTTGCATAGTTTGATGTCACCTTTAATCTTATTCTGAATACATTCCTCCTCTCCTCTCTTGCTATCAACTCCCGCATCCTTCTGAAAACACTCCTCCTTTATCCATTCCATCTCTCTCCTTCTGATGTTCCTTCTCACCACCTCCTCTGTTCTACTGCTCCCTCCTTCTCTCTCTTGTTCTGACCTACCCTCTCCAGCCTCCTGCCTACTGCTCTCACGTCTCTCACCTGCAGTTTCTGTGAAATTTTCACTTTCTCCAGTAGTTGCGGTCTTCCCCTTTTGTTTATCCCTACATTTTTGAGAGTGGGGAAAAGGACGACCCTCCTCCTCCGCCGCAGTGTATCCTGTAACCTGAGCAGATGGTACACAAAGGCAGAACCGAAGGGTAGCAGCCCCAAGACAGGGAAAAAGCCAATCCGGCATGAAAAACCCTGTTGTTGTCCCTTGACAACTGCAGTAGAGTATCCAGTATAAAAGGCAGAAGGCAATAAGCAATGACGAGCCAGCATGGGAGAATCAGAAGCAAGTAGGGAGCACGGAACAATGTAGTGGAGAAGGGAGCAGGAAAGCAGTTGAGGCAAGGGCAGGAGGGAAAGGACGAGAGTCAGCAGAGGAATGTAGCAAGAAAGCACTAGCATCTCACCCGAGAAGAGAGAGCACTCTGGAGGGTTGAAACGTGGCGCGCGAGTCCTGCAGTGGAAAGAAAAGCCGACGCGCGCATGCACCATTGTGAAATAAACTAGACTGGCACTACACGCTGAGAAAGGAATGTCACGGCAAACGAGACATCCTTCACCATCTGCGCCACAGCGATCAGCGCATCGCTGTAACAACTGCTCCACCTCAATCTCATCCTTTTCCCACTTACAACTTCCTCCAAAAGGCCTTCTCTTCCTCAACAGTCCCACACTATTGTTCCAAAGCTTATGGTTTAAATTGCAGGTAGAACCACGCCTCCGGGAACTGCCCACGCTTGCCCGTGCTTTGGTGTTTATCTGTATTAGGCCTTGAATCAGAGTGATTAAACAGTGATTGAAGTTTTTTCACTGCCTCTCTTCCTCTGCCCATCGCCTCATGAAGATGTATTCCAACATTTATAAAGGCCGGCCTCCATCTTGGAATTCCATTCTTCTAATGCCAGTAGCAGGGCTGCTGCTGTGCAGCTCCGCAACCCATCTTCACCTGAGGTATTGTTCAGCCACTGCTTGTAGATTAATGTGAGAGGTAAATCCAATAAATAACAAAATGAAAGAGGAGCGAGAAAACCCATCCAGCAGAAGTCAAATGTGAACACTATAGAAAAGCTTTTAAAAAAAAGAGTTATAGGGAATAACCCAGAAGTGCTGTTTGCTGACTATACACAATATAGCAGAGTGAGGCTAAAATAAAAACTACTTATGTTCCACGTCGAATGCTATACAATTTGGTACAAAACTATTTGCTCTTTCTTTACTAACATTAAAAGTACATGCAATGGCAAGAGCTACCTTGTTAAAGCATTCACAAGAAAAGGGGGCTCCGATACCCAATACTCACCAGAGAAAAATGTGGATAACCTTGAAGAAACTTTCCCTAGACTCAAATTTGATGTAGAAAAAACAAAGAAAACATGCAAGAGGTTAAAGGTTATGAAACACAAAAGTCCACTAAAACGGGATAAAAACACCAATTGGGGAAGAAAGCAGAGTACACCAGAAAACTACCACCGCTGTAACATCCCCTCAAAATGAAGCAAACCTAAAGGCAGATTATGAAGGATTCAAATAACTTGTTTGGGAAAACTAGACATATTCCACACCATAGACCACTTAGAACCAATTTGTGGCTTCACTTCCTCTTTATGGCTTCACATCCTGTCAGTGGTATCACTTTGTTGGTGACATTACTTCCTGTTAGCAACATAATTTCCTGCTGCCATCGTAATTCGGCCAAAACTCTAGTTAAAGGCGATAAGAAACTCCTCTGGGAATACTAAACAAGAAGAAAATCGCCTCATCCCAGTAACACCAAGGACAGAATCAGGGAGACCAACCACTGACTGACTAGGCGATCAGGCAATGTGAGTGTTTGATGTCTTATCTGAACTCCCGTGGGGGCGTCCAGTCTGGGGCATACCAGTTAAAGGTGGAGAGTAAAAGGCAAAGACCAGCTGTTGAGCAGCCTCTTTGCCTCTACGCCCATGAGCCTTTGCTTTTGCCTTCCTACATGCTGCACCTGTGAGTAACCCATGCTTGCTAATTACTGTGCTGTGTCTTCACACTGAGGTACTCATCTACAATGCATTTGCTCCTGCTGCTCCTGCTGCTCCACCTATTCACCCCTCCCTACAATTTCTCCAATCATGCTACAACCTCTTCCTTTCCTAGTCCCATTATGAAACTCAAGTCTCAAAAGTCCCACTGCTCCATCTCTCTTGCACCCCCTACTTCCAACAAACAAATCCGACATGCAAACTATACCTCCCCTAACACCTATCCACCTCACCTCTGTTCCTCTCACTCTCAACTTGTTTCTTCTTACTTACCGCATAAAGTGAACATTGCACCCTGGAATGGTCAGTCTTTATGTTATAAAACTTACTTTATCACGGACTACATTCATGCCAGCTCTCCTCCCCTAGATCTCCTTGCTATCACTGAAACCTGGATTTCTCTATCTGCCAGTGTCACCGTAGCGGCTCTACATGACTCCAACCTATCGTTATTCATTCTTCTTATCTGACTGGCAGAGGGAGGAGTTGGACACCTATTCTCTTACCGCCTCATCACCTCACAAGTCTCCAATGTCACGTCCTCCCCTGCCTCTTTGCATTCACCATCTCTACTAAGGCTCCCCCTCACTCGGTTCACACCATTTCCATCTATCACCCTCCTGGTCCCACTGGACCATTCTTTGAAGGATTTGGGCAGCTCATTGAATCTCTTTCCATTAAACATTCTCTTAGGTGACTTTAACCATCCCTCACCAACCACTTCTCAGAAAGCTGAACTTCAGTATTTTCTTAGTGGCCATGCTCTCCATTCTACCTACCAACCCACACTGGGGATAACTCTTTGGATCTGTTATTCATAGCCTCCTCTCTCTCAGCTACTAATACTACTGCTACCCCATCCCTATTTGATCCCTCGTTTGTTTCCACCACCATGTCCTTTCCACCCTCTAGCCTCTTCTCACCACCTGTTTCACCTATTACTAAAAGAAAATGTAAACCTTCTGCCATTCCTCCCTTAATTCTCACCTAAAGTTCTCATTCTCCTCCTCTATATGTGATGCCTCTTCCACTATCACTGCCTTTTCCAGCTTCCAATCCCTACTATATGACTCATTCTCCTCTCGCTTCCCAGTGTGAACTTTCACCCCTAAGTCTCAGCTTCTTCAACCAGGGGTCACCACATTCATACGCTGTTTCCTTGACAGATATGCATCGGCTGCTGCACTAATAGAGGCATACCAAATCTCATGAGGACCTGCAACCTTAACTCTCTGCCCTAAACTCTCTCAAGTCCTCTCTTGATAGAGCAAAAAGGAAATTCTACCTCATCCTCATCGCCTCTCACTCCAACCACCCTCACCGGCTACAGGGCACTCCAAACTCACTCCTCACTCCTCCTCAACCTATGACTATCATCTCTACTCTTTCAGCTAATAAGCTAGCTGAAAAAAATCGCTGCAAAAATGTGCAAAATTAGAGACGCTCTCCTGACCTTCCTCACACTCCCTCCTCAATTCTACACTCCCCCTACTCTACCATCATCCTCTGCCTCAATCTCCGACTTAAGCCACACTAATACTGAAGACGTCCTATCGCTACTGATGAATCTAAACCCTCTCATGCCCCATCAGACCCTATTGATCCGCAGCTAGTCAAGCCTATTACCCCTTTAGTGTCCTCACAGCTCACTAAACACTTCAACCTGTCTTTAAGGTCTGCTTAGTTTCCCTCTATTTTCAAAACAGCCAAGGTCATCCCGCTCCAAAAAAACAAAGGGCTGACCCAAACCTGCCGGCAAACCTTTGCCTGTGTCTCTCCTTCCACACTACTCCAAAGTGCTGGAAAGGGTATTACTCAACCTTCCTACCAATCTCTTACACCCTAGAAGCACGTTTCTGCTTCCGTTATCTCCCTATCCTAATTCTCCTTGAACTGTCCGCTACCTTTGTCACTGTCGATCACTCTTATCTCCTTAATACTCACTCTCTTCTTAGAATTCGCGATCAAGCCCTTGCATGGATTGAATCCTTGTAATCAAATAGGTACACAGGATCCTATTTATATGTACCACATCTTACTCCACCAATAGGAACATAGATTATATTATAAAAGAAGGATAAGATGGTAAACTTTCTCTACTTCCACCCCTCCTTCTCCCCCAACGATTAGACACCTCTGACAGATTCTCCGGCACTACAGGTCTTGACAACATAGACTGCGTGCAACATTCCAAATTTCAAAAAACATTTTTGTTTAATACAGAATATTTAAATTAAAACATAAGATACTACCCACACCTAACACAGTGTACAAAACTACCACTAAAACCTACAAAATCTAAAAAGCTAAATTTCAAATAAACCACTTTACAAATGGACACAGACGAAATCACATATCACAGTACATAGAAAAAACCTAAATGTGTCACTAAAACAACATATAATCCCAACATGTTTCTGTTCTTTAAAGCCCCTTTTGGGCGAACATTCTTCAGGGGAACCTTTAAAACATCCACTATTCTTCTCAACACCGTGTTGAATGGGTAGTTTCAGGCAACCAGCCTGCAAAGAAGAGAAACAGAGGAAACTAATCAGATCCCCAGGGGAGGGGGTATTACCAAATGTAAAAGTGGAGTTGACTCAGTCAAGAGAACAATTCCACAAAAAGGTTTAGAAATTAAACCAATTAGATTTACCTTAATGTGGTGAATCTTCAACGCACGTCTGTAAATGACAGATAGGCTAATTTTTCTTCATTGAAAAACCAAGATACTTCAAAAGGCGTCTCAATCCGCCGAAAATATTGTCACACCTAGAAAGGACACATCACACTACCAATGAGCCACAGATCACTACAGGACAACAGTCATGAATTGTTCAGGATATATTAAATAAAAATTACCTTCACGCAAGTGAAGCCACCCACAACGTGGGGCAAGGGGAGGAAATCCCTTGTAATGACAACCAAGTCTGCAGATGATTACAAAAGAGGACGCAGAACCAATCTGTAATATAAGAAGGGCGGTCACCAACCATCTCAAAAAGCATTAAAATGCACCGATACACCATGGCTCCCAAATGTGTAAAAAAAAAAAAAAGGGAAGAAAAGAAACCATTTCAAGCCCAGCCTAGGTCGTGCATTAGAGCTCATGCTTCCAAACAGTGTCATACACGAGCGGTCTTCACAGCCATTAAATGTGTAAAAACATGCTGAACGTGACCAAGTAGTGAGAGATAGTACACAACACCTCAACGTTCAGTAAGTAAAAAACTGCGGAAAAGGGATAATAGCCACCAACATCACTAAAAGTAATGTAGCTACTAAAGTTCAAGAACAACATGCTCACCTCTAGATTAGGAGAAACAAACTCCTCGCTAATGACTCGCGGGGTTTGAAAGAAGACCGTGCAGCACCAGCATGTGTTTTCACCAAGTGCAGCAAAACGCTCACCACTTCCTAGTAAACACTAAGAAAGGACTATACTTTTCGATTAAATACTCGCCGGCAAGAAAATACAGCGGCCATCTTTTACATGCAATCTTGCTAGTGAACACTAAGGAAGGACTACACTCTTCAGTTAGGTACTAGCCGGTAAGAAAAAACTAGCGGCCATCTTTGCATCAAACCACCCAACAACAAGGGGAAGCAGTGTTGAGAAGAAAGTGCACTGGGAGGCACAAAACCATTCAAAAGAAATCCACACAGCATTTCAAAAATCAAGCAACAGACATAGTCAAATTTTTGCAAATATAGATGGCACAAAATAAGGAAAATTCAAAAAAATTCAAAACACAGCCGAAATTGCAAACAATAGTCAGATAGCATAAAACATTTATGTTTGGCTGACCAGATGCCAATCAATACTCTCATTGAGCCCCAGAACATTACTTTGCAATTTAAAAATAATTTTTTGTTCCAGGTTCAATAATTTCTGGTCTGTCTCGGCTTTCCTATGGCCATGCACCTTTTTCAAAATAAACCACGTAAAGTCATTGCAGCCATGTTTCATATCAAGAAAATGTTTCACTAAAGGAGCTGCAATCACTTGATTTCTGATGCAGCTCCGATGTTCCACCATACGGACTTTACATTGTCTGTTAGTCTTGCCTACATAATATAGGCCACAGGGGCATGTGATTAAATACACAACATTGGATGTGTTACAGTTGGTCATTTCATTACACACCCATTTCAGATTAGGTAAAATTTGTATATATCTAATCTCTTTAGTTTGGGCACACATACTACATTTACCGCAAGGAAAATGCCCTTTTATTTCCGGTAAACCCCATAACCTGGTTTGTCTCACCAGTGGTGTACTTTTCTCAGTTACATCATTCCTGATCACAATGTTCCTTAGGTTTTGACTTTTTCTAAAGGCCACCAAAGGGGGCAAGGCTTCTTTTCCTCTGCATACCTTTTTCCAAGTTTTCATCACAATAGATTTAATTTGGTACGATAAATTTGAAAAAGTATTAACAAAAACAGTACCAATCTTTCTCTTTATTTTCACATTTTTCTCCAAAAGAGCTTCCCGATTATTATTGTATGCTCTTTTTGAAGCAGTCTTAATCACTCTAGGTGGATAGCCTTTGTTTCGCAGTTTCTGAGTAAGTGCGTCCGCACTTAGACGGAAATCCTCTTTTCTACTACTATTCCTTTTTAACCTTAAAAACTGCCCAAAAGGTAAGTTGTTTTTCAAATGCTTAGCATGATGGCTGTTAAAGTGCAGAAGAGAATTCTTGTCAGTAGTCTTAGTGTAGGGCTTCACTTTTAACACTCCATTCTCATGATGGTAATATCCAGAAAATGAGTCTCAAAGTCACAAAAATGATCCCGTAAATTTCAGAAAAAGATTCTGTTGGCTCAACCAGGTCATAAAGCACTCAGCTTCTTCTCTCGTACCATCCCATACAATAAGTATATCGTCTATATACCTCAGCCACTTCCTCAACTGATGGATATAAGGATTAGTGGCTGGGTATATCACAATTTTTTCAAAATATTCAACATAGAGGTTGGCTAAATTAGGGGCCATGGCCGCACCCATGGCAGTGCCTTCTATCTGTTGGAAAAAAGTTCCTTGGAACTGGAAAATGTTTTGGGTAAGGGCAAACTCAGTACACCACAAAATAAAGGCACTGCTCACAGGGTGTCCATCCTCTCTGCCCAGCAAAATTTCTTCAACAACCTCTAATGTCGCCCTTTGTGGTATCATAGTATAGAGGGATTGAATATCCAAACCTATCAATAAAGAATTGCCTTGAACAAAATCTATGTTCTCTATTTTATTGATGGCATCGGTAGTATCCCTCAAATAACTCTGCATTTTCATCACAAATGGGCGCAGATAAAAAATCTGCGAACTTAGACAATGGTTCTAAAATGGAGTTGACCCCAGAGACTATGGGACGTCCGGGAGGGTCTACCAATCTCTTATGCACCTTAGGCAAAATATAGAACACAGGTACCCTGCCTTGTTCCCTTATTAGAAATTCAAATTCTTGTTTGCTAATCATCTCTGAATCATATGCCAAAGTAACTTTTTCTTTTATGATCTTCATCAGCCGAGCAGTAGGGTCACAAGTAAGTTTCAAATAGCTCACACTGTCAGAAAGAAGTCTCTCACATTCTTTAACATAATCACTGCGATTCATCAAAACAATAGCTCCCCCTTTATCTGCTTATAGAGAACATAGATTTTGTTCAAGGCAATTCTTTATTGATAGGTTTGGATATTCAATCCCTCTATACTATGATACCACAAAGGGCGACATTAGAGGTTGTTGAAGAAATTTTGCTGGGCAGAGAGGATGGACACCCTGTGAGCAGTGCCTTTATTTTGTGGTGTACTGAGTTTGCCCTTTCCAAATTTTTTTCCAGTCCAAGGAACGTTTTTTCCAACAGATAGAAGGCACTGCCATGGGTGCGGCCATGGCCCCTAATTTAGCCAACCTCTATGTTGAATATTTTGAAAAAATTGTGATATACCCAGCCACTAATCCTTATATCCATCAGTTGAGGAAGTGGCTGAGGAATATAGACGATATACTTATTGTATGGGATGGTACGAGAGAAGAAGCTGAGTGCTTTATGACCTGGTTGAACCAACAGAATCTTTTTCTGAAATTTACGGGATCATTTTTGTGACTTTGAGACTCATTTTCTGGATATTACCATCTTTCATGAGAATGGAGTGTTAAAAGTGAAGCCCTACACTAAGACTACTGACAAGAATTCTCTTCTGCACTTTAACAGCCATCATGCTAAGCATTTGAAAAACAACTTACCTTTTGGGCAGTTTTTAAGGTTAAAAAGGAATAGTAGTAGAAAAGAGGATTTCCGTCTAAGTGCGGACGCACTTACTCAGAAACTGCGAAACAAAGGCTATCCACCTAGAGTGATTAAGACTGCTTCAAAAAGAGCATACAATAATAATCGGAGGCTCTTTTGGAGAAAAATGTGAAAATAAAGAGAAAGATTGGTACTGTTTTTGTTAATACTTTTTCAAATTTATCGTACCAAATTAAATCTATTGTGATGAAAACTTGGAAAAAGGTATGCAGAGGAAAAGAAGCCTTGCCCCCTTTGGTGGCCTTTAGAAAAAGTCAAAACCTAAGGAACATTGTGATCAGGAATGATGTAACTGAGAAAAGTACACCACTGGTGAGACAAACCAGGTTATGGGGTTTACCGGAAATAAAAGGGCATTTTCCTTGCGGTAAATGTAGTATGTGTGCCCAAACTAAAGAGATTAGATATATACAAATTTTACCTAATCTGAAATGGGTGTGTAATGAAATGACCAACTGTAACACATCCAATGTTGTGTATTTAATCACATGCCCCTGTGGCCTATATTATGTAGGCAAGACTAACAGACAATGTAAAGTCCGTATGGTGGAACATCGGAGCTGCATCAGAAATCAAGTGATTGCAGCTCCTTTAGTGAAACATTTTCTTGATATGAAACATGGCTGCAATGACTTTACGTGGTTTATTTTGAAAAAGGTGCATGGCCATAGGAAAGCCGAGACAGACCAGAAATTATTGAACCTGGAACAAAAAATTATTTTTAAATTGCAAAGTAATGTTCTGGGGCTCAATGAGAGTATTGATTGGCATCTGGTCAGCCAAACATAAATGTTTTATGCTATCTGACTATTGTTTGCAATTTCGGCTGTGTTTTGAATTTTTTTGAATTTTCCTTATTTTGTGCCATCTATATTTGCAAAAATTTGACTATGTCTGTTGCTTGATTTTTGAAATGCTGTGTGGATTTCTTTTGAATGGTTTTGTGCCCCCCAGTGCACTTTCTTCTCAACACTGCTTCCCCTTGTTGTTGGGTGGTTTGATGCAAAGATGGCCGCTAGTTTTTTCTTACCGGCTAGTACCTAACTGAAGAGTGTAGTCCTTCCTTAGTGTTCACTAGGAAGATTGCATGTAAAAGATGGCCGCTGTATTTTCTTGCCGGCGAGTATTTAATCGAAAAGTATAGTCCTTTCTTAGTGTTTACTAGGAAGTGGTGAGCGTTTTGCTGCACTTGGTGAAAACACATGCTGGTGCTGCACGGTCTTCTTTCAAACCCCGCGAGTCATTAGCGAGGAGTTTGTTTCTGCTAATCTAGAGGTGAGCATGTTGTTCTTGAACTTTAGTAGCTACATTACTTTTAGTGATGTTGGTGGCTATTATCCCTTTTCCGCAGTTTTTTACTTACTGAACGTTGAGGTGTTGTGTACTATCTCTCACTACTTGGTCACGTTCAGCATGTTTTTACACATTTAATGGCTGTGAAGACCGCTCGTGTATGACACTGTTTGGAAGCATGAGCTCTAATGCACGACCTAGGCTGGGCTTGAAATGGTTTCTTTTCTTCCCTTTTTTTTTTTTTTACACATTTGGGAGCCATGGTGTATCGGTGCATTTTAATGCTTTTTGAGATGGTTGGTGACCGCCCTTCTTATATTACAGATTGGTTCTGCGTCCTCTTTTGTAATCATCTGCAGACTTGGTTGTCATTACAAGGGATTTCCTCCCCTTGCCCCACGTTGTGGGTGGCTTCACTTGCGTGAAGGTAATTTTTATTTAATATATCCTGAACAATTCATGACTGTTGTCCTGTAGTGATCTGTGGCTCATTGGTAGTGTGATGTGTCCTTTCTAGGTGTGACAATATTTTCGGCGGATTGAGACGCCTTTTGAAGTATCTTGGTTTTTCAATGAAGAAAAATTAGCCTATCTGTCATTTACAGACGTGCGTTGAAGATTCACCACATTAAGGTAAATCTAATTGGTTTAATTTCTAAACCTTTTTGTGGAATTGTTCTCTTGACTGAGTCAACTCCACTTTTACATTTGGTAATACCCCCTCCCCTGGGGATCTGATTAGTTTCCTCTGTTTCTCTTCTTTGCAGGCTGGTTGCCTGAAACTACCCATTCAACACGGTGTTGAGAAGAATAGTGGATGTTTTAAAGGTTCCCCTGAAGAATGTTCGCCCAAAAGGGGCTTTAAAGAACAGAAACATGTTGGGATTATATGTTGTTTTAGTGACACATTTAGGTTTTTTCTATGTACTGTGATATGTGATTTCGTCTGTGTCCATTTGTAAAGTGGTTTATTTGAAATTTAGCTTTTTAGATTTTGTAGGTTTTAGTGGTAGTTTTGTACACTGTGTTAGGTGTGGGTAGTATCTTATGTTTTAATTTAAATATTCTGTATTAAACAAAAATGTTTTTTGAAATTTGGAATGTTGCACGCAGTCTATGTTGTCAAGACCTGTAGTGCCGGAGAATCTGTCAGAGGTGTCTAATCGTTGGGGGAGAAGGAGGGGTGGAAGTAGAGAAAGTTTACCATCTTATCCTTCTTTTATAATATATATGGATTGAATCCTACCTTGCACCTGGCCAATTCTCTGTCTCCTGAAACAACAACACCTCCCAACTCACTCCTCTAACTGTTGGTGTTCCACAAGGCTCTGTCTTGGGTCCTCACATATTAATACGCTATGCCTCTGCTCTTGGGGTCCCTAATTTCCTCCTTTGTGTTCTTGTACCAATTCTTTGTGAATGCCACCCACATTTTCTTCTCTTTTCCTGAACTCGCCTCTGATCTCTCTATCATGATTTCCAACTGTTTCTCTGCCACTAAATATTGGATGGCTTTGCACTCTCTGATACTAAACTCTTCCAAAACAGAGGTACTCTTCTTCCCTGCCAAGTACTCTCTCCCATCTCTTCGCCCTGCCTATACAGTTCCAACCTGATACTCTTCCCTACTACTCTTCAGCCAGAAAACTCAAGCGTCAGCTCACACCTTCTCTACACTCATATCCAAAACTGCAACAGCGACTCGGCTCAACCTCCTAATTATTAGGAAGATCAGGCATCCCCTTTTAAGATGGCCAAGCAGCTCTCAACCACTCTAAACTGGACTATTTTCCAGCATCCTCTGTGGTCTCTCCAACTATACATTCGGTCCTGTTGACAAGACCATTAACTTTGCTACCAGGACTCAATTTGAACTCGCTCACCTCACACCTACTTCCTCTTAACATCACCAGACTGGATTGCTGACAATGCAAAACAGGGCCAGATTTCGTTTTTTCCTTCTGTTCCACAAATCTATTCACGGTAGGGCACCACTGTATATATCCTCCTCTATCTACCCCTATAATGATTCTCGTAATCTCCGCTCTGCCCCCTCGACATCCCTTGTGGCTCCTCACCCTCCATATGCTTCCTCTCGCTTCCGCTCTTTCTCTCTTCTGGCTCTGCTTACATGTAATTCTCTTTCCCCGCCAGACATCTGAGAAACAGTCCACACCAATTTGTTCAAAGCCAAAAGCTTACCTCCTTGCCTCCGAGTTATCATTTTAAGCTACCTCTCATCTGCCTTTGTGCTAAAATGTTTCCTTCGCCTCTAACCTTCCTCTGTCTTTCACTTTCTCTGCCTCCACTCTAACACTTCATCCATGACAGTCACATCCCTAACGTAGCTGGCCTTAACGCCGGCATGCACTTAAAAATGCCTACTGTCGATTGCCTTTAATCTATGTAAATCCCCCCATGTATTGTCCCCGGGGGAGTGTTCCATTATCTCCCCACCAACCGGCTCAGAATGTCACTCAAATCACCACATGGTAAGAAGCTCACTGCTTCCCTTCAAATCTAATATCTTATCTATTGTACATTCTTTTGCGACGATCAAAAGTGCATTGCTCTCCCCTGTATATAAATAAATAAATATGTTCAATAGTAAAACATGATATAATGAGAAAAACGTGAGCTCAAGGCACCTAGGAACTGAGAAAGGATAAGGAAAAATGAAATAACAATCTAAATTAAAAAACAGACAATTCATAGAATAAAAAACAAAGAAAAGTGATAAAAACAATCAGCAGGGAACTACTTTACAAAAACGATAGGATAATGAAGATGTGAAAAATTCCAAATGAGAAATACAATATAAACAAACCCTCAGATTGACTTTATTGTTGAAAGTGCGGACCTAGCTCGAGAACAGCGGAGCACTGTGTGGAATGTGGGTAGCATCATGTGGGCTGGCTCCGATCAATTACCACAACAACCAATGAAACTTCACAACGTATGAGCTACACCAAACCTGAATCATAAAAAAGAACATGAATCGCCAAATGGGAATACTGACCCTCACATCGAAATGACCGAAAACATGACAAACACTAACCTTGAAGCACATAAAGAACATGCAATTTAAGAGAATGGAACCACAACACTGAACATAGTAAACACCCCACAGAACACACAGACAAGAGTAAATACACACCCAAGCACTGCAACTTGACCTGTAAACTGTGACTAACAATGCCCGATAAATACAATGGGCCTCAATATGAGTGTGCCGGTAAGCCTACCGGCACCGTTGTCTCCGGACTGGCACACTACGACTCTGCATGTGGGTGCCGTCCTGCCCACCAGGGTCAGACGTGGCGGGTAGAACGACAACCGCCCACAAAGTTTCACAGAAGCACCGGCACCGTTATTAACTTCCCTGGTCCCCATTCCTATGGGACTCCATGGTAATGAGGTCGTACAAAATTACTGGCGCCTGATTTACCGGCCGTCAGGGTCAGAATACCCCAGAGGTACCAGGAAGTCAGGTGCCTGTAATTCATTACGGGTCCGCCGGCAACCTGACGATTTTACCAGTACGGTTACCGAAGGACCCGTAATGAGGGACATTGCATTCCTAGTAGAATCAAATGAGAGAGAAAGAAGATGGAGCATGCTTATTTTGAGGCAAAAGAGCTCTATACATACACGAGGAGAGACGGAAATAAGTGGCAACTCCAGTTGCAGCAGTCCAACCTAGATTATTCTTCATACAGGAATAAACAAACTGTATACATCTGGAAGAGGTAACCCTAGAGCCTCAGAAAACCTTCTGAAAATAACAACCACATATTTCCCATATAGTAAAACAATACCATCCAGAAGACTGCCAAGTCAAGGCATGCAGCAAAATGAGCTACATGAGTTACATTTCAAAATAAAACAGGCCTGCTCCACAGTCTCATGGTTGCAAATAGCACAATATCTAAACATCAACTCAGAGCACAAGTTGTATGATTCAATCCACCTCAATCAAGCAGGGATGAGCGCAATGGCCAAGCACCTCAAGGCAAAACCTTCAACTGCAACCCGACCAGATGGAGAAGACCATCCGGAGAGAATCAAAGGGGAAACCAGGTCAGGAATGGTCCAAATGCACAAGAATTGCCGCCTCACACAACGGCCACCAAAAGGAAGTGACAAACATCATACCAAGAAACCCACATCACAGGGAACAACAATTCATGACACTGAGAGATGGAACAGTAAACTCATCTGCATCCAAGCGGAAAAAGAAATGAATCCATACCGAACACAGCAGGATAGATCATTCAGAAACAACACAGAACCGCAGCCCAGCCTAAACCGAACTAAAAGAAACCAAACAACTAGTACAAAAGATATTTACCGTATAAAAAAAAACAATCAAACAAGATATGAAAACAGCTAAATAAAAACTAGCATTAAAAGTAACACTTTCATGAATCACTGCATTTCACAGCCAGAGCAAATACATATAAATATCACACAAAATAATGTTTTTATAATAATCGTTTGCCAAATCCAGTAATTGCAATCTCTGATTTTTGGTGTCAAATGAGCGAGTGTGGATTTTATTGGTAAAAAACAACCAACCCTCATATCATCATTTTAAGTGAGCCCTTGTATGGGAAATGAGCACCAATAGGCTACAGGAATGGTCCCGGGTAATAACTGTTGACCCCTAGAAAACCCAGGGCAGTGTAGAGGAAGACAGTCAGGGAGAATACAGATTGGGTACAAAGCAGTAATAGCTTAACAAATCACACCTGTTGAAAGGTAGGCCAACCAGCTATGGGTTTGCATATGTAGACAGACAGGCATGTATCAACGTGTGGCATATATCAACTACAGAATCTGCATGTTGTAATCACACTGTAGAATCCTACACTCTAGCCATTCAAGCCAAGAGCAATATGCTGATACACGAGGGCCTGAACTCACAAACAGCCACAAACAGCCAGGCAAATAAACTTTTCCAACAGATGGAAATTAACACAAGTTGGAAGATAGCACCACCTGCTGAAACCCTGACACAAAACAAAGACACGGCTAGGACCACAAAACAAACAACCATGGAAAAACTCTCTGAAATGTGTGCAAAATATCAGGTCTACTTATTTTAAATGGAAGAACAAGAGACAATTCACACTTAATGGAACACTAAGTCTCAGCATAATAGACTACATTATCACTGAAATAGAGGAAAATAACAGAAAAAGCATTCACAGACCGACCTGCGAGTCACCTAGCCAATAATAACCAAACTGTTTTATATCTACAGTGAAAATAAACTGACATGCTGGACAACAACCCATCACAAATACTCTACAAGCTCCCCTTGTGATACAAATGGGCACCAAATAGCACAATGCATTAAGAATGCAACCTCAATAGTGCAGTAATAGTTCTGTAATAAAGACCCTACTAGACTCCTTCTATAGGGTTCCTTCTCCGTACCTGGTGGGAACATCTCCTGATTGAAGGCATTGGGCCTCATTACGAGTTTGGCGGTAGCCGTGCCTGTTATACAGGCACGGCTACCGCCAAACTCACTACCGGCACCGCCAACCACGATTGGGCAATAACCGGGCCATTACGAGCTGATTGCCACAGTATTTTTTTCTAAACAGGATGCTTCTACAGTTTGAGTTAAAGGGTGCAGAATTATGTTGAAAACACATGTTGTCAAGGGGATTGTGTGAACCTGACCCAAAGTTCCAGACAGCAATAGTGTGTAGTAAACATACATTCTCAACATGTTTCTTGGAACTTTGTCTCAAGGCACTAACATGCAGCAGTTTCTAAGAAGTGCACTTCACGAAGGGACTCTGCATACTCTGAAGGCATCACGAAGTAAAACACAGACAACAGATTCACTTTTCTAAATCAAATGGTTTATTTTCTTTATGTCAGGAAGGAGTAAGGGCTAACTTGCCCTATGCTAAGTTCGGATTTCCCTACCTAAAGAAACTGAGGATAGTCTCTGTTATTAAGTTCAACTCAAAAGTTTGTCTGTGTCCAAAAACTATACTTGCCCTCACAACTAAAGATATACAATGTGTAGGGATGTCAACAACCAAAGAAACAGTGTTCAATATAAAGATGTGAGCTTCTTCCAGCTCCTGTCTTACTTTCTACCTTCCTCTTCCCCAAGTTCAAAACAGTTCCAAACAGGCCTTCGTCAAGTTCTCAACACAGTTCAAAAAGTCTCAGGGTTCCCTTCCCCAAGACGTCAACTCGTCCAGCTTCAAAACAACGTGCAGTTCAAAATCTCTTGGCTTTCAATAATAATTCCAGTTCGACTTTGTAACCATCCAGTTTTCTCAATAGGTCATACATATTGTTCTTTTCTTCAATCACTTCAGCACCTGTTAAACAATACAGCCTCTGTATCTTGGTTTTCCTTGGATCTTTCGAAGTAGGGGTTACTCGGTCTAGGTGCAGTTGTGGGACCACACAGTCCACCCATTACAGGTCATGCAGCCGATAATCTTTGGCACTTTGTTCTATTCTTGTTTGTTCTAGTTAGACGTTCTTGCTAACTCAGGTTTTATGATATGATATGATATGATATGGCATTTATAACGCGTCTATACACAAGTGTTTCAAGGCGCAGCGAGGCAAGGGAGGGAAAACCGAGGGAAGACGGAGACAACCATCCTACTAGGCCAGGTGACATTGAGATCGTGCAAGTGCAGGGGTGGCGGTAAGGGGGAAAGTGCAGGGGGAAAGGGGAGGGGCAGTGCAGTACATAGGATAACAGTAAAATAAATAAAGACAATAAACAAAAGTGCAGCCAGCTGGTGGCAAGTGCAAGGGTAAGTGCAGACATCAGGTGTCAAGTGCTAATAGGGGCTGTAGGGATTCAGCAACAGTCCCCGAGTGAAAGGGTTGCCAGGGGGGCAGAGCAGGTGTGCAACTGGTAGGGGCGGGGAGTGACCTGGGCCCCAGATCGGAGGGTGGCCAGGAAACCAGTGAAGTTTCAGATTCAGCCAAGAGATCAGCAGGGGTGAGGAGGATAGAAAGCAGAAGCAAAGAGGAAGGTCTTGAGGTGCTTCCGGAACCGGAGATGGTTCTCCTCAAGTTTCAGAGAGGCAGGGAGGCTGTTCCAGAGGGAGGCCCCAGCAGAAGAAAGAGATCTACCAGCAAATTGCTGCTTGGAGAAGCGACTAACCCTGAGGGAGTTGGAGGCGGATGAGCGAAGAGCTCGAGAAGGAAGATATTTAGGAAGAGAGAGTTGAAGGTATTGAGGTCCCAGGCCCCAGAAGGCATTGTGGACAATGCAGACGGTTTTGAACTAAATGCTCCCGGCCACTGGGAGCCAGTACAGAGCTTTCAGTCTTATACGATCCCTGGGCTTGAGGCCAAGGACACGTCAGTCCTGTTTTGGATGAGTTGCAGAGGGCGGAGAGTTGAGGCAGGCAGATTTAGAAAGAGGCTGTTGCATTAGTCCAGCCTAGAGAGAACCAGAGCTCTGGAGACAGTGAGCTTCTGGGGGAAGGAGAGGAAGGGAAGAATACCTCTGAGGAGGTGCAGCTGGTAGTCTGACTTCTTAGAGATGTCAGAGATATGAGGAGAGAAGGAGAGTGTGGAGTCGAAGAGGACCCTGAGGTTTTTAGCCTCACAGGTGGGAGCCGGAAGAGGACCAAGGGAGGCTGGCCAGAGAGTGACAGGAAAGGAGGGAGCAGGTGTGCCGATGAGGGGAATCTCAGTTTTACTGGCATTAAGGCAGAGATCATTGGTGGCACACCACTCCTGGATGACAGACAGACAGTCAGAGATGAGAGAAGGAGAAGAGGTGGCTGAGGGGAGCCTGAAAATTAGCTGGCATCTGCATAGCACTGGAAGTTGGGGCAGGGAGCGGAAATGCAATGGGCAAGAAATGGCAGGTATTGGTTGAAAAGCCAGGGAGAAGCATAGGTAGAGATAGAGATAGAGGAGAGGAAGGATCCAAGTTGGATATTGGAGGGTCGTTCGGAGAGGAAGGAGGTCAGCCAGGCGAGGGCCTGATCGGTGATAACCAGGTTATCACGAAGATGGTTGAGCAGGATGGCATGGTTGACTGTGTCAAAAGCAGAAGAGAGATCAAGTAGGATGAGGACACATGGGGTGTTGGAATCGAGGTTGGACAGCAGGTCTTCACGGATGTTCATGAGAGCAATTTCCGTGCTTGTGGCAGCTCTGAAGCCAGACTGATGGTCATAGAGACAACCAACAGATTCAGAGTGAAGATTAAGCTGGGAGATGGGCAGCTTTTCCAGGAGTTTGCCCAGGAAAGGAGTGATGGAGATTGGACAATAGTTAGCCGGGCAGGAAGGGTCGGCAGAGGGTTTCTTAAGAAGAGGGTGCACAAGGCAATGCTTCAGAGGGGAGGGGAAGACTCCAGTGTCGAAGGAGTGGTTGCAGAAATTGGCCAGAACAGGAGCCAGGGTGTCAATGTGATCCTTGATGGTTTTGGAGCAACAGGGGTGAACCTGTTTTGACAAGACTTTCATAGATCGGACTTGTCTAGAAACCTCGTCTGAGGAGAACAAGGCAAAGGCAGAGAAGGAGGGAGGAGAGGTGGCCGAAGAAGGACCAGAGGAAGAGCAGGGAGTAGACAGATGAGGAGGAAAGGAAGAGAGAGAGGGCAGGATGTCCTGAGTTTTTCCAATGAAATGAGAAGCCAGTGCCGTGCAGAGGGCCTGGGAGGGGACAGGAGAGGTAGAGACTGCAGCGGGATTGGCCAGCTCCTTGCAGATTTTAAAGAGTTTGGCCGAGTTGTTAGATGCTGCAGAGATGCAGGCTTGGAAGTGGGCTCTCTTCTTGGTGCGGACAGAGAGCCGGTATTGCCTTTGGAGCAGGCGGCAGGCCAGTTTGTCAGAGGATGTACCAGAAGCATGCCATTTCCTCACAGCCACCCTGCACTTGCGTTTAAGGGTGACGAGGTCTGAGACGTACCAAGAGTTGCACTTGGCTTTGGGCTTCAAGCGCATCTTCATGACAGGGGAAAGAACATCAAGAGTATCAGATATAGCAGAGTGGAGCATGGAAAGGGCTGTGTCAAGGTGTGAGTCAGCCAAGGGGTGAGGGGAGCGTGAGAAAGTGGCGGCGAAAGCCTAAACTGAAACACGCTTCATGGGTTGGATAACCAAGAAGGTAGGTGGCAGTGCTGGGGTTGGCTTGGCCTGAGGGGTAGAGAGGGTGAGATGGGGGGAGAGGAGAAAGTGGTCACTCCAGGAGAGAGGAGTGGTGAGAGGGGTCAAAAAGGGAGGGTCTGAAGGGATCAGAACATCCAGAGTGTGCCCTGCAGAGTGAGTCGGGCCAGAGGGGAGAATAGAGAGTGAGAGCGAGTCGCAAAGGTCACAAAAGAGTCCAGTGGAAGGACAGAAAGCATTGATGTGGATGTTGAACTCTCCAAGAAGGAGGAGTTGAGTGGTTGAGACCAGGAGGGAAGAGGAGAGGTCCGCCCGCTCAGAGAGGAAGGAGGAGATCTGTCCAGGTGGCCAATAGGGGTAGCCACAGTAAGGGCATTACCAGGAGAGAGAGAGAGCCTGCAGACGAGGCATTGGAAGGAGGAGTAGGACTGCGTAGGAATGACAGAGGTAGGAAACCACTCCGGGAAGATCAGGGCTACTTCCCCTCTGGAACGGTTGGACCTGGGTGCGGAGAGGATCTTGTAGCCATCAGGTAGGAGAGTGTCAAAGCTCGTGACAGAGCTAGCCATGTACCATGTCTCAGTGAGACCGAGGACATCGAGGTCAAGTTCCTCGAGGAGGCAACAGATGTCAGAGGAGTGTTTGACAGATGAGCGAGAGTTAAGAGTGGTCCTTGAAAGACTTCCGTAGAGGGGTAAAAATCAGAGGTACGCCCTGCGGAGGTGTAGAAGCAGCCCGAGGGGGGGCAGAAGAGGAACGAGGAGAGGGCAAGGTAGCCAAGGATGAGGCAGTTGGGGGAGGTGAGGAAGCTGTGGAGGGGAGAGAGGGGACAGCAGGAGTACAAAAGAAATTGATGAGGCACGGGAAGCATCTATCAAAGAGGAGAAGGTTGGCTTGAGGGCCTTTGACCAAGATGGTACAGTTCAAGTAAGCATTAATGATGATTTTAGGGAAGTGGAAGGAAGTCAGGAGGGCCCCTCACCGGATGCCACCATTAATGGGAGAGGAAGAGAAGGGAGAGAGCACAGAGCCATATGTAGAGTCCATAGGTCTGGCGAGAGAACAACAAAGAGGATGTCGGTGAAAGTTTGCCTGGAGGAGGCACTGGTATAGGTGTCAGTGATAGGGAGGCCTGGGTTGGAGACCAGGATGTCCTTTCTAAACTTCTTCCTACCAGATTTAGTGAGGAGAGCAAGATAGTCGATAGAGAAGCAGATAGAAAAGATAGGAGAGACAGAGAGCACCATAGAGTAGGTAGGGAGAGGAGAGAAGAAGAAGGGAGTGGGAAGGGTTAGGGGAGAACACTGGGGAAGGACAAGGGAGGGTGAAAGCAGAAGAGACAGAGAGACAAGTAGACAATGGGACAAGGTGGCAGGCGCTTAGATAGTGGTAGACAAGTTGGCTAGATGAGTGTTTTTGCTAGGAGGCAAGCCACAGAACAGCACTACTTTCACAATGCGATTTTTAAAACAGGAGAAAACTACACCTAAGTTTGAGAGTCCTGAATAGTAGGGAAAAGGCCTAGGTTTCACAAAGCAATTTTAAATACTTTGACAATGCAATTTTAAAAACAGGAGAATGCAATTTTAAAAACAGGAGAAAAACACACCTAAGTTTGAGAGTCCTGAATAGTGGGGAAAAGGCCTAGGTTTCGCAGAGCAATTTTAAATACTTTGACAATGCAATTTTAAAAACAGGAGAATGCAATTTTAAAAAAAGGAGAAAAACACACCTAAGTTTGAGAGTCCTGAATAGTGGGGAAAAGGCCTAGGTTTCGCAGAGCAATTTTAAATACTTTCACAGTGCAATTTTAAAAACAGGAGAAAAACAAACCTAGGTTTGAGAGTCTGCTATGTGGTCAGGTTTACAGGGTAGAGTGAGGTTTTAAACCTAACCCGGGCCACTTCTACCTTCCTCAGTCGCTGCTTGTTAACGACTGGCAACTGGCTTCCCCTGCTGACACCTGCAGACACTGGCAAGAGCCGCCTCTGTTGGAGCCACCCTTTGCCTAGGGTCCATACAGCAAACAGCCACTCACCTGGAACGCCAAATGAAAGTGGCGAGCAGGAACACACTCCGGCAGCTAGGCCAGAGGAGCAGATGAAGGTAGCCTATCAGGGGAGGGGGCGGTCAGGGAGGCGGGAACGGGACAAAGAGAGACAAAGAGGAACAGGGGGACAGCCGATGCTCATAGGGTCTGGAGGCCTCAATAATACAAAAGATGGCAATTCAGAGGCTGAGAAGGGTCCACACAGCAAACAGCCACTCACCTGGAACGCCAGAAGAAAGTGGCGAGCAGAGACACGCTCCCGCAGCTAGGCCAGAGGAGCATATGAAGCTAGCCTATCAGGGGAGGGCGGCGGGCAGGGAGGCGGGAATGGGACACAGGGAGATGGAGAGGAACAGGGGGACAGACGATGCTCACAGGGGCTGAGGGCCTCAATAAAAAAAAGATGGTATCTCTCTGAATCTGTGTCATTAGTCAACATTCACTTCTGTTTCTCCTTGGCCGTCTGTTGGCTTTGCCACAACATGTATTTCACACAATTCACTCTGTGGTGTTCATGCTTTTCCACCACCTTGCTTCCACATTGCCCATTAGTGTGCATCACTCGCTTTTCACTCTGTTCATAAGTATTCATTACTTGTTTAACTTTTTTTATAAGTGCTCAATTGCTTTCACTTTGTTTATAAGTGCTTATCACTTTGCTTTCATCTGTACCATATTTTCATACACTTTTCATATCTTTCCTTCAGTTCAGTATTTAATAATTCTTGTTGCAATCTTAAAGTTACTTTGCAGTTTGTTCAGAATTCAAAATTCCCCAATTTGGTTTCCAACCACAATTAACATACGTTTCAGTTCTTTCAGCATTTTCATATGTCCCTTTCCAGCCCTGCAGAGTCTCGGTATGAGTAATCCCTTTCTCACAATCATTGGTGTGCGGCCGCGCCTCCGGGTGTCTTCTTTCTTCTGTTCATCACTCCGCTTGTGCTCTTTAGGAGCTTCGGTAAGCAGCGCTTGCTGGCTTCAAACCTTGCTGCAGCAGCCTGCGGTAGTCTGGAGCCATGAGTGTCCCACAGCTCCGACTGTAGACACACGGCATATGGGAATACAAGTGACTCGACCCTCTTGTGGCCCACTCAGGCCCCGGAGTCTCTCTCACCCCTCTGCAACACATGGCGTCCTTGTCACTGGCCCCTCTACAGCCTGCTCCACGTCTACCAGCCTCATTGGCCTCTGTAGGCAGGTTTCTCGTTCTTCTCCTCTCATGCTGGTCTCTCATTTTATACACCTGTCAACCTTAATAGGTTGCAGGTGTAAGTCCATTGCCTGACTATAGTTGAATCTATTAGTGGGACATGCCTGACCATTCAAATGATATTCCTCCACAGTCCTCTTCCTCATCCCAGTACCAAAGTGGTGTGAAAGACTGGAAGTGTGCATAACTCCCAGTTGCCTCCTCCTCATTCCAGTGTTATGATGGAAAGGGGGATACCATGACTTGCCTAAAAACAACCTCTCCCCTCCCAGGTGATCCTCCCTCACATATCTACCCCCAGGGTCGGGATCCAAGAGCGACAGCCTTTTCCTGGCCACCTAAGAGGAAGATTCAAGGGGAGTAGATGGGAAGATGCCTTCAGGTTCCTCACAATACGTTCACTGAGAAGGCAACAGACCTCTGGGTCTGTGCTTTGATGAGTGAGCTTGTGGTACTTTTACTCACAGCTCTAACCTGCAGCATTTCTCTGGAATTGTGCTTGCTCAATAGATTTCTGGAACCTGTGACTCCAAGTTCACACATGAAACAGTTTCCTGAGGTTGTGTTTGTTCAATGGGCTTTTAGAATGACTTACTCCAAGTCCCAATATACAACAGTTCTTTGCCTATCACTTAGTGTCTTTATTCATTCTCTCAAGGTGCCCTAGGAAACAGTAGGCCCTCGGTTCTCATCCTCGCCGATGAACCCTATGAGTGTTACAACTGTGGACTGTCTAGTGCTTGCCATGCCGGATCAGGGTCTCCACTGTCTCATGTGCATCTTCTCCTCAGCGATATAGACGCCTTCCCTTTCCTCTGAGGGTTGTTATGACTCTTGACTGCTGGATTTTCTACCCGCCACTGTGCCATGGTTACCATCACATGACTAATGACGGAGAAAAAACGTATGGCCTGGTTTACAAAGCGTTTTTCAATAGGAAAATCCCACTGAAAAACTCTTTGTAAATAAGGCGCCTATTGTTTTGGGCTCTGAACGATGAAAAACATGTTCTTCATGGCACAGCAAATAAAGAGATTCTTGGCAGGTTTACCCAGTGTTCATTTAAAAAAAAAAATGGGTACGGATATCCTGATCTCTAACAGTGGGCACTAGTCTTAACAAACTGAGAGTAGCAATTGTACTCTGGGCAGAGCTCCGGGCTACCTTCTCTTTTCATATGCATTGGGCCTCATTACAATAGTGGTGGCCACGTTATGAACAGTGCCGGTAAGGAACCGGCACCGTTCATACCGGGCCGCCACAATACGAGTCCTGTTTGCGGGTGCCGCTCTGCACGCCTGGTGAGACCAGGCGTGCAGAGCGGCACCCACGAGCAGCACAGGATGGTAGCAACGATACCGTTATCAATGGTACCACTGCTACCATCCTCCCCATTCCGCCCTATGGGGGATCAAATGGGAATGGACACGTACCGGCTCCGGGTCCCGCGAAAGGGAATTACCGGGCCCCCTTTTGCGGGAGCCGGAGCCGAGTTTGGGGGTAAGGGCATGGCTACCTCCAAACTCGTAATGAGGCCCACTATGTGGCAAGTCTACATTTCCAACATGTTTGGTCAGCTATTGCCTACAAAACTGAGCTATTGGCCAAGCAGCAATATAGATGCTAGAGCAGGCTCAGAAAAAGTTCATAAAGAAATTACTTTCACTCCCAATGAATGCCCCTCAGCTTCCATCTACATAGTAGTGGGACCACGACCAATTCTGTACGAGGTCTGAATAAAGCTCTTCCTTTTTTTGGTCTTCTCTTAAATCAGACTATAGAATTCACATTGTATAAAAATGTGTTATGGGACATAATTTATTTATTTATTTATTTAATGTATTTCTATAGTGCTCGAACAGAGCCCATAGGCATAGAAGCGCTCAAGACATGAGACAAGCACACAAGGAACATAAAACAAGTTTTATAACAAAGGCGTGCAGGATTCTCAGAGGTGGTGTCAAACAGAATTATTCAAAGAGAATGGGTTTCGGACTGTGCTTGAAGGTCGCCAGAGAGGGGCAAGCTCTTAGGTCGGAAGGCAGGGCATTCCGCAAATGCAGAGCTGCCATGGGAAAAACATCCTTCCGAGGCCAGGTACAGTTTGGCCTTTGGGATGTGGAGGAGACAGGAGGTATTAGAACTTAGTCTTCTCCTATTAGGAATCCAGGACAGCCAGCTGGAGAGATAAACTGGGCTTTTCCCATAGAGACAGGCATGATTAAGGAATATGGCTCGGAAAGTGATATGTTTACCATTGGCAGCTAATGTAGGGATGTCCTAGCTTCAGTTATATGATCGACTTTCCAAAGTCCCAATACCCTACAAACAGCATTATTTTGGACCACCTGCAAGCGGTTGATTTCTCCCCTACCAACGGCATTCAGGAAACTGGAGCAGCAATCAAGGGGGGGCGCCAATAATGGTGTGAGCTAGAGTGGCACAGTTAGAGAACTCGAAGAAGGGTCTAGCTGAGCAGGAAGCTTGATATAATAGGAGGTGCTTGAAGCAAGGCTGCTGATGTGAGCTTTCATGCTGAACTCTTGATCAAGAATGACTGAGAGAGTCTTAACTTTAGGATGAGTCGCCAGAGAGCAATCTGCAATCTGAATTGGTGCGATAAGCAGCATCCAGCTTACGTAGCTTGGGTGCTGTGCCAATAATCATAATCTCTGTTTTGGCGTTGTTTAATGCCAACCCATTGTGAATCATCCATATGTGGATATGGTTTCACGGCTATAATTGCGTGAGAATGGTATTAGGCACTGTGTGTCATCGTTGTAGTTGGTATACACTATGCCTTATGCGTCCACCAGCTCAAAAAGAGGAAGGGTAAAGATGTTCAATAAAGTAGGAGACAAACAGGAACCCTGGGGTTCTCCACAGGATAACACGTATCCATCATCCATGGCCTCTTGGTGGTAAACTCTGGCTGTCCCATTCGTCAAAAATGAATGAACCCATCTGGAAGCCTCAATGGAGAAGCAGGCATAGTTCTGCAGTCTGGCTACAAGAATGGAATGATGTAATAGATCAAACGCTGCTGTTAGGTCCAAAAGCATCAGCAGAGCAGTTTTTCCTTTATCGCAGTGCTGCATGATGTTTGCTTTAAGGTCCAATAGGGTGGACTCAGTGCTGTGAGCACATCTGAAGCCTGATTGCTTTGGACCTAGGATGTTATGATGGCATAAATGGATTTGATGATGAGCAGCTTTGTCCAGAATGTTTAATAAGAATGGTGTATTTGTAATGGGGCAATAGTTGCCTGCCAGGTTAGGGCCGAAGGTGGACTTTTTCAAAAGGTGTAGGGGCGAACCATGCCTGTTTGATCTCTGGAGGAACGTGGCTCTCTTGAAAAGAGAGGTTTGCAAATTTAGTGATGAGAGGTACGAGCAGCACAGCGCAGGATTTAACAATAGATGCCGGGCAGGTGTCACCCCTACAATAAGTAGGTTTGATTCTCTCCAGAATAACGGAGATTTCTGCTTCAGAGACCTCCCTAAATTTAATTTGGGGTCTTGGAATGATAGGTCTCACAGCCTTTTTAGTAGGGATAGATCCATCCAGTGTGTTAAAGTTAGATGCAATTTCACTCTTAATTTTCTCAATTTTAAGCAACATCGCTTTCTGAATGGAAGTACACCTATTGGAATGTTTATTAATCGAGGATACGATAGGATGAGGATCTTCCAGCTCTCTTAAGATTTTGAGCAGTTCCTTTTGTGTCGTAGGCTGCCTCTTTGATTCTTTCGTCATAGGAAGATTTCAGTGTGCTTGTACTGCACAGGCATAGTTGGTTTTATCTTCCGTAAAATGAGTCTTCTTCCAGAAGCGTAATGCTCTGTTTTTTGTCACGTAAAGAATCCAAAGGTTGCAAATTGAATTGGCTCCAGCATGTAAAATCAAGCCTATACAATCTTGGCTTTAGTCACATGTGGAGCGACAATATCGCCATAATTGAAAACATTATTAGTGACATAGGGGGCTTTGGCCCATTTACTCTCAGGGAACCCAATTGATCAGAAAACGATTATTTAACCCGAATATCAAAAATATTTGGGGATTCGAACCATATTTAAATTGAATTGTAAACATTAAGGTGAGAGCCGTATCCACAACATTTAGTCTGAATATTTTCTCGTAGCTGGGTTAGCTGCCTAATTGTACCCTTCAGTGTCCACCTGTTGTCCTCCTGTTTACACGACACAGAAACTGACATCCATATCTGTGAGGAAAAAATGGATTGTTCCGTGATGGAACAGATGAGGGATTTCTCAGGTGCCAGAGGCGATGATTTCCCTCAAAGTACTTAAATCCATGCATCAAATTTTAAAGTTGGTGCGTGCGTGGTCCACTAGAAAGCGACATTTGGATTTGATAGCTTTATGACTAATTGCATACGGGATTTCCTTTTTATCTGCCTGGTACTTGGTTAGGTCGTTCAAGATGGAAAGCTAATCATTCGTTATTGTATTTCATATCTAGGTTTTGCTATTGGCATATTTTGGTCACTTGAGCACAAGCAGAAATACTTGTTGTTTTACTTGACGAATCACAAGATCTGTGTATACTGTTGATAACTGAAAATTGACCTATTTATGTTGTTTTTGTAATATATAAATTAAGTTATTTTAGGCCATATTCCAAAAGCATCTACTTGATGGCTATGATATTATTAGATTTAGGTTTGCAGTTTGTCTCCGTCAAATGTATATTTGATTTGGCTGTATTTTCCTTTTTTAGTTTATTTATATTGTTGATTGACTGCTAAGCAGGCAGATCATTGTTGTATTGTATTTTTGCTGGTACTAGGACTGCTTTTTATTAATTGACATAAGACATGTAGGGCCTCATTACGACCCTGGCGGAAATCGCGGTGCTAAATGCACCGCGGAGCACGGCGGAAAGCTGCCGATAGCGCCATGGAGGTTGGCGGATTTTCCGCCCCATGCCGACCTTGGCGGGGCGGTAAATCCCCATTCCCCATTTTACCCTTCCCCATTCCCATTTTTGCCCCATAGGGTATAATGGGAGTGGGAAAGGCGTTAATTGCGCCACCGTAAAATACGGTGGCGTAATTAACAACAAGGTCCCGTAGCGCCATGGATTTCTCCGCCCGGAAAAACCAGGCGGAAAACGTTCCATGGCGCTACGGGAACTCGTAGTAGGGCGGACGGGTCCGCCGCGAATAACGCTGGCGTAAACCCACTCCGCCAGGGTCGTAATGAGGCCCGTAATGTTTTATAATTGTGTATTTGCACTTTAATGCCTATTTTTGCATAAGAAAGGCTCCACTAATTCCTGGGACTGCAAAGATTATCAATATTGACAAAGCCCCTTTTCCATTCTTAAAATCTGGCAAAAAATGTAAAAAATGTTGCCAAAACCACCAGACTCCATTAAGAAAATAACAGTCTTTCTTAACGTAGTGGTTTGTCTAGTGAAACGTTGTGTTATTAAACTGTAGAAGGCTAATTATTTCCCTCATTTTATCAGGGGCTAAAGAACAGGAAGAAGGTATGGGATGGACAGCTCCTTGCCCCTAAGAGTCAGATTAGGGATCAATGGAGATTGTAGACAGAGCTGCACCGGGCACTGATGTAGCCCCTACGCAGCAGGTGGTGTCACTGTTCAGGGGACCCCAGATAACCCCAATGACTGTCTATGATTATCTGTGGCCACTTCATTTAGCAGGCACCCCTGATTCATTTTATGATACACCATGTGTATTATGTGTGCTGGAGCTCATGGAGTAAGGACGTGTCAGGGCTGAGCTCCTGTCCTGATCCTGCGTTAGATCCTGCAGATTGCGGCTGGCGAACCCTTGGAACGCCGAAAAGGGTGTTTCTAAGTGACAAAAGTGATTTTCTATGCACTCATTGAAAATCTGATGAAAATCGGAGTTGTTTTCCCTGAGAGCAAAGCTCGAGAAGAGGAGCCCCTGCGAGGCAAAGATGGCGGACGTCGCTGCCGCATACCAGCAGAGCAGAGGAGGACCTAGCCCAGAGCCGAGGTGCGTCGCGGGACAGCACAACTGGGCGTCGGAGTGAGGCAAAAGCAAACTATTTTGCCCCTATTGAACACCCGATGACAATCGGAATCGTTTTCCTCGGGAACGACGCTTGATAATAGAAGCCCCAGAGAAGCAAAGATGGCGGACGGCGTCGTAGCATAGAAACAGAGCAGAGGAGGGGCTGGCCCAGTGCCGAGGTGGGTTGCGCTTGGTGTGGGCCAGTAAACTTTATCCCACGCAAGACCAACGGCCCCCTACCAGATTAAACTGTGGCAAGAGTGACCGACGAGCGGAGGCTCCCGTGCTAGCACTTAGAGCGAAGCGGTGCGAAGAAGTGCCCGGATGCGCACCATACGGAGAAGCACTCGGGGAGCCTAGACACTGTGGAAACAAGAATGCACGGCTGAAGCAGGAGCCAGATGAAGCTGTCCAGCCCAACATGGACAGAAGACTGCCAGTGCAAACGGGCCCAGAGAGATTGAAACGAGGCAAGCTCAACTGGCCCTGAACCCAGCAGTGTGAGCCAGTTGCTGGGAACCTCGCAGGGATCCCGGACCCGGAGCAGGTACTGAGTGGACGGCACTACGATACAGCGGGGAGAGGTGCAAGGGGTGTGGGCTGTGGGCCCGGTGCCACGCATCACGCAGCATTTGGCCTACACCGCGGAGCGGAGGACACACTAATGGAAGCACACCAACACGGCCGGAGGACCGGACCCCATAACTGAACTTGAGGGGCCACAGACATTGTAGGCACTGTGCCCCTGGCGATACCAAGTGCCGCGAGGGAAAGGCGGCCATAAGAAAGGCGGTGAAATCGACGGCTGAAGCCAACAACCAGAGACCCGGAGGAAGAGGACCAGGGGCACAGCGAAGGTCGACGCGCCTGCTCCCGTCAGAAGCCTCCCCACCCCCACGGCAGAACCATCTGTCTGGCGACACTGATAGGACACCATGACCCACGGTCGGAGTAGCTTACAAACCAGTAGGTACATTTAACCACATAAACAGAGGTTGCTGATCGCCGCGGTGGTGTGTGGGGGGGCACCCAGGAATGCAGGTGGATGTGCCGAGCCGTGGGGTGGTTCTACATATCCCTGGCTCGGTCGTTCATCTAACTTTGATTTAAAGGGTAACTCAAATAGCACACCAGATTGAAGCTCAGTACCTTGCCCATATGTATGTACTGTTACTGAGATCCAACTGTGAGTTATGAGCACGCTCCTGCACTGCTCGCCCCTATACTGCCCAGTTTGCGGGCGAAGCACATCTTATCCCACCCTGCAATCACGTGGATGGATCCTTAACCCATTCCAACCAGCTCAGAGGCAGCATATTACGCTGGGTGGCATTACCTAAGTATAAACACTACAGGGGCTGTACTCTGAACCAGAGTAGACGGGACAGGCAACGCACTGACGGTTGCATCCCATGGTCCTTATCCCGGGTTCGTCACCACCCACTGAAAAGGACAGATTTGCTGGCTGGTGAGCCTCTGCTCCGGAGCCGGGGCTGCAATTTGGAAGCAACGGGCGGCAAGCCAGGGGAGCCCGGTCAATAAGCCGTGCTGCAGTCCAACTGGACTACTGCTACCACACGGGAACACCCTACCCAGTGGCCGCCAAGCCAATTTAACCACTGAGGTGCGCCCAGGACGCCCCCGCCAACTGCATCCACTGCTTGGAACCATCTCTCTGACTAGACACCATCTGGGGCCAAAGACTACCACCCCACAAGAACTCTAACAGCCTGCTTACACTCTCACTAGACACCTGGGCAAGTCGCAAACATAATTGGCATAAAGCTACGAGATCAAACACCCTCTGCCACTTTCCACCTGACGGCCGCCGGCACCAGGGGAGCTAAACACAATGACGCGCCTGCCTGGGCCCCTTCAGCCCAACCACTGATCCTAAGCTACCCAGACTATCCAACAACGCTCTGGTGCGCCCTTGCCCGCCGATAAGAGAACTATCCTTGGTCTGCCGGGGCCGCCCCCGACACTTACACCACACTACCTTATAAAATCACCCACCTGAATTAATTGCTTCTCCGGACACCGATCACCACACCAACAGAGCCCCGTCGCCCCACTTCCGACCCACCGAGACTCGGACCACCTTGAGACCACGACCAACTAAGAACTCGGAGACTGCATCACCTTGCAGGTGAAAAAGCCAGCCCCAAGGCCTGGCTCACACGCAACACGACAATACCACACAAAGCAGAAGCTACAGGGGCGACTCAAGTGCCACACAGTGGGATGTTCTCCACGAGGAATAAATCCAAGTCGACGACAATAATGGACTCCTTCACAGCCGCCAAGACCAAACAGAACACACAGAAACCACCCCAAGAGTCCAAAACACAGACAGAATCACCCCCACCCAAAGACCATCCTAAGGATGCGCAGGTACTGCAGGCCATCGCTGCGCTCAGGGCATTCATTGACACTAAAATAGTGAAATCTGACATGCACTTAATGCGACAGGATGCCCGCAATCTCGCTGAAAGAGTGACCATGGTGGAAGTGAGCCTACAGGACACCACATAGACCACCTTAGATCTAAAAGCTACGGCCCACAAACTCGGAAAACAGGTCGCAAGATTGGAAGCAAGATCAGAGGAGGTGGAAGGGAGGGCTCGCCGCAATAATATACGCATACTAGGAATTCCGGAAGACATGGAAGGAACAAACCCGACCGAATACGTGGAATCCATGATACTACAGGAAATCGGAGCCGACAAACTCAGCCAGGGTTTCTCAGTGGAGAGAGCCCACAGATCTCTACAGAAGAGGCCCCCACCGGGATCGCACCCATGCCCAATGATTGCGAAAATCCTAAACTTTCGTGACAGAGAGCCAATACTTAAGTTCTCAAGAGAAGGAGGCGAGATCAAACGGAACGGCTCCAAGATCGTCATATATCCTGGCTATACCCCTAACGTGCAACGCGCAAGGAACTCGTTTGTGCCGGTGAAAGCTAGATTGCAGAAACTCAATCTTAAATATATGCTGCCATACCCCTCACGCCTCAAGGTGCTCTATAAGGGAAAAACGATCTTCTTGGAAACCCCAGCCACCATGTGGCTGGAGCACAACAACCTGGCCGAAGGCGACGAACGCACCCCAAGAATTTAAGGGTTAATCACAAACCACCGATCCCACAGAACAAGCGAATGTGAAACTCAAAATCTTAACACCGAATTCGAAAGACAGACCACCGCTGCAACAACAGCTTTCGCTACCAAGACGGGAGCTCACGTGACCACACATGAGATCTGCTACAGCCCACCCCACTGGAATTTGTGCCGGCCCGTTGCCAGCACTACACCCGCACCAAACGGCCTGGATAGGCCCACGAGATTTGGGAGCCCCCGAGCGTTGCCCCCTCAATGCAACTGCTGGGTGCAGTTCACAGTTGTTAAATTTTGTTAATCCATTCACTGGAATGAAGGTTCAAAAAGTTGAAATGTCTCCGGGATATGATGCAGCATCTGTAGCAACGACACAAGGGCGAAGAATGGGTAGTCAGGAACCAGGAGACCCAGGGGCGAAGCGCCCACACCCTGTGACCACCACGCAGGGAGAGATGGGCAACAGGAAAGGACCACTGGAACTCTTCCCAAAACCATAATGGCCACTCACATCAAAGTTCTTACCTGGAATGTGAGAGGGCTGGGCACCTACCTTCGTAGAAACAGGATTAAATCCTACCTACATAGGAAGAAGATCGGACTGGCCCTATTACAGGAAACCCACCTCAGGAAGGAAGCCACTGCAATGCTACAAACGCACTGGGGTGGGCAGGGGTTCGGGGCTACTTACTCCAAATATGCCAGAGGGGTGTTCACATGGATCAGCCCACAAATCCCCTTCCAACTAACCAAGACTGAGTCGGATAGAGAAGGAAGGTATGTGATACTATGGGAACATATCAAACAAACTGAAGTATGTATTGTGAACTCATACCTCCCCAACAACAACATACCAGCCCACCTAAACCCAATGTACCCCAAGGTCGCACAATACAGGAACTGATTCTTCATCTGGGGGGGTGACTTCAACTGCGTGTGCAACACGGAGCTTGACAGGTCCACACCCCTCTTCAGTGGCCCGTCGGCACCCACCACGGCACTGAACACCATGCTAAACCGCCTGGACCGAGTGGACGTCTGGCGAGAATTACACCCAGACGAACGAGGCTACTCCTATTACTCATCCTCACATAGCCTCCACACCAGGATCGATTACGTTTTCACTGGTAGGGAACACCTACCCCAGATTGATGTGGCACAATACCTGGGTCGGACGATTTCCGATCAACTCACCGCTCACCGTCGACCACCTGAGAACAATATGGGACGCCCTTAAAGTAGTAATACGGGGAGAAATCATAGCAAAGGCTGGAGGCATCAGGAGACAATTATGAACCGATCTAGAACAACACGAAAAAGAAATTGAGAAGCTAGACTCTGATACCCAGGACACCGGGCGGGATGAAGATACACTAAAACAGATCAGAATTGAATGCAAGGAAGCCTGGGGCAGGCTAGCCAAGTTTGACTACACCACTAGAACCAATAGGGCGCACACTGAGGCAGACAAGCCCAGCAGACTTCTAGCCAGGCTATGCAAAAAAGAATGCCCCAGACATCTAACCACGGCCCTGAAAAGCGAAGACGGCGCGCTGCACCAGACCCAGCAGAGCATAAATAACACCTTCAAACAATTCAATGCCCAACTGTACTCGCACAACGCCCAGGTGCCCCCTGATGCGATCTCAAACACACTAGAGGAGATAGGGCTGCCAAAGATATCACCCACTCACAGCGAAGCCCTGGATGTAGTCATCACCATGGAAGACATCTGAAGCAATTAAATCCTTGGCCACGTGCAGAGCCCCGGAAAGTGATGGGCTACCCTCCGAATTCTACAAGACCTACGAACCAACTCTAACCCCATTGCTGCACGAGGTCTTCCAGGAGGCATATGATTTGGGGATCCTACCAGAGAGCATGGTTGAAACACTGGTAGTCCCGATGCTTAAACCCAACAAACCAGCGGACGACTGCGACTCCTATCATCCACTCGCAATGCTTACCTATGACATCAAAATATTGACACGATCCTGGCCAGAAGCCTCTCCAGGTCGATAGGAGAAATAATACACACTGACCAAAACGGTTTTGTGCCAGGCCGCAACACCACCGCCAACCTTCGCAGGCTTCAGCATGTTATGTCCCAGGCTGACCGAAACCGGGGCTATTATGGCCTGCTATCCTTAGATGCTATCAAGGCATTTGATTCCATCTACTGGGAATGGCTGATAGCGGTACTCTGAGGCTTCGGCTTCAGGGAGAAATGTATCAGATGGGTCGAAGTGCTGTACACCAAACCAAAAGCGCAAGTAAAATATGGAAGGCTTGTTTCTACGGTGTGGGACATACAGAGGGGCACCAGGCAGGGATGCCCACTTTCCCCCATGCTCTATATACTTGGACTGGAACCTATTGCCATCTACTTCAGAAAACAATTCTTCGATGCAGGCATACGGTTGGATGGGGCAGACCATATAATCTCCCTATACGCGGATGATGTCCTCCTATATGTGAAGAACCCTCACCTGAACGTACCGACAATGCTAGAGGTTCTAGACAATTTCACCAAAGTCTCTGGAATACGATTTAGCAGATGTAAATCTTGCCTCTTCCCACTGGCAGACCTCAGAAACTAACACATCGAAGACCTACCTCCACTGGGTGTACAATGTCAACTGACCACATTCCGCTATCTTGGAGTCAACATAATGCACACGTCCGAATTAATGCACGAGAACAACACCTTGGCGGCGCTGCCTCCTCTACGCAAATCGATAGGTTTTTGGTCTAAGTTCCCCCTGTCTGTGATGGGAAGGGCGTCCATCATAAAAATGATTGTTCTCCCCAGGTTCCTCTACGGATTCCAAAACTTACATTACTATATTAAAGCCCCCTTCTTTCGCCTACTGGAGATGATATTTAGAGACTTCCTATGGGGAAAAGGCAGACACAAGATGGCGCTGACCACACTAACCCTCCCGTACAGGCAGGGTGGCATTGAACTCCCTGACCTGGAGAAATATTATCTGGCATCCCAGCTCAGCTTTGTAGCCAAATGGTTGGCTGATGACACCACCTCTGAAACAGCATTACTACAGCACCCAGTTGCCCCAATCCGACTGGAGGAACTCATTTGGGCACCCCAACACCTTCTCAGCGAAACACCCCTACTAGTTACCCTGGGAAGGCAAATATGGCACAGAGCAAAGTCACTTCTCCACCTGGAACACACATATGCCCCGGATGTTCCGCTGCTCTCAGACCTATGTAAGACCAGCGTCGACTTGGCGACCATCAGACACTGGGAAAGGAAAGGGGTATATACGTGGGGAGACTTATACAGTGAGGGCTCCTTCCGTGACTTCTCATCCCTGCAGTCTGAAGATGGCATACCCAGCGACCAATTCCTGTGGTACCAGATGATTCGGAAACTGGCACGAGCCAAATGGGATGCATGGCCTGAGGAACCCGAAGCCAACCCCTTCGTAACACTATTGTACAACTTGGTAGAGGGCTGGAGACCGGTGTCCCAAATATACAGCCATTTAATGGACAGGCCTAATTCCCGCAGCCTTGACCTAAAACTTAAAAGGGACAAGGACCTGGGGGGGGCGAAATGACCGACAAGGAATGGGAAAGAGCCCTGGCGTTCCCCAAAGAGGTATCCAGGAACTCCAGATTTAGATTAATCCAACTGAATGTGCTATACCGCACCTACCTAACTCCATATAGACTGACGAAGTTCAGTAAACAATCGCACCATAACTGCCCCTGGTGCAGCAGAGACAAAGTGGATCTCCTACACATGTTCTGGGAATGCACCAGGGTCCAGCGGCTTTGGGGTAAGGTGGAGCAGACCTGTAGGAAGGCAGGCATGTCCAGATATGAATGGACCCCCAGTGAATGCCTCTTGGGAACTTACCCCAGACTCGCCGAAATCAAACACACTGTGAAACTTATGGACATGGCGTTCATCCTAACTAAGAGGACCATTGCAATGGCATGGAAACGACCAGGTGGCCCACAATTCCAAGCATGGTATGGAGAGTTAGAGCGCTGGGTGGGGGCAGAAACGTCGGCTTGGGAGGACAGCATCGCTAAATCCCCCGAAGATGCGAGTCGGACACTAGACGCTTGGAAAGCCCTGACGTGGGCAATGTTCCACCCTTCCGATGATGAGAAGCCTCCCTGAATGACTCACCATTGAACTTGCAAACCCAAGGGCACTTAAACAAGCTACTGCCTGAATCAGAACTGAACCCCCATTCCCATGCTCCTTTGCCCTCCCTTACCCTTTCCGCTCCACCCCCATTTGTCAATTCTCACAGAGACAGTCACCATTATTGTTAATTGTTTATGTTACTGTTGGTTTATCGTTTATTTCTCACTCAAGCAATACTATGCCGCAATTGGCAACCAATGCTGAAACTACTGTTGTACTCATGACAAATGCCAATAAAGAAATTAAAAAAAAAAAACTATGACTGTGGGATATTGAGGGCTTTAGTGTTAATGTACCTGTATGTGACTGCAGAATAAATGTATTTTTACGTGGCTGGCCGTACTGACAAAGTGGCATGACTGAAGTTGTAAGCCGTCCAGGGCCGTGGCCTGGGGGTGTGGGCACGTGCTATCCTGCAATCTGATTAGCTACCCCAGGTGCCACCCTATTATCCTAAACTAGGATCATTATGTGTGTGTGCACTCGTACTTCATGCCACCCCTGCATAAGGCAGTGTCACACCTGGGCCACCCCAGTCAAAAGAGTCTGGACCCACCACTGAAGCAGTCCTCGTGGTCTCCAGCATGTGTGGGGATGTGCCACTTAAACACACACACATTGTACCGGGTAGGGAGGATATCCCAGGGGCAAGGTGCTCGCCTTGGGAGCAAGCCATGCTGTGCAACATGGGTTTGATACCGGTCCTGCCTTTGGAAGCTGGAGGAGCCTGGCGTGATGAAGTGTAATATAAATGACCAGTCAAATACTGTGAGTAGATCAGACACATTTTAGTAAGAAACCTGATAGGAAAATACTATTGATACCCAATAGCACACATGGCTATTTTTGAATAATTTAATAATTCATTCATACAGTTCATTGTGTCTAACTAGTATAATTTTCACTTCTATCCTCTGTACAATGTCGTGACACAATAGTTATGCTAGGTTTGATATGATATGATATAGCACGCCTAAACACAAGTGTTTCAAGGCGTGTGGTTACAGTACAGTGGCTATTTCCCTTCAGCAAATAGATGTGCGCTTTAGCTGCCGTTTTTCACACACACGCACGCACGCGCGCGAAACGTGTCCCACACGTCTTGCCGTCAAAATAGGGCCTTCATGGTAGCTGCATGGTAATTCAGACTGTGCTCAACACCAGCGGCAGTTATTGGAAGTCATTGATCAACTGCTGAGCGGGCCTACTCCCTCACGAAGCCTTGCTGGACATAAAGGAAGTGACCTTTGACTTAGAATTGATTAAGTCAAGCCGGAAATTAAGTCTTCACCCGGAAGCAATTCATTTCAGTAACATAATCAGCTTCTGTTATAGAATCCGCAATCTAGCGCTGATTATAAAGGGCGGTCCATAAACGGACTCGCTTTGTTCCTATCGTCGACCTACTTTTTCATCCCCAGATAAGAAATCAAATTAATCAAATACATGTTTGCAAAATGCTTATTGTAGAGACATCGCGAGAGCCCGCACTCTCGCGAGATCTCGCGGCCCGATCAAGCTCCGCCCCCGCGCGCTTCGCGGGCACTATGGAACGGGCGGAGGACACGATAAGGTGCGTCCTGCACAGCGCTCCTTATACGGGGCCCGCGTGAGAGACAGATTGGACTCAGTTCATCCATGCTGCATTCTCCCTGCCACTTTAGGCCCGTTAGCCATTATAGTTGATGCACGCGTGTTGGGTGCATTCTGCATGAAGTTGGTTAAGCAAATAAATACTTCGCCACCAGATTACAGGCTCCTGTCTTCATTGAAAGAATTATACAACATAAATTGGCGACGAGGATCACCACCAGAACCCACGGGAAAACATGCAAGGAGCAACGCCACCGCCGCCATTTCTACAAACTCCAGGTAGGCCTGCCATTCCATGGCCACAATGGCAGCCCCTATTCACGACATACGTGGAGGCCCTAGGAGGGGCGGGGTTTTCAGCGGCGAGGCGCAGGGCCATGCTATTAAATGCCCTGGGAGTGGAAGGACAGAGAATATTCGAGAGTCTCACTCCGATACCAGTGGCTGGCGACAATGACGATGTTTTCAAGGAGGCTGTCAGGAGAATCATTAAAAGGTTTGCTAGTAAAGAGAACACAGTGCTCCACCGAATACGGTTTTACACACGTAAGCAAGAAATATCTGAACCAGTCGACGATTACGTCACCAAGCTGAGGGAATTAGCAGCGCTGTGTAACTTTGGCAACAACGCGGAGAGCCTCATTTGTGATATGTTGGTCGTCCACACCAACAGCCGGAAGGTCCAAGATAAGTTTATTGTCGAAAAAGAACTGCAGTTAGAGAAAGCGATCGAGATCGCCAGGGCAGTCGAAGAAACGGCGGGAAGACGTAAGGAGCTAACTGGGGCCCAGGGTTCGGCAGAAATACAAGCAGTGGGTTACCATGCAAGAAAAGAGAGGCCGGTTGCTGACACGAAAGAAGGGAGAGGGAACAGAAAAGAACCCCTGAAGTGTCACAGGTGCACCAGCACGAAACACCTGGCGTTTGACAGAGAGTGCCCAGCCAGAGACAAGGAGTGCTCCATTTGCAAACGCATTGGCCATTTCTCCATCGTATGTCGGTGGAGGAACAAGAAAGTATCCAGCCTCAATGCTGATCGCAATCCGGAGAAAGAGTCATCCTCCGAAGATGAAGGGAGACCCACGGTCATCATGGTTAACAGCACAAGAGCGAGGAGAGAGAAGCCTCACTGTGTGATCAAGATTGATGGAAGAGAAACCAGGGTCATGGCGGATTCAGGGTCCGATCTAACGATCCTTCCCCTTCGCACGTACAAGGACATGGTGGGAAAGGAAAAGGTACAAGTGCTTACAACGAAGCACAAACCCACGGTGTTTGGAGGGGCGTCAGTCGAACTATTAGGATACATCAATGCCAAAGTTGAATTCAAGGGAAGGGAAACCACGACCAGGGTCTATTTCAGTCATGAAGGCCAAGCAGTGCTAGGGTGGGACGACCAGGACAAGTTAAAAATCAGACTGGATCCCAGCACCGACGAACAAGTCCTGTCGGTCAAGGTGACAAGAGGACACGTGGTCAAAGGCGACTACCCAACACTTTTCTCGGAGGAGCCGGGGCACATCAGGGGTTTTCTCCACAAGATAATACTCAAAAAGAATGCTGTCCCCGTAAAGCACCGAGTGAGGCCAGTACCAGCCACGGCAAGGGATACCCTTAGATGTCAGCTGGAAAAGATGAAAATGGAGGGTGTCATAGAAGAGATTGAAGCATCGGAATGGCTGAGCCCCGTCGTACTCATAAAGAAACCCCAATCACAGGAACTCAGGGTATGCATAGACTTACGCAGCTCAAACCTGGAAGTCATCACCGATAACTATCCCCTTCCAAGCATAAATGAACTCATTCTGTTAATGAAAGAAGCCAAGATATTTTCGAAACTGGACATGAGGAACGCATATCACCAAATACAGCTACATGACGAATCGAAACCCCTCACGGTATTCA
Organism: Ambystoma mexicanum; assembly: GCF_040938575.1. Taxonomy (NCBI): domain Eukaryota; kingdom Metazoa; phylum Chordata; class Amphibia; order Caudata; family Ambystomatidae; genus Ambystoma; species Ambystoma mexicanum. The sequence goes on from NC_090932.1 coordinate 230,085,040, forward strand.
TCACTCCCTTTGGCACATACCAATTCACCAAAATGCCATTCGGGCTGTCATCGGCAGCGTCGGCGTTCCAACGCATGATGGACGTCTTGCTGAAGAAGGTTAAAAATGTTGTGTACTTCCAGGACGACATCCTCGTGTATGCGGAGGATGAACAGACGCACAACGCCACATTGAGAGTGGTTTTAAATAAGCTACAAGAAGTAGGAGTGCGGTTACGCTATGAGAAGTGTCTCTTCAGCGTGAAAGAAGTTGAATACTTAGGTTATAAGATTTCAGAAAAAGGGATCAGTCCCAAACAGAATCTCATGCAAGCTATCATTAAAGCACCGGAGCCAGTCAGCAAAGAAGAAGTAAGGTCATTTCTGGGGCTGGCTGAGTACTATGCGAAGTTCATACCTAAGTTTTCCGAAACCACGGCACCCCTTCGAGAAATACTCAAAAAGGGCTCGGAATTTGTGTGGCAGGAACCCCAAAAGACAGCAATGGTGAAGATAAAACAGCATATCGTAGAAGCGCCATGCCTCCAACCGTTTAATCCCGCATGGGAAACGGTTGTCACCACCGACGCCAGTGCCTATGGACTGGGAGCAGTCCTAACACAAAAGAAGGGCGACACCGAGCAAGTAGTGGCCTTTGCATCGAAGGCATTATCAGAGGCTGAACAGAACTACTCCACTATAGAAAAAGAAATGTTGGCCTGCGCATGGGCGGTGGAACACTTCAGGACATATGTATGGGGCACCAAATTCAAGCTGGTGACTGATCATAAACCCCTGATCCATATGCTTAGTCCGGGAGGCACAAAAGTATCCACGCCCAGATTGGCACGCATTGCAGCCAAGCTGCAAGAGTACACGTTTGAGATCCAGCATATCTCAGGCTGGAAAAACTCACAAGCCGACTGCATGTCGAGACTGCCGGAGGGAAAGGATAAAGCCACCACCTTCCTCCACGAAGAATGCATAGTGGCATCGATTACGGATGTGAGAGCGCCAGAGTACCTGGAACTCAGTGAGAGACACTGGGAAGAGGAAGATGGAAAAGACCCCACCATGGCCATGATTCGAAAATGGACCAAGGAAGGTTGGCCAAGCGAAAAGGCGTTACCTGAGGGCATGAGACCCTACTGGAAGGTGTCGGGCGAACTATCGGAAACTGAGGGAATAATCATGAAGTCAGACCAGATTATTCCTCCCACAGGAATGAGAAGAATCATCCTAACTAGAGCACACGCGGGCCACCTGGGAAACACCATGACCCGTCGCAGAGTGAGAGAAGCCTACTGGTGGCCATCCATGGACCAGGAAATTCGATCCATGATAGAACGTTGTCATGAATGCCTCAACAGCGACAAGAGACTCAAAGTTCGCCAAGCACCCCTCATACCCACAGAAACTCCAGAAGCGGTGTGGTCAAAGGTCGGCATCGACTTCATAGGACCTTTGGAAGCAATTGCACCTGAACACCGGTATGGGGTAGTACTGGTTGACTACTTATCCAAGTGGGTGGAGGCCGCGTTCGTCCCGAACATAACCACGGCAACCGTGATAGAAGTGCTGACAGACATCTTTCAGAGGGAGGGTCTTCCCAAGGAAGTAGTAACCGACAATGGGGTGCAACTAGTCTCGAAAGACATGGAGGAGTTCTTAAGAAGAAACCACATTAAACAAAAGAAAGCGGCCCTATATCACCCACAAGCTAATGGGCTTGTCGAAAGGGCCAACAGGTTCATAAAAGGCGCCATCCAACTGGCGACAGCTTCGGGCATGGACCCGCTCAAAACCACCAAAGAGGCCATAGCAGCCCACAGACTCACACCCAATGGGATCACCCACATATCCCCGTTCAAAATGTTGAGAGGGAGGAGTGCAGCATCCACGCTGATCCCACCCTGGTTGTCGAAAATACGAGAGGATGAGGTGGTGGACATGACAGAAGTAGTCTGGCGAATTGAAAGCGATAAGACACGCATGAAACAATGGAGCGACTGAAGAAGAAGAACCAAGCAGACGTCAGATATCGGAGAGGGAGATTTGGTCAAAATCCAGTTACCAAAGAAGGATCAAAGCACGGGGTCTCGGTTTAGCCGACCCATCAAAGTGATTCACAAAGGGACAAACCACATCCGCACGGAAGACGGGCGAGCGTGGAATCTAGAAAGAGTAGCATTGTACCAGAAGAACCGAGAAAGAGCAAAGACCCCAGAGAGACCACCAGCGGAAAACGAAAGGGACTTTGGAGCAGGCGAAGAAAGAGAACCAGAGGGAGACGACAGAGAGATGGGTGAAACAGAAGTTGAACCAGAACCATTGGGTGAAGATCCCGATCCGGAGCAACGAGAGAATGTCACCCGGACTGTTGATCGTCCCAGAAGGGAACACAGAAGACCGGTGAGATATAATGACTATGTTTTACAATGATTTGATGTGCGTTGAAAAAGGGAGATGTGTAGAGACATCGCGAGAGCCCGCACTCTCGCGAGATCTCGCGGCCCGATCAAGCTCCCCCCCCGCGCGCTTCGCGGGCACTATGGAACGGGCGGAGGACGCGATAAGGTGCGTCCTGCACAGCGCTCCTTATACGGGGCCCGCGTGAGAGACAGATTGGACTCAGTTCATCCATGCTGCATTCTCCCTGCCACTTTAGGCCCGTTAGCCATTATAGTTGATGCACGCGTGTTGGGTGCATTCTGCATGAAGTTGGTTAAGCAAATAAATACTTCACCACCAGATTACAGGCTCCTGTCTTCATTGAAAGAATTATACAACACTTATCGAATTAAAAGGCTTTGGAAATAAATCGAATGAGCAAAACTTCTCTTTCTGACAATCTTCCTTTTGGAGAGCCACGGGATGCCCTCCAGGAGACCTCCTTGTTCTTTCTGGCGTCACCCGCAGATATGTGACCTTTTGAAAAGCTGCATTGCTCCAACTTAAGTGTCCTTAAACCAGGAATCTGCAAGCTGGAGTGGTTACTGCAAACAGAACTTCACAAATGAAACGCGCAGCTCGGACGACAAATATTAAACGCGCACGAGGCCCTCTTTTTGCAGCGCCAGGTAGCCGCGTCTGCATGCCACATCGGGCGTCCCGCATGTTTGTGTTCCTCTCATGTGTAGTGGGTGGTTGTGTTCGTGCCCGAGTACAGAGTGTAAACACAATTCTTCTCCAGACCTGTGCTAGACCCCTGGGGGCACAGTCCTCCTACTTGACAGGGAGGTGGCTCCAGAGGACTTTGCACAGGAACCCTCGCCACGGACAGTGATGGCGCCGTGCCGCACTTGAAGACCCTAAGATACTGTGAGTAGTTGCCCAGTGCAAACGTTGGCGCTTCTGACAGGGCCGCTGCAAGTGCAATGATGCACGTGCAGGCACATCTTACCTGGAGAGCAGGCACAGCCAAGTTCAAAATGTCGGGTAAACATTGCGAGGGGATGCAAGCTAAAGACGTGTTTACTGATTGCGCCTGTAAAACAAACAAAATGGTAAAAAGACACAGAACTGGATTTGCCATATTGCGGCAGTGCAAGCGGCGTAAGGCTTCTATTCAAAAATAGCACATGAAAAATACGTAGTAAATACAAAAAAGAAATAACGAAGAGAGAAAAAAGAACTTGACATTAAGTAAAACTAAGAAAGCCAAAACATTGAAATTAGCCCTAATACTTGAAGTTTGTAAATATATACAGGGATGTCATTTGGGGGTAGCCAGGGGTCGCACCTGTACCTGTGAGGTCTATCTTGCTACCCCTGTGGTCTCCCTTGCTAGCCCCTTTTTTTAAAAATGGAAGCTACTGGGCTGTGGCCAGCGCCATGGGGCTCTTTGTTTCTGGAGTGGCTGGCTTTCTTGTTGGTTGGGTGATATTGTCTGCATATTTGTTCTATATAAAGCGCTTAAGTGTAAATGCTACATCATTGTACTTCCAGGCTGGACGTCTGCTTGCATTCACAGTAATTTGGTTATATGGATCTATACACACTGATATTAACGATACATATGGTGATCCATTCTTGTATGAAGTGTATGTTGTCACATAACAGTGAAATCATAACCATATTTTTCGTAGTGTACTTAGGAACAATGCAATGTGATACCACTTTCTTTTTTGTAATGGGGGTGAAAGGTTGTGTTCCATTCCTTCCCGTGAAGTTACTTCAGGTGGGGTCAAATTACATCACTTCCTCTCATGTCATCAGAGGTCAAGGGTTCTGTGATGTCCCTTCAGCTACCCCTAGCATTTTGGTGAAATGACATCCCTGTATATTTCTGTGCACAATATATAATTCAAGAAAGGGCTAATATCTGCTGTAAAAGGAAATATTAAAACCAAGCGACCCCTGTACCTCCAGTACACTCAAGCTGTGCCCTTTTCAGCTCAGGCGGTAAGATAGCTCAGCGGGTTGAACGCTCGCTGCTGCAATCTGAGCGTGATCTGCAGGTCCGGCAAGGCCAACTCAGCCTTTCATCCTTCCGAGGTCGATAAATGAGTACCAATTTCGGTTGGGTGATATTGTATGTAAATATGTGCTCTGTAAAGCGCTTTGGATTAAGGCGCTATATAAAAATAACACATCATCATCACAAAAAAAAATCGTGTTACTGCGAAAACACGGGGTCGCCTCTCGTACATCAGAATATTCTGCCGTTATGTCCACAACTGGACATTTCTTTCCCCTATTTTCAGATTTTGTGAAGTGAAATACTGTACTCTGCTCTGTTAAACTGCGCCATTTCTCTTGTGTCAGGCTGAGGAATCGGAGGCCTTTACCCTGTTGCCTGCCTGTTCTTTATGTCCGTTGCACTTTTACACATGTCGCATTGTAAATATGATGATTGCAGACTTCTGAAATTAGTATGTTTACTTCATTAAAGGGGATATGTTGAGAAAATTGTGCCATGTAAAAAAAAGCTGCATTCTTCATTTGTATTGCTCTAGTTTCAAGTTAACTTAATATCCAGTTCATTTATGTTTAATGTGCTGTATTTTTCATGCTTTATTCTGTATTCTGTATTTATTTGTTCCCCCTTCCATGCACTTCTCCCCCTTCCCCTACACTTGCACGTTCTCAGTGTCACTGGGCCTATTAAGATCGTTGTTTTTGTTCTCCCCTGTTCCCCTCCCTTGCCTTGTCGCGCTCTGAAACACTTGTGTATGAGCGCGATAGAAATAAAATATCAATATCAATATCAATATACAAAAGGGATGCCCTCCAGCGCCAGTCCACAGTCCCTTGGATCTTCCATCCCCTGGAGTGCACTTCCTCTGTTCATCTCTTTGGGGCCTGGTGATATGTTTGGGAAGCATCCCAGAAAGGTGTTAATGGGATGCCCACTGCTGATGCTGAGCTGCTCGGGTGCAGAAGCTCATGGCAGTGTGAGGACTTGGAATCCACATGTATCCAGCTGTCAGCCAGTGCGTGGCGACCTGCCACTTAGCTGCTCTCTGTAGGTGAAGGGTCAGGAGGCACAGTTCCCTACCTATGGTGGGTTGACAGCAAAGTGGTGGTTGGGTAGTCATTGATGAAATGTGCAACAGGAATGAGAGTCTCATACTTGTTAATGTTCAATGGGCCTCATTACGACCCTGGCGGGAATCGAAAAACGATGGCGGAAATGCAATACCGCCATCGAATAGCGCTCGGTGCGACTATGACCCGTCACCGCAAAGTACGATGCCATTAGCGACACCATAGTGAACGCCAACGCTAACTGCACCAAGTACGCACGCGCGCGCCATGCCAAACCGTAAATACCACCATGGCGCAAGGGTAAGCGAATTCCGACCCTAGCGGACATGTACCTAACGCCATCAAGCACGTCGGAAAGTACCATTCCGCCATGGTGAGAAGTACGGCATCGCGAATCAACCGTAAACGGCCCCACTGAGTGCCTGTACACCGCTCCCTGGCCACATAGTACAACTCCCCGTAGGTGCAATGAAGTCACAATGCAACCAGTGAAATGTACAAGTCACCCATGCATGCCAACGAACAAAAGAATCTCAAGAGGGGCCAATGGGAGCTGCAGGGCACAGATGGCACGAATACAGAAGCCATTCCAATGGACATGACCTCAGTCCCCCACCAAGAAACGCACGCAAACACAGGCACCTGTGACCAGCAATATTCCGAAAATCACATCATTCCACCAGTCCACCTGGCTGACCGGCATCTGTTACACAAAACCTAATCCCCCGCCCCTGAGCATGACATCATTCAAACAGTCATATTGGCAGCCCTCATCCCTGACCTCACTGGGCTTCGTAGGCAAACGCGCCCAGCACAGTACCACGCAACTATACTCCGAAGCTGGAACCCAATGCAGATCTCCTCACAATACATCGCTCCCCAAATAGGAATATGCCACATCACTTGCAAAGAAGAACGCTACACGGCCCATATCAGAATAGAAATTTAATGCAAAACAAATTCACCAAGCCCATACAGCCATTAGGCCATGAACTCCAAAACACATTTCACCATTGTGGGCTGCATCCGCAAGAAATGACCAGCTACTTCTTGTGTGACGCCCTGTTCCTTCATGGTACACAGGGCCACATTCTCGTACGAAAAGGCAACATGGAAGCGCACAGAACCGCAGGGCCGTCCCAATGGGGAGGCACTAGTCCAGCTGAAAGGCCGAAATGTTGCTCCGAGCCACTAGTACTGCGTAAGGGCATGTGGCCCATTGGCGATCGTCCCATAAGATCGTAATGCTGCTCCACTGATTAACACGAAGCAGCAGGTGTCGGGAGTAAAAGCCATCTGCAGGAGTGGCATACAGATGGCAGTGGCAAAAGGGGAGGAGATACCTGTCAACCAAAAGAAAAGAAAAAGAACAGAATGGCCATCAGAACTACATTCGAACAACTCACTTCAATGATCACACTAAATCCACAGCCATATGCATGCTAGCCCACTCCAAAGGATCATCACCACCCCAAAACCACTTGCGACTCATAACTATCTATATCGAGGTGTAAACACCATCACAAACGAGTGTACCTGTGCATGCGTCTGTGAAAACAGAATCCATCAGATGGGATTGGTAACGTGCATGGACACAAGTGTCTGAGGGCGCGTCGAGACAGGGAGGGCTCAACAAGGCCAGATAGACGATGGTCCCACTATGGCAGCCCTGCATCCCATAGCGCAGGGGAGGCGGACAGATTCCAAGAAGCCCTGTACATGGCAAACACTGTATCAAATCATCTGTCCATGCATCCATTCATCATTCCCTCATCCCGGTATAAAAACGCCTGAATATTTACTCACATAACATTAGAAATTTCCATTGAGTCTGTGCGTTATGCAGCCTGCAAAATCCACTGTGCCCCAGCCCGTAATTCCAGTGTTGTGAAGTAACATGTATTTGGGAACGTCCGGCCTCATCGTCCACTTCGCTATTGCGCATCCCAAACTATTCATATCAATCATTGCATCCTCGCCATGGCCCCTGTCCCAGGGACATTGAACAATAGAACGTTATATTTGCAGTCAGACCTGTGGGCATCTCCTCGCCGCTAGCTGATAACCGAAAGCGCCGCCCTTCGAATTCCTCATTTGCAACATCACGTCGAAAAGGCATCTGTGGCCGCTTGAAATCACAAATTAATCCATCTAGTGCGGCTGTGTGTGAAAATGGCAACTGCCTTCACTCACAAATGGGACGCCCCGCCCGTTGTTGCAACTCGGTACAGTGATGCATGAGGGTCCACCGTTACTCGAGTACTACGTTCCACTGACCCTTCACAAGTCTGTTCGCGACTGCAAAGATTGTATGTGAAACAATGGGACCATAGCCGAATGAACATATCAACCAATGTTACACGGCCATCGGGTACAAATACATGATTGTAATAGCAAGATGCCATTCCTCGAATTGCAGCGTTGTGTGCGGGACGTGCTCGGCCAAAGGGGAGAGCAGCTTGCACAGGTGGAATGAATCACCACAGGTGGAGGCCATACAGCCTGAAAACACATAAATTGCACACCCAGTCTCCTCCCACAACCACACCCACTCCGAAATGCTACCGGCAGGACTCGCGATGTTGGCCCTGGGGGACCTGATAGCACTGCAAGTACTCCAACTCCAAGAAGAAGACGAACACCAACTACAACCGGCCGCACGGAGGAGACGCAGGAGGAGGAGGAGGGCAAGGCAGGGCCAGCAAGGGCCGCCAGCACAGCCACTACCACCACGCAGGCAGCCCGCAATCCCACGCCTCCGAGCACATCCGTTCAACCTCACTGATGAGCAGATCCACACCCTCTACCGTTTGGACCGGGTCACCATAGCCGCCATTGTGGACATGACACAGGCTGACCTTGTCAGCATGATAGATAGCCCAACCGCCATCCCACCCCTACTGAAGGTGGTGTCTGTACTCCACTTCCTGGCCACAGGCACCTACCAGCACACAGTCGGACAGTTGCATGGCATTTCTCAGCCAGTGTTCTCACGGACACTATTGCAAGTGCTCGATGCCCTCCTGCAGCACGCAGACGACTACATCTCTCTACCACGCTCGGAGCAGGAAATTACCAACACAAAAGTGGGATTCCATGCACTTGGCGGCATACCGGGTTGCCTTGGTGCCATCGACTGCACCCATGTGGAATTGGTCGTCCCACATGCCATGGAGGCCCAGTACCGCAACCAAAAACAATTTCATTCTCTGAATGTACAAATGGTGTGTGACTCCAACAGGATCATTACACATTGTTGTGCCCGATTCCCTGGATCAACCCATGATTCTATGGTCTTGAGGAACTCAACAATACCACGCTACATGGAGCGACACGCAGGGTACAGATCCTGGCTACTCGGTGAGTCTCATTTCATGCATGATGATGTGGGGTATGTGATGCGGCAATGACCTGGCAGGAAGGGGGGGGGGTGCGTACGTAGCAATGGCATTCCACATAATTCGTTTATCGTCCACATACAGGTGATGCCGGATATCCACTGAAGAGATGGCTCCTCACACCAGTCCGGAACCCACGGGACCAGCATGAGGAGGACTACAACCATGCCCACTCACGTACCCGTGTAGTCATTGAACAGGCATTCGGCCTACTGAAGACTCGTTTCCGGTGCCTCAGCAGGTCTGGCGGGGCACTCCTGTACCGCCATGAGAAGGTTGCAAAGATGGTGATGGCATGTGTCATGCTACACAACATGTGCGTACGTAGAAATGTGCCCATGCCCCCTGACGCAGAACTGCAAGCACCTGATGATGGTCATGATGAGGGTGGGGATGTGGCAGCACCTCAAGGAGTCCGCGAGGCACAGGAGGGCCGTGACATTCGTCAGCATCTCATTGATGCATGCTTCTAGCACTCACGCCTGGTGGCTGATACATGGACACGGGACTCGTGGCACTGTGTGTGTCTGGTACATGCACAATATGGACTGTACGCCTATGATGGCCTAGTACACAAAGATCATTGTCCACACATCTCATTGGTTGATCGTGCATTGTTTATGGCATATGTGATATCATGTTGAACACCCTATCGACCCGCCACCCAAGTGAGCCCAACACACCCCCTCCACCCTCCTACCTCCCCCCCGAACACCAGTGTCCAAAGATGCTCATTGTCAGTGGGCAGTCGCTATTGCAAGCCCCCTCTGCGGGTATCAGGGGCACCCCTGCCTGTGGAGCGCAGGTTCCTCCCAGATCTACGTTGGGGGCTGCCCTGGACGGAACTTGCAACGGATGATGTCTCTGCCTGCTCACGTCCATGCATGTCCCTAAGGGTTTGTGAGAGCTCAGTGAGCACACGGCGCACTGCGGCAAGTTCGGCACATACGTCTTTGGACGTCGCATGCAGTTCCCCCCTCAGGCTCTCGGTGCTTCTCTCCATTTGGACTCTTAGGCTCTCGGTGCTACTCTCCATTTGTACTCTCAGGCACTCGGTGCTACTCTCCATTTGTGCCCTTAGTGTCTCTGTACTTCTCTCCATTTCTGCCCTAAGTGTCTCAGTTGATGTTTCTATGTCTGCCTTAGTGCCCCCACATTCATCGGCATGGTCCTTGAGGAGCGTGGCCAGTTGCTGCTGTTGCACGATTAACTGGTCGAGGGACTGTTGCCTCTGCTGAGCCATGGCCATTTGCGGTGGTGTCACAGAGTGGCTGTTCGCCTCATGTTGCCTTGCCACAGGGCTTGTGGGGGATGGCCAGTCGTCGTCTTGTGGGTGCCCCTGCGTGGTATCCTCATGGTGTACGGGATGGAACAGACAGGGGGATTGGGACAGGTCATGGATGGATCTGACTTCGACATCCCCGTCTTCTGTGTCGCAGCATGCTGCCATTAATGGGGTGTCACCTATGGTGCTGCTGCCACCAGAGGCAGTGCCTTCTGTGGCATCCATTGGGGGGACCTGTGGTGCTGCTGTTGTGGGCATGCTGGCTGCTGGGGTGCCTGTTGATGTTCCCTCCTCTGTGCTGCCACTTGATTTGTGCTGCTGCCGTGTCTTGATGCGTGCAGCTGAGGTGGAGGGTCTTTGGCCGTTGGTCTTGGCCCTCTTTGCAGGAGTGCTGGTAGGGGTGTCCTGAAGCTCGTCGTTTGGATCGGACCCTGTGGTGGAGTAAAGGAGGGCGAGCGTTATTAATGGGTCTGTGGGAATTGGAATGGCAATGTATCACATGCATTGGGGTGGTACCTGAGGGTGATTTGGGTCGGGGCCTTGGAGGTGCTTTCATTTGTGTGTGGAGTGAGGGTGCAGTTGTTTGGCAGCCTGCAGTTAGGGTGTGCCTGCTGCACGTGTAGTGGGTGTTTTTGGGGTTTTTAATTATTTATGTATTTATTGTGAGTTTTAAAGTGCGCTATCAGGCCAATGTGTGTGGACGTTCTCCTGGCCATGTGTTGCTGTTGCGCTATGTGGACACATGTGATTCACATGATTGGACATTGTGGATTTGGCATGGTTTTATTTGGGCCACCTACCGGATTCTCCGGATGTCTGCACTCCTTTCTCCATCCCTCCGACTCCCTCTATGCTCTCCATTCCAATGGTGGAGGCACAGATTTCTTCCCAGGGGGTCAACTTGATGGGTGATTCCGATCCTCCCCCGGTGGCTGTGGCAATGTTGCGGTTGGCAGAAAGTATGCTACGGACGCGTATCCGCAGGTCGTCCCATCGCTTTCTGCATTGCTGTGGGTTGCGGGGTGCGGTCCCCACCGCACTTACCCGCTGTGCCACCAGGGCCCATATGGCCTTCTTGTTCGCAAGTGCCGTCCTGGTCATTTGCGTGGAGAAGACGGCGGCGGCATTCTCCTGGAGGGTCTCTGTAAGCACGGTGAGTTCCTCACGGGAGAAGTGGACCTGCCGCTTGCGGTCGCACGCTTTCTTCGCTACTTTTCCCATTTTTCTTGGTTTCACTAGGGTGGATGACGGGTTGGGATGTGTCTCAGGGTAGTGTTTTTAGTGGTTGTGTGGATTTTGTGGTTTTATAGGTGTACGGCGTGTTGTTTCCCGTTCCGGGCCCATGTTTTTACTTCCGTTTCCGTATATTTACGGTCACCGTACTTTCCGGTTGGCGCTCACTGCGGTGTCCGCTAAGATGGGTGGCGGTATTGCACCTAGGGCGCCGTACGGTGGCGGTGTGGGCCGTTTTGGGTTCATTTCCGCCATCGCGGACTTTGCACTTCCGCCATGCCGTGGTGCTCGTGCCCGATGGGTCGGAATGGGCCGCACTTTGCTCCATCGTGCAATGGCGGAAACGCTATTTACGCTGTGGCGGTCCGGTCAGTCACTTTCCGCCAGGGTCGTAATTAGGGCCAATGACTCCTGCATCATTGTCCCATCTAGGGAGTTGGTCAGATACATCATTATGTACGTCAACGACAAATCATCATGGAAAATCCATTAGTAAAATGCCTTTTCGCCTAGGAGATACACTGAAGTGAATGAACATGAGAGGAGCACACTTCCTAATTCTCCTCAACATCTAAGATGTCCTGTTAACCATACCAGTGCTCTCTCTCCGTGTGAATACTTGGTCTGTAAATGCACTGTGGATCCATCCACCTTCATTAGCATCATCAGCGTCCATCGCTCCCCTCCCCTTCCTATGGGAGTGGACAGCCTTTCTTTACAATTTGCAAACTATGTTGGATAAGATACTGGTGCTGGACGACTTGAACATCCGGCTCAACTGCCCGTCGAACCATCATTCTCTAGCCTACTCTAAGGTTTGTGGCTCCCTGGATACCAAGATATGGCCATTTGTCCCCACACACACTGGAGGACTCATTTTGGAGGCTCTCCTATCTTAGCCACAGTTGAGCCTTTCAAACATTTTTGGTCACCCTGCTTACCTATTCAAATCACTCTCTCCTCATTGGATCGAGACCCAAGAAACCACTCTCGACCCCTCATGAACATCTAGGCACCATTACCTTGAGACCAATGAAGAGAGTGCCGCCTACAACGTTTTCTGCAACCTTCTCCATTCCTACAGTGGTCACATGGGTCGCCAGATTCACTCATGGACTACCTCCACCAAGAACAGGAAAGCATCCTCCAAGCAGGTTGAACCCTGTCCTGTCAAACCTTTTAAGAATAATATTCTCAGTCTTAGTACAACCTTTTTTTGTGTTCACATTTTTATTAAAGGATTTACAATACATTACAGCAGACAAACAGGCAAGGAAAATAGAACATTGTGTGAATTTACGTCAGATCCAGAAATCTACTCCAAATTTCCTCATACAGATGAACGTTTTTCTGCTTGCGCCAGATGACTCCCTCAAGCAGTAATATTTTGCAAAGTTCTTCAACTCAAGTCGACCATGAAGGAAAGGTGAGACCCTTCAAATCTTGTAATATGATCTTTTTGTAGAGCGAGAGTCCCTAAGAACCCAAAATGTTTGCGGGTATGTCAGATCCTCTATGAGCTCATCCTTCCCCGAGACAATGGTCATGAAGTCAAAATCCAAGTAAGATAACAAAACCCTGTTTATTGTCTCTGTGATTTTCAACCAGAATGACCTCATTTTGCAGCATTGCCATGCCATGCGCTCAAAGGAGCCCACCCTGTGACCACAACCCCAACATGCATCCAAGTCACTCATAACTCATGCACAAAGTATGTCTGGCATCCAGTAAACATTTTTGAGAATATTTATCTGCGGCACTCTTTCTCCTAGACTCAATGAAGTCAGAACCTCATTTCTACACAGCTTCTCCCATTGGCCTTCTGTTATTTCTGTGCCAGTTGTATATGATCACGACCTGAGTAGTTTCTCATTGGATTTCCTGTGGCTCATTAGAAGCCTACACTTGCTAGAAGCAAAACGGGCCTTTCCGTAAAAGTTCAGCAACTGTTCTTTGAGAACATCCTGTCCATCCACTTCCACATTTTCAATTGTTCTTCTCAGTCTTCTGTATTCACCATAGGTACAATCGCAAAAGTCCTTCATTGTAGATAGCTTGTTAGAGGGGATCCAGATATTCGGCCTTATTATAAACTTGCTCATATCCTGGCAGTAAACCCGACAGGAGACCGGCAAAGGCTGTTACAGTTTCCTGCACTCGGTCCAGCGGCACCGCCGCCAGATTACGAGTGCCGGAGTGACAGTGTTAATACTCATTCATGGAGTCCTATAGGACCCCATGAGGGGATTTGCCGTCATTACCGGCACTGACAATACCGGTGTCGGTAATGACGGCTTGTTTGGCCTGGTGGGCGCCGGCCTAACCTCCAGCTTTTAGCTGGAGATAACTCAGGTACCACACCGGCAAACCTGAAATTGGCCGATCCGGTTATGTGCCGATATATATCAATACCAGCACTTTATTGCCAGACCGGCCGACTTGGAATGAGGCCTTTTGTCCTCGAATAAGTCTCCAATCCATTGCCCACCGTTCAGAAACCAGTGTGGCCAGAAAATGGGCTTCCCATCGACCTGACCCCTTGTATTCAATTCCTCAAGCTTACGCCAAGTTTTTCTCAAGTATTCCGTCGCTGGAGAGGGACCACTACCTCTGCGTTCTCAGTCATCAAAAAGGGCCTTAACAACTTGTGTGTACCGTTTCTTGGAAACTAGCATCTCCGTTCAGCATGTGAAGAAAAAGAAAGCTTGTTTATCATGTCTCCTCACACAAGCCCACACCAACCTCAGCAGTAAGGACAACTCAAAGTGGCAATGGATTTTAGGGACATATCAGGTTGGCACTCTTCCCCCATGCCCAGCCATTACATATGCCAAGTATCATCATTTAAGAGGAACATGCAAAGTGAGTATCTCACATTTTAAGCATTCACATTCACGGATCTGTTGCAACAGGTAAGGGGGCTGGCTGTAACCAGTGTTATATGGTTAGCAGAGGGCATATAATGGGGGTAAGGGACAATGGGCCTCATTCCGACCCAGGCGGTAAGTTACCGCCTGGGCCGTGATTTTTCCACCATGGCGTAAACTACGTTTACGCCATGGTGGTTGGCGGACTTACCGCCCCATTCCGACCTTGGCGGGGCGGTAAGTCCCCAATCCCCATTTACCCTTCCCCATTCCCATTTTTGCCCCATAGGGCATAATGGGAGTGGGGAAGGCGTTAATTACGCCACCGTAAATTACGGTGGCGTAATTAACTCCATGGTCCCTTAGCGCCATGGATTTTAACACCTGCTAAAAGCAGGTGTTAAGATCGCCATGGCGCTAAGGGACCTCGTACTCAGGCGGTAAGGGTCGTAAAACCCTTACCGCCTGGGTCGTAATGAGGCCCAATAACACCTACACCATTTCACCCCCCATCCAGCCCACATCCCCATGTTGAAACACCATTATAATAGGGCTGTAACGTTCTCTGTTTTCACAGGATTAAGTATAAAAGAGTGTATGGGCTACAAGTAAAGAGAGTTGAAGAAAGAATATTCTCAAGGTGAAATAGTGGATACGGGAGCTACTGGGCGTTCATGCATATTGTTAGGAGAAACAGCAGAAGGCCTTGTAATAGAGCATAGTAGCTTCCCACTGAGGGCTATAGTGGCAATTACAGCAGATGGCAGGCCATTATTATGCGAGTACACCCACCCTTCCTGCCCCCCCCTCGCGAGGAGAACATTATCGCCATTATCCCCATGAAGAAACATTGGCGTTGGCCCAAATATTACCTGTGCGAGAGCCACATGCTGCAGCCAGTGAGGAGTGAAAGGTTTGTGCAGTTGGGGATGTGACAACCATGGCAACCATGACAAAACTAGCCCAATTCTAGCCCAAGTATGCAGCAGTTGAAGGTGGGCAGGGGTGGAAGGAATGAGTGCAAAGTGGGGCAACAATGCCTGGATTACGGATGGTAATCTTTATTACTCCTGTCCTCCTGACTCGTCACAGTCCTTACAGATTGAAGTCATTTCCACCTTCCAGACAGACAGTCCATATACTTTCCTATTTTAGAACGTTCCCCTCTGTCTCTAGCAGGGGAGATAAATCCCCTCTCCTTCCCTCCCCATAATCCACCTGTGTTTTCTATTCCTTAAGGGCAGCCACCAGGTAGGAATGGGAGAGCGGGCGGGATTTAAGGACTATGAGGAGTCAGCATGGCAGCAGTAATCAAGATTACCATCCATAATCCAGGCATTACCTCCAATCCTCCTTCCTCATCACAGTCCTTATAGATTGAAGATGTAGCAAGCAATATCCTCCTGCCCTCGGCTACCCCAGAGGAGCAAGAAGAACTCAGGCACAGACTTGAATGGCAAGCGTGTTTAATCCAGCAATATGTCACAATCAGAACTATTAGGAATCAAGAATGTGAAAGTGATAATGCCTGATAAAGGTGTGAGGAAAATCCCACGGGGCCACATTGCAGATGTCCCTCATAGGAACACCCTGATACTCTTCCCATGATGCTGCAATTCTTCTGGTAGAGTGGCATGGCTGTGCGGGAGAACTGGAAGAGGAACCTCTTTGGAGGATGCTGTTATTATGGCCGATTGCGCCCATTCGCTAAGGGTGGAGGATGCATGCTTTTTACCCAGGGATCTCCCTCTTTGGTGATGAGCAGGGAGTCCGACCACCTAAAAGGCACTATGCAGTCCATGTGAATCCGGAGGGCTCTAATCAGATCCAGTGTATGCAGACCCTCCTCTTTCAGAGACTGAAGTGAAGGAAAACAAACTGGTAGAGCAATATCCTTGTTCCCATGAAAGGGTAAAGCGACCTTGGCAATGACGAATGGATCCAGCCATAAAATGATCATATCAGGGTGAATTGAATATAGGATTCCCTTACCAAGTGTGCCCCAGCTCGCCTATATGACATCTCTCCACTGGCTCTTGGTGGCTGCAAGGATCAAGTTCAAAACCCTCTGCATCATCCACAAGGCTTTCTGGGGCCTGGGACCACACTACATCCAATTATCTCTCTTCCAAAATACCTTCCTTCTAGAGCCCTCCGCTCAGCTACCTCCAACTCTCTGAGGGTCAGATGCTTCTCCAGGCAGAGAGTGGGGGGGAGATCTCTCTCCTCTGCAGGTGCCTCCCTCTGGAACGGCCTCCCTGCCCATCTCAGACTTCAGATGGACCACCTGAAGTTCTGGAAGCATCTCAAGACTCTCCTTTTCTCCTCTGCATTCTCTATCTCTCTCCCTTGCTAACTTACCTGCGTCGACTGGTTTGCTTGGTTCCCTCAGAGTCTCACTGGGTTCCAGGCTCTTCCATGACCAGTCATCCTTTGTACGGCCTCCTGGCCTACCACACACTTATGGGCTGTAACTGTAACCCCTACAGGTCCCTTGTCTGCTTGCACTTACCCAGAGCCGCGCTGCCTTGGCTGCACTTACTCAGAGCCATGCTGCCCTGATTGCACTTCCCCCTTTCCTCTGCCTTGCACTTTCCCCTCTCCTTCCCCTTGCACTTCTACTGTCGCACTTGCACAATCCGAATGACACAAGGCCTAGTTTGATCGTTTGTCTTGTCCTCCCTATGTCTTCCCTCCCTTGTCTTGTGGTGCCTAGAAATTCTTGTGTAAAGGCGTGTTATAAATGCCATATCATATCATATGTCTGGTCAATGTAACTGCCATCAGGAGAAATACCTTCCAGGAAAGAAACCTGATATCCACCTCTTCCAGTGGCTCAAAGGGAGGCCTTTGTAGCTGTTTCAAGACCAGGAAAAGGTCCAATGTAGACAAATGAGACCTGCTGAAGACCCAAACTCTGGAAGAGGAATTTAACGAAGTGACCCAATCCTGCCAGGGAAGCCACCGGCTCTTTGTAGGCACTGATAGCAGCATCCCATTGAGACTTGAGCACAGGTATGGCCATGCCCAATTTGAAACCGTCTTTGAGAAACTGTAAAATGTCAGTTGATCTATAGTGACAGGCAGTGGTCGAAGTGAGCGGGAGCGGTCGGGAGCGGTGCTCCTCTACTTTTTTAAATGACCTTTTACAGCTCCTATACTTTTATTTTAAAAAGAAACCGTTCCGGAATGGTTTGGTTTTAAAATAAAAGTGCAGGAAGAAGGCGAAACTTGCACTTTTAGTGCACTGCACTGAACGTTCCCTTAAACAGCAGGTGCAAGTGTTTGGGTGTGTGTGGGAGGGACATGGTGATGGGGTTTGTGAGGAGCAGGGAAGGCCAGCAGGGAACATAGATCCACTACTTCTTTTCGTACACTTTGACCACTGGTGACAGGCTGCTGGTTTCTAGCTGAACACTAAATCTGGAAGGAGGTCCAATGACGTTTACATGAAGAGAGTTGATAGACGTCTGGATCCCTGCATAGTGGTAGCAATGACTTTCGTGATGCCTAATGCCATAGGCCCACTCAATTCAACGTCCAAGCCATCAGGCTGAGGCGTCGAGCTGTCTCCTCGGACAGAACTGGGCTACGAAATGGGGA
Organism: Ambystoma mexicanum; assembly: GCF_040938575.1. Taxonomy (NCBI): domain Eukaryota; kingdom Metazoa; phylum Chordata; class Amphibia; order Caudata; family Ambystomatidae; genus Ambystoma; species Ambystoma mexicanum. Next base: position 230,102,894 of record NC_090932.1, read on the forward strand.
AGGAATCATCGGCAAACAGCGTGGAGGTTGTGATGTTATGGTCTGGAGGAGGGGAAAACAATCCATCCATTGCCAATACTGGGTGATCACTATGATGCTGCACGCCTCCAATCGGATCTTCCGGAGTACCCTCCATAGAGTACCCTGCCTAGAAGAAGAAAGAGGGCAGAGGGGTATAACAGGCCCCTGGTCAGTGATTTGAGAGGGCATCAACCATTCACACCAAAGGCCCTTTTTGGAGAAAGCTAAACCAAAAGAGGAGAGAGTTGGTCCCTGAGGCAAATAGGTCTTTCCACGGAACACCTCACTGATCCACCATGTGCCGGAATACCTCGGGATTCAGACAAATGTCTGCTGAAGATGGGAAACATATTCTTTGGCAGTCCGTTGCCCAAATTTACCTCCTGGGAAGTTTGGCTTCCCGGAAATTCAGAAGCCGAACCTCTGCCCAATCCATGATGCAATGTGCTATGGCATTGAGACTCGAGGACTGTGTGCCCTGCTGGCAGTTGACATAATCCTTGGCTGCCTGTCTGATCAGGACTCATTGATCTGACACCCCTTTCCGGGACTCTGGGCAGGCCTTCCAAATTGTGGTCATTTCTCTCCAATTGAAGGATTGAGATGCTTCGCTCATGGTCCAAAGTCCCTGGATCGAGAGACAAATGCCAGAGTGACCCCCAACCCCTGGCACTTGCATCCGTAGTTTTTGTCCTCGCTGGATCTGGGGCCAGTTAAACCCCCACCTGGAGATTCCGAGCCTGATTCCACTAAGCAAGATCATTCTGTACATTCTGTGTAACCAGGATTGGCCTCTCGTAATCCCTGGACTCGGGACCAATGCTGAAGAATATGTCGACCAACAGTCTTCTAGTGAAGCCGGGCCCATGGAATCGTGGCAGTGCACTCTGATATATCTTCCTGTACCCTCAACCAAACTCTTGCTTTGGCCACCGTAAGGTTGACCAGGTGTACTAGGTGATCCTGAATCTTGGCTATTCTGTTTAATGGAAGAATTGCCCTCTGAAGGCCGGTGCAGAAGTGGATCTCAATAAACTGTAAATTCTGCAGAGGGAGAAGGGATGACTTCCTGATGTTGATCCGGAATCCATGTGCCTGAAGCCTTCCTCAGACTGTGTACATGTGCTGGGCAAATAGTTCCCTTGAAGAGGCCTGGACTCGGCAGTCATCCGGTTAGGGATTTACGACAATCCCCTTTTCATGGAGGAGGGGCACAACGGGGGCAACAATCATGATGAACACTCGGGGGGGCAGATAAGAGGCCAAAGTGAAGAAGCCTGAATTGGAAGATCCTCTAATCTATCACAAAACACGAACATGGCTGGTGACACTCTCTGATTGTTATGTGGAAATATGCATCTTACAGGTCCATGGCCATGAGCCAATACCCCAGATGAACTGCAGCAATTACCTGTGGTGGAGTGATCATATGGAAGAGTCTGCATTTCATATAGCAATCCAATCCCTTGAAGTCTAGCATGGGGTGATATTCTGCAGGGAGCTTCTGTACCTGGACAAGTATGGAAAAATCACTGCTGTTGACATTCCAGAACAGCTGCCAATAGCATTGTTTGCTAAACGGGTTGATATTTCTGCAAGCAGGGCCAGATGTTTTTCTTGTTTCTTGGATAGTGGGGTCCATCTCACCCTCGAGGAGGGAGGGTTCTTCCTGAATTCCAGGGCATATCTCCATGAGACAATATCTCACGCGGAGGAATCTCCCACATCCTGCCAGGCCTCAACAAAGAGGAGGAGACAGCCCCTACAGGGATGGATTCGGTATAATCATGCCTTATGGGGAGCTGGCGTGGAGGGACTTGGAGTGTGTGTGGGAGGACCTCTGCATAGAAACGTCTGTTCCTCACCTGAAAGAACTTCTGGGTACTAGGGGAGCAGGCACTGAGCAGCTCGGAATGGAAGATCTGGATGTGAAAGAGCAGCCTCACCCTCTACAGAACAGAAGGTGCTTCTGGTTGTTGAAGGACTTTTCTAAAAAGGTGGGGTCCTAACCCGAAGGGACCACTAAAAGGAAGCATAGTCAAAGCAGCCTTCATAGTTGACTCTGCCTCCAATGCCATAGCCGCAACTGTCTCTGTGCTGCGATCAAAGAAATGCCCCAGCCCCCTGAGGTTGCTGCTCTCAGGATGTCATAAGGGATGTCAGAGAGATAATGTTCCATCATTTCTAACAGAGGAGCAGTGCCCACCGCCACCCCCCCATGCTTTCCATAACTGCTCCACCACTGGGTCTGAAGGGTTACCATCCAGGGGTCTCCCATCCTCTGTCAGAAAACCTAGGGAGTCCTTCAGTACAGGGGGGCTAGTAAAGCCTGCAACACCCCACCCCCTTGAGGTTGCCGAAATGATGTTTCTGAAAGGCCTCTTTTACAGATCTCTTGACCAACTGGACAGTCAGTGCCTCAGAAAGTACTTAAGTACTTGGGGGCCAGGGGGTGGGAGATCCTGAATGCCTATGTTGGTGAAGTTTCAGACCTTCTAGCTGAAGAACAGGAAGGGCAGTGAGAGACATGCTTCCTCTTCTCTGTACACTTTCTTCTAGACATGTCTACAGTGAATCTGTACACTGCTTAAAGACGTTCTCCTCTCCAATTCTCAGGGGGGGGGGGGGTGGGGGGGAGGCTTCTCACATTATCAACCGGATGACAGAGCGGCCTGCTGGACTTAGACTGGAGTTATACCTTGGTCCTGCTAAGAGCTTGACCTATGAAGATAGTAAAGTTCTTGCTACAACTGCAGTACCCCCACCCCCAGCGCACACAGTGGGGGGCACCTGAGACAGGCAGCAGGCTCTCCAGGCAAGTCAGGATGTCTCAAGGAGGTTTTGATGGGCCGCAGCCATGACAACGTGACAATGGCTAACTTCCGGTTGCAGTGGAGCAAGTGCTTAGGCGGCCCATGTATTTCTATTGGGGATTGTGGGAGTGACAGGACGACTTGGAGGAAGTGAACGCACAGGTGATGAGCTATTTTTAGGTGGCTTGTGTTTGTTTGGTGGCGTTTCAAATTTACATTGAGTAGGTTATGTAAGTAGTGTACTCTTAACACTGATATGTCACCCTTACCTTTCCCCCTAGGTGCGGGTCAGAGGTTAGTGGCAGATGAGGGCTCCCATCAGCATGCATAGATGTGATAGGCTCGCATAGGAGGCGTTAGCACAGGCCCAGGCCACTGGTCAAGATTTGGGTCTGGCCTTAAAATGTCCTCAGTGAGTCTGGGCAGTGGTCGAAGTGTGCGAAAAGAAGTAGTGGAACTATGTTCCCTTATGGCCTGCCCCTGCTCCCACAAACCCCATCAACACATTCCCCTCCCCGCACAACATAAACACCCAAACACATGTGCCTGCTGTTTAAGAGAACATTCAGTGCAGTGCACTGAAAGTGCAAGTTCAAACTTCTTCCTACACCCTTATTTTAAAACAACATCATTCTGGAACGGTTTCTTTTTAAAATAAAAGTATGGGAACAGTAAAACTTAATTTTAAAAAGTAGAGGAACTCCGCTCCCAACCGCTCCCGTCCACTTCGGCCACTCAGTATGGGAAGGCAGTGCGGACTGCCTTACTGATGGCATTTGGTACATGCCAACCCTCCCAATTTAGGCGGGAGACATCCCGACTTGTCAGTGAACAATATTGCTATTTTTGACATTCTCCCGCCTAAAATAATTCAAGCGCCAATGCATTCCTATGGGGAAAATTACGTCTCACCATTTCTCTGACAAAATCTCCCTCCCAGGTGCGTCGGAATGTTGGCATGTATGTTTACCTCACAATGTAGTTCTTTATGAGAGATTGGGTAGTGTGCGAATTTTGACTGCATTATTAATATGAACTTTTGTACATTTGGATTGTCCATTGAGTTAATCAAAAATCTTTCTGTCTTCTGTGAAATAGTGGACTGCTTTTGTGTGCTGTAAGCACAGCCAAACACTCGGTGTCCTCGGCAGCCTGCCTTGGCATGCACAGAGGCTGACTTTGTTCTGTAGAGGCGTCGGTGCAGGTTTTGTAGAAGCCTCTTCTGCATCCCAGGCAACATATTTAACATCTAATTCAATTCATTACCAGGATCCAGCGAAAGGCTTTCCTCACTACAAGATGTGACTTGCTTCCTCAAACTGGATGACTGCAAACATCACATGCAACTCTCAGTGAGCAGTTACTGACTCAGCAACTCCCTGCGCTTCAGTGGATGACACCATTTTTTTAAATGTGTTATAGTTTATATATAAAAACTTAACACATATAAAATGTGTGAATAATCAATCAATTAATCAATACCAACATTACATCACAATATTAAATCTTATTCAAATACACAAATATAAACCCATATAACGTAAAAGGCAGCATTCATGCAATAAAATTCCTTTAAAAAAATCATAATTCCATCCCTCAATCCAACATTCTGATCTCCTATTCACCGTATTTAGAGACGCCAAATATCCTCACGGATTGTGCACATACTTATTTAGATAACTCCAGATTTTCTATGGCCAATTCCTTTGAAACCATGCTCCAAACTCCGTACAACGCCATTTGCAAGGCTCTGCTCTTGGTATTTAAAAATCGCTTTCAAAAGGACAGAGCCTTAACCATGTCAAGATGATGTACACATTTACCAAAATGATTCATATATAAATAGGCCCTAATTTTGAGGATATGTTTAGGTGTCTCCAAGGCTAGCAGATTTTGGCATATACAACAATACCTTTCTTCTTCCATCCAGCAGAGAGAGTGACATACCCATAGAGCTTAAAACAGGGAGGTGGGTTATGCGCAAAAAAAGTATACAACTCCGAAGATATTTTCAGGGGAATATGACTAAGTAAGGCTGTGCCTTTTTATATGAGTATAACATGTTAGTTTCAAAGGTATAACTCTTTAGGGTTGATAAATATGAAAAATGATCACACCAGTCCCATTAGTCCAACTGCCTCTCCAGAGATTTCTTTGATGCGTAACAGCCAACCTCCCAGTTGGGAGTCCATCCAATACAATCAAGCAGCCATACCATGCTCTCCTTATAGTTTAGTTTTCCTCCATTCTTATCAATTGCTTTACCTAAGCTATATAGGAGAAGATTTGATGGGCTACTCATCATTTTACTATACAGGAGTGCTTGCTTTTTCAAAAGCATGGATTTAAGAGAAGAAATCCCCAACTCACGGCGAATGATGGCTATGGGTATACAGCTAGGAAGACCAAGAAGTCTTCTCCAAAATCTTCCTTCGATACACTGGAGCCATTTTAAATCTAAACTAGTCCGACACTCAAGACCATAAGTGATAGCCTGTACTAGGCATTGGAAATAGAGAAGCCTAACTCCCACATATGTGAAACCTCCTGTTCTCTTAACAAATTGGTCTATTGGGGAAGTTAACTGCGCTGCCTTCCTGTAAATTTGTTGCTGGTCAAACTCAATGCCAAGGTACTTGTATTGAGCCGGATAGTCGATTTCAATTCCTTGAATGATTAGCCTAAGGCATGCTATTTTTTTTGTGATAAATAGCATTTTCTGATTCTTACTCTTGTTTATAATCAAAGAGTTCAGCTCGACATAGTACCATAACACAATGGCAACACGTTGCATGCCTTTAAATGTATCATTTACAATGACGAGGTCGTCCGCGCAAGCTAATACACCACAACGGGTTGCATCAATTTTTGGTGGACAGCCTCTAACACATGCCAGGCACTGGGGAAGATCTGACAGATACAAATTGAAAAGTAGGGGGGCCAAGACACAGCCCTGCTTAACTCCACAATTCGAGGGAACATGATCCGTCATAGTGCCCCCCACATCGAGCTTTACTTGAACCGGGTTGTTCGTATGCAAAAGGTTAATATAGTGGAGTAAGCCAGAAGGACAGCCATACTGTTCCAACTTCCACCATAAACAGTCCCTACACACAGAATCGAAGATAGATTTGAAATCAACAAACAATGCGTACAAGGGGGGCAAGTTTTTAGTGTTTCATTGTTCCACCAGAAAGTCCATGAGCCTTAAATGATGGCTTGTAGAGTAATCTACCTATTCAGCAAGCCCTCCTTATCTGCCCCCATCCTGAAGCTTCTGCAAAAGTAACATTGCAAACTGCTTGCCTGTGCAGTCTAACATTGATAAAAGTCGATAGTTTCCCAGAACTGTTGAACACCCCAATTTTAGCACAGGGAATAACGTCGCTGTTTGCCCGGATGTGGGAATTCTTCCTTCCTCTATGATCTTACCAAATAGAATCTTCAATAAGGAGGACCAAAATACAGGGTTTGACTTATCACCACGTTAGCTCAGCCATTTGGCCCCAGAGCCCTTGAGGATTTGAATGTACTAATCTTCAGTTTAATGTCTTCCTCATCAATTTACAAAGACCAGTCAGAATATCTTATTTCCATGTGCACATTAAGCACAATCGTAGTCACAATACAGCAACTTGTAATGAATGCTACCTATTAATACGGTTTAATAGCTGCAGTTTCCTACTTCCTTTGGCCTCCCCATGCATTGACCATATACTCCTCGAATTGCTGTTACTAACAATGGAAATCATACATTGCCACTGGGCACACCTATTGAAATGACGCCACCATCGTAACCAGTTACGATATGAATTCTTTATTGATTTAATTTCTCCCAGTTAAGCCATATGAGACAGCTGTCTCATATGGCTTTATGCAGATCCCCCTGAAGCTTACGCTTCCTATCTCTAATGGTTATATCGTAAATAGGAATTGTTTTGTCTTCTCTAATAACCATACGCCAGTTGCTTGAGGCATGGTATCCCAAGAAAGTAGATCCCCAATTCTCTATTTCCTCCATGTACCTATCTTTAAATTCTAAGAGGAAACAATGGTTCATAGACATAGTAGAAAGTGTGTCTCAGTTTATTTTGGTTCAGACCTCTTAATCCGGTTACCTGAGTCGTTGACTTCCAAATTCCCTAATACTTTTACCAGTGTCGGTGGAGCAGACTTATTTAACTTTCAATTGAATACTGTGTGATCCCTCCATTCATTGTCACTCACATACATATCAGTCACATAAATGGACATTTCTGAATTAACAAAGAAGTAATCCAAAGTGGCGTTGGAATTGACCCTGTTCCTTGTGTAACCACCAGGTGTATCCCCCTTAATGCGCCTATTTAAGATTTTTAGTTCCCAGCTATAAAAGAACCTCATCCATTTTGATCCCTCCGTATCGGGAGCAGGTTACTTCATAGAAGGTTTACTAGACACAGTGACAGTTAAGATCACCACCCACAATAATGCAGTCAGCAACATTGCCTCTGGACCAAAACACAAAAAGGTCATGTAGAGCCTTCTGAATCTGTTCTCTATATAAAACATCAGGAGGGTTATAGATGTTGACTAACAGTATATGACGACTCCTATCATTGAATTGGATGTCCACCTCCATTGCTAAGATGTGATCTGAGCCAACAGATAAAAATTTACAAGATTTCAGATTATGCACGACTCCCAATATCCAAACCCCCATAGGGTCTGCCCCTGATGCTCTTATTTGCTGTGGTGTGGTGGACAGTATACCCACCCATATGGATTGCTGTCATTAGCCAAGTCTCCAGTAGTAGGAAAATCGGATGATGGAGAACATAGGGCAACAAACCAGATGGAGATGATACATTGGCAAACCCTTGAGTATTCCAGGAGATGAGGGAAGATACTCATTGTTTAGTAAGCGCCGCCGGCAGTAATTCTCCAATTGATTGAGAATTGCTCTATTTTCAAGTTCATCAGAAGGTTAAAATTGGCCAAGTATCATATCGCCAAATTGAATAGTAATTCTCAACAGGTGCAAACTGAAGTTAGTCAAGTTAATCCTTTAACTGTTCGAGATCTTTCAGCACTGATATGCTTCGACAACTTACAAGATGGAGACGATGAAGTTGTAGTCCCCACCTCAGAAGTACTACTACATAAGTATGGTATACAAACCAACATGTGTACAGAAAGTATTCTCAAGATCAAATCCACATTTTGTCCCAACATCATAAATGAAAATATCACTATCATTGAAGATGTGGTGCTTAAAGCCTTTAAACAAATGAGTCAACGTATTCCACAGTATAAGCACAATTTGAGTGTTGCTCAAAATCTAGCTATTAAAAGCTTGCCCTCCTCTAATGACATTGTTATTCATCAAGCGGATACAGGTTGAGTTTTGTTTTTTTAAGGCACAATAATCTCTATCTCTCAGAAGCCAACAGACAGCTGTCTAATATTGAAGACTATCAACTGGTGACCGAACAGGAACTAGTTGATGTAACCAATACTCTGTATCAAGGACCCTCTATACATATTATCTATGATACTGCCTACTGTTGACCCTGTACTCTATCATACTGTAACCAAGACTTGAACCTACCTGTACTCACTGTAACTATCATACTGTAACCAAGACTTGAACCTACCTGTACTCACTGTAACTAAGTTTTTCCTACAAGTAACAGCGCCACAATGCCCCTGGGCTGTCTGTGCGCTATGTAAATGTAATAAATAAATAAATAAATAAGCTTGTATATGATGAACTGTTAAATGGTTGGTTTAGAATGGGATTGTTAGACTTGGAAGACATATGGGGGTCGATTCATGGAGCAAACGTGCGCCGAAAATCCCAGCGCAAGCAGGCGCAAGGTGGCGCAAGCGTGAGAAACCCAGCGCACGTGTGCGATTCAAGGAAGACACTGCGTGTGTTTCCCGCTGTCCGTGCGCCAAATCCTTGCATGGCGCACGCGGGCACACACTCCACCAAACGGCGTGCGCTACGCACACAGCAAAAGCGCACATAGCGCGGTGCACACAACCAAAGTGGGTGGAACAGTGGGCGTAACATGCGGAATGGGGAATAACGATTGAAAAAGAAGGCGTAACTGGGGAAGTACTGCAAGGAACTACACGGAACGCCCACACGCACACGAACAACCCGTATTCATGGATGCGAATACAGGAAACCTGCGCACGGCAAAAGACGCACACAGGCGTCAACGCGTCCGCCACACGAAGGCAGGCTGAAGCGTCCCCGCGCACAGTATAAAAGTGCGCGCAAACAACAAACACGTATATACAGCTACAATGAATGCCCCATTTGTCGCAGCACTGATCGTGGGACACCGCAGGAGGAGGAGAATAGCCAGGGCACGCATTTTCGCACCACGTACAAGCCTTTTTGGGATGCCTGACGACCAGGTCTACGGCAGGTATAGGTTTCCACCCCATATCATCCTAGACCTGGTCAGGGAGTGGGAAGATGACCTTACATCCCCCACCCTTTGCTCCCAAGCATTGAGCCCCTTGGAGAAGGTGCTCAATGTCCTGCATTTCTTGGCCACTGGGTCATTTCAGCGGACTACTGCCATAGTGGGGGGGGGTCTCACAGGCCACGCAGTCACGCTGCCTACACCAGGTACTGGCAATCATGACAGCGCGCCCCTCAGTCCGCAGGCACATATACATGCCCAGAACAGCCGCAGAAAGGCAGGCCGTTGTCCTGGATTTTTACAGGGTGGCACACTTCCCCAAAGTGCTCAGTGCCATAGATTGCACCCATGTGGCCCTACGTCCACCTAGGGCCACTGAGCACATCTACCGAAACCGCAAGCACTGGCATTCCATCAATGTACAGGTGGTATGCGATGCAAAGGGAACCATCACCTCTGTCTATGCTCCCACCCCTGCGGAGTGCACACAGGCCTGGCACATACCAGGTGACAATCGATGATGACAAAGAGACAGTCAACTGTCACAACCTTACCACCCTGAGATTTTTGCCATGGAAGTGCCACATTGTCTGCATCCCTAGCCACTTAAACACAAGCTATCCTGTGTGACCAAAAGGCACACATATGACATATGACATGACATGATATGGCATTTGTAACGTGCCTATACACAAGTGTTTCAAGGTGCAACAAGGTAGGGAGGGGGGAACAAGGGAAGACAGACAACGATCCTACTAGGCCAGGTGTCATTTAGATTGCGCAAGTGCAGGGGTAGGGGGAAGGGAAAAGTGCAAGGGGAAGGGGACGAGGGGAGTGCAGTACAGGGTAAGTAGAACAAAAAACAAATAAATAGGCCAGCTGGTGGCAACTGCAAAGGTAAGTGCAGACAAGTGCTGGGAAGGGGGGGCTGTAGGGATAGAGAGACAGTCCCGCAGTGCAGGGGTTGCCAGTGAGGTAGTGCAAGTGGAGAGTTGCTGGGCCAGGGACCGAGGTTGGTGAGAGTGGCCCAGTTGCAGATTCAGTGCAGTTTCAGTGAAGAATTTAGCAAGGGAGAGGGAGAGAGAAAGCAGAAGCAAAGAGGAAGGTTTTGAGGTGCTTCCGGAACCGGAGATGGTTCTCCTCAAGTTCCAGGGAGGCAGGAAGGCTGTTCCAGAGGGAGGCCCCTGCCGCGGAGAGAGATCTACCCCCAGCTCGTTGTTTCGAGAAGCGGCTGACCCTGGCATGCAAGGTGTGAATCACACACACCTGCAAAACACTGTTATGTCACTCAAACCCTCCCAAACCACAACATGACATGGCAAGCAATAGCCATACACCAACACAATACCAATAAGGTACACATTGCCATGTTAAAAATTTACATTGGCATCAGACAATGATGCCTGACATGGAATCAGATGAAATGACTGACCAACAACCTCCCACCCAAAATAAGTCATTCCCAAATGCATTACAAAAGTTGTAGCCGTAACATAACAATGAATGCCTGTCTACATGCACATTGTGCATTGCAAAATCAACACTGCAGCTTCTGTGTGCTGTGTCCAACTCCTGCAACACACTGCTCAGCGTACAGCACAGTGAACAGCTATTGTGTGTGATGCACACCCTGAGCATCACATCTAAGCGACAAACCACATCAAAAAGCAAATTAGGCATGTACAGGATCCATAATTGGTCACAGAACATGTGCTGCAGGGACACAGTGGGCACCAGAAGGCAAACAGAGTGTACACGTGGATATACAAGGGTGGTTGTACGTGTAGTGCATCATAGTGCGAGGGTGAGGGTCAGTAAGGACATGCACTCAATATATGCATGTGCAATCAAGTGACCATCAGTGTCCCCTACACATCACATGTGAACATTCACCATGTGTACACCCCAGCATGTCAAACCACAACTATCCCCTCACACCTGAAAGGTAAACAGAACACATGAACAGGCATTGATCAGCAGAACACATCATGTACATAGGATACCACAATTACAATGTCAGGGTTCCCATCACACTGCAGGGCAAGGCAACTATCAACAACAAAACACCCCCCCTCCCTCACAAATCACCATGACCCACTGAACAACTGCACCTGGGTCATGGAGCCTTCAACCCTGAACTTCACCTGGCATCAGGATCACCCTTCCCCTTCGTCACCATCTCCCACCTTGTGTGTAAAAAGGTGCCTGCACCCTCAGAGTACACCTTCATTTGCAAAAACACAAAATCCAAGGCAGAAAAACGAACCAGAACAGCCTCCAGTAGATGAGTTGAAGTAGCAGTACCTCACAAAGGCCAAGTACTACCACAATGATGTAACAACCAAGGTAGCACAGTAAAACAATGTCACAACAGGATGTGAACCATGTGTGGTACATAACATAGAATGATGCACCACGAACGGATGTGTACTGTCACAGCTCCCGTGTACAGGCGCAGGAGTGGCACGAACCAACCACCCCCACCGTGGCCCGGGTGCCTGCAAGGTCAAACTCACACAGGCCTCTGAGACCCTGGTGGGGAAGGAGGGTCAGGGATATACAGTCGGGACAGGCGTTGGCACACTGGATAACTGGAATGAGTGGCAGGAGAGGGGAGGAGGAATGACACGTGAAAGTAGGGAATGCACGAAAATGTACTACCTGAATGAACACATACACAATCCTAACAAACTTGTACATCATTGTCAGGGCCTTCCGGAGTCCAGGTTTAGGAGTGGCACGAACCAACCACCCCCTCTAGGGTTTCGGCACCTGCAAGCTTGGGGCTTACACAGGCATCCGCAACCCCAGCGGGGAAAGAGGGTTAGGGAACGTTGGTTGGATAGGTACGGGAAGCAGGAACACCGGGTAGAGGGTACAGGGTTTAGAATTGGATAGGACTCCGGGTGATTAGCGAAAAAAAACCATACCAAATTGAATTACACATTCATCCATGCATTAGTGCACCCCCCAGCAACCCTATGCAGAGCAGTTTGAAAAAAAAACAACAAGACACTTTGCTCTGGTTTTGAGTGCTGGCCTCCTGCTGTCATGCCGCCAGCGTCTAGTCGCCGGTGGGGGCTATGGAACGCCTGGCGTTGGCGGCGCTATTAGGTCATCCATTGTTTTTCCCTGTCCATTTCCAGGTTTACCGCTCTAGTCTTTCTCGGTTTTTTCCGGCTTCACTATTTAAGCACCGCCCACTTCCGGGTTCGGTGCGTTGCAACTTTGTTTCTTCCCGAGTTGCTGGCTCCGTGTGTTTTTTCCTTCGTGCTATTTTTTGCTACTCTTTGGTCTCCAGTCGGCGTCCCTTCGCCGTTCGCTTTCTCCTTTCCTTTCTGTGGCGCTCCGCCGCCATTCTGGTTTTCTCTTTGCTTCTTGCCCTCTCTTACTCCTTCATCCTTCACTCCTGGATTCTTCCAAGGACCTGCCTCGCCTTCCGTCTCCTGCTCAAGATTCTCGCTCCAGTCATCCTGCTTCTTACATCGGATCTGCTGAATTACTTCACATCACTCTCCGAAACTACAGGACCCTGAATTTGTTTCTCCGAGGGTTTTTTTGAGCATCCGCTTTTTTCCCTCATTACCCGGTCCCTGCGGGAAGGAAGCCTCTTGCTTCCCTGCTTGGCAGGGAATCAGGATGGCTTCTCACCGCGGACGGCCATACCTCTTCTCTAAGAAAAAGAAGATTGGGAAAAAGGTTTACCGCCGCGACACTTCTCCAGAAGACTCAGGTGAGGAGGAAGCCAAGGAGTTAGTTAATATCATTGATAGGCCTTCGAAGGTTCCGGAGGTTGACAGTTTGCAACGCCCACAGTTAAGAACCATGGCCTCACCTGAGCAGGTGCAAGAACTGCTAACTGCTGTACATAACCTCACTCAAGAGTTACAGGCAGTAAAAACGGAGAACACTACCCTTAGACAGAGGTTGGACCGCTTCGAGCAGTCACGCAGTGATCTCCCTCCTATGCCATTATCCTGTGGCAAATACGACGGATCACCTAACAAATTTAAGGAATTCATGGAGGCTTGCGTGATCTATTCCACATTTAGACCTCAGTCTTACGCCTCAGACCAAGCCCGCTTAGGGTTCCTCATTTCCAATTTGACCGGGAATGCCCTGTCTTGGGCAGCCCCTTTGGTAACCAGTGCCAGTCCTCTCCTTCAGGATTATGCTGGATTTACCGCCCAGTTCAAACTTGCGTTCGAACAACAAGAGACTACATTAGTAACCAGTGAACAGCTACTAGATATCCGTCAGGGAAGCATGGACCTTTTGTCCTATATCTCCCGATTTAAAAGGGTGGCGGCTGATGCGGGCTGGCAAGAGAATGCCCAATACACCATCTTTCGTCGAGGCCTCAGAGAAGACCTTAAGGATGAACTGGCTAGGGTTAGCCGCCCTTCTACACTCTCGGAGCTTTGGGCCACGGTTCTCCAGCTCGATTTTCGGTTATCCGAAAGGCGGTCTGAGCGGCGGAGACAACGTGGGTTCCCCGTTTCCGCTAACCCAGCTACGTCCTGTTCCGTTCCCTCGGGTTCAGTAAAAGATGAGCCCATGCAGATCGGAACTACCAGGGGACCACTTACCCCCGAAGAACGGAAGCGGCGCAGAGACCTCAATCTATGCATGTACTGCGGTTCCAACACCCATGTTTTGAGGGACTGTTCGGACGTACCTCCCCGTAGGTCGGGAAACGCCATACCTCGGAACTAGTAGGGACCAGTTACCGAGGGGGCTATTCTGGTCCCTATGTCTCTTTGTCCATAACACCTACCATCAATTCCTCCGAAGACAATCGTCTCATGGTTATTGCAGTACAGTTGAACCACTTACATCAGACATTCGAAGTCCTAGCTCTATTAGACTGTGGGGCAGCTGGATGTTTTATGGACGTCGTCTGGGCTGACAAGACTGGTATCAGTCGTCTGGAGAAGGAGGAAGATCAAAAGGTTGAGGGCGTTGATGGTACACCTCTAAGCTCCGGTCTTATCACTCATGCCACCTCACCCATGATCATGAAGGTTCTCCATCATACTGAGACCATCCAATTCGACTTGATTCGAGCAGCTCACTTTCCTGTCATCCTGGGGGTTTCCTGGCTCCGGAAACATAACCCTACTATTGATTGGGCCAAGAACCAACTGTCTTTTTCTTCTAGCTTTTGCAAGAAGTCTTGCTCAATACAATCCTTGGCTGCAACTATCCATACCCTTCCAGATCCTCTAACCCTGACGGATGTTCGGTCCGTGAACAATATTCCTAAGGAGTGTCTTCATTATCCGGATGTCTTTGAGGGTGAAGGTCCCCAAGAACTACCCCCACATTGACCTGAGGATTGCCATATCACCTTGGTTCCCAGTGCGGTAATACCGTTTGGCCGCATGTTTTCTCTTTCCCTCAAGGAGAAGAGAGTTCTCAAAGACTACCTGGACTCCAATTTACAACACGGTCTCATTCAACATTCCCATTCACCTGCGGGGGCATCTCTGTTTTTTGTTCCGAAAAAAGGTTCGGAGGAATTAAGACCGTGCATTGACTACCGGGGCCTAAATCAAGTTACAGTAAGAGACCGTTAACCCCTGGCCTCTAATGAAGGATATCCTAGAGGCGGTGCAGGGAGCACGGATCTTTTCTAAGATCGACCTTCAAAGAGCCTACCATCTTTTACGCATCCATCCTGGGGACGAATGGAAGACTGCGTTCCGGACTCCGTTCGGTCATTACGAGTATCGAGTAATGCCGTTCGGTTTGGTTAATGCACCGTCTATCTTCCAGCGTTTTATGGACAGAACATTCTCTGATCTTCTTTTTCATAGTGTCATAATTTACCTCGATGATATCTTGATATTCTCAAAAACCGCACAGATCCATAGTACTCATCTCATTCAAGTTCTTAAAAGGCTACAGGACCACCATCTCAAGGCCAATGTAGAGAAGTGTGTCTTTGGGGTCTCTCAGGTGATCTACCTTGGGTTTATTCTTTCCGCGGAAGGCATCCGCATGGACCCAGCTAAGACCGAAGCTATTTTGCATTGGCCTACTCCGGAATCTGTTAAGGACATCCAAAGGTTCCTTGGGCTTGCGAACTTCTATCGCAAATTCATTCAGGGATTCTCGGAGACGGTTCTCGCTATTACTAGTCTACTCAAGAAGACTTCCAAACCTTTTTCCTGGACTCAAGACGCTGATCAAGCCTTCTTATTGTTAAAGGAGAAATTTTGTTCTGCACCCATCCTCCGGCAACCGGACCAAGGATTAAGATTCATTGTTGAGACCGATGCCTCGTCAGCTGCTTTGGGTGCAGTCCTCTTACAGGAACATGCTGGTCTCGAATACCCAATAGCCTATCTTTCCAAGACCTTGAATGAAAGCCAATCACATTACTCCGTCATTGAGAAGGAACTTCTGGCCATGAAGACTGCTTGCGAGGAATGGCGTCATCTACTGCAGGGGGGAATCCACCCTTTTGAAATAAAAACGGATCACAAGAACCTCAAGGTCCTGCAGAATATGGAGTGCGTCAATTCACGCCAGGCCCGGTGGGCCCTTTTTTTCTCCCAATACGACTTTCTCCTGACCTATCTCCCGGGATCTAAGAATATTCTAGCAGATGCACTTTCTCGGAGGCCATGTTCAGGTGGCGCGAACAGGGAACTTCCCAGTTTACTGCTAACTGACGTAAAATTCATATATACTGTAGATGCCTTTTTGGAGAAGGTACGTAAAGGCACACAATCTGAGGGGATTCCCCATACCGTTCCCCACTCAGACGACATCTCCATTCAGGATGGCCTGGGATTCAAGCAACAACGTCTCTACCTACCTGATTCCCAGACTCGACGCACCGCACTAAGATGGTGTCACGACGATCTTGTGGCTGGTCACCGGGGGGCAAAGAACACTCTGGAACTTCTTCGACGGAGTTTCTGGTGGCCAGATATGTCAAAAGAGGTGGACTTGTATGTCCGCTCCTGCCCTGTATGCCGTAGATCTAAGCATTCTACCCAACGACCCATTGGTTAGCTACAGCAGAGTGAGGCACCAAAAAGACCCTGGAGTATTATCAAAACAGATTTCATCGTGGAACTGCCCGCTTCAGAGGGATGTTCCTGTATCATGTTCACGGTTGATTGTTTCTCTAAGATGGCCCACTTTACACCCTTGGCTGGGCTACCCACGGCAGCGGAGATGGCAACCGTGTTTGCAAGAGAGATCTTCCGTTTACATGGAACCCCCAGTAGAATAATCTCAGACAGAGGTTCACAATATACGTCACGCTTCTGGAGAGAACTATGTAAGAGGCTGGGTATTGATCGTGCACTATCGTCTGGTTTCCATCCCCAGACCAATGGACAAACAGAAAGGACAAACGCTACTCTTGAGCAATATCTACGTTGTTTCACCAACAACCAGCAGGACAATTGGGTTAGTCTACTCCCGACTGCAGAGTTTGCCTACAATAATGCTGTTCACAGTGCCACTGGTCTTAGTCCTTTCTACTGCTCTTATGGGTATCATCCCAGTTTCACTCCTTCCTTGTCTCTTGCTCATTCTACTGTTCCTTCTGTGGACTCCCTTCTCCTCACTTTGCAAGAAGCCCATAAGACTGCCATCAATAGTCTTCGGGCAAGTAGCCAGCGCTATTGTAACCAGACTAACCCCAAGCGCTTGCCTTCTCCCGCTTGGCAGAAGGGAACCAAGGTATGGTTATCCACTAAATACCTCCCGCGTTGGCTCCACCCCTCTAAATTGTCTCCCAGATTCCTGGGTCCTTTTCCCATCCTGCGTAGGATCAACCCTGTTGCCTATCGGCTTTCTTAGCCCAAACACATGCACCGCTTACATCCTGTTTTCCATTCCTCTCTCTTGAGGGAATTTAGGCCAGATCCCTATCACCGCTCCATTCCGGCTGTACCGTCTCCGGTTGCTTTACCCCCGGAAGAGTATGAGGTGGCCTCCATTTTGGACTCCCGCTTACGGGGTGGGCGCCTGGAATACCTTATCCATTGGAAAGGATACCCCCATTCTGAGGACTCCTGGGAACCTGTCTCCCATGTACATGCCCCGTCTTTGGTTCAGAGGTTTCACCGTCTCTTTCCAGGCAAGCCGGGGAGGTATCCCATTGGAAGGGGGCATACTGTCATGCCGCCAGCGTCTAGTCGCCGGTGGGGGCTATGGAACGCCTGGCGTTGGCGGCGCTATTAGGTCATCCATTGTTTTTCCCTGTCCATTTCCAGGTTTACCGCTCTAGTCTTTCTCTGTTTTTTCCGGCTACACTATTTAAGCACCGCCCACTTCCGGGTTCGGTGCGTTGCAACTTTGTTTCTTCCCGAGTTGCTGGCTCCGTGTGTTTTTTCCTTCGTGCTATTTTTTGCTACTCTTTGGTCTCCAGTCGGCGTCCCTTCGCCGTTCGCTTTCTCCTTTCCTTTCCGTGGCGCTCCGCCGCCATTCTGGTTTTCTTTTTGCTTCTTGCCCTCTCTTACTCCTTCATCCTTCACTCCTGGATTCTTCCAAGGACCTGCCTCGCCTTCCGTCTCCTGCTCAAGATTCTCGCTCCAGTCATCCTGCTTCTTACATCGGATCTGCTGAATTACTTCACATCACTCTCCGAAACTACAGGACCGTGAATTTGTTACTCCGAGGGTTTTTTTGAGCATCCGCTTTTTTCCCTCATTACCCGGTCCCTGCGGGAAGGAAGCCTCTTGCTTCCCTGCTTGGCAGGGAATCAGGGTGGCTTCTCACCGTGGACGGCCATACCTCTTCTCTAAGAAAAAGAAGATTGGGAAAAAGGTTTACCGCCGCGACACTTCTCCAGAAGACTCAGGTGAGGAGGAAGCCAAGGAGGTAGTTAATATCATTGATAGGCCTTCCAAGGTTCCGGAGGTTGACACCTGCCTGCGCACTCTCAGGTCCGGTTACAGGAGCACTTCAATGCTGCAAAGAGAGCCACAGTTAATAATCTGTGTGTGCCCATAACACAAAAACACACCACCAAATATGCCCCATAGCAACAAACTACTCTACAAACAGACAATCTGGTGTGGATGCTTCGTACCCATATGCAACATTACCCCTGTGATGGGTCATACACAGTCAATGCAGTAAGTCAGCCGCCGGTGGGTGCGTGGCAAATGGAACACCAATGTGTCACAATTCACACAACATGCAATGTTCCCTGGGTAAGCAGACAGACCCATATAGCAAGGCATAACTTCAGAACAAGTCGTGTTCCACCATGACTGAAACAAAGTAGGCAGTGCATGTTTCAAAATGTACATGGAAATGAAATGCACTGCACCCGAGTATGTCCCTTGCTGTATGTCCCTGTGAGCTGCTCCTTTCCATGTCTCGGAAGGCCACATGGGTGATACAAGTGCCTCAATGGACCTTGGTGTACCAGAGGGTATGTGCCACTGCCCCTGCAGGTGCCCCAGACAACCTTACAATCAACAGCCATCAGTCCACCAACACATCTGAGCTGTATTGTGTGCTTCAACACCAATATTCGTCCAAGCTCACCCTCAGTGCTGCTACTAAGCCTGCATGTGCAACTGGCCTGGTGGAAGCTTTGCTGTGTTGTGGCCCCCCTGTGCTGCTCACCTTGCCTGGAGTTCCTTGGAACACGTCAGCAGTTCTAGGATGTATGTCTGCAATCCCTGTGCCTCTGCTTGCGCACACATGTGCATGTGGGCACCAACAAACGTGTCCAGAATCCAGACGTCCAATGGGCCATGTTTGCTGGCAAAGGTGATCTGGAGGCTCATCCCCCTGCAGAAAGGGCATGAAACACATGATTAATGCTTTAAAGTCATCTGTGTGTGTCTCTTCAGGAATCTCATTACTGGACCATGTCAGAGACGTACATCAGAAATCACACCATCAGTCCATCTTTCACATCCAAAGTGTGGAACACATTATCTACGGCATGAATTGCAACAAGCACGTGTACAGTAAAGATAAGAAACATACTACACAATGGATAGTAATGAATGTACACATTAATCATGAAACACCCCATCTAGCAAAAGCAGAATAGTGGTCAATAACACCGCAATCATCCCCACTAGGGGTGTTAACACAAGTTACACAGCACCAGACATGTCACAGATATGACAGTCCAAAGCCCTTGTGTAATAGGCTGTTACACCGAACCATCCTTGCGAGCCCATGGATAAGGGAGGCAGGAGTGGCATATGTGAGTCAAGGACCCCAAGCAGCAAACACATACACAAGACAAGCCTGAAGGGCCCAGCTGGAACAGACAGTGGATGCTTCCAAAAGCCACAAAGCACCACACCGTCACATGAAAGCACAATAGACAAGCAATTTTAAACTATATTAACTAATTACACTAACTATGAAAAACCTACATTACCTAATTAAACTAACTATCAAACAGAAACTTAACTAACTAAACTAAAATAAAAATCAAAAATGGCCACATACGACCCGGGGGGGAGGGGAGGCACCCAGGAGGGGGGAGGTACAGGGTGCTGCTCAACACCCACATGCGATGATGCTGAGCCAAAAAAAAAACCTCCATGGGCTCAACGCCTGCACAGCCCAACCTATGTGGGAGATAGATGGTCGTCCGATTCTGGCTCATCCTGGAAAGGAGGACGTGGCACAGTAGCCTGGCCACGCCTAGCCGCAGCTTGCCCCTCGACGGCAGCAAGTCTGCCAGACGGGTGAGCCTGGTTCTGTGTGGCGATGTGACGTAGGTCTGCATGCAGAACCTCACGTGATACACATGCTTCCTCTTGCAAGGTAGCACATGTAACACAGAGTTCCTCCTGCAAGGCCTGGCTGGACAACCGCTGTACCTCCCGGCAAGCCTGTAGCTCAGCCGAGATGGTACGCTCAAGCTGTGCAAACCTCTCCTCTGCCCGCTGCCTCTGGGACAGCATAAGGACACCCAGAGTGGATTTGAGGGAAGCATACTCTGCGTGAGCAGCAATTGCTTTATGCAGAGATGACATTTCAGCCTAGCGTGCCCTGTCTGAGGCCGCCATGCCCAGCCTGAGCGAGCGGGCCGTGGACCGTGCCGTCTGCTGCTGGAGAAGCACCTGCCTAGCAGGGGGGAGCACAGATTGGGCCACACGCTCCATGCTCTCAGCGATGTTCTCCATTGCTGTCCCCTGCCGTTCTGAATTGGCAGTCATGTCTTGCTCCCACTCAGTATACTGCGGTTGTGCGCGGCGACCGCGTTGCTGGGCTTGACCCCTGCGGGACCCAAGGACTGGGTGTCCTCGCTGTGTTGGCACCGCCCGCGGCTGCACGACTACATGCCCCCGTCGACGTGATGTCCCAGGCACATCAGTGACTGGTTTGGAGGGTGACCCTGCATCCCGATCCACCACGGGCGGAGGAACCAAGACTGTCTGATCCCTCAGTGCAGGTGTCGCGGACAGAGGAGTGTCCACATCAGAATCACTCACCCCTGACACATGGACTTGATGCTCATTCAACTCGACATGGACGTCAGAGTCGTCATCAGGGCTGGACCCATAGGCAGCCAGAGACAAGATGGACTGTAGCACTTGGGGGTTTTCGTGGCCTACCACCCCACAACCCCCACTTGTGCCGTGTTGATGTAGTGGTAACAACCCTGTGTCTGGCATGACAACACCATCTTCCGCCTCCATTGCGCCATAACCTGAAAAATAGAGAGAAAAAAGGTCACTACACATGTCAGAAGCACACAACACACACACACACACCGACAACAAACACATCATGCAGACATGTGACACACAACATAGAACCTGGCATGCATGCTGGGTCAACTTTGAATTGCTTCTGTGATCGGACCTGTTGAAAGGTGGCAGTTTGCATAGAAGTGGGTCTATGCAGTGCAGAAAATGTGTATGTCACTCACTACCTACATGTACAAGGACTCCATGGTGTGTGTCAGGAAATGTGAAGGCAGTGCAAGGTCAAATTCAGGCATCACGTGCACTGTGCATTCAATGGGTAGCATATCTACAAGCAAAGCACCCCTCCACCCAAGTACAAAAGCAGGGATGCCTAGCATGGTATCAAAAGGCTGACCATAGACCTGTGTATTGACAGGCAGTGTTGACTGGCATCAACAACTTAATGTGATTCAAGTGACAACAATGCAAATGATGATGGGACAGTAAGCAGGACACATGATGAAAACTCTGTAGGCCGCCCACGTGTGAAGAAGACACTACAACAGTCAGACAGAGTAATTGGCCATTAAACAGGCTGAGGCATGTGACCCACACAGATTGTCAGACCCTAAACATGTGTGCAATGCAGTACTGAGCCACAGTTGACATGGGAAGGCTGATGAGATGCCATGCAATGTATGTCACCCAGGACTTGTATTACAGTGATCATCCAGTCAAGGACACATAGGGGTATGCGTGCAATGCATATGGAGCATGAATGGACACTCATGTCCCTGCGGGACATCTGACCTATGCACAGTACAAGTGAGATACCCTGCATCACGTACTAAGGCTGTAGCACACAGCATATGTCTGGCAGATTGTACGCTGGAAGTTAGCATGTACACAGGACGCATGAACAGGAAAGTACACAATGGCAAGATTGAAGCAGACCAGTGCAAAGGTGGAACTGGGGTGCAGAGTGGCGGAGGAGGGGCAAGGGAGCATGCCTACATGGAGTACCCGCATGCAGGCAGAGGACACATGCACGTCAGTCATGCAATGACATTGTGCCTGGGCTGAGAGGAAGGTCACCCCACGCCACATGCAGAAGGGGCAGTGAGCTGGAACATGGACCGGAGGGGTATACTTGTAACCAGCATGTGAGTAGGGTGCAATAGTGGTGATGCGGACAGTCCCCGTCTGCTCCACATGTCCAGCATCCAGCAGAGCAGACATGCATCATGGAAGCATTGCATTACTTACACATCAGAACCATGTACACGTCACATGTAGTGGCAATTATGCACAACACATCCCACAAGTATAACGCACAGGTCCTCAACAAACACGCATCAACACTCACTGGACTGGGCATCAAAGTCCAGCATCTCTCCCACTCCTTCGACCAATTCAGGTGGTATGAACTCTGCAACGAGTGACTCATGCGGAGTGAGCTCTTCCTCCTCTGGTGCAGGCCCACCGCCAGTCGCCAGAGTCAAGTTGTAATTTGAGGCACGCATAGCCTTAGCGCTGCATTTGAGGTCATTCCAACACTTTTTGCACTCTTGCGCCGTGCGCACCTCATGGCCGAATGAACTGACATGTTCCGCAACATGCTACCAGTGGGTGTCACGGTGGGCAGCCGTAGTCTGACTATTGGCACCCACTACCATGTCACGGCTGTGGCCCTGCACGTAGTCCACGAGGAAGTCCAGTTCCTGCTTGCAGAAAGGCTTCTTCTTCGACATGCAGGAGGTCGTGGCTGTGTGTGGGGTCCCAGCCTGTGCTGCAGGTGCAACCTTCCTCCTCTTGGACTGTGGCGCAGACCCTGGCTGGCTAATGCCGCCCTGACCAGTATGGCCAGTGGGTTTGGTGGATTGAGCCAAGGGAGTGGCAGGTGGAGGGACGACCAAAGGCCTGACTTGTGTCAGTGGCATCTGGGTGCCCTCTAATGGACCCTGCGCAGCAACATCCGCTGTGGCAGGGTCATTGACCGCAACGGTCCTGGTTGGCAGACTCACAACCGGGGTATTGTTGGGTGCATCTGCCCCTGCACTTGCCAACACCCGGCTGTTCGGGGCAGCAGATGACATAACTGCCCCAGGGACACGTGTCTTGGTCAGAGCAGCCCTACGTGCCCCTATGGTTTCCCTCCTGGCCTGTTGGAAATCTACCAAGGGCTCCTCAAGTGCCAACGCAGCCTGCGCTGGCAGACCCTGAGCCTGGGTGGCAGTGTCCACAGCTGCACCTGCAGCTACCACTACCCTTGGGCCCATGGCAGTCGATGGAACGGACTGCCGGGTCAAACGGGCGCCAGTGCCAGATGCAGAAGCTGCATCCCCCGGAACCACAGGGGGTGGTGGCATGACTGCACCAACACATGGCACAACATTGTGCTCAAGTGGCGCACCCCTGCCTCTTCCCCCCCTGTGGCCGCCCTGGACACCCTGGAGTCCCCCTACTCCCTGGTCATCACGGCCACGTCCCCGACCATGACCGCCACGAGGAGTACGCCCAGCTGAGGTGCCCCTCACCTTTGTTGTCCTCCCAACCATGGCACAGATGTAGTAGCGCCGGCACAGATGGAGTAGTGCCAATGGGAGGTGTACACCACAATTGACCTGGGCAATCGGGGTGAAGGGGGTGGGAAGCAAGATGTTAACAGCCCCCCTGCACCTGCAAGGCTGTATGTGACCCCGGTGATGTAGTGACGGGTCACGCAACGCTCAGGCACCCCAAAACTGCAGTAAAACCGTGCACGCAACCCTGCAGCCTACGTGCGTGGAATCAACCTCCCGCAGTACACGGTGGCACCCAGTAACACGAATAACGCGTAAGCATTGGGCCACACAGGCTAGTATGACCTTGAAAATGGGTGCGATACACAGGGGCACCCGCAGTGGGAAAAATAGCGTGTGCGACTCACCGTCTGACTAGCGCGATGCAGAAAAACACGCGTAGCCAATACCCCCGCCAAAAGAAGAGATACGTCCTTGATAGCTGTGAAGTTGTGATGGCGCGCGAAACAACAGGAAGCAGCAACACACGTCGGTCTCCACGAAAGGCACGTACAGCGAACTGCTGCCCCCGCTCACCTTTAACACGCGCTGAGCGAAACGCCCGCGCGCGTCACGTCACTTAGGCGCATGGGCCCTTTCCTCGGATTACACGCATTCCCACGCGGACGTGCAGTTTTTCACGCGCACTGAAACGCCCGTGCACGCCCGCGTGCGTCCTGTCACAGAGGCGCTTACGCTTGAAGGGCCTTTGTTCCAATGAAATCACGTATGCGTGCAGACGCGCTTACGCGCTAAGGGCCTTTCCTCGAATTACACGCTGACGTGCAATTTTTTCACGTGCCAAATCACTCCGTATCAAGCTGGCCACGCGAAAACACACGGAAGACCACGCTCCTGCCCAAAAGGCCGAATCACTGCCCCCCAGAGGCCCGAGCACGCTCCCACCTGCCATCTGCTGCTGCCTGACTGCCTGCTGCCCTCGTGCCCTGCCATTTGGTGCCTGCACATCAGCCATCTGCAGGGGTCCAGTTGCTGTGTCCACCCCTGCTGGAACAGAAGACTCCCGACTGGGATACTATCGATCCACAGCCCAGCCCCAGGACCCAGTTGCCCACCCACGCCTGCCTCGGGGGTCGCCATGTCGGGGCAAACACCATCTGAGACCACTGGCGACCCCCAGCCAGAGGGACAGAGGGCCACCAGCTTCAGTCAGAAGGAAGTTGGTGTCCTGGTGGAGCTTGTCCTGGGGCATTATGATGCCCTCTTCGGATCATCACGCGCCGACAAGGAAGGACAGGACAGGATCTGGGACGACTTTGTGGTTGCCATCAACACGGAGGGGGTGGCAACCCGCAACATCAAGCAAGTCAAGAAGCGCTAGGAGGACTTGAGGTCCAGGACCCTCATAAAGGCCCGGCGCCTCGTGGAGAGGGGCCGGGGCAGCATGAGTACCATCCAGATGAGGGTCCTGGAATGCGTACGCCTAGCGCTCCATGCCCGGATCCTTGAGAGGCAGACCCGTCTGGAGTCGTGCGGTAAGTGGCCAAGCATTGCTGTGTGAGACAGGGCATGTTGCAGTGTGCTGGTTGTCTGATACTTGCCTGTATGTGTGAAATAGGCCATGTACGTGTGTGTGTGTGCAGGGACATCATGGTCATGCATGTGAGACCAGTAATGTGTGAAGCACACGGTTGGTGTATGTGTTTAAATGCAACATGGGGAGCCCTATGAGGAATGGACACATGAGAGCATGCCAGTCTCTGTTCCTGGACATGGGTGGGAGTGAGGGATGGGTGCTGATGCCATGTACATGTATGGTGTCCATGTCTGTGTGTCTGACCTGCGTGTCTGTGGCTTGTGAATGCCATGGATGCATGACACATGTCTGTGACAATGTTCAGAATCACTGATGCAGCCTAGTTATCCTTGCATCCACTGTGTCTGGGGTGTACGAGTCCAGATGGATGAAAGTACGGTGAAGTGTGTGCATGTGATAGGCATGACCCATGATGCATGTGAGTTCCAAAACAACATTGTATGTTTCAAGAGTCCCTTGGACATGTTTGCTAATGTCCATAGCATGCGCCATGCCTGTTACTGCATGTGTTTTGCCTGCACTGACCCATGTGTTGTGGAGGGACATGATGGAAGTGATCTTTGACAGTGCCACTCATCTGCTATTGCTTCCTGTCTAGGGGACCATTGTACAGTACCCTGATGCTTGTGTTCTATGTCTCCCTCTACACAGCGCAAAGTGAAGAAGAGGGCGGAGACGGCGCTGTGGAGCAAAGCAGCGGGGATGCCCCCACGGCTGCAGCGGAAGGGTTGGGTGAGCCCCCATAGGGGCTTGCAACGGCGGAAGACGGGGTGGAGCCATCCAGGTTGGTGGTTTCCACAGAGGATGAGGAAGCCGCTACTGAGCCGCACATGGGGCCTGGTGGGGGCATCCCTGCTGGTGCAAGTGGTGCAGTCTAGGGGCAGGAGGCACCACAGGTCGCCGTGGAGGGGCCTGTGCATGTCACTGTCCCTGACACTGTGACTGCACCACCATGCACCAGCAGGGATGCCCCATCCCAGGCCCGTCCGCAGGTAGGGGGGATGTCCATGTCATCTGACTCCCCTCCACCTGTGCACCAGGGGACCCCTGGCAGTATGGAGAAGGTCCGGATTGGTGTCGCGTTGCGCACGGGTGTCATTCGTGATGACGTCCGTGCTTCCTGGGGGGAGCCCGCACGCATCACGAAGAGCACCGTGCCAACGTGGCCCAGTTGGGAGCAGCCGTGGTCGGGGGTTTCGTACATGTGTCGGCCACTCTGGCGACCCTCTCCTCCTCTGTGGAGGCTATGCGCCAGTCGTTCTCCATGCCGTCTTCCGGCCCAGATGCCACCAGGGCCCCCTGTGGACCTGCCCCGACCAATGCAGCCAACTCGGTGGGGATCCCATCCCTGCCACAGTCGGGAGTCGGAGGTCCAGCAGGGGTGGACACACCAGCAACTGGACCCCAGCAGATGGAGGATGTGACGGCATCATCGGGCAGGGCACGTGCACGACGGCGTCGGTGGATTTCATCAGCCTGGATGCTGTCGTGCTGGCACGGAAGTTGCGGCGGAGGCAGCGGCAGGCTCGACGTGGGAGGCATCATGGCTCGGGGCCATCAACATCAGGGGGGCAGGCATCGGCCGGAGGGCAGGAGAACACTGGAATGGGAGTCTCTTCCATGTGGGAGCGGTTGGGCCAGCAGATAGGTGCGGAGCAGCAGCGGGCATAGGAGGAATGGCTCACAATGGTCAGGGCGGAGAACTCCATGCCAAGGGCGCTGAGGCGGGCTGAGTGCCTCGAGGGTATTCGCAGGGAGTTGGAGCTGGACACTGCTTTATCCCTGCAAGACCTCGGGGCCAGGGAACATGCATGCCTCCAAGCCATTGAACAGGAGTTCGATGATGCCCTGGCCTATGACATCAACCAGTGAGCCGTCGGACTAGCCTGCTGCCCTTGTAAATAGTTATGTAGTTAGTGTTAGGTTTCCTTTGCTTTTTTCATTTATTTTGGACCTTTTGGACAATGGACCACATTTTGTATATAGTTTTTTTATTAGGTAGTATTTTTAGATAGGTTTCATTTCTTCAGTTGGGATTGTTTATCTGTATATAGTTGACTGTTGGACTATAGGTTTTTTTTTGGATTTACCCATGGAGCAATGGTTTTCGGTTTTGTTTTTCCCTTGGATTTACTTTTTTGAACTGTGACTTTGGACACCTTTCCTTTGGATTATGATTTGTGGTTTTTCATTATTTTACGGACATGCTGCTTTTGGTTTTTAATTCCCATTGTCGTTTGTTTATTTTGAATTCCATTTATGTTGCTTTTAATACATTTTTTTCATCAAACTTCAATGTGTAGTATCATCTCATTGGTTTCATGCATATCATGATATGGGTTTTGACATTCACTTACACCCATTGTGTGTATATGAGGGACATGTGTTCATTTACATACTTGCCATTGGGGTTGTATCATGTAATTGGCATTTCTAAGTGGGTGGATGCAATACTTGGGTGGGTTTTTGGCATGTGGAGGCTGCCCATAAGGGCCAGGGATCTACATTGTGATGACGTGTTGGCTGGGGGACATGTGTCAGGGCCTGCAGGCAGGTGCCCCGCACTGCTGGGGGGTGCAGGGGGACATGAGTGGGACATGAGTGGGGGCCTGCTGGCAGGAGCCCCACAATGCTGGGGGTGTGGGGGTGCAGGTGGACATGAGTGGGACATGAATGGGGGCCTGCGGGCAGGTGCCCCGCAATGCTGGGGGGGTGCAGGGGGACATGAGTGGGACATGAGTGAGGGCCTGCTGGCAGGTGCCCCGCAATGCTGGGGGTGGGGGTGCAGGGGGACATGAGTGGGGGCCTGCTGGCAGGTGCCCCGCAATGCTGGGGGGTGGGGGTGCAGGGGGACATGAGTGGGACATGATTGGGGGCCTGCTGGCAAGTGCCCCGCACTGCTGGGGGGTGGGGGTGCAGGGGGACATGAGTGGGACATGAGTGGGGGGCTGCTGGCAGGTGCCCCGCAATGCTGGGGGGTGGGGGTGCAGGGGGACATGAGTGGGACATGAGTGGGGCCCTGCTGGCAGGTGCCCCACAATGCTGGGGGGTGGGGGTGCAGGGGGACAGGAGTGGGACATGAGTGGGGGCCTGCGGGCAGGTGCCCCGCACTACTGGGGGGTGGGGGTACAGGGGGACATGAGTGGGACATGAGTGGGGGCCTGCTGGCAGGTGCCCCGCACTGCTGGGGGGTGAGGGTGCAGGGGGACATGAGTGGGACATGAGTGGGGGCCTGCTGGCAGGTGCCCCGCAATGCTGGGGGGTGGGGGTGCAGGGGGACATGAGTGGGACATGAGTAGGGGCCTGCTGGCAATGGACAATGGGCCCGCGTTCACAGGCCCGGACTTCAAGACATATAGTAAGTACATGGGATTTAATCATTGCTAAATTAATCCATTATGGCCACAAGCTAACAGAATGATAGAACGCTTCATGGCCAACCTAAAACGTGCACTTCAGATTGCTCATATCACAGGTCAACCATACAAGCAGGTTCTTCATCAACTTCTAAGGGACTACAGCAACACCCTACACAGCTCCAAAGGGAAATGCCCTGCAGAAGTGATGTTTGGGAGGAACGTCCGCAAGCAGCTACCTCAGCATCAGGACAAGGACTGCCACCACGTAAGGGGTGAGGACATGAGAGAGAGAGACGAGCATGCCAAACGAAAGATGAAACAATGTGTTTATGCTAAACAGAAAGCCAAGGAATCATCCTTGGAAGTGGGAGAGACCAAAGTGGTGAAACAACCACAGATCAGCAAACAAGTGGCCACATACCATGAGGATTCGTGACAGGTATTGATGATCATTGCAGTAAGAGATCACCGACAAATAACAAGGTCACACTTCAAGAGGATGCCACAAAACATGCCAGACAGACAATACTCTTGTGAAAGAAGATGGAGAAGAAGCTGACGCCAATGGGCAAAGGAGTTTCAAGAGTGAGCAAGGACCTCAACCATCGGCCAGGAGCTGCCCGAGACCCCAGACAGCCCGAGCCAGACCCAGACGGCTCATTGACGGGATAGATTAATTCTGGCTTCTAACCATTTAATTTGGGGTTAGGGGTATCATGTCAGGTATTATAGTTCGGGGGGGGTGGTCCCAGGGGAGCGGGGCAGGATATGACACAAGGGAAAGCGAAGTCAGTCAGTGTTTGGGAGAAGTAGAATAAAGGCATGTTCGAGACCCGCTCCGTCTCTGCATCTTCTTTCCCGTGTGCAGCATGAAGGTTGTCAGCCCAACATATTCTCCCAGAGTGGGAGGGACCCTGCAATTGGGAGGTCTCTCCTGGGCCACCTTCTCCGACGGTCCGGCAGGTGGTGTTCACCGCTCCAACTGTGGCCCAGGGCCTCCTCAACCTTGCAGCTCCATTTCCCTGAACTCTGCAAGTGCTATGGGGCTGACTGAAGGAATCTGAAAGTTAAACCACAAAGCACAGTTCATGCCCTGCAGGGCTGCAGATCCAGCAGTCCCCAATGCATTGATTTCATAAAGGACTGTGCGTAGCACAATTGCAGACTGTGCTGCGCTTGCGGGGAGATCACAAAATTGCCTGGGCCTGATTTACAAATGTGTTTTTCAATGGGAACGTCCCCTGTATTTTGTATAGTGCAATACCAGACGAAAAGCAAAGCCTGCCTAACAAGGCGGCACACTTTGGGTGGGTTCGTGCATCATGCTCCTCAGCAATTGGTTGTACCTAATGATGTCTTTTTCCATTGACTGACAGCCTGCCAGAGATCAGTGCTACCAAGAAAACTTGAGTTACAGTCAGATACCATTCCCAAATATTAGTGTGCTGGGCACTCTTGTTAGGGAGAATTCTCAAAATGTGCTAATTCCTCTCTACCTTAGAGACCCTCAGCTCTTTTGCTAAACTTTGGGGCTTTGAACTTTTTAATTCTGCTTGTTTTCTCTGTTTATTTTCTTTGGTTATGGAGTTTTAAAGAACTCCATAAGCATCATCTTTTTAATTTGTGTCACACAGCACCCTCAGTGCAGTGACAAAGGGATGTCTTTTTAGACTTCCCAAATGTTTAAATACCTTCTCTGGGATAAACTACTGTTTCCCAGAGAATGTAAGGTTAAATTGGCTTTGCTAGTCTTTTTACATTCCTAGACCCAGCACACACTATCTTCCTATAGAGTGCTGAAGGGCTTGCCTAGTATCCCATATGTCTAGAACCTCATGTAGCACTCAAATGCTACCCTTTCCTATCGAAATGGCTGGAGGCAGTGGTTTTACAATGAACTACCATGTTTTTTCCCGAACGCAAACTCCGGTAGCTAAATCTGAGTGTCTGGGGTGGGCAGGAAGTGAGGCAGGTGCTCAAAACTCCCTCTGCTTAGTCTCCTGGAGCCCCAAATGCACTCTGGTGTGATTGGAAGGCTGACAGTCTGGCAAGGACAGCCACCCTGCTGGGTGAGTGGCAGCTAGGCTGGAATGAAAGGGAGAAAACTGTTTAAAAGGTGAGTCTCTTGGACTGGAAAGCAGAGTCGACCACTGGAACGAAAGAACCGAAGACGAGCTGAAAGAGAACAGCTGCTGCAACTCCTGGCCCGTTGGTTTGCCTGGTGAAGCCCTGCTGCAGGTCCGAATTGCCAAGCTCACCTCGACAGAGAAGCCCCTTCAAGGATGACTTCTTCCTTTGAGTTGGTGGGACCAATCAACTCGTAAGCCACCTGGATACCATTCACGGCACTGGTTAGGATTAACCAGGGGGAAGGACACCAGCTTGTGTGCTTGAATTATAGCTACTGGAACTGAAATGACTCAATTTTGTCAGTGTTTTCCAACGATCCCGTGCGGTGCAGGAGTCCCCCGACGTCCTCCCTCTTGTCCCCACGACTGAGGCTCAGGAACAGTGAGATCTGCAGGAACTGCCAGGAACCATCATCTTCTGCTGCATCTTGTTCTTCATATTAAGGTACAGTGCCAACCCGATTGAGAGAACTTACCTCTCGCGGTGAAAGTTCGTGGAACTTTCCCAACTTGCATTCCTAATCAGCTTGTGATCCAACATATGATTTTTTTCGTACAAACTACTTCTGAGAACTTTGGCAAAGACTTTACCGTTTACTTCAAGAACTGCTCTTTCCTATCCAAGACACTAGTCCATTGACTTTGGCCTGGGCCTATTGAACAGAATCGGGTCCTCTAGTGAACTGAAACTATTTGCACCGCCTAAGAAAGTATTTGTGATCTATTCTGCTAACTTGTGCCTTTGTCCTCCTATTTAAAGTGACTGAAATGCCATTTTGCTCCTATTTCAGGGGAGCCTAATTTACTTAGAAACGTATTGGTTTGGTACTGAAGTGTATTTATGCATGATATTAAATTGCCGCCTTCTAGTGAATGTTTTCTAAATGATTGTGTAATAAATTAATAAGTGTTGTACCAAGAAACCTTGAGTGTAAGTGTCTACTTGAACCACTGTGATTGTAAAACATCTGCGTAACCTCTTTTACTGCTCACATTCCCTCTTGAGACAAGCCGGGCTGCTCAGCTCGCTACAACAAAACTGTGCAGTACATACTTATACCAAAGGTTGGTTTTTGCTTACACCTGTAGTCCTAATTGTATGTGGTGGTCCCAGAGGGTACTGCATGCAATTCTGCCTAACAACTCTATGCATAGGTCAGACCAACCTTGAACGTAAATTATATGCTTTCTTTTTGTCACTTGTAAATGCTACCAAGTTTTTTAAACGCAGTCTCCCCCTTATTATGTATTTTTTTAAATCATGGTGAATATTTATATTCAAGCTCTGATGCTGTTTAGAGGGTGGTTTTTCATGTCGCCAACGTCCTGCAACGTGTAAAAAATGACGTAGAAAGTGGAGAACAAATTGTGGCAGAACTGCTTCACAAAATATATCACAGCGCCCATTCAAGTGTGTTTTCCCTAAATAACATGCACATCTCTTATGTTAACTATGGAAATATCTGTCATGTGAACGCAAAAGTGAAACTTGTGTTATTTTTAAGCACAAAAGTTTAAAAAAGGCATGCGCTACCCTTTTTTGTTTTGTTTATTAAATGCACGGAAGGTGAGCGCCCACACACCAACATCACATATTTCACGTGCGCTGGCACGCACCTTTGATCAAATCGGACTCGAGGCTCCAATTTAATAAAGGCGAGCAGTGTGTGGCGCAGCGCAGACAGTTTGCACTAGGATCATTGGCCTCCAATCTAGTAAAGGAGAGCAGTGCAGGGTGCACTTTCAGTCAGAGGTCCGCTTGCAGAGAGTCCAAAAATGCCCAGTATTTTAAGGGCCAGATTCATGGAAGTGTGAATTTCTTCTGCAATTGTCACGCACCGAGAAAGACACTGCACAAGCCTGCGCACAGAATAAAAAATGCATGCCCCAAGTATTCATGGATTGTACTGCGCAAAGTAACCGTATTCGCAAGTCGGAACCGGGAACGCCCCTGACACGCCCCTACGCAAAGCATAAATTGCCAGAACAGTTACCTTTGCGTGCTCTCCCGGGCGCAAATACACGCACCCTTCAAACAGTGCGTGGGGTCCCCCCGCAAGCAGGCCTGCATCTCGGGGACCCTGCGCAAGGTCCCTGTAACTGTTGCATGCACCCCAACAACAGATTAAACTCAGAAAATCTGCATGCAACCCCCTGTAAAGCGTTCCTGCACCCCATCACACTGCGTATGCGCACCATTAAGTTAGATTGGAACCCTGGTTGCATAAACGCACCCCTAAATCCGACATCCAAACCCACATCCGCACTGCGATTCTCGTGTGCAAGTGTCTTTACACCTGCCTCTGGGTGGCGTGGAGATCGAGGAATTTGTGTGGTCATTTTTATACTGAGAGGTAGTTCCATGAATACATGTCATTTAGCGCAATTGTGGGCGTGCAAGGGACTTCTGCCATTTTCTGTGTTCTGCCCCCTTCCCAGCCGTCTGACCAAGCGACGCCCAATCTCTGTGCGGTGTCTCGCGCAAGGCGCTCAACGGCTCGCAGAGACGTGCCTGTGCCACCCCCACACAGGTCCTTGGAAAGTCCCATGCACTCAATTGCATGAATCGACAAACAGGATTTGCATGCAGTTTGGCACGCAAGTTCCCTATTTCCCGCACAAATTATTCAATGAATAGAGTGCAATAAAGGGCAAGACCTCAGGCAAAGCGCAGCATAGACAGTTTGCGCTAGGATAAGGATAGCATTTAGTTCAGGCTGGACGAAACATATGCATCTGATTGACAGCTAACGGATCCCAGCTCTCTTCCGTTCAAAAAAGGGAAACTTTCTATTAGAAGTACAATGAAATGTAGAGATGTATCCACTGGACCTGCACAGAGGCCTGTTCTATCACAATTAAAAGTTCATTGAATAACATTTTTTCACATACGTTAATGAACATTACCTATTTTTCCCTGTGCAGAAGGCACCAGCACCTCTCCCTTTTTTGTCCATTTTAGTTTGGGCTACTAGGTGACGTGTTAGCACCACATATAAGTCGAAGCTATTGCATTACAGTACATGTAGGGAGAAATGGCATATGAGGAAGGACGCAAACCTTGTACTTGTTTGGTCATTTGTCCACCCATTGACTGACCATTGCCATGCTAATCCCTATGGCCATTCCCACCCAGTTCCTGCCCCTCCCCGCCCTAAACATATCCTCATGGGATCTCTTTGCGCTCGCTTTGTTGAAGCCTAACCATCAAAGTTGCACTCAAAGCAAGTGAGAAAGTTAATGTTTCAATTAGAGCTGTAACATGCTACTGGTGTAATTAAAATGGGCCTCATTCCGAGTATGGCGGTAAGGGATAGCGGCCACCGCTAACGAGAGCGGTGGCGGTAATCCCTTACCGCCATACTCCGAGTTCCCTTAGCGCCATGGTGCTTTTAACACCTGCTTTTAGCAGGCGTTAAATACCATGGCGCTAAGGGACCTTGATGTTAATTACGCCACCGTAATTTACGGTGGCGTAATTGACGCCTTCCCCACTCCCATTATGCCCTATGGGGCAAGAATGGGAATGGGGAAGGGTAAATGGGGATTGGGGAATTACCGCCCCGCCAACCTTGGAATGGGGCGGTAATTCCGCCAACCACCAAGGCGCTGCCGGTCCGGGTACGGCGTCAACCAAGGCGTTAATAGCGCCATTGGTTAGCGCCGTACTCGGAATGAGGCCCAATGTCTTAACCAGGTCTGCCTTCAGCCTCTCAATTTATAAGCACTATGCATGTCCTTCGCTGAAATCTTGTTAAAAACAAGCATTGGCAAAGCCAACAGTTTTGGCTTAAGTATAAGTATTAGGCATGTGTCAGGCACTGCTATTAGATGCACAGGTACTCTCGCCATTTTGCACTTGCTACCATCAATAGCCAGTTAATATCACTCCGGCAGTGCCTGGCAAGTACCTTTCCCATTCCTACACAAATGCCCACACTCTTTGCATTGCCAATGCCGGTTTGATATGCAATACACGCAGTTAGGGAGCTAGGGTCTCTGGAAACTCAGGAGAAAGAGCATGCCTGTTCCTCACCCAAGGATGATAGCGTGAAGGTACTGTACTCTAAGGGTCTTATCAAAAGGTCAGCAACAACTCAGACAGCGGGCCCCGACATTATGTTATCATTTCTAGCAGCCTTTAAGAAAGACTTGTGTATGAGCATGATACAAATAAAATACCATATCATATCATAGGTTTTAGTATATATGTGTACAGTTACATAGAGCTGGAGCTAAAACTAGAGCCAGGCCTGGTATACTCTAGGAGTACATGAGGTGTAGCTTTGCGTAAAATAACATCTTCATGAAAGTGTGTAGTGTGATCTGCCATAGGCCCACCTGTAGAATGGGCCACCATTTGAGCTCACTTCCAGCTTACCGTTTGGGGTAGCAGTGTCGAATGAGTGGAGTGGAGTGTTGCTCTGAGTGCTCACCTTACGGGTCGTGTGTAACTTCGTTGAGGGGGGGTAGGCAGTCTGGCAGGGCCTCACCAGATGGACCTGCACAGCATATACTGTGTTAGAGGTGGGAAAATGAATAGCATTCCAACAAATATCTGCTCAAGTTATACAAATAATGTTCCCTTTTAAGGCAGTGTCCCTGTGCTTATTGGTGACCATAGAGTGATGGTGTGAACTCGGGGTGTAGCCCATCTCCTGTTACATTTGTGTTCCCTATTCTAATGTTGCTGTGTGTAGAGCTGGACGTTGTGGTGCGCTTTGCTTCAGTGGCTAAGAAACATAGTTTGCCTGTTTTATATAGCAGCTTTTAGCATTTTACCTTTGCGCATTTTCGAGCAGTTCGCATTTTTAAACTGTCCGTTATTAATCTCACACATATAGGGACTTGTAGGGAGTTGTTTTTAAGTTTAATATTTTTTTAAGGGTATTTTTAAAATTTGTAAAACATCACCATATGACATTAATAACAAATATCAATTATGTGTGATCACCCGACTACAGCAAAGCATTTAAATACTATGCACAAATTACAGATAGAACCAAGGCATAGTAGTGGCGCTTAATAAGTATTTCACATTTTTGAAATGGGGTAAAAAACAAAAAGACGAACAAGACACGCATGGGGGGCGAGGGGAGGGAAATGGGATAACCTAAAAACATAACATTCGTATTCTAGCGGAAAGAGGTGTCACTCGACAGGAAGTCCAGAAAAACTTTCATGTTTGCGCTATAGATATGGAGAAGAGGTGATACATATTTCAAGCCTCTGAGTGTTACATATGGAATTCCACCAGATTTCTTGATTGATATGAGCAATCTTTTTCCAGTTGGCGTAAACGTTTGGATAGCGACCAAAATAAAAAGATTGAACAGATAAAAAGTGTCGATTTCTAGTACGTGTTGCAAGAGTATACTACCAAATAACAGAAACTTAAAATGAAAGGCTTCTTGTATTTTGAAAATATGTTTCATGGTGCCCCAAACATTTTCCCGAAACTTTTTAACACACTCCATGAACATGTGTATGAAAGAGCCTTCAGCATCTGTGCAACTCCAGCATTTATCGTTTTGATCAAGCCTGCATTTTAAGCACAAATTCTATGATGAAAGAAGTATACTGTTTGAGTGAAGCTTGCAGAAGCGCTGGTCGAAGAAATCTTCATCCAAACATGTGGCCAGTGATGATCCTCAGGGGTTAACGAACAATCTTGTTGCCATGCCAGCTGGGACCCCCACTGTGGAGCGGACCGGATTTCTCAGAGAGCATTTTGTAAAATGTTGAAACAGAAAAATTAGGATTGTGCCTATGTTGTAATCTTTCATCATTGAGTGAGGGTGTGCTCACCAATAAAGTTTCAAGGTTGTCCATCAAAGCATTGATTAAAATAGAGTATTGATGCTAGAAAGAGATTGGAGTATAGAATCTCACTCTGAATTCACTAAAGGTAAGTGGGATCCCCTGATTAAATAGTTGGTGTACATATTTAATACCTTTAAGAAACCAGGCTTTTCAGAAGGCCACTTTACCATTAATACGAATCAGATCATTGAACCACAAATATTGCAAAAAACACATTGGGATGAATTAGCAGAGTATAAATACATTCTGATATGTCTGGCAGAAAATATAACATTCGTACATTTGATGAATCTATTTCTCTCTCTAAACATATAACAATTGTTCAGTGATATAGGCAAGTGTTTTCCACACGTAGCCACGTTGGTACAGTATATGATAAGCTACCTGCCCCGTTGTTACCAGACCAGCAAACTCTGAGCACTGCGGCCGTTTGCCGTTCCTCCCACCAGGCCTAACCTGGCGATAGGAATGGCACCCGGCCGCAGACTTTGACCGAAGCACCGGCACCGTTATTAACGGTGCTGGTGTTTCCATCCTCCCCATTCCCATTGAATCCTATGGGACTCGAATGGGAATGGGGAGTAACATTTTCCGATGATCGGCAATGGGGAATTACCGGGACCGCTGGGGCTGTAAAGCCCTGGTAAGTCCCCATTACCAGGCATAGGAAAAAACATGGTTCCCTTTTTTACCAGCACGGCTACCGCCGGAGTCTTACTGAGGCCCCACGAGTCTGTTAGGTTCCTAATTCTAGACAGCACAATGTTCATATTTTCTTTAATTATATCCTTTATTAAAGAGGATATGTGTATGCTTAAATATTTAATCACCTTTGGGCACCATTTCATACCATAAGGTTGGATATGATGTTTGGAACTGTGAATATTAAGTGGAAGTACTTCTAATTTATCCATGTTAAGCCTGTAGCCAGATGCTAATGAGAAGCTCGAAATAATGGCAAGCAAACTTTGTAAGCTCGATTTGGAACCTTCGAGAAGTAAGAGAACATTGTCAGTGCAAGCATCTAATTTAATTTGTGAATCTCCGATGTCAATACCCTGTATGATTGGGTCAAGTCTTATGGTCTCTAGGAAAGGCTTGAGGGCCAATATAAACAGAATTGGAGAAAGGGTACACCCTTGTCTAGTACCTCTATGCAGAGGAAAGTAGGGAGACAATTGTCCATTAATAAAGATAGCCCTTTTAGGGTTTGAATAAAGCACCCTGATCATAGATAGAAACAAATTACCAGATCATGCCATTGGAGAGCCTCAAACATAAAGTCCCATTCTATCCTATCAAATGTTTTTCTGCATCCAGGGAAATGGCTGTATAAGGGTAATTTGAATTATCTATGGCATCTAAAATGTTCAAAAACAATCCCATGTTAGAGGATGAAAATCTTCCCTTAACATAACCCACTTGATCACTTTTGATTAACTTAGGTAAAAATGGAAGTAGTCAGTAAGGCAGAATATTAGCGAAGATTTTACAGTCTGCATTGATGAGGGAAATATCATTGATGAGGGAAATAGGTCTGTAGCTTTGAGGAAGCTCAGGGTCTTTATTGGGTTTAGGGAAAGCTATGAGCATAGCTTCCATAATGGTTCCTTCATATTTAGAGAGTGAAATAAAATGAGAGAAGTGTTCATGCAATTGTGGAACCAATACATCTTTAAAATGAGTTATGCGGTGTTCAGTGAGGACAAATCCAATACAGGATAATTAGAGCGAGGTAGATTCCTAAGGAAAGCCACCTTATGAGGGTTATTTGGGATTGAGTCTGAAGAATATCATTTCTGGTAAAATTTCGAAAAGATATCAATAATATCCTTGTCCAGAAATGTTCTGTTACCTGAAAAGTCCTTAATTACTGTAACTCTAGCTCTTTCTCTCCTAATTTTAAGGTAAGAAGCAAGTGACTTACCTGGTTTGTTAGAGAAGTGATAAATCTCAGCTTTGTATTTTAATAGTGAAGCACAGCAGTATTCTGAAGAAAGATTTTATATTTAATCCTCAATTGTATGATGTTATTATGGCCATTTTGCGTCAGACTTTGAATATATTGCTTCTTAAGGACTTTCAACTGTTTCAGAATTGGTTCTGATTCGTGTTTCATTTTTTTCTTTTTCCTTGCCACAAAAGAAATAATTTGTCTTCCAAGCACAGCATTATAGCAATCCCAAATATTTGTAACCAATGCATCATTGGTTTTATTATGTATAAACAAAATTAAGATGTGCATTAATTAAGAAAGGTGTGAACTGCTCTTATTTCAACAGTTCAGACTTAAATCTCAATCTATTTGATTTTTGAGTATAATAAGCTATATCAAGCTTGATATGAACGTGGGTATGGTCAAACCGGGAGATACAATCTATACCAGTATACATTAGGCTAGAAGACATAAATTAGCCAGGAAAATATAAACAATTCTGGAGACACAATCATGCGCACTTGAGTGAAAAGTAAGCTCTATGTCTGAAGGATGCGTTATGCGCCGGGCATCAATAAGGCCTAAATCAAATGATAGCATTTAAAAATTGCTTTTGTGATTAGAGTTTTTAAATCACACCTTTGACTTTCTATCAAGGAACGGGTCAATGGTTTCATTACAATCTCATCATACAAAAAGGTGGTGAACATCGGAACGAATTAAATACTTTTTTTTATATGCAACCGAAAGGCAGGATCTGGTGAGTAGGACCATAAACTTTCAGCATTGAATACCTGACAGAATTAAGGACCATTCTGAGAAATACCCATCTGCCTAAATCACCTGAGTCAGATTGAATTACTTTGTAGTCAAGAGCCTTGTTAATTATGCTAATAACACCATTCTTCTGACCATGAGCCATACTAGTGAAAACTTGACCAACCCATAATCTCTTGAGTTTAGCAGCTTCAGTCACCGACAGGTGAGTCTCTTGAATACAAGCGATTGATGGTTTAGATCTATTTAGATAAGAGAGTACTGTTTGTCCTTTAATAGGGTTATGAAAACCTTTAACATTCCAGGAAGAAATATTTAGCGACATAGGAGCAAAAGGCATTAAAAATAAAACGCATGTTGATATACAATTAAATTGAAGGGTAAGTAGCAAGAGCATAGGATTACAACTTCTCATCAAACAGTAGTAGAAGATCCATTGATATTGGACAAATAGATTATCCTGAGGGAAGTAAAAGTGGCAGGAAAAGAGAGGATACGGGAAAGGCAAGACAAACAACAACATGAGTGTTATCCATAGAAAATAACAACCTTCAACTACAAATGCGATTGCGGCTAACAGGCAAGTGCCACACCAGATCATGTTGACAGGAGATGCGATGGAGCTGGGGAGCCCCTTGAGATGATGCTAACCAAGGCATCACTCCAGCACATGTTGAGATGTATGTTCAGTAAAGTTATTCATATGCGTTGCTGTGATGTATCATTGGAAGGTGGAATCAGAGTATCCATTTCCTCCAACCTCTGAGACTGAATAAAGAGCCTGAGATTGCTGTGATTATCAACATATCGTTGAGGGTTACATTCAACAAACCAGAAGGAATAATAACATATCTTGCATTGAGCTGCTTTACTGCAGGTCTAAACGCCAGCAGTTATTTTATTTTTGATATTATTGTGCATTTATAAGGCGCTTATACATCAAGTAAATTGTGTTTCAAAGTTCTTTTCCTCTTGCAGCAGTTGCATTAGACACATCCTGTGAGATGAATATCTTTCTGACATCCCAAATAAGTTGTCTAGCTTGTTTCACTGTATTCATGATGAGTTGAATGTGAGTGTAATCCAACAGAGCAAAGATGGGAGTTCTCAAGGAATGGTTGGTGTTACGTATTGAGCTAATTGGGCCCACACGATGACCACATTGAATATTTAATTGTAGAGATGTAGGAAGATCTAGCCACTTTGAGAGTATGGTAGTAAGAAAAAGAAGGGGGTTGTCTTTTTTTCAACTCCCTCTGATAGACCAACGATGTGTAAATTGTTTCTTTTATTTCTGTTTTCTAGGTTTTCAGATTGTTTTTGCAAAGCTTTGACTGTGCTTTGAACCTCACCACTCTGTTGGTAGCATCCTCTGCGTCACTAACTCGGCGCTCGCCTTCAGTTATCCTTGATGGAAACACAGACCATTTATCATCCAATTGTTATAGCTTGACATTGCTAGCTTCCATAAAGGGCTTTAGGGCCCTTATTTTCAGTAATATGGTGTGCATGGCAGGATCCATATTATCCTCTTTTGACGTTGGAGACTCGCTCTTTTGTCTTTTGAGTGTATTAGATGAAACAGAAACAGACTCTATGGCCTGACCTTTCTTTGAAGTCGCCATAATTGTGTTCTTTTAAACCAAAAATGATGACCGAAATGCTGGTTTTGTGAGCTAAAGCCTCTGTGCAACTTCTAATCAGAGGCAATATATGACACACATATATTGACAAGGAGAGCAAGTATTCCAAACCAATACTTTTGGATAAATATTAAAATATTTTCAGCATATGATATAATTCCTTCCAAATTGAACAGTGGGTACCATATCTGCGCAGCAAAGAGTCAATAAAAATCAAATATACTTTCATATTAGTCTTGTAGAACGGTTATATAGCACAACGTCCCTGAGACTGCCATAGGCATGTGCACTAGTTATACTCTATTTGGAAAATGCTGTCAGCAGAAATTCTCAATTCTTTAGATAAACCCCAGTCTAGCAAGGTGGTGGGCACCTTAAATCGGTAGATGAGGATAAAAAATTGCCTGAAAACATGACTTAAATGTTTGTCTTATTTTAGGAGTTATTCTTCACTAAAATTGCTTAAAATATTTAATTATAACTCTTCATGAAGGGGCAATAGATGACCACATTAACAAAATGCCCTGTGGTGAGGTGTTATTGAAAATAAAATATTTTTAATTTAATATGAATCGCCCGCAAAAGTATAGAGAGTTTTAATAATTCTCACATTTATGAAAAGTACCACTGGTAAGGTATTCTATTCTTCTTGGCAGTCCTGTATTATGATTGGTTACCAGTGTTGTAACAGAAACCAGCTTCAACTAATTCTCTGACACGCACACTGTGCGGATACCTAAGCAGCTGACAGGAACATCTGGAAGTAGGTCAGGGGACACCGCAGCCTGCAGGCCTACCAGCAGGCTCCCCGCGGCAATAGAGGAGGATACTGCGCAGCCGACCGAGCTTTACCAGGGAGAAGCAGCACCCAAGTTAGAATTATTCTGTATCAGCAAAGCAGTATTTCAAAAATAAAAAGTCATTATATTTTGTGAAAAGAAAAAGGCATGCAGAGTGGGAGCAAAGGATACACCTGCCATCCCGTTAGGCATCAGGCCACACCCCCCTTTAAGTTTGTTTTAATTGATTTTCGTTTGGGACTACACTTCCAAAGTTTCCTGAACCACTTATGAAACGCTCCTTCAGGCCAGCCCCAATGGGGGGCTTAATAGAATGTACAGGGATATGGGTTAAAGTGCCATGCCTGAGGCCAGGCAGTGGGAAAAGGGTGAACATGGAGGCTAGAGACCACCACCCTCATAATGCAGGCCCCGGAGGAGATGTAGGGTGGGTCTCCCAGGCTTTCCAGCCCATACCTAGCATTGCATGTTTACCCAGCTCTAAAATCCCTAAAACTCGGTGGCAGCATAGTAAGTCACCCAATGGAAGCACAGCAGGAGTTGACTGAAAGACTACACGGTTTGCGGAACGTCCACATCGGGAAGACATGAATACCACAGTGCCGATATGGAGGTCTGGTTCATTGAAAGACAAAGTTTGCGAGTTATGCTCGCCCAGGGAACTGCAGCACAACATGTTCCTGCTCACATGGACCCAAATATGTCAAAAGCCTAAAATCTTGCACAATTTTAGAATGCCTAAAACATTGCCCCCACAACCAACAGCAGCAGCAGCCACATCGGAGAATCAATCTAAGATGGCGGAGAGATAATCGTAGCTAGCAGAGCCTCTGTCTGCTAACCAATTGCTAGAAGAGGACAATCCATAGTCCCCACGAACAGTATTCAATTACAAGACACACACACCTGAAGGCACTCAGGCAATTGCGTACCACTGGCCCAATCACTTGCAACAATAAAAGTGGAGCAAAGCCAGAAGGAAGTGCGGATCAGCAGTGGTGCTGGAACTATTTTCATAGTCGGCGTCCTGGCCAGATGCATCGCATCCCCAGAATCGTGTGGGCTGTGAGCATGCCTGGTCTTCCTAGACTGTTGGTTGTAGCTAAATAACTAATCCCTTCTGTGGGAATGTTTTTTGGGTAGTCATTTTCACTATTGTCATGATTCCTACCCCCGGAGCACAAGGCCAGGCCCAGCACCCCCGGGAGCAGGCATCACGCCCCCGGGTAAAAGCCCAGCGGCCCTTTATAGGGGCTCTCTGGACTCTGTCCTGCGCCGTTGGCGCCAGGCTCATGTTGGACATCAGTCCTGGCGCCATAGGCGCCAGGCTCATAAGGGGAAGTGTTTGGTGCACTTACCTGAAGCAGACCATGCTGCACACTCACCTGATGCAGACCATGCTGCATGAAGAACCAAGCCAAATGAGGCTTAGGAGGGACTATTTTTCTGAAGGAACTATTTTGTTACTTGGGTGGGGCTGTGGAAGAATACTCACCTGGAACTTCTTCCAAGGCTATTTAAGCCACGCCCGGACAGCCACACGTGCTTCGCGTTGTTCTGCATCCCAGCAGCTGAACGCTCACCGTGTCTGCTCCTGCACCTGGACTCCAGCCACGCCCGCCTCGAACCTGGAACACCTGTAAGGAAAGAAGAGAAGAGAAAGGTGAAAACCAAGAACTTATTCAACCTTCTTACCTGC
This sequence comes from Ambystoma mexicanum, assembly GCF_040938575.1. Taxonomy (NCBI): domain Eukaryota; kingdom Metazoa; phylum Chordata; class Amphibia; order Caudata; family Ambystomatidae; genus Ambystoma; species Ambystoma mexicanum. The sequence goes on from NC_090932.1 coordinate 230,146,074, forward strand.
ATCCGGAATCTTCACGCCAGCATTCCTGAAGGAAGACTTCCATTTAAAAGCACCACGTTGCTTGCTGCAGCGCCGCGCTTCACTCACCTGTTCCCGAGACGCCGCCCGGCTCCATCACGGCTCTCAGCACCGGTCGCCACATCTCTGCACCTAGGGGAGAGAAGAAGAGACAAAAGGTGAGCAAGGGAACACAAGAGGAAAGCCGAATTTTCAGCCATATTACTTACCGGCTTTTCTTGGTGAACCATTCCACATCTCGGGTCGGCGCCGCATCTTTGGCAGGTACCGCACCCTGGCCCCTATGGGGAAAGGACAAAAGACATTACTGGGGAATTATAAAGACATTTAGAGGGGTCGCCCTCAGCACTAACTCACCTGATTTTACCACCGGCAATTTAACCCCTCAACGCATCGCCTTTCTTCTGCACCTGAAATAAAGGACAGATCACAGGTTAGGAAAAACAACATAAAAGGAGGCTCACACTTGAACTTTTGCATCTTCATACTTACGGCGTATCGCTCAGAAAAGTCAAGTGGATTTGCCAGCGCCATTCTGAAAACCAGTGAAGTAACTGGACGAACGCGCGCCCCTGCACCAGAAGCAGGATGGAGAGTTCATCCTTCCAAACCATAAGGTGAGCTTAAACCGGGGGTTTTGGAGGAAGTCAGAGAAGAACGAAGGGGGAAAGGGGGGAGCAAGCACACTATTCAGCAGACAGTTAATCCCCTTTCTCATCTGCAGAAGGATATTCCTACGGGCCAGACAAGCAAGATTTGGGGGTCCTGTTCAATCGGTGGTCTGAATTCTGTGCATCACGCTTGAACAGGCCACAGCAACCCAGACCAGACCAGCGCCTCCGTGGGAGCCAGGTGAGCGTTACAACTATGCACCATGCTCTGAGCTTTGGTGTAAGTATCGGAGCGAGACCTTTTGTGCTGTTGATGCAGTTTATGTGTTGTTTGTTGTTGCGGTGTGGTGCAGTGTGTGCGGTTTGATGGGTGAGAAATGGTTGTGTGGGTTTTTGGGTGAATTAGGTATGCAGACATTTGAAGTTGGGTTAGTGGGTTGTATGTCCTGGTTCTATCCGATCTTGTTCTATTGAAGTAGCATTCCTGTGGGTACCCTTAGTAGCTGGTTACATTTTTTGGCCATTTAACCATTACGTTAGATGGCACAACGCGTTTGTGGTTGTGTTGTATGAATCTTAGGTTGGTGGGGCAGTTTGTGTCTAGTCCCCCCTGTCTGGTGTTGGTGCTGTGGATTGGCCACCCCCTATTCCCTCGCTGTCTATATTGACGGTGGTCTGCTGGGCTTGGGCCTGATTTGGGCCAGTGTACTATTGATGGATTGTCTTTGACCTCCCGTTTTGGTCTAACTATATATTCGGTCATTAGTGTTGTCCTGTTATGGCTAACTCTCAGTTTGCAGTTTGATACATTGTAGAATGTCTTCCTTATATTCTGTATGTAGTTGATAAATTGTTGGGGACCGGGATTGGTGCCTTCACTCATCATTGTTATCAGGTATGTGTGTGCCCCTGTGGACGTTCTTCTAGTTATGCAGTGAAGAGCCACGATTTGAGCAGTTTCCTGAATAGTAGTTGGTTTCTTGTGTTTCGTATATTCTTCGGTAAGTAGTTTCACATTTTTGCTGTGAGGTGAGAGAAAGAGGATCCTCTGAATTTTCTCTTGTAGAGTTTTGGTTCCAGGCAAATGTCGTTGCTTGATCTGAGCGTTCTTGTTGGGTGATGTAGGTGTAATTTGTCTCTCAAGAATTCAGCGCCTTGCTTCTGGATTGCTCTGTGCGTGATGCACATTGATTTGAATTTGATTAGTTGTTTTATTGGTAGCCAATGTAGTGTTTTTAGCGGTAAAGGAGAGAGGAGGTGGAGCGGAGAAAGAGAAGAGCAGGGGAGTTCAAAAAGAGACACGGTCAGAGGCCTGAGAGAGGAGAGCAAGAGGCTAGGAGGTGGGGAAGGAGAGAAAGAAAAGAGGAGCATATGAGGTGGAGAGTTGAAACCGGAGCAGAGGCGGAGGAGAAGATGAGAGTTAACTTGCAGTGGACAAGTGAAGGAAAAGAGCAGGGGACGGAGAACGCATAAAGGGAAGACAGGATTAGGTGAAAGAGAGCAAGAGAGAGGACAAGGTCGGAGAAGAGAAAGGAGCGGAGGAGGGGAACACACTAAGAGAAGTACCCAGGAGGTGGAAGCGCGAGAGAAGCAGAGAAAGAATTCAGAGAGAGGGAAAGTGATCAAAGTAGAGTGGTGGGCTAGCAGTGAGGGGACCAAGAAGCCAGCAGAGGCATAGCCAGGATTGTCTAACTAGTGGCGCCTGAAGCTACTATAGTTGGGCCCACCGCAGTGACATCCACATCTGTAAATGCCCTCACAGCGCTGCTGAATGGGCATTTACAGATTTTGGATGGGCCTTTCCTGCTCAGGCCCTACGATGTCCACAGTTCTGGAAGCCTGGTGGAGTTTTTCACCTATGCGGACACCAGTGTGGCAGAGCTTCGCATCTAGATAGAAATATGATGGTTAACATATGCCACACTCAGATGGAATTCCCAAGCTTAGCCCGCGTCGCATCTAGATAGAAATATGATGGTTAGCATATGCCACACTCGGATGGAATTTCAGGAATGGGACCATTAGCATATGTGACTCTTAGCATGCACCACACTTAGAATTATGAACCCTAGCTTGCGTCGCATCTAGATAGAAATGCGACTGTTAGCATGTACCGGACCTAGATGGAATCCCACAATTGCAAGGACAGCAATGCCAACTAACCAACCAACTAACAACTCCATCCCTCTGCAGACACCTCTCAAACTATAACCAAACACAACCACAAGCCTTAAACGCAGCAATCCGCACAAACTTCACAACAATGCAACAACAAAACAAACCACACATAGCCTTGCACAACAGCACACGACGACTACGGACCATAAAACACCCCAAGCCCGGCCGACGGAACCACCGGGCTGAGGCTGCCAACAGCACATCACTGCTCTCTTGCACTTTTCCAGCTTATTCCTACTAACCCACCCCCTCTCCTCCCCTTTTCAGAGCCGCCAGAGCGCCAGGGGACCACTTCGGTGGTGATAGTGCGCGGTACAAATGACCTTTAACATTAACATTAACATTAACTTGTCTCAGCGCACTAAGTCCAGCAACTACCAAGTGGAGGCCGGCAAGTGGAGGTGAGCAGAACCCCACAGGTGCCCGTCTGAAGTAATGTATTAAGATTTAACACTTAGCGCCACCTGGGTCGAGCAGACCAGAGGCGGGATCTGCCCACAGTAAAACTCCAGACCAGCGAAGCCAATCAAACTTCTAAATAAAACTGCTTGAATGCTATAAAAGTGTGTACCAGGTTTTGGCGTGTGCTTTTAATCAGTGTTTTTTATTTCCCCCCCTGTATTTTATACTCTTGTATTGCTGTATTGTGAAGGATTTTAAAAAAAAACATATACAAATGAATAAATTAAAAATAAAGTGTGTAGCATGTATTTGTATTGCCAGGTAGACTGTGTTCCACGGGCTGCAGCTGCACACTTGCTTTTGTTTTGGCATAGATTCACTTTCGTCCCTTTTTACCTCATCCTCGTCTCCCATGTTGTCTGGTCTAGAAAAACTGTTTTCCCTGTGTTACGGATGCTGCGTCTCAAGCCTCCCACTCAGTGTTAGAAGTGTACTGAAAAAAGTTGTGGCACTGTGGCCTCGGCAGGCAAGAGGGAAGGTGGAAGCATAGTGCAACATGTGACAAGGTGTTGAGGCCGGGGCATTCCAATAGTATAAGTGACTAGTAACTAAGGGCCTCATTAGGAGTTTGGAAGTAGCCATGGTGCTATCAGCGCCATGGCTGCCTCCAAAATCGGTCCAGAGGGGCGGGGTGGGGTCATTACGAGTTTGGAGGCAACCATGGCACTATTAGCGCCATGGCTGCCTCCAAACCTGTGTCTGGGTCCGGGTAGACGGAATGGGGACCGGGTCATTCCAACCTTGGAGGACCCGGTAAGTCCCCATTCTGAAAACCATTCCCCATTCCCATTTGAGCCCCCATAGCGTTCAATGGGAATGGGGAAGGAGCTAATAACGGGCCCGCAAATAACGGGCCGTTATTAGCTACCTGGTCCCTTAGCAGCTCCCGCTAACGGCAGCTGGTAAAACCAGCCGGCCTTAGTGGGACCCGCTAAGGGACCTCCTAATGCGGCGGTAGGGGGTTAACGGCACCGGCATCCTTACCGGTGCTGTTAACCCCTTACCGCTGCACTCGTAATGAGGCCCTGGGTCTGGGTTCCTTGAATGAGGAATTACCGGGCCATTCAAACCTTGGCAGACCCAGTAATTCCTCATTCAAAATGCCCATCCCCCTTCCCATTCGAGCCCCCATAGTGCTCAATGGGAATGGGGAGGGAGCTAATAACAGGCCCGTTAATAACGGGCCCGTTATCAGCTCCCTGGTCCTTTAAAACCAGCCGCCCTTAGTGGGACGCGCTAAGGGACCTCGTAATGCAGCGGTAAGGGGTTAAAGGCACTGGCATCCTTACCGGCGCCGTTAACCCCTTACCGCTGCACTCGTAATGAGGCCCTTCTCCTATTACAACTGTACACTTGCACAGGGACATGAATGGACAAATCCTCTGTATAGAATAGTGACTTGGGCCCTCATTAGGACCCAGGCGTTAAGGGGTTTAGGGTGCCGTAAACGGCGCCGACCCTTATCGCCTGATTCCAATGTCCCTTTGCCGGATGGTGATTTTAACGCCTGCTTTTTGCAGGCGTTAAAACCCATGCCGCAAAGGGACCTTGGTGCTAATTACGCCACCGTAATTTACGGTGGCGTAATTAGCGCCTTTCCCCATTCCCATTATGCCCTATGGGGCAAAAATGGGAATGGGGAAGGGTAAAATGGGAAATGGGGATTTACCGCCCCACTCACCTTGGAATGGGGCGGTAAATCCGCCATCCACCATGGTGTAAACATAGTTTACACCATGGTGGTAAGGGTACGACCCAGGCGGTAACTTACCGCCTGGGTCGTAATGAGGGCCTAGGTCATAAAAAGAGAGGAATGGTAAACAGAAAGAAATAAAAGTAGTGGAACACCACTCCCGACCGTCCCCACTCACTTCGATCACTGCTCCCACTGAATCTGAGACTCAAACAGAAGGAACTGTGGGAGTTGGAGCCCTGTAAGTGGGATGCACAAGTTGAAACTGTGATTTACCTTAAAGTGGGAGGGAATGAGTGATTCAGAGACACTGCCATTTTCATGGAACCTATGTATAGTTGTTTAAAGTGATGGTCCACCTTGTTTCGTGTTAGCCATTCGGTTCAAAACCGAAATAAGAACATGATTTAAACTATAATTCTGTGTGAGAGGTTTATGAGTAAAAGAATCACCGGGTTGCTTGGAGAGCTCGTAATACTCCAAGCGGAAGCATGTCACTTATCTAAGTGACATGCTTCCGCTTGGAGTATTTTTGAGATTGCAGAAACCCTAGTGTAGATACACTAGGGTTTCTGATATCTCAAAAAGAATCGGGTTGTATAACCATATGTGGTAATGGCAAACCCTCTCCTGTGCAGGTGCAGAGCCAAAGCACGTCCCTCTCACCACCCAGGGGCCACACAGAGGACACCGAGAACACAAAGGGCCTGATTCACAGAAGCATTTAATAACGGTGCAATCCCATAGGAAAACCCTTTATGAATCAGGTCCAAAGTGCTCCATTAGCACTGCACAAATACTACGCAGGTTTTAGTGAGAAAAAGAAGTTATAGATAACCCATTGGCGTGTTGCCCTTAAATGCTTTTATTGGTAGTGCTTAATTATGTTGTTGCCAAAACATATTTTGTGCTCTTTATCAAGGCATATGGAATTTCAGAGTGTATTTTTTTAAATTGTATTATGTTTTACTTGTTTTGCCAAGTGCACAAATGCTAAAAATATGTTCCCCGGTGAATGAAGGAAAGAAGAAAAAGCAGAAGAGGAGGTCTCCAAAACTGACCCAGCAAGTGAAATGGTTGTTGACATGCAGATCCACAGCTTGCTAGTAACCACAGGGACGATGCAGATCCACAGCTTGCTAGTAACCACAGGGGCGATGATGTTACTTCACAGGGACGATGCAGATCCACAGCTTGCTAGTAACCGTAGTAGCGATGATGTTACTTCACAGGCACGATGCAGATCCACAGCTTGCTAGTAACCGTAGTAGCGATGATGTAACTTCACAGGGATGATGCAGATCCACAGCGTGCTAGTAACCACAGGGACGATGCAGATCCACAGCTTGCTAGTAACCGTAGTAGCGATGATGTTACTTCACAGGGACGATGCAGATCCACAGCTTGCTAGTAACCGTAGTAGCGATGATGTAACTTCACAGGGACGATGCAGATCCACAGCTTGCTAGTAACCGTAGTAGTGATGATGTAACTTCACAGGGACGATGCAGATCCACAGATTGATAATAACCACAGTAGTGATGATGTAACTTCACAGGGACGATGCAGATCCACAGCTTGCTAGTAACCACAGTAGCGATGATGTAACTTCACAGGGACGATGCAGATCCACAGCTTGCTATCAACCACAGTAGCGATGATGTAACTTCATAGGGACGATGCAGGGTAACCACAGTAGCGATGATGTAACTTCAAAGGGACGATGCAGAGCCCAACCACAGTAGCGCGATGTAACTTCACAAGGATGATGCAGAGCCACAGCTTTCTAGTAATCACAGTAGCGATGATGTAACTTCACAGGGATGATGCAGATCCACAGCGTGCTAGTAACCACAGGGACGATGCAGATCCACAGCTTGCTAGTAACCGTAGTAGTGATGATGTAACTTCACAGGGACGATGCAGATCCACAGCTTGCTAGTAACCACAGTAGCGATGATGTAACTTCACAGGGACGATGCAGATCCACAGCTTGCTATCAACCACAGTAGCGATGATGTAACTTCATAGGGACGATGCAGGGTAACCACAGTAGCGATGATGTAACTTCAAAGGGACGATGCAGAGCCCAACCACAGTAGCGCCGATGTAACTTCACAGGGATGATGCAGAGCCACAGCTTTCTAGTAATCACAGTAGCGATGATGTAACTTCACAGGGATGATGCAGATCCACAGCGTGCTAGTAACCACAGTAGCGATGATGTAACTTCATAGGGACGATGCAGAGCCACAACCTGCTAGTAACCACAGTAGCAATGATGTAACTTCACAGGGACAATGCAGATCCACAGCTTGCTATTAACCACAGTAGCGATGATGTAACTTCACAAGGACGATGCAGATCCACAGCTTGCTATTAACCACAGTAGCGATGATGTAACTTCATAGGGACGATGCAGAGCCACAACCTGCTAGTAACCACAGTAGTGATGATGTAACTTCACAGGGACAATGCAGATCCACAGCTTGCTATTAACCACAGTAGCGATGATGTAACTTCATAGGGACGATGCAGAGCCACGACTTGCTAGTAACCACAGTAGCGATGATGTAACTTCAAAGTGACGATGAAGAGCCCAACCACAGAAGCGATGATGTAACTTCACAGGGATGATGCAGAGCCGCAGCTTTCTAGTAATCACAGTAGCGATGATGTAACTTCACAGGGGCGATGCAGATCCACAGCTTGCTAGTAACCACAGTAGCGATGATGTAACTTCACAGGGACGATGCAGATCCACAGCTTGCTAGTAACCACAGTAGCGATGATGAAACTTCACAGGGACGATGCAGAGCCCAACCACAGTAGCGATGATGTAACTTCACAGGGATGATGCAGAGCCACAGCTTGCTAGTAATCACAGTAGTGATGATGTAACTTAACAGGGACGATGCAGAGCCCCAGCTTGCTAGTAACCACAGTAGCGATGATGTAACTTCACAGGGACGATGCAGAGCCACAGCTTGCTAGTAACCACAGGGACGATGCAGATCCACAGCTTGCTAGTAACCACAGTAGCGATGATATAACTTCACAGGGACGATGCAGATCCACAGCTTGCTAGTAACCACAGTAGCGATGATGCAACTTCATAGGGACGATGCAGAGCCACAGCTTGCTAGTAACCACAGTAGCGATGATGCAACTTCATAGGGACGATGCAGAACCACTACCTGCTAGTAACCACAGTAGCGATGATGTAACTTCACAGGGACGATGCAGAGCCCAACCACAATAGCGATGATGTAACTTCACAGGGACGATCCAAAGCCACAGCTTACTAGTAACCACAGGGACGATGCAGATCCACAGCTTGCTACTAACCACAGTAGCAATGATGTAACTTCATAGGGACGATGCAGAGCCACGACTTGCTAGTAACCCCAGTAGCGATGATGTAACTTCACAGGGACGATGCAGAGCCCAAACACAGTGGCGATGATGTAACTTCACAGGGATGATGCAGAGCCACAGCTTGCTAGTAATCACAGTAGCAATGATGTAACTTCAAAGGGACGATGCAGAGCTCCAGCTTGCTAGTAACCACAGTAGCGATGATGTAATTTCACAGGGACGATGCAGAGCCACAGCTTACTAGTAACCACAGGGACGATGCAGATCCACAGCTTGCTAGTAACCACAGTAGCGATGATGTAGCTAGTAACCACAGTAGCAATGATGTAACTTCACAGGGACGATGCAGATCCACGACTTGCTAGTAACCACAGTAGCGATGATGTAACTTCACAAGGACAATGCAGATCCACAGCTTTCTAGTAACCACAGTAGCGTTGATGTAATTTCACAGGGACAATGCAGATCCACAGCTTGGTACTAACAACAGTAGCGATGATGTAACTTCACAGGGATGATGTAGATCCACAGCTTGCTAGTAACCACAGTAGCGATGATGTAACTTCATAGGGACGATGCAGAGCCACGACTTGCTTGAAACCACAGTAGCGATGATGTAACTTCACAGGGACGATGCAGAGCCCAACCACAGTAGCGATGATGTAACTTCACAGGGACAATGCAGAGACCCAGCTTGCTAGTAACCACAGTAGCGGTGATGTAACTTCACAGGGACGATGCAAAGCCACAGCTTGCTAGTAACCACAGGGACAATGCAGATCCACAGCATGCTAGTAACCACAGTAGCGATGATGTAGCTAATAACCACAGTAGCGATGATGTAACTTTACAGGGACGATGCAGATCCACAGCTTGCTGGTAACCACAGTAGCGATGATGTAGCTAGTAACCACAGTGGCGATGATGTAACTTCACAGGACCTGACAGCGAACCAATAAAGAAAGGAATGGGACATGATGGTATGTATCTTATTTAATCAACTAGGGCTGTGGAGATATGTGGGCAAATACAGGCTTCAAAACTTTACTAAACTGTGTGATTCTAGGCACATCTTTTAATCTCACTGTGCTGTAGCTGCCAACACTTCATTGCTAGGAACAGGTTTTGTGTGTGGCGTGGGAAGGTAGGACACCATGAATGGGTCCTGTGCTGTGGGGGTTGGAGAGGCATCCTGCCAGATATGGGATTACTGTTTTGGGGCTGGGGACGCAGGGCGCAAGGTATCAGTATTTTACTGGGTGGGCTCGTGTTCATCTCTTAGGGTCAAGACAGACCCCCGTGATCGACTCTGGCTTGGCTCTTTCCTTGAATTGTCTGGCTCCCCCACCTCTACATCTAGCTAACCATAAGAGCCAAAACCTGTTGGTAGAATGTAAAAGAATTGCTGAATCGAATGGACCACTGTGTCCAAAAGTATGGCAGGTCGAGGAGGGAGAGAAACAGAGTACAGAGAAATGCTTTGCAGAACACAGTGACTCCGAGCAGTTCATCAAAGGCTCGTAGTCCATAACGGGTGAGAAGATGCAAACCCACCAGAACCATCATCCATCATGGAGGGGCTGCGCTAGTCCAATGGAAACACAGAGTGCTCCCTCGGCAGCTGCTTGTTGCAGCTGAGGGAGCGCTCTTGTGCTGTCTAATGGGACGTTCAAGGCTGGGGTGTTATCCTTACCCAGCCCTGTAGGGCCCATTCACTATGCATTCTGGGGAACTGCAAAATTGTATGTGCGAGGTGGAGCTCCTGTACCACCGCACAAATCCAAACAGATTGGGGCAGTGCGTCAGCAGTGCTCTGTCTCCTGCATGCATGTGCAGTACACAGACAGTGCTCCTTGCTTCCTGGTTCCTGCTCGTGCTGTGCGGGAGCCAGAGGGCTTTCATGGAGGCTGTGAAGCAGAGCAGAGTCCAGACCAGGGCTATATGCAGTTAAGACTTTTTTTTACTGAACTGTGATTATGTAATCTGTGTGCATGAGTGAGTGTATGATGTATGGTTGCGTGTATGAATGAGTGAGTGAATGCTGTGTGTGAATGTACAAGTGAATGTTGTGTTGAATTAATGAGTATGCACGTTGGTTTGTGCTGGGCCGAGGAGCTGATTTTGACTGGTGGCATTGGAGGTGCTGAAACAACAGCATTTTTTACTAGGCATCCATGATAGATGGCCAGTAAAAAAAATGCTGTTGAATTTTTTTAAAGGATGATATGTGCCATTACGTGGCTAGACTTGCATTTGGGGCAGCCAGTCTAGCCATTTCTTACTGTGGCTTGATGTTTTTTTTCTGGGCATCTTTGATAAAGCAAGGATACGTGTTATTATTGCGTAGCTAGACAGGCATTTTGGGGAAGTAAGTCTAGCCATTTGTTACTGTGGCATGACATTCTTTTGGGCATCTTTCACAAGACAATCATAACTGTTATTATGTGGCTACACTGACATTTTGGGTTAGTGTCATGCTTCTGAGGCAATCTTCTCTATGGAGACAGTTGCGCTGTTGCATCAGGATCATCTCTGCTTTGTTTTGCCCCTTCCAACATGGTGGCTGCCATGCCCACTGCACATTGCATTGCGTGCTGAAAGCCCCCCCACCTCAAGATGGCACTGATCGCACAGACACTGCTTCTTTATTGTGGTGAGAACACTATGGCTTTGCATCGCAGCCCTTTGCACACAGACGCTTCTTGTTTCTCTCATGTACCTTCTTCTGTGCTACCCTCCTTCCTGCCTGCTTCAATTCTTACCTTATATCTGCCCTTCTGATGAATCCTGTTATTCAAGACCTGTTCCTGTGGCAATTCTACTCCAGCCTCAGTCAAGCCTCAGCAATTGGACTTCTGATCTCCAAGGTTTTTATTCCCCACAAGGGTTTTGATTGGCAGTTACTGAGAAGTCCATGGTTCACCTGTGTTACAACTCACAGGTTCACAGTGGCTTCTGGTAGCGATAGGCCACCATTTTTCAAGACCAGACACCTGTCTAAAGAGGGACGTCCAACCGTTGACAGATTGCGACGCCAGAGACAGGGCGGCAGTATTGACCAGATGCAGCAATTAATGGCGGCGGTACAGCCACATATCACTGAAGTGCAGACCGTGAAAGTGGAAAACGCCACCCTAAACAGATTGTTGCAGATCCTGCTCATATGGACCCCCCCCACACTATCATCGGGCAAGTTTGGTGGGAATAATATTAAAGCCTGTGGATTCCTAGTTGCATGCACTGTATAATTCACCTTCCGATCCAATTTATCTAGAAGTGCCCTAGCTTGGGATACCCCTTTGGTTACTGCTAATAGCCTACAGTTGTCGCATTATGCTACGTTTTTGGGTTTCTTTCTCACATTAGGGGCATATTTGGTAGACCCAATTTGGTCTATATTTCTCAAGAGTCCATTTTGGATTTTTATGAAGGGCAGCAGGATATACTAACTATTACTTTCAGTAGTGATATGATATGATATTTATAACACGCTTAATACAGAGAGGTTTCTAAGTGCGGATCCAGGGATCAAACCTGTGGTGCTCCGTATCGTATTGCTTCCAAGGCGGGCACATTGCCCCTGAGCTATCCTCCCGAGACACAATTCTCCAAGACCAGAGACCTGTCTAAAGAGGTGCAACCAATCGCCGACAGGTAGCCAGTCTAGCCATTTCTTATTGTGGTATGACATTTTCTTTACTCGGCATCTATGATAAAGCAAGCATGTTAAGTGTTATTACGTGCCTTTACTCTAATTCTGGGTAGCCAGTCTAGTCATTTCTTACTGTGACATGACTTTTTTTCTTGACATCAAGGGTAACACAAACATGGTAAGTGTTATTACATGTATAGAGTAGCCTATATTCTACAGTTAATTTGTACATGTTTTCTCATTTTGGGATGGCATTTTTAAAGGCAAAGCCATCTGGAGTATATACTTATGTGCGGATACTGCTGTATATTGGCAGAGCCAGCATAAACATGTTTTCTTATATTAACATTACTGGCATTTTGCAAACATCAATATGTTTTTCTGTAGGACTACTGACATACATTGGTGCAGCCAGCATAGTAATGTATGGGAACGACCGGCATGAAAATGTTTTATACTGGCTATATTGTGGGCAATGACATCATGAAAATGTGTTAGGAAGTGTTCCTGTGCAATGTTGATGACTTGCATCTATTGTATGTTTTGATTAGCGTGACCATACAAAACCAAATGCAAACTGTCTGGCTTTTTACCCAATTTTTCATAGAAAGTGTACTGTATAATGCACCATTTTAACACATTTATCCAAAATAGTTCTCCTGGGAAAACGCCTCTCTACGGCTATGGGTTGGTCCGGGCTCCCTCACTACATTTGGTTGCTCTATCATATTTTGTGGGAAATATTTACTCCCCTCCAGTTAGAAAAATCTGCAGCCACCAGTGCAGTTCATCCTACAAAATTATACCACAATAGCCTCTTCTCTGTATCCTGGCTGAAACCTGATTCAATTGGTGCCATGCAACGTTTATAGGGTGCTCTGGTTTAAGTGTTCCTCTTGAAATAAATCGCCTTGTGCAGCACCAGGCCTCTCGAAAGTTATGGGTGGTTTTTTTCTTAATGAAGCTAGCACTGACATGGTGATTGTTTGCAAGAGAGGAAAATAAACCCCTCCCCCTATGCCCCTGTTTAGAGACTATAGGCTTTAGTCTCTGTCCTGTTTACACAGCTGCTAGACTGGTGTGAAGGAGAGGGCTGGGTGGGGCGTGAGCCCTGAATGGGTTTCTTGTACACTTCTGCGCTGTCCCCTTGTCATCACATCACAGCGCGGATGCGGAGTCATCCTGTGCCAGGACTTTCAGTCCCCATGTTCCTGCTCCCCCTTCCGACAGAGCCTGGCACATGGATCAGCACCACATCATGTCATTCTGCCGCATATTTATTAAATACAGCTGATGAAAACGTCACCTGTGTACCGTTTATCAAAGGTAAGCTAGCAGAGTTGGTGTCATCACTCCTCCATAGAGAAAGCTGCGGCCTGTGGAATCAGACCTCCCCCTTTCTTGACAAGGTTACCCTGTCAGAGAGCTGCTGCCTGGGGGCCTTAATGGTAAGATAGCTCAGCGGGTTGAGCGCTCGGTGCTGCGATCTGAGCGTGATCTGCAAGTCGCAGGTTCGAATTCCAGCAAGGCCAACTCAGCCTTTGATCCTTCCGAGGTCGATAAATGAGTACCAATTTCGGTTGGGTGATGTTGTATGTAAATGGGGGTCATTCCAAGGTGGGCGGTAAGGGATACCGGGCACCAGTAAGGAGACCGGTGCCGGTAATCCCTTACCGCCCTACTTCAAGGTCCCTTAACGGGTCCCACCAGTAACGGCTGGTCTGACCAGCTCTTATGGACGGGACCCGTTAAGGGACCAGGGCGCAAATAACGGGCTTGACATACGCGAGCCCCTTATTTGCACCCTCCCCATTCCCATTGAGCCCTATGGGGGCTCAAATGGGAATGGGGAATGGCATTTTCAATAGGGACTTACCGGTCCCGCAAAGGTCGGACTACACTGGTAAGTCCTCATTGAACTATACCGGTGCCGGACCCGTTATTGGTGGCAGTCATGGCGCAAATAGCGCCGTGACTACCACCAACCTCGGAATGAGGGCCAATATGTGCTCTGTAAAGCGCTTTGGATTAAGGCGCTATATGAATAACATATCATTATCATTAATCAAAAAGGTCCTTGCCCTATTCATTCAATCAGCACTGCTGCCAGCGCCAGACTGTCCCCAGCCGAGTTTGTATTATTGTTATGGGAAGCGCCCCTTTTGTCTGTACTGTTAGGTGCTAATACCATGAAAAGCGCTTCTTTTCCTCGTGCTGTACCATGCAGGGAAAGGGGCCCACAAGTCTGCGAGTGAGGTTTCCCCAGTAACAAGTGTGCCACGTGGTGGTAGTCTCCTAGAGGTTCTCGACTGCAGCAGGCCCTGCGCGTGCCCTGGCTGCAATGGGCACACCAAAGCTCACGGGTTACCCCGGCCGCTCCTGATTCACGGCCTGACATTTTCAATTATTTTAACCTTAGCAGACCCAGAGACATTTTTATGGGAGGGCAAAACGGGCACGTGCCGTTGCCCCCACCCTGGAGGGGGACCCCACATGGCTGCCTGATTGAAATCAGTCAGTTCCCATTTGTTTTACAAAACTAAATAACCCATACCATGTATGGTGCGCTGCTGAGGTGCCAGGCTATGGCTGACCAGTACATTTGGTCCTTTCAATGAATCCTATAATGCTTTTTTTGTCCACAGTTTGTCCAGTTATTATAGCACAACTCCTGTAGAATTCTCACCCTTCTGTGGATTACATATAAATAATGTCCCATACCGAAAAAATTGAAATGCATATTGATATATTTGAGTGCCATGATTGTTCAGAAGGTAGCTCAGTTTGTTAGGTCCTGGTTACAGAGATTTGTGTTCATATGCCAAATCAGAGTACTAAATTCCAGCAAGGCCGACTCAGCCTTTCCTATGTCTGAGGTTGATAAAAGTGCATGTATATATACTTTTGTGATAGTAACACTTAATGTGTGCTACACAGCAATCTAATTGCACCAGTTAGCGCCAGCTAGAGAGAGTGACATAGCATCCATCTGATGCAGGTCTAGAGCTTTGTTCCCCCAAATGAGGGTTGTTAAAATCGCAACCACTTCCCAATGAGGAGCATAAAGTGTTAGTAGGGCGAGGTGATTAGGTTGTCAAATTTGAGACACTGGAACCAAGGTGTTGAGGCTCATATCCCGGCTTTTCGAGCGGAAGATACATAGATCCTGGACAAATCATCTTATGTCACTGTGCTGTGCTGACTCCTGTGAGAAGGTTTGCCTTCTCACTTACGGGTGGTGTTGTTTAGCCTAGTGCTTGATCATTCTTTTCATGTAAGTCACTTGAGTGCAACGGGTTCTAGACAGAAGCAAGCCAACCAAATGTCACAGACCTCTGGTAAACATATTTTCTAGTATGCTCATTTGGCAAAAAACAGTCTGCTTTAATATACAATTTGAAAGGTCCTTCTGCACATACTAAACAACAGTCTTCAATTCTGTCTTTCGGGTGCACGTAAAGCTTTAAAATACAATTGAAAATCCCAGATGAAGCCGTTAAAGCTCACATCAATTAATATTGTGGTGCTAATATACTTGCCTTGGTGATAGTGAAAATTAAGCTGGAATCATTGTCCTTTTGCATAAAATACTTCATATTGGCTTATTTTGTGAATTGCATACTTTCCAAATCAGTTCTTAAAACAATAAGGCATTATTTTAGTTCATGAAAGTGAAACACTCACTTTGCTCTATGATAAGAACTGGGAAACAATGTGGTCAAGTACAAAAATTGCAGATTCGACTCACATCTCAGCTTCACCTCTTAACCAACATGCCTGATCCTGGGCAACTCATTTAATCTTGTTTTGCCTAACTTGTCCACATTTCCAGTCGGTTGAAAATATTCTTATGGCCCGATTCTGTTCAAGGCGCAGTGAGCGTGGTAAACACCATGCTTCATTGCGCCTTTTCTTGATGCGCAGCTACTGTCTCATTCACAGGGGGTCCTGGGCGGCGGCGCAGAGGACGATACTGCTGTGTCACAAACGGTCTGAATTTCACCTGTTTTTTAAATTAATGGGCGGATTGCACGTTTTCAGCAGCAGTTTCGTATAATTGCACAACATTCTCAATTTAATAAAAGCACTGCCCAAAACACCACTTTTTGCATTATGTTTATTTTTAAGTTGTCCGTAGCACTGTGGAACAATCCTCACCAACCCATCCCTCCAACCCCCACAAAACAATAATCTAGTTGTTTAGTAACGTTGTAGAGGTATTTTCAATTATGTGCAAAATATCTACTTAAATCAGCACAATAAGGATCAGACGTACTTGTGAGATTTTTTGTTTTTGTTGAGAAGCGCTTACTCTGTTGGTTTACCTCCGTGCAAAGGCACATGTCTAGCTAGATGTGTAAGATAGGTTGTGACTGGGATGGGGTGGGTGACCTTGCCTCTTTTCTCTGGTCACACTCCTCCACAATAGTGAAAGTGCAATAAGCGGACCACCACCAAAGGAGG
This sequence comes from Ambystoma mexicanum, assembly GCF_040938575.1. Lineage (NCBI taxonomy): Eukaryota > Metazoa > Chordata > Amphibia > Caudata > Ambystomatidae > Ambystoma > Ambystoma mexicanum. The sequence continues at coordinate 230,162,530 of NC_090932.1, forward strand.
TAGTGTGTGTGCCTGACATGTTTACACTGTCACCAATGTGGAGCAGTGACACCAGAATCCACATGCAAATGACCTGCTTGTGGAACTGGTGATTGCCAGGTTGCTTTCAAGGCAATGCTGGCAACAGGCGCTTAGGTTCATGAACTGGTGCATTGTGCACTCCCTCAGTGAAATCCGAGACCATCAGAATCGGTGTTAATTACCGAACATGTCGGTAAAACATAATCTGACATTTTCGGAAATGTACAAGTTTTTGTAATCGAATTTTGAACAAGGTTTTCGTTTTTTTCACTTTTTTTTTCGTTTTTAAAATATGCAAACACTCTGTGTTTTCAGCCTTGCTTTTTTTTCTTTCGTTAATATAACGTAGATCCTAATTATTTACTGCAATTTTGTTCACTTTGCTAATTTCTCTAAATTGATTTCTGCAGCTGCATTAATAACGGGGGAGTGGCTTCTTGTTGTTGTAGGCTGAACTATTCACTGGGCTGGAATGACCACACAGTTTACATTACTGATTTACGGATAGGAATTCCCATCAATTTTCATAAATCATGGAGAGACTTTCCCTCATTTTTTACCCCTACCTCCTATAAAGGCTCCTTCAGTCTGTGATGCGGTCATGGAGGTGGTGTGTACTGTGCACTTCGCAATGGGGCTGGCTACATCAGTGGGCAGCACTCTCAGTCCCTGCACTGGGTACTCCTGTTAGAAAGAAGGAGCCCACTCAGTCTGTACTACTGTCAGTAACCTGAGCTGACTGTTTGCCATTTTAATAATGTTTACCTCAGCTGAACATATGGGACTTGTCTAGTTCTCCCTGTGAGGAAGGGGCAGGAAGCTTCACTAGAAGCATTGGAGGGAACTGAGGGTTACCGACAGTGCCGTGAAATAAACACACAGAGCCGGAGGAAGTGTCAACTTCTTTTTTATTATTCGCGCCGGCTTTCCCTATCGCACATGCACTATTCACTGTATTCCCATTGGCGGGCGCCTCTCATGACGAACCTCAGCCACTCTGTTAACTGTGTCCTCTCCAGGACACGACATATCCACCTTTCAGGCAAACAAAAAGTCACTCACAGTTTATTGTCCTCATAACTCTTCAATGAGACGTACAGGCCTTCTGATACATCTGGTGGACCTGCTCTGATGTTCTTCCTTTCCTGCTGGTCCCTTTGCTCTTCTTCTTCTTCTCTCATCTGTTCTTCATGTGTCGCAGCCGCACCTTCCTCCTCTTGATCTTCTCGATCCTCTTCTTTGTATAGTTTGAAGTTGGAGACGTCCCAAGTAACCACTCTCCTGGGGGAGCGAGCAGCTATCATTGTTCCATTCACATGCAATATCTCCAGGTGTTCTGGATCGAACTTTGAATCTGCCTTTTTATCTTGTCTTCTGCATAGGACAGGGGTGCACAACTGATTTTGACAGAAGGCCGAAAGTACCTTATATGAGGGCTATAGTGGGCCGAAAAGTAAAAGTGGGCGGGCGGTAGGCTGGACATGTCAGGAGGCTTTTTCAACCCCCAATTTGTATTAAACACATGGAAAAAGAATATGTTTTTGAGGGGTAACGATTTTTATTGCATTTCAAACTTACATTTTGTACTATACATTTTCCATTGTTATCATTTATTTCGATTTAGTTATTGTATATCGTCTGTTTAATTAAATTATATATATTTTATTGACCCTTGATTGGACATTCCGTTATTTTGGACTGCTATAGTTTGCTGTTTGGGTTGCCCAAGAGGAGTATGGCCTTCGTTGAGTCAGGTTTCCTCAAAAAGGCAAAGGATGTACATCTCCTAACTGTGCCTGTTTTAGCTTTATTATGAGTTCACTCTTGGAGTGCAACACTATGCCCCATGGCTCCCACTCCCAACAAAACACTATGCCCCATGGCCCCCTCACCCCCAAACAAACACGATGCCCCATGGCCCCCTCACCCCCAATCAAACAATATGCCCCCTGTCCCTCACCCCCCAAGCAAACACTATGCCCCATGTCCCTCACCCCCAACCAAACACTATGCCCCATGGCCCCCTCACCCCAACTAAACACTATGCCCCGTGGCCCCCTCACCCCCAACCAAACACTATGCCCCATGGCTCCCAGCCCCAACCAAACACTATGCCCCCTGTCCCTCACCCCCCAGGCAAACACTATGCCCCATGCCCCCTCACCCCAACCAAACACTATGCCCCATGGCTCCAACCCCCAACAAAACACTATGCCCCCTGTCCCTCACACCCCAAGCAAACACTATGCCCCATGGCCCCCTCACCCCCAACCAAACACTATGCCCCATGGCCCCCTCACCCCCAACCAAACACTATGCTCCATGGCTCCCACCCCCAACCAAACACTATGCCCCCTGTCCCTCACCCTCAACCAAACACTATGCCCCATGGCCCACTCACCCCAAACCAAACACTATGCCCCATGGCTCCCACCCTTAACCCAACACTATGCCCCATGGCCCCCATGCCTCAAGCAAAAACTATGCCCACTGTCCCGTACCCCCAACCAAACACGATGCCCCATGGCCCCTTCACCCCCAACCAAACACTATGCCCCATGGCTCCCATCCCCAACCAAACAATATGCCCCATGGCCCCCTCAACCCCAACCAAACACTATGCCCCATTGCTCCCACCCCCAACCAAACACTATGCCCTCTGTCTCTCACCCCCCAAGCAAACACTATGCCCCATGGCCCCTTCACCCCCAACCAAACACTATGCCCCATGGCTCCCACTCCCAACCAAACACTATGCCCCCTGTCCCTCACCCCCCAAGCAAACACTATGCCCCCTGTCCCTCACCCCCAACCAAACACTATGCCCCCTGTCCCTCACCCCCAACCAAACACTATGCCCCATGGCCCCCTCACCCCAAACCAAACACTATGCCCCATGGCTCCCACCCCTAACCAAACACTATGCCCCATGGCCCCCACGCCTTAAGCAAACACTATGCCCACTGTCCCTCACCCCCAACCAAACACTATGCCCCATGGCCTCCTCACCCCCAACCAAACACTATGCCCCATGGCTCCTACCCCAAACCAAACACTATGCCCCATGGCCCCCTCGCCCCCAACCAAACACTATGCCCCATGGCTTCCACCCCCAACCAAACACTATGCCCCATGGCCCCTTCACCCCCAACCAAACACTATGCCCCCTGTCCCTCACCCCCACCCAAACACTATGCCCCATGGCCCCTTCACCCCCAACCAAACACTATGCCCCATGGCCCTCTCACCCCCAACCAAACACTATGCCCCATGGCTCCCACCCCAACCAAACACTATGCCCCCTGTCCCTCACCCCCAAGCAAACACTATGCCCCCTGTCCCTCACCCCCAACCAAACACTATGCCCCCTGTCCCTCACCCCCAACCAAACACTATGCCCCATGGCCCCCTCGCCACAAACCAAACACTATGCCCCATGGCTCCCACCCCCAACCAAACACTATGCCCCATGGCCCCCTCACCCCCAACTAAACACTATGCCCCATGGCTCCCCTCACCCCCAACCAAACACTATGCCCCAAACACACTCTCAAGCATGCACCCATACAGACCCGAACCCCCCACCCCCCAACTCACCACACACTCTCAAGCATACACCATGCACCCATACAGACCCGAACCCCCCCACTCCCCAACTCACCACACACATTCTCAAGCATACACCCATACAGACCCGAACCCCCCACCCCCCAACTCAGCACACAAACTCTCAAGCATGCACCCATACAGACCCAACCCACCCGCCCCCCAACGCAGCACACACATTCTCAAGCATGCACCCATACAGACCCGAACCCCCCACCCCCCAACCCAGCATACACACTCTCAAGCATGCACCCATACAGACCCGAACCCCCCACTCCCCAACTCAGCACACACACTCTCAAACATACACCCATACAGACCCGATCCCCCCACACCCCCAACTCAGCACACACTCTCAAGCATACACCATGCACCCATACAGTCCCGAACCCCCCACCCCCAACTCAGCACACACACTCTCAAGCATGCACCCATACAGACCCAAACCCCCCACCCCCCAAATCAGCACACTCTCAAACATGCACCCATACAGACCCGAACCCCCACCCCCCAACTCAGCACACACACTCTCAAACATGCACCCATACAGACCCGAACCCCCCACCTCCCCAACTCAGCACACACTCTCAAGCATACAACATGCACCCATACAGACCCGAACCCCCCACCCCCAACTCAGCACACACACTCTCAAGCATGCACCCATACAGACCCAAACCCCCCAACTCAGCACTCAAACTCTGAAGCATGCACCCATACATGCATCTCAACATACACAACACAAACACTCAAAAACAAACATTCATGCACATCCGACACGCCCCCCAGCCCGCCATCTCAACATACACAACACAAACATTCAAAAACATTCATACACATCCGACACGCCCCCCCCACCCCCCATCTCAACATACACAACCCAAACACTCAAAAACAAACATTCATACACATCCGACACGCCCCCCACCCCCATCTCAAAATACACAACACAAACACTCAAAAACAAACATTCATACACATCCGACAACCCCCCACCCCCCATCTCAACATACACAACACAAACACTCAAAAACAAACATTCATACACATCCGACACCCCCCCATCTCAACATACACAACACAAACACTCAAAAACAAACATTCATACACATCCGACACGTCCCCACCCCCGCATCCCAACATACACAACACAACAACACAAACACTCAAAAACAAACATTCATACACATCCGACATGCCCCCCACACCCCAATCTCAACATACACAACACAAACATACAGCAGAACAGACCCGACACACAAACACAAAAACACACACCACTTACCGGAGACGTGCTGGAAGGCAGGTAAGCTGGAATGCTGGCGAGGTAAGTGGAATCGTACTATGGCTGGCGTGGCAAGCAAGTCTGAAATGCCTTCCGGCATCAAGCCTTACTGGCCACGCCAGCCGTAGTGCTAGCACTCCATTGGTGCAGCACACACGCACTACGTGGCTCATAGGAGTGACGTGGTGCATGTGTGCTGAGCCAATGACGGCCAGTGTTTTGTCCGGCCCGGAAGACAACAAAGACTTTCCTAATGGAGGGCGACCGGTGCTGCTTGCGGGCTGCCCTCCATTAGGAAAGTCTTTGTGCCTCGCGGGCCGGAAAAAACAGCATGGCGGGCTGCAACTGGCCCGCGTGCCGTATGTTGTGCACCCATGGCATAGGAGCACCCTGTCACCTATTTGCAGGTCAGAGTACACCTTCATCTATCGCTTCTTGCGAGCATCCACTTCTCTAATCTTCTTTGCATTGTCACTTACTTCATCTGCGAGATGAGGCAGCCTGGTCCTTTTCCTCCTGACGAATATTAGTTTTGAGGGACATTTTCCTGTCATGCCATGGGTTGAGCTTCTATAGTCCCTCAGCATGTTGCACACAGCCTGGTTGAGTGACATGGGCCTTAATTAATTTTTCTGAAGAACTGTTTTCAAGCAGCCGATGAATCGCTCCACCATACCATTGGCCTGTGGCCATAGCACAGTAATTCTTCAGTTATGGATTCTCATGTATTGTATGAATTTTGCAAACTCCAGACTGCTGAAAGGTGGCCATTATCTGACTTCAGAACTTCTGGAATGCCCCACTTGGAGAAAATGTTGTTTAGTACTGGTATGACAGTACTGGCTGCCATAGATGATTTTAGATATTTCTGAAGGAACCGAGAGTACTTGTCCATAATGACCAGCCAGCACTAGTTTTCTTCAAAGGGGCTGAAGAAGTCAATTGCAAGGTGGGTCCATGGTCGTTCAGACATGTCTGACATCACCAAGGGTTCTGGCCTATTTGGTCTGGAAGTGCTCTAACATAAGTGACATGCATTGATGGCACAGTCTACCATTTGGTCCAGCCCTGGAAATCACAAAGTGTCTCTAATGTGTCTTTTCGTGGCTACTATTCCACGGTGACCTTTGTGTGCCAGATCTATGACAGATTGCCATAGATCCATGGGAATCACTATTCGATGTCCTCTCATGATGAGTCCTTCCGCCAATATTGATAGTTCTTCTCTCACATTCTTGAATGCACGCATTTCCACAGTGAAGTGGGTTTCTCGTACTTCGTTGGTGCTGCACAGATCTCTCCATCTCCCAGATCAGATTAAGTCTTGCACCTTCCTCAGTGTGATGTCTCGCCTGGTGTGATACAGAATGGTTTTAGGTGTGATTGCCCTGGGAGGGCTGTGGTATGTGGAGAAAGTTAACATATTCTTCTGCTAGGTTCTTGTCAGTGGAGTTGCATGGCAACAGATGTCGGGACATGAAGTCTGCCAGGTTGTATTATTTGCTCGGTTTGTGGATAATCGTGAAGTCCTGTAATCTCAGGCCCCACCTTTCTATTCAGGAAGGCATCTTGCATCGAGAACTTCCATAGATGGCCACCATGGCCTGATCATCTGTCCCGATCGTGAATGGTTCGCCCAGGAGAAACATTTGGAAATGTTTGCATGCCCAGACGACGGCAAGACCTTCATTTTCAGGTTGTGACTATCTGGTCTCCACCTCTGAAACGGCTCTTGCTGGCATAGGCAATGACTGTCCGGGAGATTCTCATCCCGGCTGATGTTGTGCCAGACTTGCTCCCAGGCCGACGGGGCTGGCATCGACAGTCATCTCTGTGCGCAGGTTCAGATCAAAATAGGCCATGTGCTCCAATGATGTAATGTCACTTTTGATTTGCACAAATGCATCTTCACAGTGTTGTGATCATTGAAATGGTCTACCTTGCTTGGTGAGCTCTCTGAGGGGTGCACTGGTAGTTGTGAAATCTCTGAGGTATCGGTCATCCCCTGGAATGACCTGACTTCACTGACATCTTTGGGGGTTGAAATCTCTGCGATAGCAACTACCTTGCTCGGGTCAGAGATCATGCCCTCTTGTGAGAAAATGTATCCATAGAACTTGAGATGCGACTTGTGAAAGACACATTTTTTGCTGCTCAGTGTCAACCCGGCATCCACCAGTGCAGTGCACACTTGTTGTAGTGTGTGGTCATGCTGTGCTAGCATGGATCCAAATATTAAGATGTCATCGCTATAATTGAAGCAATTGTTCATGTGGCCATTCACTCTCCTCACACTCTCCTGAAATATCTCGGCAGTCGAGCAGATGCAGAGACTAAGTCTCTTAGATCTGGAGAGCCCAATCAGTGTGGCAAACGTGGTGATGTATCGGGATTGTTCATCTATCATGATCTGATGATATCCTTTGTTCAGGTCAAGTTTTGAAAACACCTTTGCTCCATTTAGTAGGCTGATCATGTCATCCAGGTGCATTCTGGGATGCCTCTTATGCCCTATTGCTTTATTTGCTTGGCGCATGTATGCGCATATGCGTACCTTGTTTGTGGATCCTCTCTTGGGAACAGCAACTATGGGGGAAACCCATGGAGTTGAACCATCAGTGGGTCCTATTATGCCTTTGCTCAACAGACATTGGGCCTCATTATGAGGTGGGCGGTAAGGGATTACCGGCACCGGTAAGGGCACCGGTGCCGGTAATCCCTTACCGCCCTAAACGAGTTCCCTTTGCGGGTCCCCCCTTAACGCCTGGTTTTACCAGGTGTTAAGGACGGGACCCGCAAAGGGACTTTGGAGCTAATAACGGTACCGCAATTTGCGGTACCGTTATTAGCGCCTTCCCCATTCCCATTGAGCCCTATAAGGGCTCAATGGGAATGGGGAAGGGCCCTGGTGAATGGGGAATCACCGCCCCCGCCAACCTTGGAATGGGGCGGTAATAGCTCCATTCACCAGGGCGGAGTCAGTAAGGATTTGGAGGCAGCCATGGCGCTAATAGCGCCATGGTTACCTCCAACCTCGTAATGAGGCCCATTGTATTTCCTCTTCCACAAGTGGTTTGCTGGTGTACCGGAATCCTGCTCTGATGTGGATTACCTGGCGGAACAGATAAATCAATGTGGAGCATCACAGGACTTCTTTGAAACACCTGATGCCTTCAAATAAGATTGGGAGTATCTGGTTTGCCGAGAACCTGGGCTGCATGTTGTATGTCACTGCCGCAATCTCCATCTCGATGGCTGTGGGGTGACCAAGTAGGTTTGCTCCCTGGGACCTCTCCTTCGAGCACATGGAACTTTCCATGATTTTGTACGGGCCCTCTCGCTGCCCACTGGAAAACCTTCAGGTCAGACATATTTAGTCATGGAGGAAACATAATTTTGCGGTTTTCGGACACGCACATAATGTTCAGTTTGGCGTGAGTGTCAATGAGGAATTTGGCCTGGTGGTCTCCTACAAGCAGAGTGAGGTTGCCTTCAGGTGGGGTCATCACGCCGTGCAAGGTGTAGACGTAATCACGCTGAGTTGTTTCTCTGGGGTGTGGTGTGAGAGCAAAGGGCACCTTCCTGTCGCTTTTCCAACGTGGCGCACAAGATCTCACCTCACAATTGCATCTCCCATTGGGCCACTGCTGCGTGTACTGAACTTTTGTTTGGGCAGTGTAGAGTTGTACCCCTGCGATCGTCCAGGGGGAGAGTTGCCGACCACAGCAAGGTGATTTTCCCGGCCACATTTGGTACAAGCACGTCCAAAATCAGGACACTTCACTCCTTCTTGAGGGGGAAACAGAGGCCCACGCCGATAACATGTTCCAGATGACGCAGGTCCTCTGGGCACGTGGCTGCTAGTGGGTTCCCCTCAGGCTGATGATGATACTTGGTAGATTGGCTCTCTCCCGGGCACTTCGGGGGTTTCAATCTGCGAGGCTTGTGCATCCACCCTGGATTCTGTCCTGGCCATCTGCAATATGGTAGCTAGCGGGAGAGGTTCTCAGAATCACTTTTTCCTGAATGATGATGACAAACATCCCCTATGATTCTCAGTTGGATGGCCTCTTCATTTAAGAATGTATGAAACTCAGAATGTGCTACCAACTTGCTAAAATGAGTTACGAGGGCACGCATCGTTTCACCCACCAGCTGGCACGCCGTGTTAAAAAGGCGTCTCTCTTGGTCAGTGTTATGTTGAGGGTCAAAATACACACTCAGCGCTTTCTTGAAGCCTGGGTATGTCTTAACTTCCTCCCTTTTATTGTTTGTGCTGACAACTGCCTAGCGCTGGCTTTCCCTATTGCGCATGCGCGATTGCCCGCATTCCCATTAGCGGGCGCCTTTCATGGCAGTATCACTACATATTAATCACTACATATCATCCCCACCAAAATTATCGCCGTATATATGGTCGTTTGGAACGGCCATAGGCGATATTTTTTGGGGGGGTCATTTTTGGGGTTTTTGGGAGCAGGGGTTGCGGGGGGGTCCCCAGCTCCTTTAAAAATAATGCAGGAGTTGCGGGGGTGTCCCCTGCATGTTCCATGCCTTAATATTGCCACAGAAATATGGCAATATTTTTGTATGGCAATATTTTTGCGGGGATATTAACACATGGAACCTTCATGACAGAGCTCAGCCGTTAACTGTGTCCTTTCCAGGACATGACAGGGCTCTCTTCTTTGCCAGTGCCCTCATATTCTCCATCACAATGCAAAACTTCATGCGCTGGCAGTCTGCTGTTATGATTTAAATCCTTGCTGTACCCAACCATTCTCTGGCTACTGTGAGCAGCCTTGTGCAGAATCCCTTCTACAGGACAAGCCACTTTATTTAAACAGTTGTGTACAGTTACATGGCATCTCTCTAGACATCAGAGAGTTCCAGTTGCAGGTGTGGTTTTGATAAACTTGTGTGTTCAACGTGATGTGGCCAATGCACAGCCCTTGCGAACATGTTGTTTTTTCCATGTTATATGTTGTTGAAATAAACGTACAAAACAGTGGCAGTGAATGTCCCACCGGCACCAAATTTGGGACAAGCTGGACAGTGATAAATGGGGGCTGTTTTTAATTGTGCTGAAGTATAAACTGTTTTCCAAACGCAAGATTTAATATGAGAAAGATAGGTCCGAATTTTAATCATGAACATATTTGGACCCGGATATCTTGTGCTTATGTCAGATTCCGGTCTTTCCTTCACTTCATCCGATTCACTCCAATCCCCCTCCTCCTCACCTGTGAGTTCCGAATGTAAGGTTCCCCCGAACCGCTTCTTCCACAGTTCTTCTTTCCTCTTTCCTTTTTTTTGTGGAAGGGATCTGCCCCAAAGGGAAGCCACCCTGACTTCTGAATAGAAGATCTAGGGGGGCCCCTCCTCCGGTTCAGACCAGCGGGGAAAAAGCCGTAGGCATAAAAAAACCCTAGGTGATGTAGTGAGATGAGATACGACACAAGGTGATTTCTTGTCTGAGAAGCCGGCTGGAAGTGGCAGACCAGGATACGAGAGAAGTCGATCCTGAGAGCAGAACGCGAGAAATGCAGGAGCGGGGAAAATGAGAGAAAACAAGAGGGGAGGGGGAGAGAGGAAGTAGCTGCGCTCCCTGCTAAAACTGACGTGAGCCTGCGGAACCAAGGGCAGTAAGAAAGACACAAAGGAAGGGGGAAAGCAGAAGGGAGAAATACCGGCACCGAGAAAAGGCGCCGAGCAACAACAGCGGGAGAGAAAAACTTACTAGCGCTTCAACCCGAAAGCCTGACGCGAGTAGGTTGCAACGCGCAGACTTCCGGGTAGGAGCGGCTAATAAGCGATCACCTTCCGGCAGCCGGCTGGAAGACTAGACCGCCACTGTGCGTTGCACGGAGACGTGGCGGAACCGCTAATGGCCGCTCCATCGCCATCGGCTCCATGCACGCCAGTCGCGGCGGATCATGACAGTATGCCCCCCTCCACGGCCCACACCCCCCGGCTTACCCGGGTGAAGTCGGTGAAACCGCCGAGTAAGCCTGGGTGCATGTACATAAGACACCGGCTCCCAAGAGTCCTCAGAATGGGGGAACCCTTTCCAGGCGACCAAATACTCCAGACGCCCACGTCGATACCTGGAGTCTAGAATACTTGAAACTTCGTATTCCTCGGGGAAAGGTGGTTGGGCTACAGGTAAGGTTAGTTTTTGTTTGCAAGGAGTACCAGAATCCACCGGTCGGAGTAAAGAGGAGTGAAATACAGGATGAATCCGGTGCATACTTCTGGGGAGTTGTAGTCTAAAGGCCACTGGATTTATCTGCTTGACAATCTTAAATGGGCCAAGAAATCGGGGAGTAAGTTTGTTCGGATGAACCCATCGTGGTAAATATTTGGTGGACAGCCATACTCTGTCTCCTACCTTCCACTCAGGACAAGGACGGCGAGATCGATCTGCCAGCTCCTTATACCTACTGCGGGAATGTAGCAGACTTTGATGAGCAGACTTGTGTGCGGTGGTTATCTCCGCTAAATGGGATTCAAGCGTAGGTATATTGGAAAAGGATTTGAAAGAGGGAAGCAGTCCCCGTGGGTGTATACCATATGTACAAAAGAAAGGACTTAAACCTGTGGCTGAGTGCAAGGAGTTATTATATGCGAATTCCGCAGTAGGTAGGAGGGATACCCAGTTATCTTGTACACTGTTAACATAACATCTGAGATATTGTTCGAGTGAGGCATTAAGTCTCTCAGTCTGCCCATTTGTCTGTGGATGAAACCCCGAGGAAAGGGCACGTTCGATTCCCAAACGCTGACATAGTGCCGCCCAAAACCGAGAGGTATACTGACTTCCTCGATCACTGGTAATCTTCTCAGGTAGTCCATGTAACTTGAAAATATCCCTAAGAAAAACTTCCGCCATGACCGAGGCAGATGGCACTCCGGTAAGAGGGGAGAAATGAGCCATTTTGGTAAAAGAATCTATGGTAACCATCAGGCAGGTACAACCCTGAGACGGAGGTAGATCTACAATAAAATCTGTGGAAATATGGGACCACGGTTGTACAGGGGTCTCCGATTGTTCGAGGAGACCATAAGGTTTATGAGTTGGATTTTTGTTCTTGGCACAGGTCAAACAAGCTTTACAATGTCTCTTGACATCTTGGGCAAGAGTGGGCCAGAAAAAGGATCGGGAAATAAGATCTAGGGTACCCTTTATCCCTCTATGACCTGCTGTAACATGGTCGTGGCCCCAACGTAGGATCCCTGATTGTAGGGTCTTGGTGGGAATGAACAATTTCTGACCCACAAGCAATAGACCATCTGACCATCTAACCTGGTGTTGTTGGTTCCGAGGTATCAGAGTCTCTGTTTCAGACGTAGTAACCGTTCTGACCTCTTGAAGAAAGGCGGAGATCATACCCACAAGACGGTTCCTAGGAAACATAAACTCAGGTGTGGGTTCTGGTAGTAGATCGGGGACGTTGCGCCTAGATAACGCATCTGCCAAACCATTCAAGGTTCCAGGTATGTAGGTAATGATGAAATCGTATTGACTAAAGAAATGAGCCCAACGCGCTTGTCGAGAGTTCACACATTCCATGTTCCTGAGGATCCGTAGGTTTTTATGATCCGTGCGTAAAGTGAAAGGATGTAGACTTCCTTGTAAAAGGTGTCTCCATTCCTCGCAAGCAGCCTTCAATGCCAGTAATTCCTTCTCGATCACCGAATAATTTTTCTGACTGATAGTGAGGGTTTTTGAGAGGTAAGCCACAGGATGTTCCTTCCCATCTTTAGTTTGTAGAAGAACCGCTCCTAGTGCTCTCGCTGATGCGTCTGCTTCTACGATGAAAGGTTTGGTTTGATCAGGCTGACTTAGGATCGGAGCAGTACAGAACCTCTCTTTGAGCGTAGAAAAGGCTTGGTCCGCTTGTTCTGTCCAGAGAAAAGGTCGTGATTCCTTCTTGAGAAGGGCGGTGATGGGTAGAACAATATGTGAGAACTGACCAATGAACTTCCTATAAAAGTTTGCCAAACCCAGGAAGCGCTGAACCTCCTTAAGGGAAGTAGGAGCTGGCCAGTCCAGGATAGCCGACACCTTCCTGGGATCCATCTTGATGCCTTCAGAGGACAGGATGTACCCTAAATAAGGCACGGACGAGACTTTAAAGAGACATTTCTCTGTTTTGACCTTTAAGTGTTGAGAACGAAGACGGTTAAGTACTGTCTTCAAGTGCTGAGTATGTTCTTGATGAGAGGTTGAGAACACTAGGATGTCATCCAGGTAAACGATGGTATTCAAAAAGAGTAAATCCGAGAATAGACGGTCCATAAAGCGCTGGAAAACGGCAGGTGCATTAACGAGTCCGAAGGGCATAACCCTATACTCATACAGACCAAAAGGTGTTCTGAACGCCGTCTTCCATTCATCCCCTTCTTTGATACGGAGGAGATGGTAGGCGCTTCGTAAATCCAATTTGGAGAAGACTGAGGCGTTTTGTACTGCCTCAAGAATGTCAGAAATAAGCGGCATGGGGTAGCGATCCCGGATAGTGACTTTATTAAGGCCACGATAATCTATACACGGTCTTAGTTCCTGAGAATCCCGTTTAGGTATAAAAAATAACGAGGCTCCCGCAGGAGACCGTGAAGGTTGAATAAGCCTGTTAGTCAAATGAGTGTCCAAATAGGTGCGAAGGGCCCTCTTCTCTGTCATGGATAACGAAAACATGCGCCCAAAGGGCACAAGAGCATCTGGGATCAGCTCTATGGCGCAGTCTTCTGGCCGGTGAGGAGGCAGGTCCAGGACCGGAGTTTCCCTGAACACTTCTTGGTATTCCGACAATTCTGGGGGGATCCGACACACAGTGCAAATGTTTTTATCTTCAGAAGTAATGATTTGCACAGTATCGGCCTGCGGCTGAACGAGACATTTCTGTCTACAAAAGTCTGACTCGAAAGCCATAGTGTTTCGGTTCCAGTCTATAGTTGGATTGTGTCTCCTGAACCATGGGATCCCGAGAATAATAGGGAAATGAGCCGCTCTGATGAGATCGAATTGAATCAGTTCGGAATGCTGAAGGATGGTTGCAGTTAGGACTTCCGTGGACTGAGTAATTGGTCCGGAGGAGAGTGGGGTACCATCCACCCCTTCCACCTTCTGAGCGTCTTCACGTTGCAAGAGGATGAGACCTTGCTGGTTGGCCCATACAGTGTCCATGAACACCCCCGCGGCCCCACAATCAAGCAAAGCCATAGTGGTAAGGTCTACATGTCTTATCTTCAACTGGATTGCTACCACCATGAGACGCGCATCCATAGCTGGGACTTGGGGCGATACAGTAACAGAAACATAGGGACTAAAGTTTAGACCTCGGACACTGGTCCCCTTTAGGTCCGAGGTTGGTCGTTTCCCGCCCGTCTAGGTGGTACAGCTGGGCAGCTTCTAAGTAGATGGGTATTAGAACCGCAGTACATGCATAGACCAGTTTCTCTCCGTCGTCTTCTTTCCTCTGGTGTCAATGGAGGCCGAGCTGTTCCGATCTGCATTGGTTCTTCCTTATGGCACAAGGATGGGACGGAAGGTAGAGAGGAGGCTCCAGCGGGATGGATGACTGGGGTCCTTTGCTTTCTCCTTTCAGCCTTTCGTTCAGAGAGTCTATAATCTATCTGCAGAACTATCGACATGAGGTCTGATAAGGTTGTAGGTCGAGCTATGCGAGCCAGCTCATCCTTGAGTTCCTCCCTAAGACCTCGACGAAAGAGGGTATACTGGACCCGTTCCGGCCACCCTGCTTCTGTAGATAACCGTTTGAACGAGGAAATGTAGGAAAGCAGGTCGCTGGATCCCTGCTGTACTTCGAGTAGCTGTTCAGCCGCTACAAGTGTTATATCGGGCTGTTCGAATGTCTGTTTCAGCACAGTCAAGAAGGCATCATAATTCCGAAGAACTGGGTCGTTGGATGTGACAAGAGGCGTAGCCCAAGCCAGGGCATTGCTTGTCATATTAGACACCATAAATCCCACCTTTATGTGGTCTGTGGAATAGGTCTGTGGACGAAAGGCAAAATGGACTGAGCACGCTTCCAAGAATTCTTTCAAGTGTTTAGGGGCTCCATCAAACTTGCCGGAGGACAAGGCCATGGGAGGTAAATCAAACTCCCTTGCTTCTCGGTGAGTGAACAATTGCTTCAGGGTGGCATTCTCAGATTTGACGTTCTGTAGTTCTGTGTTCATAGCCTGAACCGCGGCTACCAACTCTTGTAATTGTTCCGGGGTAGCCATCTGAATCTTTTGGCGTTGCAAACTGTCAGATTCCGGTCTTTCCTTCACTTCATCCGATTCACTCCAATCCCCCTCCTCCTCACCTGTGAGTTCCGAATGTAAGGTTCCCCCGAACCGCTTCTTCCACAGTTCTTCTTTCCTCTTTCCTTTTTTTTGTGGAAGGGATCTGCCCCAAAGGGAAGCCACCCTGACTTCTGAATAGAAGATCTAGGGGGGCCCCTCCTCCGGTTCAGACCAGCGGGGAAAAAGCCGTAGGCATAAAAAACCCCTAGGTGATGTAGTGAGATGAGATACGACACAAGGTGATTTCTTGTCTGAGAAGCCGGCTGGAAGTGGCAGACCAGGATACGAGAGAAGTCGATCCTGAGAGCAGAACGCGAGAAATGCAGGAGCGGGGAAAATGAGAGAAAACAGGAGGGGAGGGGGAGAGAGGAAGTAGCTGCGCTCCCTGCTAAAACTGACGTGAGCCTGCGGAACCAAGGGCAGTAAGAAAGACACAAAGGAAGGGGGAAAGCAGAAGGGAGAAATACCGGCACCGAGAAAAGGCGCCGAGCAACAACAGCGGGAGAGAAAAACTTACTAGCGCTTCAACCCGAAAGCCTGACGCGAGTAGGTTGCAACGCGCAGACTTCCGGGTAGGAGCGGCTAATAAGCGATCACCTTCCGGCAGCCGGCTGGAAGACTAGACCGCCACTGTGCGTTGCACGGAGACGTGGCGGAACCGCTAATGGCCGCTCCATCGCCATCGGCTCCATGCACGCCAGTCGCGGCGGATCATGACAGCTTAACAAAATTGTAACTCTTCACATTCTTGTTTGCAGTGGGAATTATCTGGCCTGTCGGCCTAGTCTAATCCTCCGTTGCGTCGTAGGATCCTGGATGCCACTGAGATATAGACCAGGCGGATATAGGCCAGATAATTGCCCAACCATGTTGATACCCATGGGAACAAACAGTGAAAACTGATGCCCAACATAGAACCGCCAGAATATCCACGTACTATCCTTGACAAAGACCCTGTGAGGTTGAAACACGTGTCGGCTGACCATCCAAATTGCGCAAATAAAATGCACACAACCTATTGCAATCAAGAATGTGAAGAGTATTAATTTGTTTAAGCGCAAGGTATCTGGGTCCAAATACGTTCACGTTTTAGCACGAGGTGCGAGCAACACCTCCCCGACCCATGACCTTGCAGCCAACTAACTCAATCTCACCAGATATCTACAAGTGCAGCGCAAAGTTAAGTCAAAGCCTAGTGCCCAAACATCTCTACTTACAGAATTTTAATCAACCATATAATTTTCCTGCTAGCAAACCCTGTCTCTGGAACAAGTTACCAGTGCAGAAAAGACTGGGACCTCCATCCTACACTTCAGGAGGGAACCGAAGACCCTACCATGATGCCAATGGTCAAGGAGCGGTCATCCCATTTGAATTACAAGCACAGAGGAAAACAAATAAATCCCGGAAATAAAGACTCAAGAGCGGTGCCCCAGTGACGTTATAACTGGGCACCTTGGGTTGAAGGAGATAAGGGGGTGCCGTGTCTCCAACGTTCTGTGATTTGGGATAGGAGGAGCAGAGGGGTATATTTAGTACATTTATTTACTAAATACATTTAGTACAAGGTCGGGGGGCAGCGCGTGTGCGCTGTGGCGTCTGGTATAATGAGAAGGCTTATTGCCTTATTAAAGCAGTGTTGGCCCCGCCAGTGTACTTTCATCTGGATCGGAGGGCTGCACATCATGTGATGGTCTCGATTTATGAATGGGCCAACGACTTTAAACAACCAATCCCGTCCCGGGATTCAACAGTGACGATGTAGTAGACCACGTGTTTAGGGGAATGGGTTTAGATAAGGTGTGGCCAATCAGTCCAGGGACAATAGGGGGACATTATGCAGCCAATGTGGGTGGTGGGATAACATTGTAACCTATGTATCCAAATTTTGCGGTATACCGCTATATAACCTGTACCTTCTGGGGAAGCGACGAGCTGCGTGTCACTTCAGTTCTGCAGGACCATCTGAGACCTTTTTGCATGTACTAAACTACTAAACCTTGTTTTCCCTTGCAAGGAGCTGCAGTGATTACTTGGCCTTTAGTATTATTTTTACCATTCAGGTTTTGAGTTGCTATTTTCTTTACACATTACATTGGGTAATGATGGCGCCTGTAATAGCAGCGCTTAGCAGCAGGAAAAAGATAAACGCTCAGGTTCTTCCATTGTCAGCCCAGACGAGCAGTACTATGGGGGTCATTACGACCTTAGAGGTAACCATGCCGCAAATTGCAGCATGGTTACTCTTTATCGGTTACCTGGACCGGGTTCCTTGAATGAGGAATTACCGGGCCATTCCAACCTTGGAGGACCCAGTAATTCCTCATTCAAGGTACCCGAACCCGGTACATCCCCATTCCCATTCGAGCCCCCATAGGACTCAATGGGAATGGGGAGGGAGCTAACAACGGGCCCGTAAATAACGGGCCCGTTGTTAGCTCCCTGGTCTGCTAGCGATACCAGCTGAGGGCGCCTGGTTTTACCAGGCAGCCTTTGCGGGTCCCGCGAGCAGACTCGTAATGGGGCGGTAAGGAGTTGACGGCTCCGGCACCGTTACCGGTGGCGTTAACCCCTTACCGCCAAGGTTGTAATGACCCCCTATGACACTTATGAGAGAAAGAAGGACTTGCATTGCGTAACCTCTGGTTAAGGGTGCCCCATCAAAGTTCTAACAGGCATCACTGTGGGACACCACCTGCAGCACAGAGCAATAATCTTTTGATTTAACTGACAAGAAGTGTGAAAAATGGGAGAGATTCTTTTCACCAAAGGATCCTGTGGCTACTTTGGCCACAAATGAATGTACACATCTGAACTCGTGGCTGTGATGTAAACACGAGTGGAAAGTAATCGGAAGTCATACAGATTAGTGAACCTCTGAGGGTGGTTCGGTAGCATTAAAGGGCTATCTGAAATATGATCTTCAGTTCAAGGACAGAAAGATCAGTGGGAAGGAGTGCACCGCAAAGAAAGGAAGCCCAATACTTGGGTGGTTGCATTAGGGAAAGCATTCCATGAAGCTGCACCCAAATGTGGATAAACAGCTAACGGTCGTCCGAATGATGGGCTTGGAAGAAATCCTTGACAAGCACAAAGGGGTCTCCTGAGTGGCGATCAGGACTCTCAAAGGCTATGTTCATGAGATCTGTATCAGGAAAGGAGCATGCCTGGCCAAACACAAAGTGAGACTGGTGCCTCTCACAGCAAGAGCAGAGGCATAGCCAGGATTGTCTAACAAGTGGGGCCTGAACGTGATGTCGTTGGGCCTACCACTGTGACATTAACATCTGTAAATGCCCAC
Source organism: Ambystoma mexicanum (assembly GCF_040938575.1). Lineage (NCBI taxonomy): Eukaryota > Metazoa > Chordata > Amphibia > Caudata > Ambystomatidae > Ambystoma > Ambystoma mexicanum. Next base: position 230,181,060 of record NC_090932.1, read on the forward strand.
ATAGTGCTGCTGAGTGGGCATTTACAGATTTTGGGTGGGCCTTGCCCGCTCAGGCCCAATCCGGTCTATGCCTCTGAGCAAGAGGAGAGTTTGAGGAAGTACTGCATAAGCTGCTTTACGCCAAAGTTATAAAGCCGGTGGAGGCAAACGAGTGTATGAGGCTCAACCCCATCGTAGTCACCTGCAATGCAGAAGCAAATACATTGAGCCTGTGTGTCGATATGAGAAGCTTAAACAAAAGTGTGATCTGCAATGACTTTCTATTACCAACCTAGCAGAGCCAGTGCTGTCCCTAAACTAGGCTAGTATTTCAAAATTGGGTACTCCCAGTTTTTTGTTATCGGGGGGACGACACTATCAATGGGCGACTGATACGCTGAAAGCAAAGGATAATAGGTCGACTACCCCTACTTTAAGACCCTGAGTCACACAGGGTTAAATCCAAGGTAATCTCATGCAATTTTAAGATTACTCATACCACACATGATTATCAAAAATATTTTTCTTTTTATTGTTCAGACAACACATGCCTAAAATAAAAGGGCTTTCTAACGCCTAAATCTATAAAAACAAACTGTGCTAATCACTTACAATCTAACTGACCTTTCAAGATGCCAAATTACATGGAGAAAGGTAACGGGAAAACAGCGTATATTACTGCATGCATGGATACATATAATCTCAAGGAAGAATCAAATATATTAGAGCCTCCCAACTGTAATGTATGCCTCAAAGGTTTTTTGACCAGAGCGGGTGATCTAGTTCTGTGTTATATTTATTAACCACTCTGTGCTAATTTACCTACGTTAATATAGGGTAACTGAGGGTGACTTAATACACGCCAGCTACCCTTCAACAAATTACTGAAATGAGAGATAGGAATCAGAGAAGTGAAAAAGTTCCTATTAGCAAGTCGACATATGTTTCGGCCTTTCTGACGCATACGGAACTCTCTCTTGGTGCCTAAACTAGGCTAGACATTAGTCTGAGTATCCCTCTCAGCTGCTCATATGGCGCTCTAGTTTACTGTGTACGCTCGGCTATGAGTCATGGCTGCTGTATGTTGTTTTTTAGTGTCCACGTACCCACTCCGGGAGTTTCTACAAACCCGGGGGAATTCTCCACTCGCATAGGGCTGCAAACAAAGTTTGGAAATAGGTGAATATGTGCCGCATTTATTTGAACATTGCTGTATTTATGCACCCTAGTGCTCTGTGGGTGACAGCATGGTTTTTGTTTTCCATTTCGGAAGCTTTCTTACAAAGCATCCATAACTGGACTATATATTTGCGGAGAAAGCTTGGTATTTTCAAACCTTTGTCTGAATTGCAGCAATCGCTGTGAATCCTTCTAGGTATTGTCCTCTATAGGTTTCCGCATTCTTGCAGGGCTCTGGACATTGGGACCAATTAACATCTAGACAGCTATACTTCACTGTCTTTTTTGTTAACTTGTTTTTAACATGTTTGTTTTTAACATGGTTTTCTCAAAGGCCACTTTGCTCCATGTGGGCCGCTCCCCCATTAAGACATCAAGCCATTTAAAGGCTTATGGGTACGATAACTTTTTCCTCATTTGCAACTCGCGTTTTATTTTTATTTTTTTTCCATGTATGTATAATTGTGGGTGTGTTTTATATGGTCCTGGTTCAGCTTTTTAGGTTTGTTGGCAACATCAGTTGACATGTATTTCTTACACCAGGTGGTTGGTGTTGGGTGATGGGTAGTCTCCCTATATAGACTTTGGGAGAGGTTATTTTTTATTTTTTATTTATTTGCATTTGTAAAGCCCACAACTGCCTTAGGGCATTGTGGCGCTGTTAAGAAGGCTTACTTAGTTACATAAGTGTTTGTAAGAAAAACTTTGTTACAGAAGTGCTAGCAAAGATATACAGTTTGCCTGACAGCCTTAGAAAGGGCGGCTTCAACATACAATGCAGAGAGTCATAATATGTGGCAAAGACATGATGTGCAGCCCCATCTTGAAGGGTGGCATCAGCATACAATGCAGAGAGACAAAATATGTAGCACAGGCATGATGTGCAGCCCCATCTTGAAGGGCAGCATCAGCATACAATTCAGAGAGTCATAATATGTGGCACAGACATGATGCGTGGCCCCATCTTGAAGAGCGCATCACTATACAATGCAGAAAGTCAAAATATGTGGCACCGGCATGATGCCGGCCCCATCTTGAAGGGCTGCATCAGCATACAGTGCAGAGAGTCAAAATATGTGGCACAGGCATGATGCGCAGCCCCATCTTGAAGGGCGGCATCAGCATACAGTGCAGAGAGTCAAAATATGTGGCACAAGCAGGATCTGCAGCCCCATCTTTAAGGGCGGCATCAGTATTCAGTGCAGAGAGTCAAAATATGTGGCACAAGCATGATCTGCAGCCCCATCTTGAAGGGCGGCATCAGCATACAGTGCAGAGAGTCAAAACATGTGGCACAGGCATGATGCGCAGCCCCATCTTGAAGGGCAGCATCAGCATACAATACAGAGAGTCAAAATATGTGGCACGGACATGATGCACAGCCCCATCTGGCACAGACATGATACGCAGCCCCATCTTGAAGGGTGGCATCAGCATACAATGCAGAGAGAGACAAAATATGTGGCACAGGCATTATGTGCAGCCCCATCTTGAAGGGTAGCATCAGCATACAATGCAGACAGTCAAAATAAGTGGCACATACATGATGTACAGCCCCATCTTGAAGGGCACATCAGCATACAATGCAGACAGTCAAGATAAGTGGCACAGACATGATACGCAGCCCCATCTTGAAGGGTGGCATCAGCATACAATGCAGAGAGAGACAAAATATGTGGCACAGGCATTATGTGCAGCCCCATCTTGAAGGGTAGCATCAGCATACAATGCAGACAGTCAAAATAAGTGGCACATACATGATGTACAGCCCCATCTTGAAGGGCACATCAGCATACAATGCAGAAAGTCAAAATAAGTGGCACAGACATGATGTGCAGCCCCATCTTGAAGGGCGGCATCAGCATGCAATGCAGAGAGTCATAATATGTGGCACAGACATAATGCGCAGCCCCATCTTGAAGGGCGGCATCAGTATACAATGCAGAAAGTCAAAATATGTGGCACAGACATGATGTGCAGTCCCATCTTGAAGGGTGGCATCAGCATACTATGCAGAGAAACACAATATGTTGCACAGGCATGATACGCAGCCCCATCTTGAAGGGCGGCATCAGCATACAATGCAGAGAGTCATAATATGTGGCACAGACATGATGTGCGGCCCCATCTTGAAGGGCGGCATCAGTATACAATGCAGAAAGTCAAAATATGTGGCACCGGCATGATGCGCGGCCCCATCTTGAAGGGCGGCATCAGCATACAGTGCAGAGAGTCAAAATATGTGGCACAGGCATGATGCGCAGCCCCATCTTGAAGGGCGGCATCAGCATACAGTGCAGAGAGTCAAAATATGTGGCACAGGCATGATGCGCAGCCCCATCTTGAAGGGCGGCATCAGCATACAGTGCAGAGAGTCAAAATATGTAGCACAGGCAGGATCTGCAGCCCCATCTTGAAGGGTGGCATCAGCATACAGTGCAGAGAGTCAAAATATGTGGCACAGGCATGATGTGCAGTGCCATCTTGAAGGGTGGCATCAGCATACAATGCAGACAGTCAAAATAAGTGGCACATACATGATGTGCAGCCCCATCTTGAAGGGCGCATCAGCATACAATGCAGACTGTCAAAATAAGTGGCACAGACATGATGTGCAGTGCCATCTTGAAGGGTGGCATCAGCATACAATGCAGAGAAACAAAATATGTGGCACAGGCATGATATGCAGCCCCATCTTGAAGGGCGGCATCAGCATACAATGCAGAGAGTCATAATATGTGGCACAGACATAATGCGCAGCCCCATCTTGAAGGGCGGCATCAGTATACAATGCAGAAAGTCAAAATATGTGGCACAGACATGATGTGCAGCCCCATCTTGAAGGGTGGCATCAGCATACAATGCAGAGTCATAATATGTGGCACAGGCATGATGCGCAGCCCCATCTTGAAGGGTGGCATCAGCATACAATGCAGAGAAACAAAATATGTGGCACAGGCATGATACGCAGCCCCATCTTGAAGGGCGGCATCAGCATACAATGCAGAGAGTCATAATATGTGGCACAGACATGATGCGTAGCCCCATCTTGAAGGGCGCCATCAGTATACAGTGCAGAGAGTCAAAATATGGGGCACAGGCATGATCTGCAGCCCCATCATGAAGGGTGGCATCAGCATTCAGTGCAGAGAGTCAAAATATGTGGCACAGGCATGATCTGCAGCCCCATCTTGAAGGGCGGCATCAGCATACAGTGCAGAGAGTCAAAACATGTGGCACAGGCATGATGCGCAGCCCAATCTTGAAGGGCGGCATCAGCATACAAAACAGAGAGTCAAAATATGTGGCACAGACATGATGCACAGCCCCATCTGGCACAGACATGATACTCAGCCCCATCTTGAAGGTTGGCATCAGCATACAATGCAGAGAGCCACAAAATATGTGGCACAGGCATTATGTGCAGCCCCATCTTGAAGGGTGGCATCAGCATACAATGCAGACAGTCAAAATAAGTGGCACCGCCATGATGTGCAGCCCCATCTTGAAGAGTGGCATCAGCATACAATGCAGAGAGTCAAAATATGTGGCACAGACATGATGCGTAGCCCCATTTTAGGGAGTAGCATCCGCATACAATGCGGATGTAACCCTATATCCTACTTTTTTGCATTATTAATAATTTTTCTCATTAGTAATATTTGTATTATTATTCTTCATCATAGGGTCATGCATAAGTTTTGTCGTGATGAAGGTGGCGATATCTTTATATCTGCCGAAACGTCCAAAACGCGCTGAGGTCAAACATAATTCAAGCAGGAAATTTAGTAATAACTATTATCGCACTGTCTGACGTAGTTTCTTGTTGTTTTTGCTCACCCTAAAATAAGAGTATGTGATCTTTGTTATTTATAACAGGACCTTGACTGCTGTATAATTAGATCAAGTGATCTCTGTTTCAACAGGGCTAAGCCACATTTGGTGTTTTCGTGTTTAATTTGTTTTCATATTCATATTGGTGTGTTTTATGTTATGTATATTCATGTTTGTTGTATGTCACTGATTTATGCATTATTTTCGGTTTTAGATTTTTGATATAGTGATTGACCAATATTTTTGATATGGTGTTCGATGACAGTTAATAATTTGATTCTATTGTATACATTTGTGTTTTTGTTTAGAGATAGGGTTATTGCTAGTGTTATCATTTAGAGGTATACAGCCTTTGGTTAAAATGAGTTATTTAAGTATTGATAGTCTATAATTATTACCGGTGGCAGCGATTTCTCTTGTTCTATTTTGGACATTAGACTTGAATATCACCACATGAAAATGCACCCAAAATCTAAGCAATTTAAAGTATTTCAGTGATGAATGTTACACACACTGAAAGGAATAGCAAGGAGTTCAATGTGTTCGGGGTGACCCATTGATACATGTGAAGACTGAAGCAGAGCATCCGGACACCCTAGATGAAGAACAGCACAGGCATTTGGAACTTTCCTTGGAATGGCAAAGTATTATGCAAAACCAGGGATTGTTTGGCTACCACTGAATGCACGCGGACACTACTGAGAAAGGTAGCACATATAAATGGACCAGTGACTGGGAAAAGACTTTCCAGAAGGTACATCGTGAACACATTTTCTTTGCATCTCTTTGACACAAAACTAGAGAACAAGGTGGCCATCAATGCGAGAGCTTCTGGGCCAGGTGCAGCCATGCTGTAGAGCAGGGTTGTGCAACTCCAGGCCTCCAGAGCTGAATCCATGTTGGGTTTTCAGGATACCCTCATTAATACTCATTTGATAAATTTGCATACAATGATTCTAAATGTATGCACATTTTCCTCATGAATATTAATGAGGGCTATCTTGAAAACCCAACAGGATTCCGGCCTTCGAGGCCCGGAGTTGGACAACCCTGCTGTAGAAGAACAGCAACATCATGGACACCATGGACTTCGCATCAAAATCCGGGACTGACACAGAGAGACATTACCCCATGACAGAGAAAGAGATGTTCGCATGCAGGTTGGTTGTGGCGTACTTCAGGACTTACCTCTGGGCAAGGCATTTCTGACTGTAAACCAACCACAAACCATTGGTGCACATCTTCGGGCCCCGGCACACAGGAAATCAGACACATACGTTGGCCTAGCTTTCTTCCAAAATGCAGACATACTGCTTCATGATAGAACGTACCCCAAAACTACGAAGCAGACTGCCTTTCCTGGTTGCCTCCTGAAGGTGGACCTAACCACATTCCCCACAGGGGGATCAATAGGGGACGCAAGACTAGACTCAATGTTGAACAAAATAGGGTTCTTGTGGTGAAACACTGGGGCAGGAGTAAGGGTGAAACCAAAGTTGGGTGAGTCTCCTTAAAATAGATTAAGGGTGCAAGACAAACTAAAGAAGCTAAGGCAATGATCACAATGTTCTAAGAACCTTTGACGCAATTCTTTCCCCGAAGGCATGTTCGCCGAAGGTATTATTGTTTTATTTTGACAAAATACAGGGGGAGACCCTCCCACCCCTCCATTACTATCCCCACCCACCAGCCCCATATAGGTGTGCAACTAGGCAAACATTTCGGGGGCAGGGGGCTAACCCTTCAAATGTTGGGAGAGGGGCTAACTTCAGAGGCTGCAGGGGGAGGGGTGAAGTTACTTGTGTGGGTGCCTCTAACTTCGTTACACATTCTAATGAGACTATTCTAGTGCAGCTTCAATGTTACAAGCTGTTAACTCTCTTCATGTCTGAAACCACACACTTGAGAACTTCTGTGAAAATGAGATTTCTCCTGCCCCCCTACCCTTGCAATCACTCCCCTGACACATAAGTACTAACACGCCATCACAATTTCAGTTGCCTAAACATGTATGCATACGAATACAGGTGCTAACAATTGTTTACATTAGTAATGACTGTGCTTTGTTAACTGTGCAGCCGAAGGCACCCTTCACACTGTATCATGTTCTGTCCTGTTGGTCAGCTAGATCAAGTCAACATACCTCTGAATTTTGTTGGGGGTGAGGGGAGTGGGGAAAGCCTGTGTGCCACTTCCCCCATATATACCTGTCCTTACCCTTACTTACCAAATGCACTTTGCCGCAAAAAAAATGCAACAACCCAGCAAAAATGCATTCTGCGAAAGTGGCCTTGGCCGTTGTGGTAAGGCTTAGGGCGAGTCTCAGCTATCAAGGCCCTTACACTGAATGCAAAGCTCTACAACAATTAGTGCTCAGGAAGGGTGGCTCGTGCAAAGCCTGCAAAAACTCACTCCCAATTCTGATTTGCTGCTTCTGGTACTCCTTGTAGGATGGTGTTGATGAGGGGTGGTTCGCCTGAGTTACAGACGACCGTTCCTTTCGTCGGGTGATTTTTTGGCCATCGGTATTTTAGCCCCCTGCTGAGGGCAATGTGGCACCGTATGTAGGACACCACCTTGGCCGATTCCTGCCAAGAGCCCTTTTACGGCTCCTGGCAGTATATCCCATGTCACTGTCCCCATCACTGCAACTTGTTTCACTATCCCACAGTGCACCTCCTCCACTCTTCCCAACAGTCTAACGCCCTTCACTGTCCTCTCATTGTGGTTCCGACTTCACGCTGTCTCTTCACTGCTCCTTGCCAGTTACCCCGGCAACACCGCTGACAGTGCAGCAGATTACAGTGCCCCTCGAGAGTGCACGCGCCACTATCCCCTTTATGCAAGCCCCTGTAATGTCTCTAGCAGTGCCTCCTACTGTACTGTCACCCACAGTGTACCCCCATTCACCGCCGCCCTGACGGTGCACCCTGCTTGACGATCCTGCGTCACAGCACACTTCTTCACCACCCTTGACACTGCACACAGCTTCACTGATACACTGATAGTAGCAGTATACACAACTTTGTTTTCAGATAAGTGTGTCTAGGTCTAGTTGAATAAAAGCTAGTTGGCTTCTGAATAGAAACTATTTAGTTGTGACCAGCTTCTTTCTTAAATTATTTTAAGCCAAGCACACTGAGGCAGAGAAGGTGTAAACATTGGCTGGAAACACTGTTGACGGAATTCCAGTCTGAAGTGGGTGCTCGTGTTTGTTGGTGTAGAGGAGGAGGGTTGAGGACGAATGAGAGCTGAGAGAGTTCCATTCCGGCTAAACAGGTTTAAGGGGTAACTGGAAGACTTCAAACTTCACCCCAGGGCCCCCAGCCATTGTGAGACTAACAGCTCTGGAGGCGGGCCGTTTCATGTCAGGCAGAGGTATATATGACTAACTCTACTCTGCCGCACCTGACTGGCCTCCCAGAGGCACCTAAGTTGGGACATCGTCTACTACAGGACACTCTGCCTCAGCGAAGGAGAGCATTAACATTAGAGAGGCACATTCATCCAAGACTGTGTGCACATAAATTACGCCTCTGTCAGTTTACATGTTCATAGAGGGATATATTTCTGTCGTGCTGTAGAACACGTGGTTTTAGTGAAATGTGTTGCGTTGCACGTGGGCACCGTGTCAGATGACCTACATGCGCCGCAGTTAATAAAAGAGGAGGTCTCCCCACCCAGGGTCAGACACTCCCAGTTGCACACTAAAGACGGCTGGCGACTTCATTTCATGGCCTGGGGCTAACCAGACCAGGCCTACAACAAAATGTGTCCTATACACATAGAATACTATTTATGAATGCATTAAGAATGGTATAAGCCTGTGCCCACTTTCAGGGGGCTGCCTTCACACCGTCGGGGGTTATGGTGTTTTCCTGTGAGAGAGAAGGGGGGTACCGGGGGGAACGCAAAGCGTTTCCCCCCGGGGAGTTTTTTGGCGCTGCACACGGCCAGCGAGTGGCCGTGGGGTGCAGAGCGCCCCTCCAGGGGTACTTAAGGGCTCAGGGAAGGTTCGGGAGGTAGGCGATGGTTAGGACTTGGTGATTGTCAAGTCCCGTTGCCTGCTCCCGAGCCTTCCCTGTAGTGCCTGGGCCCAAGGTGCGAGTTAGAGCAGGTGAGGTAGGGGAGTTGTAGTGGAGGAGGGAGGTTAGATTTTGTGCTAATTTATAAAAAAAAAAAAAAAAAAATTTGTTTAAATACGTTTAGGTGTTTTTTAAGAGGGGTGCCGTAGATAAGACACCCCTCGTTTTAGCGTGGGTCTCCGTGCCTCCGGGTGTGCGTCGGGGGTAATACGTGAGTGGGGGCGTGAGGGCTCTGTGGGTTTCCGTCAGGGAGTTGTGGAGGAATCCTTCCTCCTTTCGTGTGCTGGCTGGGCGTGGGGATTTTTAGGGGCAGGTTAAGGAGCACAGTGTTAGCGGCTTTCCTGCAGCTCCCCAGTGGGATTTCCCACGTAGTTCGAGCGTTGTCTCTCGGCGCTCGCGAGTGTGGGTGCGGTAGCAGCGCTGTGTAGGAAGGGGACAGGGCAGCGCCGTTAAAGGGATCGTATTTTCTCGAGTGAAGGAGGGTTGCCGTGCTGCTTGTGCACCGCTAGGTGGCAGTGTGCGCTGCCGTTATTAAGCATTATTTTGTGCTTGTTGCTAGTATATTGGGGGCTCCCTCTTCAGGGATTTTCTAGGTAGAGGGGAGGGGGTGTGTTCAAGGGTAGAATAGTTGAATAGGGTTTTTTTTTTAAAAAAAAATATATATAGAATAATAGAAATAATACTAGTAATAAAGAGGTATTTAGGTAGGGATATTTTTGCGATTAGTTTTCTTTTGTTAATTATCAACAGTATTTAGGTTAGTTTAGGGGTTATCACCCAGGGAGTGTTTTGGTTTCTGGGGGGCTTGTTTATTTTCTGGTGCGTGTTGCACAGTGCCAAGGGTGCTAGTTCACGGGTAGGTTTCGGCTCGGGGGCTTAGAGTGCCTAGTTTGATTTTAAGGAGCATATTTTTGAGCACACGCAGACTATTGTGCACAATGGCAGGCCGGGGAGCAAGCAAGAAGGGGCTGGTGGATGCTGGGGCTTTGAAGAAGGCCCTGGAAATCATTAGCAGGGCAACTAAAGCCCAATTGGAAGGGGCGGTAGGGGAAGTTACGGGAGAAGAGGAGGTTAGTGGAGGCAGGCCGCAGCGTAGAACTACGGCAGACGGAGCGCTGGCGGCGGTGGTGGCTTGCACCCCTTCGGCGGGGAGAGGGGAGGTTTGGGAATCCAGGGGTAGGAAGATGAGGAGGGAGATAGACAAGAGGGTGGATGGGGGGTTAAGGAGGTCGGGGGAGCAGCCAGGGAGGGAGGAAGGGTATGATAGCTCTAGGGAAGAGGGGAATGCTCGAGAAGGTGGGGCTCGAGGGAACAACAGTGGGGGCAGGGATGGGGCGCAGACGGGGGTGTCAGGGCAGAGGGGAAGAGGGGGTAAACACCTGCAGAAGAGTGCAGGTGGGAGAAGGAGGGAGAGGTCCCCTTAAATTGAGGAGGGTACGGTGGGGCGCGGAACGGCCCCCCCGGGTAGGAGGAGTGGGGGCGGAGGGCGCTGCGCAGACCCCGCTGTTCAGGTGGAGGGTGAGGGTTTCGGTACGGCCCCTCCTCGGTCAACGCAAGGAGAGCCTAGAGGGCGCAGCACAGTCCCTAGCAATGAGGATTCCAGGTTGGAGGTCGGAACGCCTCGCCCGAGAGAAGAGGACCAGGCAGAGGTTCCCACAACCCCGCCGAGAAGACGTCAAAGGAGTGGCGGGGTGGACGCCCCGGGCTCGCAAGAAAATCATCAACTCATCTCGGGCATGAGCTCGCATCCACAATGGTATTTAAGGGGTGATGAAGTTGGATGGAGGGAATATGTGGGGCAATGGGAATTGGAAGATTACAGGGCGGAAAGGGAAAGGGTGGAGGAGAGAACAAGTTCAAAGTGGGATAGGGAAAGGGAAGTGCAGGGTGGACGGGGTGAAAGGGGTCAAGGGAATTATTGGCTGGGTGATTGTGCTGACATGTTTTGTCCCCGCTGTAGGAGCCCTCTAAGAATGGAGAGGAGGAGCACCGGTGTGGACGCCAGGCCGCAGGTGGCAGGTGTGGAAAGAGGTGAGCGGGAAAGGGAGTGGTCATCTGCATGGCAGAGAGGGGTTACAAATAGGTGGTTAGGGGATGAACGGGCTGGTTTTCAAGGTGTAATGAAGGAAGTTGGTGTGCAGGCCATTGGAGCCGAGGGGGTTGAGAAGAGCATTTGCTCAGTGGAGGTCCAAACGGACAAAGTGGTGGAGCCATTGGGGCTCGAGGTACAAGCTGGTAAAGATAAAGAGGTGGAAGTGAAAGGAAAGGAGAAGAAATTACCATACATGGGGATAACAAAACCATTGGGGGCACACTTGATGGCAGCGACCAGGGAGAAGATCCAGGCAGGGGATTTTGTGGATGTCTTCAAATTGCTACATAGGGAGGTGAGAGCGAAGGAGGGGTCTAAGGAGGAAGAGAGGGAACTGGCTTCACGCCCGAGGGTCCCGGTGACCATTGAGAATTGGACGTCAGCGTTTATCATTTATGCCAGTGTGTATTGCGAAAAATTCCCGGAGCGTTGCGTGGCCCTGCTTAAATATATGGATGTAATAAGGAAGGCTTTTACGAGCTTTGGGGGGTTTGCCTGGGTAAGGTATGACGAGGAATTTAGAGCGAGAATGGCAGAGGACAGTCAGGCGGTCTGGGGGGAGATAGATATGGATCTTTGGCTGCAATGGATGGCCCCAACGAGGCCTGCCCCGACATTACATACAGCAAGTGGGCTGCCAGTGCCTTTCCGGCCCTTTCTTGGTCGCCCCGCCCATGAGGGGGCGGGGAGAGGAGGCAGGGGCCAGTACTCAGCAGCGTGCTGGGGGTACAATAAGGATAGCTGTGCAAGGACCATGTGCAGGTTCAAGCACGAGTGTAGCAAGTGCGGGGGAAAACACCCGCTCACGCAGTGTTTCCAACAAGGAGACAGGGGGAGGGGGAGAGGTGCAGGAAAAGGGGTTGGGGGGAAAAGCTTTTACTCCAATTAAAGTGGGTGTGTTGGAAGAATGGTTGCAATTTTATCCGGATAGGGAAGGGGCTAAGATTTTGAGTGAGGGGTTTTGTCAGGGGTTCAGATTAGGTTACCAGGGTCCTAGGGTACGGCGTTGGGCGGAAAATATGAAGTCGGCGAGAGAAAATGCAGAGGTGGTAAGACAAAAATTGAGCAAGGAAATAGCGGCAGGAAGGATTGTGGGTCCATTTGATGACGTACCGAGTGACTTAGTGATATCCCCATTGGGGGTGGTGCCCAAGAAAGCTCTGGCGGAGTTCAGACTGATTCATCATTTGTCATGGCCGGAGGGTATGTCAGTTAATGATTTCATTGCCCCGGAAGAATGTGGGGTTGTGTATGCGAGTGTTGACCAGGCGGTTGAGCTAATAAGGAAGGAAGGGCGAGGGGCCTTCATGGCCAAGTGCGATATCAAGGCGGCGTTTAGATTATTGCCGGTGCACCCAGAGGATTTTTGGTTGTTAGGTTTGCAGTTTGAGGACCGTATATACATAGACAAAGCATTGCCAATGGGGTGCGCAATTTCATGTGCCTTGTTTGAACGGTTCAGCTCTTTTCTACAGTGGGTCTTCTCATTCAGCTCGGGGTGGGAGAGTGTGCTGCACTATCTGGATGATTTTCTGTTCATTAGCGGGGCAAAAAGAGAGGAGGATTGCAGAGGAATGCTAAAGTTGTTTCAAGACTTGATGGAGGAGCTGGGGGTACCATTAGCCGAAGACAAAACAGAAGGGCCAGCGGTGGTGTTAACATTTCTAGGAATTGAACTGGATTCAGTGGCCATGACCCCACGCTTGCCGCACGACAAGGTGAGCAAATTGGTGGTACTGTTGGAGAAAGCGGTGGGGGCTAAGAAAATGATGCTGGTGGAGATGCAGAGATTGGTTGGGCATCTGAATTTTGCATGTAAGGTGGTGGCCCCTGGGCGGACGTTTTGCAGGAACATGGCAAGGGCCATGGCGGGAGCGAAGTGCCCACATCACCAGATAAGAGTATCGGGGGCAGTGAGGGAGGATTGCAGGATTTGGCTGCGCTTCTTGGAAAATTTCAATGGAATGTCGATGTGGTTGCAGGGAGACCCGGTGTCATGGGAAGTTCAGATACTCTCGGATGCAGCGGGGGCCGGTGGTTTTGGAGTGTTTTGGGGGGGGAATGGTGTGCGGAAAAGTGGCCAGAGAGATGGTCGAAGGAAGGGAGGAGTATAGCATTTCTTGAATTTTTTCCATTACTAGTAGCATTGGAGTTGTGGGGGAAGGAGTTGCGAAACAAGAAGGTGAATTTCAATGTAGACAAAGAATGCGTGGTTCACGTGGTAAACAGGCAGTCAGCGAGGGATCAGAGGGTGGCAAGGCTGATGAGAGAATTTGTCCTGCGTTGCATGGAATGGAATGTGGTGTTTAAGGCAACACATGTGCCAAGGAAGGGTAATGGCATCGCTGATGCATTATCTCGTTTTCAATGGCATAGATTCCGTGGATTGGCTCCAGAGGCAGATCAGGAGGGGCAGCAGATTCCGGAGGAGCTGTGGAAGATAGGAAGCTGAGAGCGCTTGCTCTGGTGGAGGGTTCATTGGCCACGGCATCTAAGAAGTCATACAGGAGGGCCTGGGGGTTTTTTATTAGAGGAGGAGCTTGTAGTTGGAAGGGTAGATGGGATGCGGAAGAGCGGAGGAGGGATGATGTCATGAATTTCCTGCTGAGGTGCATGGACAGGGGCTGGTCAAGGGCAACGATAACAGGAAAGCTAGCAGGGATTTCCTTTTACGGAAAATGGTTTTGGGGTTTTCAACCAAGTGGGGGGGAGATGGCGAGTAGGATGTTGGAAGGTTGGGCAAGGCAGAGTAAGAGGGACAAGGATAAGAGGAGGCCGATATCGGCTGAATTGCTGCAGAGGTTGAATGAGGTTTTGGGGGGAGTTTGCTGGTCGGTATGGGAAGGGGAACTGTTTGCGGCTTGTTTTACATGGTTATTTTTTGGGGCCTTTAGGGTTTCTGAGTTGGTCGTGGGAAAAGGGGAGGTAGGGGGTCTGCAGTGGGAAGATGTGCAAATTACAGAAGAAGGTTTAGACATCAAGATTAAAAGGTCCAAGACGGATCAGAAGGGAAGGGGCTCTTGGGTCCTGCTGGGTCGAGGGAGCGAGGCTTTATGCCCAGTTCAGGCAGGTAAGGTGTGGAAGGAGCGCTGTGGGGTTAACTCAGGTTTGGTTTTCCAGCATTCGGATGGAGCGCCGGTTACAGGAGCACAGGTGCTAGGGGTTTTGCGAAAGGCACTGGACACGGTAGGAGAAAAGGCGGAGGAGTTCGGGACTCATTCTTTTAGGATGGGCACAGCATCTGAGGGTAGCAGATTGGGTTTTTCGGAGGATAAAGTGAAATGTTTGGGGCGTTGGAGGTCGGGAAAATACAAGGGTTACGTCAGGGATTTTGGGAAAGGGGATTGTTGAAGAAAGATGGCGGAGGATTTTGTGGACAAGTTGTTGTTGTTTGTAATAATTTGACTTGTCAGTAATTTTTGTAATTTCTGTTTCAGATGCTGCGCAAAGAAAGGGGGAGTTGGCGCAAGTTTGGATTGTTGGACATTCAATTGTGAAGTGGGCTGGTAAAGAGGCGGAGAAAAGGATGTTTGGTAGGCAGTTGGGGTGCAGTTACAAGGAAGTGGTGGTGAGGTGGCACGGTTTGGGGGGCCTTCGGTGGGATCAGCTGCTGCCCATATTGGCAGGAATGAGGGAACGCTATGGAGTTCCACGGGTGGTGATGCTGCATGCTGGGGAGAATTACCTGGTTAGGGATACGGGGGTGGCTCTGCTAAGCAAAATGAAGAGGGACTTAGGGTGGATTAGGGATATGTGTCCTCAAGCGGTGGTGGTGTGGACTAAGTTGTTGCCGAGAAGAGTGTGGAGGGGAGCAAGAAATGAGGGAGCAATAGAGCGGGCCAGGAAGGGGATAAACAGGGAAATGGAAAACCTTTGTGCGTCATTGGCGGTCAGGGTCATGGACCATAAGGAAATAACATATGAGGGTTTTCTTATCTTTAGAGAGGATGGGGTACATTTGTTCGTGTATGGGAATAGTTACTACCTGGCGGACTTGGGTTCTTGGCTGGGAGACTGGGTGAACAGTTTGAGGTAGAAAAGTGGGGGGGGGTTGGGGCAGAAAGAACTCCTCGGGGGAGGGTTTTTCTGGTGCCCGGGGCATGGCCCCTTTTGATGTGGGGGGAGGGAAGCACAATGGGGGAATGACACGGGAAAGGAGGGGGTGGCGCTGTTTGCACAAGCAGGTCACCCCGGGGGAACAGGTATTGAGCCTGGAGGGGCATGGCCCCTGGGAGAAAGCGGGACGCCTGGAAAAGGGGCAAGGATACGGTAGGATCCAAGGGATCATTAGGGAGGAAATTGGTTATTTAATTATTTAATTGTTGGGGGGAAAATGAAAATGTTTAAGTTATTTAATTGATTGTTCAAATATCTATTTGGCTTGTTAGGCCATGGAGCCAGTTAAGCGTTTTGATTGTAAGCTTTGGCCTGTCACATTAAAGCGACCTTTTCCACTTTTAAACGAGTCTGGGTTTTTGTGCAGTAAGCCAAAACATTGGGATTCCCGTGGCAACGAATGGTCGGCAGCCGTCAGAGGAGAACGTGATTGGGACGGGGCACAACCACCCTGGCTCCTGTAGGGATTGGGAACATAAACACTCCCAAAATATTTCATAAGCTCTAATAAGATTTGTTTTGCCCCAGTAACCCTGTATCCTGTTACAGAGACTCAGCTCTCTCTCCTCAATGCAAAGCTTGACCACAGAGCAGGTGTCTCTTCGTATCTTCCTAGGCCATGACCCTTCAGGGACCCCCAAAGTAGCATAGCTTGGTAAATCCGGTTGTATACGAATTGTACGAATGACAATTGTTCGAATAACAGTTGACCTTCTGCACAATTGACCTAATTTAAACGGTCAATTAGGATATATATGCGGGGGAAACCCCCACAGCCCCCCACCCAATCCAACCCCAACTCCCACCCAATCCCCTTATATTATTATTACCCCAACCCAACCCATTATATATATAAAAATGACCATACGGTCAATTGTGCAGAAGGTCAATTCAGACCCCTGTTATTCGAACAATTGTAAACAAACAATTCGGGTAATAACGGTAAATCCTGCCAAGTTCTTGAGCCCCAGAATCTGCCACTTCTCCTGGAAAACATCAACAGTTTTGGGGCCAATGCCTGAATGCTCCAGCAGGCACAGTGACTGCAGTGCTGTCTGCCCAGAGCACTTGGAACCAGAGAGGAAGCGCAGTGTTGAGCTCCGGGTCTGCAGTGTTTCTGCAGCCAGGCGCAGCCCATTCTCAGTGTGGAGTTGGTCAGAAGTGCACCAACACAACAGCGTGAAATCATGGCCCTGATTCATGGATTATTTGTGCCGAAAAAAACTGGATTTGTGCGCCATTCTGCCCGCAAATCCTCATTTGTTAAACAGCGATTTGCGGGCAGAATGGCGCACAAATCCTGTTTTTCTCGGCACAAATAATCCATGAATCAGGGCCCATGTTGCTTAGTGGTAAGCTACCCAAAGAATGTGGTGGACTGCACCTGCATGTGTTGTTTTTTACCCACCCTAAAACTATTTTTCAAGTGCTGTCCTTATTCTTTTTTGTCTAGACACAAGAAGAGGATATCTCCAGGCCCCCAGCATGTGTCTTGAGTGGGTAAAGGCAACTTCATATAGTTATATATTGACAGTTTTCCTTGTCTGCATCACTATATATTATAGGGTGGCAGTCGCCGCACAATAGCTAAGGTAAAACCTATTTCAAATAACCTTCCCCCAAAATTATATTGCTCATAACTTTTGACTTGCTGGACGGATTGGGATTACATATTTCCAAGTAGTTTTTAAAAATTCCACATAAAAGGGGGTGGCCACGTTCCCAAATCATGTTTCCATCTCTCTCATGGTGCATTGCAGCAAGTGATGTTTTTCAAAAAAACAAAAAAAGCCATCTTGTTTTTTCGTAGTTGCGAACCATGCTCACTGTAATTTTACATTAAATTCACAGCAAATTTACAAAAGTTGGTCATTTTTACAAAAATGATAATTGCATGCAGTGGAACACCAAAGTTATTAATTACGCTCTGTTGTGTTCCCAGCTTGTAATTTTAAACAGTGAAACTAAGCGAAATTGCCATTACTCTTAATTTTTACTCTCTGTTTTGAAAATAAATTTAAATGTCACCATGTAAATGTTTTGCAGATGGCATAGAAAAGGAATTCATATGGCATCTGCCTGTTTTTATCAGGTGATAAAACTAGGCAGATTCCATAGGAACCCATTCTAACCCTGTCACCACTCCTCTCGCTTGGAGTGATTACTTCCTCTTCTCCTCCCACCTCTCTCTCTCTCTACTCCTCAGGTCAAGCCATCCCCAGCACTGCCACCTACCTTCTCGGTCATCCGACCCATGAAGCGTGTGTCATTGGAGGCTTTTGACGCTACTTTCTCTCCTCTACCTGCACCTTTGGCTGACTCACACTCTGACACAACCCTCTCTAATCTTCCTCTCTCTATCTCTAACAGTCTTGATGCTTTTGCCCCTGTCATGAGGATCCGCTTGAAGCTCACTTCCAAGTGCAACTCTTGGTATGATTCTGACCTCGCCACCCTTAAACGCAAGTGTAGAGCGGCTGAGAGGAAGTGGAGGGCATCAGGTGCACCCTCTGACAACTGGCCTGCTGACTGCCCCAAAGGCAGTACAGATTCTCTGTCCTGTCTAAGAAGAGAGCCTACATCCAAGCCTGCATCGCTGCAGCATCTAACAACTCGGTCGAACTTTTCAAAATCTGTCAGGAGCAGGTCAATCCTGCTGCATTCTCTACCTCTCCTGTTCCCTCCCAGGCCCTCTGCACGGCCCTGGCTTCTCATTTCACCATTGCAACTCAGGACATCCTGTCCACTCTCTCTTCCTCTACCTCCTCTTCCTCCTCCTCTGCCACCTCTGATCTGTCTTCGCCCGCTTCCCCTCCTCCTTTATCCTCCTTTCCCCTGTTCACTCCTGGCGATGTTTCTAGACAAGTCCAATCTATGAAAGTCTTGTCAAAGCAGGTTCTCCCCTACCCATTCAGAATCATCAAGGACCGCATCGAGACCCTAGCTCCAGCCTGAGCCGATTTCTGAAATCACTCCTTTGGCACTGGAGTGCCCTCCCCAGTCCCCTCCCCCTGTAAGCACTCCCTTGTGCACCCCCTTCTTAAGAAGCCCTCTGCTGATCCTTCCTCTTTGGCTAACTATCGCCTGACCTCCATCACTCCTTTCCTGGGCAAACACCTTTAAAAGCTGCCCATCTCCCAGCTTAATCTGCATACTGAATCTGTTGGCTGTATCCACGACCACCAGTCTGGCTTCAGAGCTGCAAGCAGCACCTCTGCTCTCATGAACACCTGTGAAGACTTGCTCTCTAATCTTGACTCTAATCTTCCTTCTGTTCTCATTATCCTCGATCTATCCTCTGCTTTTGACACGGCCAACCCTGCCAACCTGCTCAATCGCCTCCATGACAACCTGGGTATCACTGGTCAGGCCCTGTCCTGGTTGACATGCTTTCTCACTGACCAACCCTCCCAGGGCCAACTGGTGTCTTTCCTCTCTTCTATCTCTCTCTCTACTTTTGGTGTTCCCCAGGGGTCTAACCTTTCTCCCTGGCTCTTCAACCACTACCTGGCACCTCTGGCCCACCGCATTGCTACATTCTGTTCCAACTTTCAGTGTTATGTGGATGACATCCAGCTCTCCTTCAGCCTCCTCTCAGCCACCTCTGCTCCTTCTCTCATGCCAGACTGTCTGGCCGCAATTCAGGAATGGTGTGCTGCCAATGATCTCTGCCTTAATGCCAGTAAGAGTGAAATCCTCCTCATCGGGACACCTGCTCCTTCCTTTCCTCTCTCTCTCTGGCTGCCCACCTTGGGCCCTCTTCCTGTCCCTTCCTGTCAGGCTCAGAAACTTGGTGTTATCTTTGACTCCACCCTCTCCTTCTCTCCTCACATATTCTGCGTCTCTAAGAAGTCACACTTTCAGCTGCACCTCCTGAGAGGTATTCTGCCTTTTCTCACTTTCCCCCAGAAGCTCACTGTCTCTAGAGCTCTGGTCCTCACCAGGCTAGACTACTGCAACAGCATCTTTTTAAACCTGCCTGTCTCTACTCTTGGACCTTTACAACTCATCCATAACAGGACTGCGAGCCTTGTCCATGGCCTCAAGCCCAGGGATCATATCTCTCCAGCTCTGAAATCTCTACACTGGCTCCCTGTGGCTGCAAAGATCAAGTTCAAGGCCCTTTGCATCGTCCACAAGGCTTTCTGGCACCTGGGACCGCACTACCTCCAATTTTCTCTTCCCTAAACATCTTCCTTCTCAAGCTCTCCACTCATTCACCTCCAATTCTCTGAGGGTCAGACACTTTTCCAAACAGAGAATAGGGGGAAAATATCTTTCCTGGGCTGGGGCCTCTCTCTGGAACAGCCTCCCTGCCTCTCTCAAACTTGAGCAGAACCAACACTGGGTTCCGGAAGAAACTCAAGACCTTTCTTTTCACTTTCGCTTTCTTGCTTCCTATGTCCTGCTAATGTCCTTAACAGCTCTGCACACTGGTCACCTGGCCACCCCTGAACTCGGGCCCAGGCTCCTGCATGTCCAGTTGCCCTTGCGCTGCCTCCGGGCTCCCTCAGCACGTAAGGGTCTGTATTTGTAACCCTACAGTCCCTTCTCTTTGCACTTAAGGGCCACACTCTGGCAGCACTGGGTCACCTGCACTACTCCCACCGACCCCTTTGGCACCCCCCCTCTTCCACGCACTTGCGCGATCTGAATGACACAAGGCCTAGTAAGATCGATGTTTGTCCTTCTGCCCCCCCCCCTTGTCTTGTTGCACCTAGAAACACTTGTGTACAGGCATGTTATAAATGACTTATCATATATCATATAATTGATATGTTGAATTAGCCATTTCAGCCAAGTCACATACAACACAGCGCCATCCAGTAGCCATCATTGGAAGATCCCCTGTAGTTCAGAGGTAGTTGAACAAAACATTGTGGGAATGCAATTTAACTCACATATCAAGTTGGGCTAATAGTATAAGCGTATTGATGAAGTTTAGGGTAACATTTGAAGAACCATTTACGCAAATGATGACACTAATTTGAAGAGACATTGAAATTCCATGTGTTTTTATGTTTAGTTGCACATGCGAACATTGCTTGTTTGTTGTACGTTTTATATGTGTACTTTTATATTTTTGTATGATTTTTGTATGATCATCGAGGTGTATTCATTCTTTATAATTGATTTGTATTAAATTTGTTTAGGTGCAGATAGTGAATTCAGGGTCTGTTATATATTTAAGACTCTCTAGAGCCCCTGTGTTTTCGGGAGCTGATACCAGACACACGCTTATATAACATCTTTTGGTTGTATTATTCATGGTGTTGCCCACTCTATAGGAAGGCATTTGATTCACAGTGGGTGTACCGTTGTGAGATGCATGAAACATTTCATACAATTATGGTGCCACGGTTCGCGCTATTTCCAGAAAGATTGACTTCCTTCTGCCCTCACCTTCCCCCATGTTTCCATTCACATATCTCCCAGTCTATCCTGGACTTGGCTACAACTGGCCTCTTGGCTTGGCAATCCTAATAATACTATGCTGGTGTTTGTTAAGTCCTAGCCAACAAGTGAAGTCACTCTCAGACAATAAAAAGTGTAGAGGAGGAGCCAAAAGCCTCTACCGGAAGTCCCGCCCCTAACTTGCCTATCTGTTGGGAACCAGAAATAGTGACAAAGGCGACACCTGTAATGATGCCTATAACACGAGCTGCCTTCGGAGCAAAGTATCCATTAAGAAAACCATTCTTAATGTATCCACGAAAAGTTGACAGCCTCTTGGGTAGGATCCCTGAAGAGCATGTGAAGACGGATGAAAGAGGAGAATGGTGATGTCACATGAAGCAAAGTGGCACGCCTTGGAAACGATGACAAGAAAGAAGGTGGATAGCCCATATAGAACCTGATGACGAAGTAAGGATCGAGTAAACTGCGGAATGAAGATCGCACGTGTGAAGAGCACGGATCAAAATGAAAACCATTTTATAATTGTACAGATGCGGTAATGCAAGTAGACGAAGTAATCATAAGGCTGGCTATATGTAGTGAATAGTGTAGGGGTGCCACCAAGGTATGTATATATATATATATGCATAGGAATAGGGAGGATCCACATCATACTTTAGAAAACTGAAAACCCTGTGAATGGAAGAACTTGAAGTGTGGCGCAGCAGAATAAGCCTGGCTGGAGATGGAAGGAGAATCAAGAAGGTTTGCCTGGCCCAGTGTCAAGGATTGGGGCAGCCAAGAAACTGGTTATCTATCATGGAAAGATACAATGAACGAGAATGCGAGAGCTGTGCTCCTTTTAAGGCGGTGGAAGGACAATAAGTGGCAAGTTTTATTCATTAAATGGTATTAAATACAATGAAGGAGCTCAAAACTTCGTCTCCAGTGACATGGTCAGATGTAAATAGACTTTGGGCAAGTTACAGCGAGACCAGAAGATACAGCCATGCTCACACTCCCTTTTATTCCCAGGAGCAGTGATACTTGCAAGGCCAAGTTCAAAAGACTATTATCATGGCAGACAGCTTAAGTGATGATAGATGATGGGCTAATTGAGTGGGGAGGCATGGTGAAGTCTGACCCACCGGCACCTGAGGTACCATCTTGCATGCTACTAACGAGTGGAATATTCTAGAACGGTACAAGTGTGCCAACCAATTATAAAGGGCCACGTATCAAAGAGCCCTATAGTTTAGAGATCCAATTAGACGTTGTGTGTGTGATGATGCTCACAATGACTTGCACTAGGTGTGGGCGGAGTTGTCCACCTGACAGTAGAGACCCAATCACAACACCAACCACCATAGAAGGTATACCTAGATGTTTCCTGTCACCCAATCACAGTCCCACATAAGTTTACTTAGTTTGCCACATTGTATGACATCAATGATGATGAGTTTTTAGTATATAAGTGTGTTTTTTGTGAAATAATATGAGAACTTACTGCCAGACATCCGATGATGTCCGTTGTACTCCATTTTTTAGATGCCTGCGGGCTACGGCGCAGTAGAAATAAATAAATAAATAAATAAAACAGCTAACATCTTTGCCAACTTCCTGAGTCGGTTTTATTATTGATGTTTGAGTAATTTCTCCATCCCCAACCACCCGGTAGAGTGTTACCTTGTCTTAAAGGACCTACGGGTTCCAAACCTCCACGCTTCATGGGGTAATTTTAGCTCTCCTTGAATCCATCACGTAGCTATGCGCTACAATTTGAAATAATCTATATTAAACCTGCCCTCAAGTAGATTTCATCTTGTCTACTGACACCTATAAATAACTTTCTGCACAGTTATTTCACGTTGCCGGCTTATTGGAGCAGCATGCACCCAAGCTTTCGCAACATTACCCCTCTCCATTTTACTTGCTAGCTCATCTTATTATTGTAATGTGCTGGAAGCATGGAATGAGGAACACAACTCGTGTGGGCTTGGGGCCGCCTTCCAGGCTGCCAGCCGCTCAGGGCTCGACCGGGAACAGTTTCGAGGGA
This sequence comes from Ambystoma mexicanum, assembly GCF_040938575.1. Taxonomy (NCBI): domain Eukaryota; kingdom Metazoa; phylum Chordata; class Amphibia; order Caudata; family Ambystomatidae; genus Ambystoma; species Ambystoma mexicanum. The sequence continues at coordinate 230,203,798 of NC_090932.1, forward strand.
ACATGGAGTCATGAAGGAGGCTGGCCATGCAAGGCCCTAGTGGGGTCTTCATATCAAATAAACTAACCTCACACTTACCACTGCCTGGCATTCATCACCATATCAGTGGCGAGGACCCAGCCTACGCATGTAGGGATTCCAGCGGGGAGACAAGCAACGACGCCGGATCCGGCGCTGTGCCAAGGGAAAGAGGAACAACAATGAAGATGTTTTACATTGGGATGGTTGCCATGGTGACAGGACACTGAGCCTGGCGCCATGCACACGGAGCGAAGGAGGGGAAGATACATAACCAATTTGTGACGAACTCTCAGAGGACAGAGGGATGCAGCAAATTCCCTGAAAGCTGAACAGTTAATTCGAGGAGAACATTCCGAAAAAAAGGGAGGTATCTAGGAAATTCTGCATCATTGGAGGAAACAGAGCAGTAGTGACACTAGATGGAAATTACTGCTAATACTGACAAAGAATGGCAAATTCAGACATAATACCACCTACAAACCTTTTGTAAGATCCAGCAGAACCAGTGGCACAATGGGAAGAATGGAGAGATGTATTGAAGTTCTACTTACTGGCAATAGGTGGAGACAGATTCTCAGTTAAGAGGAAGCATCCCACTCAAAAACCAGACCGGCAAATGCAACATGGAGGAGAGGCAGATAGAGCAGCGTATGGACAAGCGAAGAGGAAGATAGAGGAACAATATGACTGCCACCTGAATATTGTTCTAGAACGGTATAAGCCCTGTCATGCAAGCAAAGCCCACCAGAACGTGTGGATACCTACGTAGCAGATCGGAGAACCTTATTGTCCACCTACAATTTTACAGGAGTAGAAGACGAATATATCCTTGACCAGTTAGTATTACGTATGTTCTATCCCAAGATCCAAGAATGATTAATGCACGCCCAAATCCCAACATTGAAGGAGCCTTAGCCATTGCTACAAGCAATGAATGCCCCAAATATGTACGGTCGAGTGAAATGGGCGCATCCCAGAGTGACAAAGAAATTCAAGTGGTGAAAACGCATGAAGAGGAACATTTATCAGCAATTGCAGGAATGTAGAAGAAGGAATGCGGAGTAGTGAAACAACAAAGGACTATTATAAGAATCCCAGAAACAACCGTGTGAGAGGAACATCGCTCCGATGTGACATGATGGGCCATTTTTTAATAGGCTGGGAATGTCCTGCAACACAAGCTTTGTGTCGTAAGTGCAAACAAAAGGAGCACTTTGCCAGTGTATACAGAGGATTTGTCAGCCTAAGCCATCCAGAATTGGCAAATTCCAAAGTGAACGTAGTGGCTGAAAATGGACTTCTTCAAAATGACAGTTAAGGTCCCAGCCTCCCCGAGGGATGAAGGAGAAGAAAATGACATGTACATACAGGCTATCAGTCATGGTAGTGTCAATAGAAGACAAGCAGATACAAATGCTGGTGGACGCGGGATCACCTTATACCATAGTGTAGACCGCCATGCACGAAGGTTTCAGGAACAAGGGGGAAGGTGATCTACGGAAATCGGACACAGATTCAACCGAGTATGATGGGACCCCGATAAAGGTTCCCGCTTCCAAATATAAACAACATGTTTTCCATGATGGGCAAAGTAAGGTGGTTTTCTACCATTGATTTGACCTCTGCATTCTAACAGATAGAGCGGCACACTATACTGCACCGTATAACATCATCTATTCCACCTTTGGCGGCTTACTGATACCGGATTGACCTCTGCTAGGGCCGTGTTTAGAAGGCCCATGGAACATTTGCTTCCTAAAGAAGTCAGGATACGATGCTTTCAGATAATATTCTAGTGAGTGCTTGGGAGGAAATTGAACATGATTGATGCTTGAGCAAATACTGGGGACATTACAAGAGGTGGGTCTGACCCTAAAAAGGGAGAAATGCAAATGGGATGTGGCAAAGGTGACGTATCTAGGACATGTCTTAAATGCAGAAGGTGTTAAACATAAAGTGGAATTGGCGGATCCAAGTTTAGAAGTGGAGGTGCCTGAGGACCAACAGCAATGACACCATTCCTGGGGATGGCAGAGGATTATGCTAAGTTTGTTCTGGGACTTTCTCAGGACGGAATGCTTAAGATCAGGATTAAAAGAAAAGGTGAGTTTTATGTGGACAGAGGAAATACAAGACGAATTTGTGAACCTCAACGAGCAATAGTAAGTGCCCTACCTTGTATAGATGTGTCATGGGCAACAGAATGTAGGTCCATAGATGCCAGTAAGCAGGGCAAAGGAGCAGTTCTTAGCCAAATTTAGGATGGAAGGCAAGTTCCCACAGCTTTTGCATAGAAGCCTCTGAGTCAACATGAGTAAAGATTGTCAGTCATCAAGAAAGATGCTTTGGCATGTGGTTGGGCTGCTCGCCACTTGAGGACATATCTGGGGGTGGGGGGTTCCATTTAAAATCTGTAGCAATCAAAAGTCAAGTATGCACGTATTTACCACTCAAGGACCTGGAATGGCAACTGCAAGAATCCAGTGGAAGATTGTCTATCGAGAATACCCTCCCAGAAAGCGAAAAAGGAGGATGAAGAACATGGAGCTACATGGGCAGCTTGTTTAGAAGAAGCGAGCGCCATAGCAACAGAGAGTGCACAGAGAAATATAAGTAGGATGAAGAACATGGAGCTACACGGGCAGCTTGTTTAGAAGAAGCGAGCGTCATAGCACCAGAGAGTGCAAGGAGAAAAATAAGTAGGATGAAGAACATGGAGCTATATGGGCAGCTTGTTTAGAAGAAGGGAGCGCCATAGCAACAGAGAGTGCACAGAGAAAAAGAAGGAGGATGAAGAACATGGAGCTACATGGGCAGCTTGTTTAGAAGAAGGGAGCGCCATAGCAACAGAGAGTGCACAGAGAAAAAGAAGGAGGATGAAGAACATGGAGCTACATGGGCAGCTTGTTTAGAAGAAGGGAGCGCCATAGTACCAGGGAGTGCAAGGAGAAAAATAAGTAGGATGAAGGACATGGAGCTACATGGGCAGCTTGTTTAGAAGAAGAGAGCGCCATAGCAACAGAGAGTGCACAGAGAAAAATAAGTAGGATGAAGAACATGGAGCTACATGGGCAGCTTGTTTAGAAGAAGGGAGCGCCATAGCACCAGAGAGTGCAAGGAGAAAAAGAAGGAGGATGAAGAACATGGAGCTACATGAGCAGCTTGTTTAGAAGAAGGGAGCGCCATAGCAACAGAGAGTGCAAGGAGAAAAAGAAGGAGGATGAAGAACATGGAGCTACATGGGCAGCTTGTTTAGAAGAAGCGAGCGCCATAGCAACAGAGAGTGCACAGAGAAATATAAGTAGGATGAAGAACATGGAGCTACACGGGCAGCTTGTTTAGAAGAAGCGAGCGTCATAGCACCAGAGAGTGCAAGGAGAAAAATAAGTAGGATGAAGAACATGGAGCTATATGGGCAGCTTGTTTAGAAGAAGGGAGCGCCATAGCAACAGAGAGTGCACAGAGAAATATAAGTAGGATGAAGAACATGGAGCTACACGGGCAGCTTGTTTAGAAGAAGCGAGCGTCATAGCACCAGAGAGTGCAAGGAGAAAAATAAGTAGGATGAAGAACATGGAGCTATATGGGCAGCTTGTTTAGAAGAAGGGAGCGCCATAGCAACAGAGAGTGCACAGAGAAAAAGAAGGAGGATGAAGAACATGGAGCTACATGGGCAGCTTGTTTAGAAGAAGGGAGCGCCATAGTACCAGGGAGTGCAAGGAGAAAAATAAGTAGGATGAAGGACATGGAGCTACATGGGCAGCTTGTTTAGAAGAAGAGAGCGCCATAGCAACAGAGAGTGCACAGAGAAAAATAAGTAGGATGAAGAACATGGAGCTACATGGGCAGCTTGTTTAGAAGAAGGGAGCGCCATAGCACCAGAGAGTGCAAGGAGAAAAAGAAGGAGGATGAAGAACATGGAGCTACATGAGCAGCTTGTTTAGAAGAAGGGAGCGCCATAGCAACAGAGAGTGCAAGGAGAAAAAGAAGGAGGATGAAGAACATGGAGCTACATGGGCAGCTTGTGTAGAAGAAGTGAGCGCCATAGCACCAGAAAGTGCATGGAGAAAAAGAAGGAGGACGAAGAACATGGAGCTACATGGGCAGCTTATTTAGAAGAAGGGAGCGCCATAGTACCAGGGAGTGCAAGGAGAAAAATAAGTAGGATGAAGGACATGGAGCTACATGGGCAGCTTGTTTAGAAGAAGCGAGCGCCATAGCAACAGAGAGTGCACAGAGAAATATAAGTAAGATGAAGAACATGGAGCTACATGGGCAGCTTGTTTAGAAGAAGGGAGCGCCATAGCAACAGAGAGTGCACGGAGAAAAAGAAAGAGGATGAAGAACGTGGACCTACACGGGCAGCTTGTTTAGAAGAAGTGAGCGCCATAGCACCAGAAAGTGCATGGAGAAAAAGAAGGAGGACGAAGAACATGGAGCTACATGGGCAGCTTGTTTAGAAGAAGCGAGCGCCATAGCAACAGAGAGTGCACGGAGAAAAAGACGGAGGATGAAGAACATGGAGCTACATGGGCAGCTTGTTTAGAAGAAGGGAGCGCCATATTATCAGGGAGTGCAAGGAGAAAAATAAGTAGGATGAAGAACGTGGAGCTACACGGGCAGCTCATTTAGAAGAAGTGAGCGCCATAGCACCAGAGAGTGCACGGAGAAAAAGAAGGAGGACGGAGAACATGGAGCTACATGGGCAGCTTGTGTAGAAGAAGTGAGCGCCATAGCACCAGAGAGTGCACGGAGAAAAAGAAGGAGGAATGAGAACATGGAGCTACATGGGCAGCTTGTGTAGAAGAAGTGAGCGCCATAGCACCAGAGAGTGCAAGGAGAAAAAGAAGGAGGATGAAGAACATGGAGCTACATGAGCAGCTTGTGTAGAAGAAGTGAGCGCCATAGCACCAGAGAGTGCACGGAGAAAAAGAAGGAGGAATGAGAACATGGAGCTACATGGGCAGCTTGTGTAGAAGAAGTGAGCGCCATAGCACCAGAGAGTGCATGGAGAAAGACCTTGAAGAAGGAGGATGAATTGTGAAGGATTCATGAATATTTCCAGAAAGTTTGGTCGGCTAAGGCTGAATATCAAGTAGCATACACACTTGCCAAAAGTGAGTTGTTCCTGTGTGGCTGGGGTGTGGCAAGGGGAGAACGGGCATTATCACCTCCCAAGGTGTGCGGTCCATTATGGTAGCTAGTGTGCATGAGGGCATTTGGGTTGGAGTTTAACTAGAAGGAGGTTCAGAGAACAGTATTGGTGACCTGCCATATGGATGGTATGGTAGAACTAGACGTAAAGAATTGCTCAACATGTACAGAGAAGAAATGAAATGTGAAAACTTTACCGCACAAAAGTTATCAGTACATCTGATCGGCCCCATGGAATTGCTAGGCTATGATTCGCAATTTGCAATGGAAAGCACGTCCTGGTAATTCGAGTTTAGAGTTGTACCAACTACAGGAACCAAAATAGTCATTGTTTTTTTGCTGGAGATTTTCACATGGGAGGCATTTACTGAGTCTATTGTGAGAGATAATAGCGTACAATTCATATCGGTGACAATGCAGAATTTCCCTGATGCTCATGGCATCTATAATCATAGAACAGCATTATACCATCACCAGTGGAATGGATAGTCGAAAGAGTAAATTGATTAATCAAGGATAATTTGCAATTGGCATTAGCCAGTGGGCTACCATGGGAACAAATGTTACTGCAACTCAGTCCGGCGCTATTATCACCAGATCCCAAGTTGTGGTAAGGCTGTAAGTACCCATTTTTTTAAATAGTCCATAGGACTTTATGGGACATGCTGGGCGATATTACTGTGGCGCAATTTGTGCCGCAGTAATAGTGCCGCAAATGGGAGAAAACTCAACAGATTTACCTCCACCTCAAAGCTGAAGGTAAAGCGGGGCGGCATTCGCCCAACTGTTAGTTGGGCGGAGCGGTAATGCAGCACTAATAGCTTTACCGCTGCATTTTTTACCTCTCCACCCAACTTATGCGGATGCCCAAAGAATCTAACCCCAAACCTTGGTATGCCTGGCATTCATCACCACTCACTCATGTCGTTCCCTGTTGGCCCTTTATTTCTTGCCTCTTTCGTTTGCTTTTCCGCCTTCCCCTTCCCCTTCTCTCGAGGACAAGGGTCTGGGAACCCTTGACAAGGGGGCACCCTATGTCATTTTTCAGACAAGCCTAGTCACTCAGAGGTTTCTACGGTAGTGATTTGATGCAGTATAAAAGCTTTATAAAACAACCTAACTCCCTGGTTGACGACCAATGCAACTTTCCTGAAGGTATCTGGTCATTTCATCTAAAGCATTACCATCGAATGCCATTCCATCGACAAAACTGCATCGAAAAAATATGCATCGAATGCATGTTTTCTTAAGGTAAAGGATTTAGTGTTATTTATAAATGGTTTTAAAGTGTAGAAAACTGGGTGTTGGGCGGGACCCCCCTTAAAAAAAAAGGAAAAAACATGCATTCGATGGTCATTTTTTCGATGCATTATTTTAGATGGAATGGTCGTTCGATGGTAAAAATTCGATGGAATGGCCATAAACCCTTCCTGAGCAGTGCCAGTATCCCTTCTGGGGGTTTATTGTCTATTCCTTGCGCTGCTTGAATGTTGATTGTTGATATGTTGCTTTGCTAAACAGGAACATGTCTGCCTAACCTTCATGCGGTTTCACTGGGCTTCCTGACCTATACCTCACATACCCTGGGTGCAGATACCATTGTTTTGCATAGGTACAACTATATACCAATGTATGTGTTGATGCACATCCTCAGCCGTGACCTCCCATACAGCTCGGGGTAGGATCCATTGGTTCTTTTGTAACCTATCTCCTAGAAGTTCAGGCAGTTTAGCGCATGATGCCCTTTACTTGGCATAGATGCCCAGCAGGGATGTTGCTAGGTCTGGAAAAGGTCCGGGGCTACGCTAATGTCGGGGCTGACGGGACTCAGGGCTAGCTATAGCCTTTTGGTTGTAGCCCCTTAGCTTCTATCCAGGGCTATAGCCAAAAGAACTGGGGCTATAGCCCCCCATACCCCAGATCTCCCCCAGCGACATCCCTGTTGCCCAGCCTCGGTCTACGCAAGCAGATGTGGATGACCATAGGGAATTGGAAAGACTTCCCAATAGGCAGGTGGGGGGCCTCTGTAGCCACCCCTGAAAATTGCACAAGTGATCCCAAAGTGTCCTTGAGATTGCAGTGGGTGAGAGTGGCCAGAGCCAAGCCGTGAAGTGTACCTGGAGGGTTCCTGAGAGGCCAGGTGTTTGGGCACAGGAGAAGCCTGCAAACACTCCCGCTCATCACACACACTTCACCGGCAGCAGAACCACTTATGGTCAGGAGGACTTTGAAGTTCTGCCGAAGGACACAAGGAAGCCCCAGGTGGCTGGCGGATTAGGGAGGGCCAGCAAACACCTGACCAGCTCCATGCGCCCTGAGCCCTGCGCTATAAAAGGCACGCTCTGGTGAGGAGTGGCACAGAGCGCGGGCACCCACAGGATCGAAAGAACGTTGGACGCACGATGGGGAACGGCGGCAAAGAAGCCCTGATGGACAGTCCTCCGGTGAGTGCAGACCTCCTCTCTAGGAAGGAAAACCGTTGCACTACTTTCGCTCAAAATATATATACCTATAGTACGTCAGGCACAAAATAGGCCTCTGATCGAGGGATGTGTTGTGCCTGAAGGACAATTTGACACTCCATGGGGAACTTCTGTACTTGAACCTATGTTGCAACTCGGAAGATTATTGGTGTGAGTCGGCCTGAAATAATATTACGCTTCAGTAAGCACCATGTCTTAATTTGAACGTTAAACGTCGCCCCCTTGCTGCTGCTTTTGCCAGTCACTTGGCTGCATGGAGGAGCAACAGCTGCGACATCACACACAATGCCCTCGTGTTGCCTGACAACAAAGGCCAATGCCCTTTGCACGTGCGATGCATTCAAACATCCTAAGGCATTGCGAACATCCGGCAATTCATTATGATTTACAATGCAGCCGAGCACATGTTGCCCGGGCACCTCCGAACTGCGCATAGCTTCCGTTTCCCTCGCCCCACTATTCCAACCCACTCCCTTCTCCCTGGCCCGCCAAAGCGCCTTAGGACGGTCCTAGTGGCATCAGTGAGCTACACAAATCCCAGTAACGTACGTTAATTTAGTGGGATGCTGTGCTTGCTGCAGAAATGGGAGCGTACTTAAAAAAGGCAACGTTGCATTTAAAATAAGGCATATTACCTCAAACCAAATATATATATATATATATACATATATATATATATATATTTAAAGATTGTCTTCGGTAGCACATTTAACGGTGAAGGAAGCAATACCCGCTGTTGTTTCTCATCCCTGGAGATGTGCAGTGAGGCCCGAGAGGCAGAAGCCCTTGACTATAAAGAGTGTAACATTGCATGTTTTCAGCATAGGTAACCTTTAGCTTTGCCCCGCCCTGCGCTTTCCTAAGCAGTGACTCATTTCATATAAATGAATGAGCGTGGTTTGGCTGATTGTGAAGAGCGATTGATTACCCTCTCCCCCAAATCCCCAAAATATTGCAACCTTCTTAACAAAAGCCGTGTCCAACACATTGACGCAGGATGAGCTCTCTTGTCCCCTGTCCTATGTTCAACACCTCTAATTCCAACTCATATAATTTAATAATTGCCTGTATTTCAAATACGACGCTTTTACCATTGCCACCATGCTCACGCGGCCAATGCACAGGAGAAAATGGTGATGCATTGCCCTCTTGCGGCGAAGTGGAGTTATTGAATGTTCCAAGATATTTAGTGCATTCAATATTATACAACACAACTTCCGCTAATGTTCCCGTGTGCTCTTTAACAGTCGAATATCAGGAAGTAACATTTGTTTTGGCACCTGATTGAAATCTCACATTGAAGATGCCTACCTTCCTTTAACTGATTAGTCGCTAATATATCTATTTAATTATCGATTACACTTTCTTTAGCATTCCAGAAACCGCATAAATACGAGGACATGTCCAAAGTGTACCGCTCATTTTGTTAAACAACGCAATTGCCCGGAGGGGGCCGCTTACGTTTGCACTTAGGTCCGCCCTGTGTAATTTTCATCTTTGCAGAGACAGCAAAAGCCTATTTACAGTTGTCCGCCGTGCAAATGGAGTAAACAGCGCCTGCCATATATGCATGGCAGGCAGCATTTACAATGGATCCAGAGTGATCCCCGACATTTGCATGGGCAAGTTACATTCTGCCCCGGCCTCCTCTCTATATTTAGAGGTCTGGGAGGGGAATTTGACAGATTTTTTTAAGCTGGGGAAGTCTGGCGAGAATGTGGCAGAGGGTCATTTATCAGGTGAGAAGCCAGTAATTCTACTGCATGTAGGCAAAGCGATGCAACCCATTGACCATGAAAGATCAGCATCACGTGGATCCGGGAGCAGCCAGATGCATGTCTGCCCGGTGTCTGACATGGCACTGACCCTGCCCAGCTATACTGGCCTCTTATAGACCCTGACCTCTTGGGATCCCTCCCAGTTTCTGATCGTTTATACCCACCTTCCTTCCTTCCTTTTTAAAAAAATGTTTTTATTTTTTTATTTTTTTATTTTTTATTTTATTAGCATATAGCTTCAAGAGAAGCTTTTTACAATTTACACAAAAACATTTTTTTTTATTCAGTGACAGTAAAAGCACATAATACAACCGTTTCAACCAATAAGAAAAGAAAAAAATAAAGAAAAAAATAAAAGGGAAAATAAGAAAAGCTTCAAGGAGAAAAAAAAACACAAGCCAAGGAGAGTTAACTGCTCTTACCGTCCCAGACTCAGTACACTACATGAAAATGTAATCATTTGTCCAACTAAATCCACTTCTTTCCTTCCGGCTTTTGGAAAATGATTGATACGATCTCTAGCAAAGCAAAAGTTACAGATAACCTTGAACCCTGCAGCAATTGAAGCCAAATATCTTGAGTTCGATTGTTCACAAAAAATGGGCCTAATTTGCCTTCCTTCCACAGCTCTACGCAGATTTCCCAGTGCCCAAGATCCCCTGCTGCCCCATCCACTTCAAGAAGCTGCTCTGCATCGTCCTGGTCGTCGTGTTCATCGTGATCGTCATCGTGGTGGCCATCCTGATGGGGCTCTTCATGACCCAGAAGCACACCGAGAGCGTGAGTATGGGCAGGGGTGGGCTGGCCCACAGGGAGCTCTGAATATGTGGGGAGGCTGGTCTTCTGGTCCTCTGACCATCTCTCTCCTAGAGCCCACAGCCCCTTCCTTCCAGGGGTGGACTGGCCCACAGGGAGCTCTGGATATGTGGGATGGCTGGTCTTCTGGTCATCTGACCATCTCTCTCCTAGAGCCCACAGCCCCTTCCTTCCAGGGGTGGACTGGCCCACAGGGAGCTCTGGATATGTGGGGAGGCTGGTCTTCTGGTCCTCTGACCATCTCTCTCCTAGAGCCCACAGCCCCTTCCTTCCAGGGGTGGACTGGCCCACAGGGAGCTCTGAATATGCGGGGAGGCTGGTCTTCCGGTCCTCTGACCATCTCTCTCCTAGACCTCACAGCCCCTTCCTTCCAGGGGTGGACTGGCCCACAGGGAGCTCTGGATATGCGGGGAGGCTGGTCTTCTGGTCCTCTGACCATCTCTCTCCTAGACCTCACAGCCCCTTCCTTCCAGGGGTGGACTGGCCCACAGGGAGCTCTGGATATGCGGGGAGGCTGGTCTTCTGGTCATCTGACCATCTGGCGGCTGGTCTTCTGGTCCTCTGACCATCTCTCTCCTAGACCTCACAGCCCCTTCCTTCCAGGGGTGGACTGGCCCACAGGGAGCTCTGGATATGTGGGGAGGCTGGTCTTCTGGTCCTCTGACCATCTCTCTCCTAGACCTCACAGCCCCTTCCTTCCAGGGGTGGACTGGCCCACAGGGAGCTCTGACTATGTGGGGAGGCTGGTCTTCTGGTCCTCTGACCATCTCTCTCCTAGAGCCCACAGCCCCTTCCTTCCAGGGGTGGACTGGCCCACAGGGAGCTCTGAATATGCGGGGAGGCTGGTCTTCTGGTCCTCTGACCATCTCTCTCCTAGACCTCACAGCCCCTTCCTTCCAGGGGTGGACTGGCCCACAGGGAGCTCTGAATATGTGGGGAGGCTGGTCTTCTGGTCCTCTGACCATCTCTCTCCTAGTCCTCACAGCCCCTTCCTTCCAGGGGTGGACTGGCCCACAGGGAGCTCTGGATATGTGGGATGGCTGGTCTTCTGGTCATCTGACCATCTCTCTCCTAGAGCCCACAGCCCCTTCCTTCCAGGGGTGGACTGGCCCACAGGGAGCTCTGGATATGTGTGGAGGCTGGTCTTCTGGTCCTCTGACCATCTCTCTCCTAGACCTCACAGCCCCTTCCTTCCAGGGGTGGACTGGCCCACAGGGAGCTCTGAATATGTGGGGAGGCTGGTCTTCTGGTCCTCTGACCATCTCTCTCCTAGACCTCACAGCCCCTTCCTTCCAGGGGTGGACTGGCCCACAGGGAGCTCTGGATATGTGTGGAGGCTGGTCTTCTGGTCCTCTGACCATCTCTCTCCTAGAGCCCACAGCCCCTTCCTTCCAGGGGTGGACTGGCCCACAGGGAGCTCTGAATATGCGGGGAGGCTGGTCTTCTGGTCCTCTGACCATCTCTCTCCTAGACCTCACAGCCCCTTCCTTCCAGGGGTGGACTGGCCCACAGGGAGCTCTGAATATGCGGGGAGGCTGGTCTTCTGGTCCTCTGACCATCTCTCTCCTAGACCTCACAGCCCCTTCCTTCCAGGGGTGGACTGGCCCACAGGGAGCTCTGAATATGCGGGGAGGCTGGTCTTCTGGTCCTCTGACCATCTCTCTCCTAGACCTCACAGCCCCTTCCTTCCAGGGGTGGACTGGCCCACAGGGAGCTCTGACTATGTGGGGAGGCTGGTCTTTTGGTCCTCTGACCATCTCTCTCCTAGACCTCACAGCCCCTTCCTTCCAGGGGTGGACTGGCCCACAGGGAGCTCTGGATATGTGGGGAGGCTGGTCTTCTGGTCCTCTGACCATCTCTCTCCTAGACCTCACAGCCCCTTCCTTCCAGGGGTGGACTGGCCCACAGGGAGCTCTGGATATGTGTGGAGGCTGGTCTTCTGGTCCTCTGACCATCTCTCTCCTAGACCTCACAGCCCCTTCCTTCCAGGGGTGGACTGGCCCACAGGGAGCTCTGGATATGTGTGGAGGCTGGTCTTCTGGTCCTCTGACCATCTCTCTCCTAGACCTCACAGCCCCTTCCTTCCAGGGGTGCTCTGCCCTATAGGGTACTCTGGAGATTTCCCAGTAGGCCTCTGCACCCTGAGCCTCTTTTGTTGGATATTTCCAAATGTTCTCATAGGAAAAGGGTTGGGCTTTCTGAAAATGTGTAATGTGGGGCCACTTTGAACATTATTTACAGGGCCTCTTTTGGTTCCCAGTCCACCCTTGCTTCCTTCCAACTCTCCACATCACCCACTTGACCCATGTGAAGCCGAGAATTCATTGTAGATGTACTGTGCCCGATTCTTTCTATGTGTACCTACGTTTCTATCTCTATGTAGAGATAAACATGCTTTAGAATATATTATTTGGGCCCATCTTTCCAAGTGTTCTAGCGAGGAGAACCCACCCAATCCTACTTGGAGGACCAGCGTGCCCTCTAACGCGCTAGTGTGGTGTATTTGGGGTAACTTTGAAAAACGTCTCCAGAGCCACTTTTGGTTCCCAATGCATGGAGACCAGTGGCATAAGGGCCATGCATGGGTGGGGGGGCGTGATGTGGTCCTCAAGCGTGGAGTCACTTAGAAAGTCCCTGTAAACCTTTGCCTTCCCTTTTCCATTGGAAGCCTGAAGGCCAGAATTCTGCCTTTGTGGCCCAACCTCAGACATGCCAAGTGGGACCCGCTAGATTGGGGGAGGCGTGTGAGGGGGGAGGGATTTGTAAACTTTAGGACTCAACAGGTCAAAGCTCAGCAGAGCCCTATCTGTGATTATTATTAGTTTTATTATTATTAATAGGGCCCAATAGAGAGGAAACAGAATCCTGGAGTCCATGTTAAGATATGCTTTATTTACCGCTGGTTCGCCAGCACATAGAAAGTAAGTAGATAAGGTAAGTCCGGGAAACAACCACTGGCCCATACACACCCAGCCAGAGTCCAGATCTAACTGTCATCAACGCAGCACTCACTCAGCCCACTCACTTGCACTCCAATACAACACTGTATACTGACATCACAGGCCCCGCAAGCATCAGTCCAAAAGACACAGACAGCCAACTACTACACCTCTCTCCGCGTGATGCCATCAACAACGAGGAAGTTTCATGGAGGGATAAAACCACAGCTGACCAACAAGGTAAGAGCCCGCCAGATAACACAACCCGAACACCGGTGACAGGAAGAAAACAATATACAACCCTCCAAGCACTACCAACCACAAGCAATGGAACACGCCAGCATCAGGAAAGACACGAGCAACGTGAAGAACCCTCACGCTGCTTTCTGACACATCCCACAAAGAAGAACATACGGTCCCCACCACAGCTCACTTCAACTACACAAGGAAATCCCAAAACTGCGTGCTGTAACACAACCACAAAGGTAATACAATCAAAGTTAATGCCAGGCACTGAGAGAACACATCAACCAGAAGGCAAGCAACATGTAATGTACAAAGTACAGTGCAAATGATCAAATGCATGCCTGTACTGAACACACACTAATAAAAACCCCTCCAACACCACAACAATTAAACAAAACACCTACCCGGGGCATGTTGGCCAGAACCAGAAGACTCAAAAGCACTTCTGTGCACTACGCCATAACCTAAACCCTGCTGCACACCACTACGGGTGATTGATGGGGCAGACTGTTGCATTCTAAATAACACCACATATCCACCACTGGGGGTGATCCATGAAGCATGCTGCAACACCCTAATGAAAACCATGCAGCACACCACCAAAGGTGATACCTGTGGCATGCTGCCGCATCCTAAGCAAAATCATGCAGCACAACACTGCAGGTGATACCGAGGGCATGCTGCAACATCCTAAAGAGAACCATGCAGCACACCACTGCAGGTGATACCTGGGGAATGCTACCACATCCTAAGCAAAATCATGCAGCACACCACTGCAGGTGATAGCTGGTGCATGCTGCCGCATCCTAAGGGAAACCATGCAGCACACCACTGCAGGCGATACCTGTTGTACTCATACGTCGACTAATGACATTATAAGCTACAGAGAAGGTTTATTCAGGAATTAAGTAGGCCATTAGTGGAATTGGGACTTTGTACCTGGAATACCATAGGACTCGTAATCAACTTAATTTTGGTCGCTATTTCACAAGTAGACACTACAAAAGTCTGCAATCATATGCACATTCTCCATCTGCAAAGCCTTTGTCAAGAAAAACAATATCCTGTGAGAACCTCTCACGGAGACCCAACAGCTGGTGGCCTCCATGGTGCACTCCTGCCTGAGGTGTTTCATTGCACTAGTGAATAAGTGTTCAGTGCTAGGGCTTCTGTTATTCCCACCACTCATTTCTGGAACTGAAATTCCTGCCACATTGTATTAGTTTTGCAAACAAATCCCCATATCCATCCCGCACATTCTGGATGACAGCTTTGAGAGCGGATTCTGCGTAGTTCCGGTCGGATTTACTTTAAATATGACATTACCAGCGTGTTTAGCCCCCAAGGGAAAGTGGACAGAGTCCAGTGCTTTTGGCAAATGTGGTGCTTGAACAGGTTGTTGTCGCCAATTTCTATGACAGTCCCCCTGATATTAGTTGCAATGGCATTGACTGCACCGCCAGGGACGTCATTTCACCAAAATGCCAGGGGTAGCGGAAGTGACATCACACGACCCTTGACCCCCTGGTGACATCACAGGACGTGATGTCATTTGATCCCACCCCAAAGTGATATCACGGGATGCGATGGAACGCAACCTTTCACCCGTTGACCAAACAGGAAGTGCTATTGCATAGCATTGTACACTACAATAAATATGGTTACGCTATCACTATAATGTGATGTACATTTCATACAAGAATGGATCGCCATATGTATCGTTAAGATCAGTGTGTATAGGTCCATATTACCAAATTACTGTGAATGCAAGCACCATGACCAAATGATGATGTGTTGTTATGTAGCACTTACGCTTAAAAGCTTTATATAGAAAAAATATACACCCAATATCACCCAACCTGTGTTGGTACTCATGTATCGACCTCAGAAGGATGAAAGGCTGATTTGAGGCATTTAAGAACAGACTAAATCAGTGACTCACCCCCTGAAGTGTGCCTGAAATAAACCTTTAATGAGTATCAATTATTGTATAGAATTCCAGAAAGACACTTTATTTGGTATTCCTAATCTTTCTTATTTAGGGTCAGTGCTGAAAGTGTTAGACTTGTGTCACTCCTTTTCTTCTTTTTCTTCTTTTTTTAAGGGGCTTTAACAAGAAAGCCAGCCACTCCAGAAGTACAGTGCCACATGGTGCTGGCCACAGCCCATGAGCTTGCATTACAACAAAAAAAAATTCAAAAAAAAAATTCAAAAAAATCTTTTTTTTTTCATTTTTTTTCTAGAGGTCGCAAGGGTGACCACAGAGGTCGCAAGGGAGACCTCAGAGGTCGCAGTTGCGACCTCTGGCGACCCCCAAATGACGTCCCTGCGCAAGACCATCGTAAAAGGAAAGCTAGTGTGCTGTGAGAACCTGCCACTGTGACCAGAGTGTGTGCTCAAGCATCTCGCGCTACCTCCTTCCTGTTTGCTTTACAGCACGGGACAGGTGTTCTTTGCCTGGATTGCTGTCATTCCAGAAATATCTGCACATCTGTTTCGGGAGCAAGGATTCGCGCTGCCTTCTTTTACTGCTTCAGATCTATGTAAATAAACAGTTGCACCCATCCCACATACATGCGCCATGATTAGCGAAATGGACGTTCTCCCTAGACGTCTGCTGCACTGGCGTAACTGGGCCCCTGCGGTGCGGGGGGCCACAACAGCACCTGTTCTGGGAGGGGGTCCCACTCCCACTTGGAGAACAAAAAAAAGAAAAAAACCACACACACACACACACACTTTTTTTTTTAATTCTTTTTGATTTCACTCTGCTTTCATAAAGAAATTATTTCTGTAACAGAAATCATTTCTTTATGAAGGCAGAGTGACTACAAAAAGAAACTTTCTTTTTGAAGTCAGGGATCCCTCCACCCCATGTCATGGAAGGCCCTAGGCTGGAGGCCTCCATGTCATAGGGTGGGAGGAGCCTATTAGCTTAAAAAAGAAACAGTTTATTTTTTAAGTCACTCTCCATTCATAAGGAAAATTATTTCCGTTATGGATCGGTCCTTAACGGAAATAATTTCTTTATGAAGTCAGAGTGACTTCAAAAAGAAACAATTTCTTTTTGAAGTAATAGGGCTCCCCTCAACCCCATGACGTGTGTGTGTGTGTGTAAGTTATGGTGAAAGGGTGCACACTTAAATGTACGGGTGACTGCCTGCGTGTGCCTGCATGGTGAAAGGGTGCACACTTAAATGTATAGGTGGCTGCCTGTGTGAGTGTATGGTGAAAGGGCGTGCACTTAAATGTATGGGTAGGTGCCTGGGTATTTGTGCCTGTATGGTGTAAGGGTGCACACTTAAATGTACGGGTGGCTGCCTGTGTGTGCCTGTATGGCTGCCTGTGTGTGCCCATAGGGAGGCACCTGCAGAGGAGAGAGATCTACCCCCACCCCCACTCGCCTGGAGAAGATTCTAATCCTTAGAGAGTTGGAGGTACCTGAGCGAAGGGCTTGAGAAGGAAGGTATTTTGGAAGAGACCATTGGATGTAGTGTAGGCCCGCACACAGAAAGCTTTGTGGACAATGAAAAAGGTCTTGAACTTAATCCTTGCAGCAACCGGGAGCCAGTGGAGGGATTTCAGGGCTGGAGTGATACGATCCCTGGGCTTGAGGCCAAGGATACGTCTCGCAGTCCTGTTCTGGATTAGTTGCAGAGGGTGGAGAGTAGAGGAAGGCAGGTTGAGAAAGAGGCTGTTGCAATAGTCCAGCCTAGCGAGAACCAGGGCTCTGGAGACAGTGAGCTTCTGGGGGAAAGTGAGAAAGGGAATAGTCCCTTTGATGAGGAGCAGCGGATAGACGGACAGGAATAAGAGAGAGAGGAGAGGAGTCTGAGGGAAGCCTGAAGGGAAAGCTGAGTGTCATCCTCATAAGAGGAGAAGGTAGAGATCAGGTGGGCCAAAGGGGCCAAGGAGAGGTTGAAAAATATTGGTGAGAGGATGGAGCCCTGGGGAATGCCACAGGTACAGAGAAGAGAGATGTGGCAGAGAGAAAGGAACCAAGTTGCACCTGGGAGGTGCGGTCCAAGAGGAAGGAGATCAGCCACTCAAGGACCTGATCCTTGATGCCCAGGTTCTCATGGAGTCGATTGATAAGGATGGCGTGGTTGACTGTGTCAAAAGTAGAGGAAATATCAAGAAGGATGAGGACAGACGGAATGCTGTAATGAAGGTTAGAGAGCAGATGTTCACGGGTGTCAGGGGAGCAGTTTACGTGTCTCTGGCAGCTCTCAAGCCAGACTGATGGTCATGGAGACAACCAACAGTTTAAGTGTGGAGAGTAAGCTGGGAGATGGCCACTTTTTTCCAACAGTTTGCCCAGGAAAGGGCTGATGGAGATTGGGCGATAGTTTGCCAGGCAGGCAGGAAAGGCAGATGGTTTCTTGAGGAGTGGGTGCACAAGGGAGTGCTTAAGGGGAGAGGGGAACCTTCCAGTGGTGAAAGAGTGATTACAGAAATCGGCCAAGGCTGGAGCGAGGGTGTCAATATGGTCCTTGATGGTTCTAGAGGAGCACCTGTTTGGACAACACTTTCATAGATCGGACTTGTCTAGAAACCTCATCAGGTATTGTTAGAGAAAAAGAGGAGAAAGGAGGAAGAGAAGTAGAGATGGCCAAAGTGGGACCAGGAGAGGAAGAGGAGATGGAGGACAGGATGTTCTGAGTTTTAGCGGAGAAGTGAGTGAACAGAGCCATACAGAGGGCCTGGGAGGGAACAGGAGAGGTAAAGCCTGCAACAGGATTGACCAGTTACTTGCAGATTTTAAAGAGTTTGGCCGTGTTGTTAGAGGCCATGGAGATGCAGGCTTGAATGTGTGTTCTCTTCTTGATGAGTGTTATTGCTTCGACTGGCATTTTGGTGCAACCAGTCTAGGTGTGTCTAAATGTGGCCTGGCATGCTTTACTGTAATGTTATTACGTGTCTACACTAGTCTACATTGTGCAGACAGTTGGACATGTTTTCATTGTGGCATGGCATTTTTAATAGCAAAGCATTAATGTTCCTGTGAACTGTTGGTGACTTGCATGTATTGGATTGGTGTTACCCTACAAAACCATTGCAAACACTATGGGCCTCATCACGAGTTTGGCGGTAGCCCTTAAATGCGGCGCTAGCGCTTTTACTGACGCATTTAAGGGTCTGCCAAATCATGGCTTCAGCTGATTTCCTCCCAGCTTTGAGCTGGGGGGAAATCCGCCGAAAATGTGCTGATTTTCAGTGCGTTTGCTGCTGGCAGGAAATCTGCCGGTGGTAAAAGCGCTAAATTTCCCCATTGAGCCCAATGGGGAATTCCCAAATGGGCTCAATGGGGAATGGGCAATAACCGTTCTGCCAAACCCATGATCCGGCGCTAATAGCGCCGGTGGGTTTGGCGGTAGGGCTAATAACACCAGCGCTATTTGCGCCGGCGTTACCGCCCAACTCGTGATGAGGCCCAATGGCTTTTTAGCCAATTTTTCTCAGAAAGTGTGCTGTATATGTATATCTTTCTCTTAGTGCAGTGTGCAGTATGCCCATTCAACAGCACATTTGTGCATATTGTGCAAGCGTGATAATCTAGACCGGCCCAGAGTGTGGCACGACCTGTGATTTGTTGCTGAGTTGGGGGAGGGGCCCTCAGCATGGCTCGCAGGGGGGCCCCCACAATTTGTGTTATGCGCCTGTGCACATGTATGCAGGCATGATGGGGCAAATAAATGAAGTTACTCAAGACGACCTTCCATTGGTGCTCTGATATCGTCACCACTCCAGCAAGAAATAAGAACTAATATTTTTCTATAAATTAGCCAATGTTGGTCACAAACTAATGCTGCCTTCTGCTTTCCTTGTACTGTGTTGGCACCCTGCACATACTTGCCAACCCTACAGATTTAGGCAGTAGGCTACTGCTTTTGAAGCAGCCCTACTGCCTACAGATTTCAGTGACAGATCCTACTGCTTTTTTACAGTGGCAAGTAATTTGTGTGATTCTAAGGCATGCTCCAGGACAGAGCATGCAACACATTAATCTGTCTATACAGTGGACTGGTAGGTGATTACTATGATTGCTAATAGTCTAATAGTTTATTAGGTATACATATAACAAAACAAATGTTTTATATACCGAGATTACACATTATTACAGTATTAAAATACAAGATTATATACCAATTTACTAATAACTCACATTAAAAAACACATTTGATTTCATACGACAGTCTTGAGGTACCCTACATAATTATACAATACAATGTAATATCAATACAATTTTCTTATAAAATGTCACCATAAAATAAATTAGATTAATGTCATTACCACTCATAAACAATGGCCACAGTGTCTCAATTTCGTCAGGATTAATGGTATTATTATATGACTTCATATGTTTGTATCGCAATGCATACAGACTATCACATACAATTAGCAAGTGGTGTAGTGTCTCTGTGACATTATGGCCGCACAGTCGACAGAAACGCATGTCACGAGGAATACCCATTTGTGTTCCATGTGTTTCCAATGCCTCAGAAATATTAAATTTTAGTAACAAATATTGCCGCACCGTTTGAGGGCTCGGGTATGCATTAATATAACTAGGGAGTTTGCAACGTGATGAGCGCTCATTATAATAGATTCCACTAAATGTTTTTGTGGATAGGTTTATCATCTGCTGTTCATAGCAGACTTCCTTCAGTACATGCTTTAATTTTAACTTCATGAGGGGCATACTCATCAATCTATATGGGGAATTCTGGCAATCCCATTTGCTATGAAGTTTTTGTAGTTTGCCCATTATTCCAAATTTAGAGTTCTGCACTAGGCGCAAGTAGGCAACCATATATACACCAATGATTGTGTCTATCTGGAGACGTTTCAGCTTCTCAAAGTTAATAACGCAATGGTTAACAAATACATAGGAGATTGCCACCAGATCAAGTTCAAGGTATATGTGTTCCGCACTTACACATTTGGGTAATCGAAGCAGCTTCCTAAGCAAACAAACTTCGAATTTTTCAACAAGTTTGATTAAATTATGGCCCCATATAACAATAGCATACAATAGGACTGCTCTTGTCTTTGCAATATAAATTGTCAGTACTGCAGATACTGAATAGCCACTATTACTTCCGATGAAAATGCTCAGCGCATTGGTAGATACCATGCACCGAGCTTGAAGCATAGACCAGTGTGCCTTCCAAGTTAAGCGGTCATCTACAGTGATGCCAAGATATTTATAGGTATTTACTTGTTCTAAGATTTCACCATTCAGTGACCACACATATTTTTTAGGACACCTTTTTTTTGTGAAGACCATCACTTTACTTTTGTCTAGATTGATCTGTAAGCCGTTGTCGATACAATAACTGCTTAGAGCATCTAGCATCAACTGAAGACCAGCCGGTGTATAATCAAGCAGAATTAGGTCGTCGGCATATGCCAACCATCCAAGAATCACCTCAGTGATCTTCACTGGGTTAGCTGCTGCTATACAGAAAGCTTTTCCCATGTCTGCAAGATACAAATTAAACAGTGTCGCTGCGACCATACACCCTTGTTTGACACCGCTAAAAGTCATCATAGAAGCTGACAATTTCCCCGCTGCATTCAAACGAATACGCACTGAAGTGTCAGAATGCAACAACATTAGCATCCTCAAGAGGCCAGGTGGAATGCCCCAATCAGACAGCTTTTTCCACAGTCTATTTCTCAGCACCGTATCGAACGCAGCAGAAAAATCAATAAATACACAATATACGTCAAGGTTGCGACGACTCCATGAATGTTCAACTGCGGTAGTTAACAACAACTGCCCGTGCAAGGTGCCCGACTTAGCTCGAAATCCAATTTGATTGGGTGGAAGGATATTACATTCCGCAATCCACACAGTCAATTCTTGCAGAATAACCTTTGCAAATATTTTTGAAGACGTATCAAGCATTGCAAGCATCCTAAAATTGCTTGGGCAGTCCCATGCCCCTTTCTTATGGATAGTCAATATATGACTTGTCTGCCATGACTGAGGCACTACACCTGACACACCTATTTGGGTAAATAGGCGGTGTAATGCCATGGCCCAAAGCTCAGGCTGTTGTTTTAACAATATATTGCATACCCCATCGGGCCCTGCAGCTCTGGAATTTTTAAGCTTAGATATAATCAACATTATATCCAATATACTTGCATTACATACCCAAGGTTCGCCAGGGATAGCCAAAACCGTAACATGAGGGATCACCCTACCTAGGGTTTTGGCTATATGACATTGCCATTGTTCTTCCGATATACAATTAATAGATAATGGACGTTGTTTTGCATGATGGAGGAGTTGCCATATGCCAACAGAGTCATTCGACCTTGCCTTCTCAGCTATCTGTTGCCATAATCGGGCTCCACATAACAATTTATGGTTAGATAGCCATTTCTTAAATTTCTTTTTGGCATTTCTAATTTGGATCGAGATGCCCTCTGGATTGGGCTGAGCAGCATTATCCAATAGAGCTGCTTGGATTTCATTTCGCATCACTGTCTTAGCCTTACTAATTGCAACATCAAAACCCACCCGACACCTGACTTGCATATTAGATTTTTCACTCATGCCAACGTAACTGCGTCTAGCAGCCACTTTATTTTTAATTGTTGACATGGTATTAGAAAAATCGGACAGCATGTCAGCGGTGATGTTATCTCCTTCATACTTTGTTTGAATGAATCGCGGCAAAAGCATGGACACTACATCATTTGCCTTATCAATATTCCGTGGATGCCAATTAATGCGATTACCACCTTCATTAATCGTCAGCTGACCATTTTCATCATATTCACTTGCATTTACGGTCGAATCAGGTAACTTTAGTAGCCAGCACATAGGGACAGGGTCACTTTCATATCTAACTACAATGCTCATGTCTTTTATGTAGGTGATCCCGCTGATATTAGTAAGGGCATAATCGATAGTAGATGCAGAACGGCCCTCGACTCTGGTGAAAGCCATATGACGATCACCAGGTGTAATACCATTCAGTTTCACTATCCCATGTGCAGCAAGCATAGAATGCCATTTAGAACCCTGCCGGTTTGACTTCGGCACGGGCCCCACTGATGCTTTGAAGTTCCGATTATCATCATTTATCATAGGGAGATTGCCAATAAGTCCATTAAAATCACCAACAATCCAAACAGGGGAAACCTGATTGTATTGTAATAATACATTGTTGACATTCCCTATATTCGCGAGAGACATAGACATATTTGGTGGATCATATACATTAATTAGTATTATATCTAGTGTAGGTCTAGAAATACGAGTAACCAAAATGGAATCAGAGGACTGTATTAATTTTTCAATCCGCCATGGCGGTGTAACCGACACCAAGAGACCACCTTTCGGGCGGCCCAAAGGACCTTTAGTAGCCCTCTGATGGACTGTACTTCTACCATCTAATTGTACTTCGGCAAGCAGCCAAGTTTCCTGTAGAGCGACCACACCAAATATATCTATCTTGCTCAGCAACCCATCATTTACAAATAGGTGGGTATGCCCTCTGGTATTCCAAGAGAAGAGCATATCCACCTTGCTATATCACTCGCGCACAGCACCAAAATGAGGCTTAAATGCCACGGGTAGCCATTGCCAGTAACCATCTAGACATTGATTGTTTTCTATTGTTATTGGTGGATCAGTGGTTCCCGGTGGTATGACCCTCGGCACAATTGAGAACCCGACAGGTCTATCATCAATTGTCCTATTAGTTACACTAATGGGATCAATAATCTCTTCTTTTTTAGAGTTAGTCGAGCTTTGTTGGATGCTAATACAAGCCTTAGAGGGGCCAGGATTGGGATTACGATTTATCGGAATTTCTACTTGGAGGATAATATATCCTAGTCGAAGAAAGTCAGCCTCAACACTCAAAACATACTTTAAAGAAGCATCCGTTTCAAACCAGATATTTGAGATAAACTGATTCATAGCCTCGACTTGATCGACTATGCGAATGTCATTGGATGTGATAGCCCTCAATGGAACTATAGATTTAAATATGCACAATACCGCAGTGCGATTCAGAGGAGTTGGAATGGGATCTTGGTACAGTTGGACCAGTTGAAGGGCAGATACCATCTTGCTTTGCACATTGGTACTATTTCCATTTTTAAGTGTATCAAATTCAGCTAAGGTACTCTTAGGCTGTGCCCAAACTGCCGGAAGAGTCGGTTGATTGTAGGCATCATTTTTATCACATGCAACTTGCTTGGCTACTTTTTTTGAGACTTTTTTTCTTTTGGGTTTTCGATTTACTAATTGCATTAACAGCAGCTGGATTAAGAGGAATCACAATATCCGCTATTACAGGAGTTTCAATTATTACCAGTGATTTTTCGTGTGATTGCACTCGAACCAATCTACTGACCAGACAACTGCGTGACTCTGTCCTGCACTCTTGCCGGGGCAACCCTTAGGTGAACCACCAGTGAAAACCAGTGGCAGAGTGTAACACTATCTCACAACATCTGCTGACAATTTGGTGTTAGCATTCAGAATTATACATTTTTAACATTTCAACATCTTTCCATGTAAAGCTGTTTGTATGTTTTGTATTTTCCTGTCATGTCATTGTTATGAGAATTATTATTTTTCAAACTTGAAAAATCCTACATCTTTTTGGTCACAGAATGCTGGCAAGTATGCCTGCACCACTGATTAAACCCTGTGCCTCGTGCCTCCGATGTCTTCAGGCCATATCATGTGCATCTCGGCTCTCTGGTGCCTCACATGGCCTCTTCTGTAGGGGGTTGGCTTCTCGCAGAATCACTCTCTGACCTGCCTGTCTTGCAGATTTTCCAGATGTCCCTCTCTGGCCCGGATGGGAAGGACTCGCAGATGAGGCTGCCCACAGACCGGAAGGAAGGCGTCGCCACGTTCTACATCCGCAGTGGAGTCAACAGCTCGGCCACGGTGGTGTACGACTATAACAATGTAAGCGGCTCTGACATGGATTGAAAGCAATATTATTGCGGCGGCGGCGCCGCCTTCATTTGCTTACTATAGCATTGAATGAATATAGTAAGCAAAAAGAAGGCTACAACAACCGAGTTTACCTTTTTGACAGGCGGGCGGGGCGTGTTGGTGGAGTCTTGTGTGGCTGTGGGCGGGGCATACATCTCAGGAATTTTGATTTTCAAATGTAGGCAGGTATGGCTGTGGGTCACAAGAATACGTCGTGCCATTGACGCGACTTGTTCTTCTGGAGCTGTGAGTGCTTACATGTGCAGGTCGCATATAGTTAGCATTACATGCTCTTAACTTCATAGATGGGAATTTTGGCTGTCACGTTTGGTTCTGTATATTTAGTGTGTGTAGATCCTAGATGTCAACAGTTGTTCCGTGCATATGTCATGTGCGGAAGTCACTTTGTCACTTGGCATTCTGTGTGTGTGTGGTGATGTGTCACATGTTGTTCCTTGTGTGTCATTGTGAAAAAAACCTCGCCTAATTGTGCAATGTCTGGTTTCTTCGGCTCTGCGAGGGTCGGCTAAACGCAGCTTCTCACAGAATTGGAGCCATGGCTTGTAAGAAGCAAACTGGGAGATCTAGCACTAGCACACCCAGATGAGTCCCCACAACCCTCTATCAAGCTGATTAGAAACAAAGGTAGGACAAACAATTCCTTGATTTCCCTTTCACAAGACGAGGCCTAAACTGAATTCTTTCTGTCAGATGAGCACTCATGGTGGGGAAAAGGTGCATTTATAAACTTGTAGCCACAGACATGAGGGTGATAAAGGGATAGGAAAGGGCTGTCCTCATGATCTCAAATGGATATTTCATGAAGCCACTGGGGAAGGTGCGGTATGGGGCCTCAGTGGTTCTCCATTCAAGTAAGTGGGACCTAGACCTCAGGAACCCACGCACTGAGGGGTCCCCCCAGTATTTTTAAGGTGATCAGAAGTTCAATATACTTCAGGACACATGGGGGCTGCTTTGCCGGTCAGGAACCAGGTTTTAGATCATACTACCCATGTCATTCGAGATGTCGCCACTGTCTCGCCTGGCAGCTCCAGTTCTTAACAAATGGACTGACCGAGAGCCCACGCAGTAGACGGCTGGTACCGGTGAATGGTTCTGGAGGGAGATGGAGAGCCCTAGAGATCAAAGATGGACTTATGTCACCTGGGAACTCACAATGGGAGCTTCCAATGGTTCTCTGGGTGTGAGGGACTTCTGAAGTCTTGGGCTTACAGTAGATGCCTCATGGGCGGCTTCTGATAAGGATCCCAGAGAGTTGGGGACCGGGGAATGTGGTGGCAGCACGGACAGTATTCTTATAACCAAGCGGGCCCCAGACATGAGCATCGTTGAAGAAGGCTGCAGTGAAAGCAATGTTGTGATACTGCAACATTTTAGCTGCAAAAGTGAGGCTTATTTTTATAGCAGGAAAAATGCCCAGGGATTCAGGGTAGCAATATTTGTATTTATTTGTATTTATTTTATTTATAAAGCGCGGCCAGGCCCAGGGGCATACGGGCGCATAAGTTAGATCTGGTTACAGTTGCAATTGAAAGCAGTCAATAAGGGTTCCGTTACATTGCAGTTACAGGTGGGTACAAACTTTGTCATGCAAATGCATATATACATAGTCTAGTATAAGTACATTAATTACAAAAGTGTACCAGTGACAGTCGATCATGCTGGGATCAGGCAGTTAGGCTGTCATAGAGTCCATGTTGTGAAGCCAACACTTCGTGTTATGTTTAAATAGGTTAAATGAAGGTTCTGCTCACAAAAGCGCAGGTATTGTGTTCCATAATTTGGAGGCTTGTACAGGGAAGCTAGCACCACCCGAGTTATGAAGTTTAAATCTCGGTATGGACATAGTGTTAGCTTGTGCTGCTCTAAGTGGTCTTGAAGAAGTGTGAGGTGTAAGTTGGTTGGTGAGGTAGGCTGGTGCAAGGTTGGCCCTGGCTTTATGTGTAAGGGCCAGAGTTTTAAGGGATATTCTGTGCTTGACTGGAAGCCAACGTAGTTTGCGTCTGGTCTCCGAGATGTGCATTTTCTTTGGGATGTTGAGGGCAGCTCTGATGGCATTATTTTGAATTACTTGCAGTTTGTTGATATTTTTGTAGCTAGTGCCTAAGTAAAGGGCATTACAATAGTCTATCTTGGATAGGACTAATGCTCTAGCAAGAGTAATGCAATTGGGTGAGGAGATGAACGGCCTACATGCAGTGATTAGCTTGCAGGTGTAAGCGGCTGATGATGCTACTGCATTAGTTTGTTTGGAGAAGGATAAGGTGGCATCGATGTAAACCCCAAGGGTTTTGGTGTTATTTGACACGGGGATGAGATTGCCATCTATGGTGAAGGATTTGAATGCGGGATTGAGATTTTTGAGTTTGGCGTGAGTGCCAAGGATGATCAGCTCGGTTTTTTCGTCATTGAGACAGAGTCCATGGTGTGCCAGCCATGCTTGAATTACTGAGTAGATTTCGTTAAGGGTTTTGCTGTCTGTTTCATAGTTCCCCGAGATAGGAATGAGTATCTGGGTGTCGTCCGCGTAATTGGTATACGTGACACCCAGATAGTCAAGGATATCAAAGAGGGGCTTTGTGAATATATTATAGAGTGTCGGGGACACGCAAGAGCCTTGCGGGAGTCCGCAGGGTACTGGTGAAGGAACAGCAGAATCAGTGGGAGAGAAGATCCTCATGGTTCTGTTCTCCAAGAAGGAGCTGATCCAGGCTGTGGCTGTGTCTGAGAAGTGTGCTGCAGTTTTCAAGTGGTGACAGAGTGTTTGATGGTTGACCAGGTCAAAAGCTGCTGACAGATCAAGCAATAAGAGGAGTGCAAGTTTACCATTGTCTTTCAGGATTTGGATCTGGGTAGTGAGATTTATTAATGCAGTTTCCGTACCGTGTCTCGGTCGGAAACCTGACTGCCTAAGTCCTAGGAGATTGTTTGATTCTAAGTAGGCCTGTATTTGTAAGTAAGCTGCTCTATCCAATATTTTTAATAAGAAAGGTACAGTTGTTATTGGTCTATAGTTAGACGGGTTGGCTGGATCAAGAGTAGGTTTTTTAAGGAGTGGGATGACCCACGCATCTTTTAGGTTATCAGGCACTACTCCAGTTTTGAAGGAGGCATTGATGAGGTTGGTTATGAATGGTGCCAGGTCGTGCGCAGCAGCTTTGATGATCGGGGCAGGGCAGGCATCACCTTAGCAATTTGATGGCTTAAGTTTCCTGATGATGTTTTCTACTTCCCAGATTGAGAGGGGTGAGAACCTCTGCCACATTTCACTTTAAACAAGTGCCCTGCTCTCAGCCCCTCCCCCTCCCTAAAACATGCACTGTGCACTCTGCAGAGCCAACACCGAACCACTAATCCTGCAATACTTGGCATGCCAGAATACAG
The DNA here is from genome assembly GCF_040938575.1 of Ambystoma mexicanum. NCBI lineage: Eukaryota > Metazoa > Chordata > Amphibia > Caudata > Ambystomatidae > Ambystoma > Ambystoma mexicanum. The sequence continues at coordinate 230,231,621 of NC_090932.1, forward strand.
ACATGTGAGCGGGCCAAACAGGGAGTCGCTGAGCGTTTGATGTGTTTTACTTGGAAGGCTCTCCACCTGCAATGGTAACTTACTAGGTGTTGTTTTTTGGTTTGAAAAGCATAGTGTGTTCTTAACATAATTATTATTTTGTTTTAATACCTCACAATGCAGTGTCTCTACAGAAAAAGACTCCCCCTTGAAGCAGGTCAATATTCAAGATTTTGTTAGTAGGTTTTACCTTGAATGCTGCTTGGGTTAGAGAGAATATGAACCAGGCAAATCACAGGGAGTGACCCCTTTCAAACTGGGAAGCTAGTGATGGAGAAAGGGGAGCCATCGTCATGGTGGGCGATAAAGCCTAGCTACAGTCCCCGGAGCCTACAACTTGAAAAAGATGATTGTGTGTTGTGTTTGATTGTCTTGTTTATGTCTGTTCAGTGAGCTTGCACCTCTGTATATTACATGTGGGTTGAATGTTATGGGGAAAACTGTGTGTGTTGCTGACTGTCAAGTAAGTGTCACTGGAGTACTAGAAGTGGGTATCTTATTTATTTATATATACTCACAGCTGGAATGGCTTTGTATATACACCAAAATACATGTTAAAAACACACAGACATAAGGCAATGGTTAAAACAGAATTTACACTCCTAAAATACATCAGTCATAACAATCATAAAATCAGAGGTCACAAGAGCTAAAATATGTCAATCATAGTACTATTAAATATCAGTTAAATGAGCATCAAAGCCATAATGGTTTCAGTATTTCGGCCCATTTCCAATAACATTTCACCTTATAAAAAATCAAGTTATGCTCATTCCCCTCCAGAAATCTCGACCAAGCAAAGGGTTCCATGCAATAATGTCCATGCAAAAATGTCTCCCGCTGAGACATTATTACATTGAACAAGCGGGGGACACCCCCGCAAATCCCAAATTATTTTTTGTTTTTACAAGGGCAGAAGGGGACATCCCTGCAACCTGTCCCCATACATAATGTCACGATATATAATGTCGCCAATGGCTTTTCCCGGGGTCATTATGTATGGGGACATCATTACCTGATACCGAGCGAAAGACATGTCAGAGCAATTAATAGTGTTGTCATAAGACATCATAACACTTAATCTGATTTGTTGAAGGCTCTCACATTCAGTCATTAGGTGGACCAAGGTTTCAAGAACAGATGTGCTGCAAAAACGACATCTGTTAGCTCGAGCAATCCCATGAAAAACACCTTTCATTACAAAAGCTTCACTAATGTTGAACTTGAGTAACAGGTATTGTCTCACAATAGCACTGTTGGGATAGGCAAAGATGTAAGTAGGTTTGGTTGAGCAAGCAATTCTATGCTCACAATAGCTACCGCTGTTCTTTTGTGTACAGGTTCATTAGCTATTGTTCATGGATGTGGCTAGTTAGTACATGTTTCAGTCGACTTTTCACAAGGTACACATCCCCCAGCCTAGATTGATTAAGAAAGCCTACATTCCACTTAACATACAATGTGAAACTCGCGCCCACAGTTCCTATAGATCGACAATATCCAAGTTCCAAGAATGCACGTAAAAAGCTCACTATCCTAGTTCCATTATGTAGGGCACGCAGATGCTCATACGACATGACGACCTTAGATATAAAGTCGTATGTTATACCATTGAGCTCAAAGAATTGGGTACCCCGACTGCAAAATGTCGGCAATGTCATCAAGGAGATGATTTTTTTTCCTGAGCCCTAAAATACTTTCCCCAAACATTTTAGGAGGAGTGTAATTTACTATTGTAAACTCCAATCCTAGAATATTTAGGGAAAGTGTTTGAGTTTAGTTAGGGTGCAAATTTGTGGATATGTCGTCCCGTGGCAACATTTTGCTTAACGAGATTTTCACTGGATATCCCTCTCACTGATCCGCTGAAGATCGTTTGGTCATCAGGCACCTGCCATGTTATGCAATGGTAATTTTTCTGCTAATTATCATTCTTATAGTGATGGAGAGAAGGGAACTGGAAACACATCAGTGTTTTGATGTGTGTTGCTTTCATTGCATTCCGCCTCATGTGAGCCGCTTTACTGAAGTCTCTTCCTGTAATTAAATCTCATTAGAAGAAAGCACTCCAGTAACTGCAATTTCATGATGCACACGTGCCTTCCCGGTCAACGTAAGGAAAGAGAATTCCGATCTCCCAAACTGCTCCTTGTTGCTGCTGTGTCCCTCCACCTCCTGGGAATTGGCCTCCCATGCAAACAGCAACAGTCAAACATATTGACATTGACATGTCAATGCTTCTTTTTTCTGTTTACATATTTTTATTAATATCATACATGACATTCCAATGCTTCTTTTTAGGTATTTTTGGCAATTTCTTACATCAGATACTGTGGGTGATATAATGGAAGTTATTCTGTGAAGCAAATGTTTCCCCTCCAAAGCTTAGAAGAATTATACACAAATCTAGCTGTCCCTACATGTGTTGGTAGCTACAGTGGAGTTTTAGCGCTATGCAATACCCCAGGCTAACATAACATGCGGGTGGGTCACTGTAACTTCTGAAACATGGACACGCTGTAGAAGCAGAGACTAATTAGGGCTGGACCGCAAAGCACATCAGTTAAGTGTGTGTTATACAACTATTTCCCACCACAGCTCGTGACCTGCTACCGACCCTGGCCTGGACGGGCGTGCTACATCAGCAAAATGGACGAGGACGACATCCCCAGCCTGGAGGCCATCACCAAGGAATTTCAGAACATGGAGGTAAGATGCAGTGCCACAGGACACATGACAACACACTGTGTTTTAATGCAAGACTTCTGTGACTTGCAGAGGTCTTCACCCCAGCTGCCTCCCGGGTGCAGTAAAGATATTACTGGACCAGGGCTGCAGACAGCAGATCACAGCACTTAGCAATGCCTGGCAGTGCAGAGCTATCTCTTGGATGACACATATCTATCAAGCCCAAGGTTGAAACAGCGGAACTATCCCTTAGGTTGCACAGTGCCCTGGCTCGACCCCTTCCTAAAAACTCAGGTCTTGCCGTGGAGGCTCTTTACAACTATTGCTCTACCCTTGATTTGCGCTTGCCAGGGACCATTTTGGAGAAGCTAGTATTCACCCATTGGGAAATGCTTTCTTCCTGTATGCCTTTTGTTCTGGCTTCAGAGCCACCCACGAGATGGCCGTGTGCATAGACAGTATTCCAATCCATGTTATGTTAGACATGTCAGCCGCCTTCAACACCATTGACCATGGCATGGCGCTGACCCACTTTCTGGAGCTTACGGGAACTCAGGGAGCCATTCTCGGAAGTATCTCCTCCTTCCTGCAGGCCAGGCCTCATGTGAGAACAGAGTCTTGTATCTTGGCAGCAGCGCGTCGTATCGCCTCCGTCCTTTCACCATTATTGGTCACAGTGTGTGCCGGGCCCCTGGGAAGCAGCATCTGGAGGCACGGCCTGAAGTCCCACCTGACAACACTCAGATCTGGGTCTCCTTTCAAGTGAGCCCTGAGATGGCGCTGATGCCCTTGACAAGGTATATGACTGACCTTGTCCACGAGGATGGAGGACAACTGGATACATTGGACCCAGACAAGATGACAGTAATGATTTTTTTTTTTATTACGGGTTTAGGAAAGGCAACTAAGTTTAAGTTAGGGAGAGTGTGAGCTGCTGTTTCTTGCTGACATATAACGCCCCGCCCCCTGCATCTCTGTATCTGATGAATGAAATCTCAAAAGCCCTAAAATGAGTGCACAGGTTCCTCAGTATCTAGGGATGGGGATGTTTATCTCAGAGCAGTCAGGGGCTCATTTTCAGCCTGGCACGCCGTTCATTCAAAGAGTAAAAGTCTTGTGCCCCATTTTCTTTCATTTGTATGGCGGAGAGGACGGGCGGAACTCAACTTGCGTTCCCGATGCTCTCGTCCCCTCTGCCATACAAATCCTCCAGCATTTGCACCTGCATTCATTTTCATGCCGCAGTGAAAATGATGGGGAGACCTATGCGATCCGCCTGCTTTATCTGCCAACAAAAAGCTGTAGGATCCCATAGGGATCCATTGTAAACTCTGTCTGCCACGCATACATGGCAGGCAAGTTAATTTCATTTGCACAGGGAATGCAAAAGGTGATGGCAAGAGGCGGCGTGCATACTTGCACGCCGCCTTTTGCCCTCCCCTTTTTTACTTCGTTGTGCCAATAATGAACATTTGGCAGCGGGGAACTTTTTACGTTGATGTGTCAGTGTAACAGCTCTCCGCTGTCAAATTACGAGCTTCAATAAAGTCAGCTCCAAAGAAACTGTGAGAAGTGACTGAAGAAATGTCGAGTAAGAGTAACAAGAAGGCTCCATTTAGCACAGCGTGTTGGTGGAATCTTAAAATGGCCTCCGCGCCTCTACAGCTCATTGGCTGAGGGACAAATGGCTGAAAGCTGATAAAGACCACACAAAGCAACGCAGTGTTTCTTTTACTGCTATTAAACTGAGACCGAGGATTCCCAGCCTGACGATGGGGAATTGTCAAACCATGTGAGTTGGCGGAAGATGCATTGCTGCAGAAAACAGCTACAGCATGTGCCACGTCCACTCTATGGATGCCCAGGTGTGGTATGGCTGTAGAAGTGTAAGCCCACCTTCCCCCCAAACAAGTACAGCATGGGCACCTGCAGTGCAGTTGCCTCCTCCAACCGTGCCTGCCCCAAATCCGGCACCGCATGTAGCAGCGCAGTGCAAGCCCTGCCCCCTCTTCCCGCAGAAAGGATACAGCATGGGCTCTAGCGCCGCCTCTATGTGTATGTTTGGATCTTATATAGCGCAACCCCAGCTAGCAAGCAACAGACTGCTGTACAAGACAGGAGAGAATGCAGCGAGAGAAGGGAGAGTCGTGCATGGGGCAAGGCACCTGTCAGGGCTTCCTTGAAGAGAAGGGCGCCGCCAGTTTATCATCATGGTTGCCTGGGCAATTTCCGAAGTTCAGCTCTGCTGCCACACTGCACCTGTGAGTCAAAGAAGCGGGGGAGGAAAGGGCAAGATCATCCATGCCATGTGGTGTTAGCAGTCGCACGCTGCAGGGTACCGCCGCACACTAGAGTGCAGGAACACTGCTAGCAGGACCTCCTGTGTTCAACACGGCTAGTACCGTCCTTGTCTAGTCTGGGCCCCATTAGTGTGGTTCGGCATTGGGGAGGCATGGCCCGAGCAGAGGCAGGCGTGGAGAAGCCCAAGGACCTGGAAAAAGTCTGTGCTTGCATTGGTGAATCCAGGAGTGGGCTGTAGGTGGGCTCCAGTCAATGAGCTTCCTCTGCCACGCCCTGCCCATCTCCTGGCTCCTTAGTGGTTAACAAAAGCAGTGCCCCAGGTAGGCCCATTCTGCTGCCAAGGATATGGCTCAACTGTACATGTGCCGCAGAGGCACATACGAATGTCGTACCTATGACTTATGGACGGTTGTCACCTGACTGATCGGGTGTATGTCGTACTCAGCCATCCTAATTGGTTATTATTTGGTTATTTATAGCATGCTTAATACCCAGAGGTTTCTAAGCGTGGACTCGATTGTGTTGCTCCATGTCGTCTTGCTCCCAAGACGAGCATGTTGCCCCTGAGCTATCCTCCCGAGACTAATTATTAGGACAAGTCTTAGGTATGGGCATAATACCACAATCCCTTTCGTTGCACTGTTGTTTATTGTGTTTACTGTGATGTTTCCTTTTTGTTACAGTGAACCAGTTTGGTAGGAAGCCGCCATGCTGGCAATAGAAAAGCACACAAAGATCAGTGATGGAAAGGGGGCATTGATATCCGAACTTCTTTCACCGCCCTTGGCACACAAAGAAGAACCTGGAGCTCCAGGATTAGCCAGTTCAAACATTGGAAATACCATTTGCCTTCTGGAACTGTCCCTTTTCCATTAGGCTTAAGGAGGAGTGGGTGGGTGACAGGAGTGGGTGAGGTTCTCGAAATGCAACCAGAAGCTATTCTACTACTGCGAGTTTGGACAACCCTTCACCTTCTCTTTTACCACCTTTCCAGAGTAAGCCCCAAAGAGAGCGAGGCCACCCCGGTCACCACGCCTTGCCAGACCAAGAGAATACCGCCAGGATGGGAGACTCACTCTTGGGCACTACAGTCCGCGTCCTTTGCAGTGGCCTGCCCCTCATCTGGGCCTAGTGAGCAGGTGAGTTCTAACGTCTAGTGCTACCCAGAGAGCTGCAGGCTCCCTCTGAGCACAAGTGCATACTCGCACCCACACACACGCGTGCACGCACACACCCAGGACTGATATCAACCGGCCACAAAGGGGAACAAGTTGGGTCACTTGGCCATGCAACATCATTCTTTATACATTGGGCACTGGAAAGAGGGTAGTGTTACTAACCAACCTGGTCAACTAGCAATTCAGCAAAATAATTTCTAAAGCACTTCACCTTTTTGCATACCCAGAATGCATTGCTCATGTGGCTCTGGCCTGGAAGTGAACTTCGAGTGGTGGCTTCTTTAACTTTAACATTGAACCTAGAAAGTTGGCAATTTACTCGGCCAACCCAAGTCACTTGGCTATGCAGCGAAATACTGCATTAAATGAGCACTAAAAGACAGCAATTTGATTGGCCAAGACGTGTGAGTTGTGTATGGTACACAATCCTTTTAAAAATGAGTTCTGGAAAATAGATCACTCTGATTGGACAAGCTAGGGTCACCTGGTCATGGAACACACTCCTCAAGCAAGCATTAGAAAAGCCAATCGTTTTGTCTTTTGTAATGTAATCTAATTTGTAAAGTGGTCTTTTACTGTAAACCTCTGCAATTTTGCAGTCTCTTGAGGGAATAAAACAAGGGGTATCAGGAGGGAGTGTTAGTTGCGGTAGAGGGAGAGGCAGGTGAGAAAACAAAGGTGTTGGCGGGTAAATGGTAACTACCCAAGTACTGTGCTGGAAGGATTTGATGTGGTTTGTGGCTGTGACACTTTGGTGCGTGTTTCCTCCGGAGGGGAGAACGCAATGGCGATTGGCTGTCAGTGTTGGAGAGAATTGTCTGGTATTGGGGGGTGGGGGTAGTTTATAGGACTGAAGATGTTGCAGACTGTGCAGTCAGCCCTGAATGGCTCTTCAGTGCTTCATTTGGTGATGTAGGTGCTAGCATGCATAAGGCAGCGAGGGTTGGCATACACACTGTGGAGGAGATAGTAGACTGGAAGGTAAGAAGTCTAGTTGGGAGTGGTAGTTATGGAGTCTCTTGAGGAGCCCTATTCATTGAGTATATAGGCTTCACTGATCCATATGGTGTCAGTCTGCCATCAGAAAGGGTACTGAAGTTGTGGGTAGTAGTCACAACAGCAGGGTTCTTTCTGTTTTCGGGTCTGAGTTTATGATGATTGTTGTGTGATGTGTGACAACATCCCTTGCAAGGGTGACAACAGTGCGTGCATCCTAGGGGCCCTCCAGGATGGCATTTGGGGGATACAGTGGAACGTCACACTGAATCCTGCTCACTAAGCAGATGAGTGTCACAAGATAACTACCCATCCCACAATTCCCCTGTTTCCAGGACAACACATACACATTTCCAAAACACCTACTTTAATTTCCTAGGGTCCGAACCCCTTTAGATTTAGGATTAGAGAAACTGAAGCATACATCCATGTCCCTCCGAAAATGTGTCTTTGGCCCTTTAAACCTGGAATACATGAATGAGGACACAACAATCCCCTGGAGGAAAACCCTTCAGCCACATGGGTCTGTCTGTGCCACAGAACTCCGTAAACCAGCTCCCGCACCAGAGCATTTTCCATCAGAGAAACCTCAAACACTGGATCCACGAACATCGGAGGCCACCCATGGCCTCCGAATGCCCCAGGGAGACGTTTCAGAGTTCCAAGAGATCTACAGACACACTTATCCATTCAACTTAGTCTAAGGGCATGCAACATGCAAACATAGAGGACAAACCAGACGAGCTCAGTAGAATCCAGGATGCCTGCCCCTTTCTTATAGCTTCAATTTCACTAGGCAGGCTCATGGAGGAGCTACTAGAGATCAACCATTCATCATCAAGCCCATTACCCCCTACTATTGATGCGCGAGCCAATGGCCAGAAAGCCAACCAAGGGGAGGGGCCAAGACACTTTAAAAAGCCAGACCAGGTAACCCAGTTTGTGGGTTGTTGCAGTTGAAAAAGTACAACATTTGGAGGGAGTTTGCGAGCAGAAGGAGGAAGAGCATCAGAGGCTGGAAGAGGAGATTGGGTGAGCAGAGTGTGGTGGAGGCTGAAAGGCGAGGAGCTAGAAGTGGAGAAGGTCCTAGAAAAGGCTAACCATGGTCACGGTCAGGAGTAGGAGATTGGGAAACACCAGGAGGAGGACTCTTGAGAGTTATTAGGAGAGGTTGGGAAACATCAAGAATAGAACACTAGAACAGCCTTGAAGAAAGTGAGGAAATATCAGAAGGAGAATACTAGAAAGTAATGTATCAGAGAAATTGGGAAATATCAGAAGTGGAAGACTAGAAAGGTTTCAGGAGAAGGTTTGGAAATATCTCAAGGAGAAGTCTGGAGAGTTGTTGAGGAACTGTTAGAGAAGGTGGGAGGTTCTTTAGAGGAGGTCACAGAGGGATATCTTGAGGAAATAGGTAATCTACCAGAGGGAATTGGGGAGTTGACAGAGAAGGTCGAGGAAGATCAGGTGTACATAGTTGGACTAAAGGTACAGAGGGAGCTCAGGACTGAAAGAGGCAGCAGAAGGACAACTGGAAGACCCAGGACGAGGAAAGAGGGGGAGTAGCACAGGCAGCCATAGGACAAGAAAGGAGCCTAGAGAACAGGGTCAGGTTAAGTAATAGGCCCTTGATCTGAAGAGGAGGAGCCCACAGTAGGGGGTGAGGTACGAGAGTATAGTGTGGCAGTGAGAAGTGTGTGACCATCTAGGAGACAAGGAGGGTTTATAGGGACCCCTAGAACTGGACCCAGTAGACCTAAGCACACTTTACTGTACCAGATAAATTATATTCCACTCTGAAGCCAAACTATTCTGACAACTCTTGAGAAGGAAATACTGGCAGCAGATCCCCGAATCATTCAGAAGGAGATTTACCCTATGGAGTGCTACCCTGGAACTGAGTAGGTGCTCCACCCAGGTTTTGTAAACTACACCAGAAGAACACTATACAGGGATTCAGACCTCCCCTCGGTAATCCCCATGAGAGAATTTCAGAAGAGGCAGAGACTGTTCCCCACCACAGAATCGGTGGGATATCTTGAGGAACATAGACCCTTAATTCATTTGTCTGCAGTCATTTTGATTCATGGTTTTTCACTGATGCCAAGGAACCCTCTACTCCTTTGTCATTACTTAATTAAATGCCTAGATCTTGAGAATTGATATACTGTTTGCCTGGTATTCCTGGTGGCCATCCTGGTAGATGGTAGTAGGTGATGTCCCATGTTTGGGACGAGGAAGAGTTAGAGCGACAGATTCAATTGTGCTCGGTCTCAAGAGAGGTCTTGATTTAAGCATTGAGCACCAGTGTGTGTGAATGAATGGGCCAGACGTATTTGATTGAGTCCAGTGTCTAGTGCAGTTTTGCTTGTGAAGTTTGATTGGACCTTCAGGTCCAAGTCTGTGATGGCTAGTAAGTTGTACTGACAAAAATGTGTCCTTTCTTTGGAGGGTGTGCATTCCTCCTGTTGTCTGTGATTGTGTCATGAGCGGCCAGTTATGGGGAGATTTCCTAAAGCCAGGTGGCCTCCCACTGCATATTGTCACTGGAGCATGGCGTTCCATCGATTGGTTGCGAGGAATGAGATTGAGGAGCCTCTGTGGCATGTCTTCTTAGGTGAAACTACTTGGTACGTGTTACTGGATTGAAGTGTTCTTACAGATGTGTTGTGGATAACCTTTTCTGGGCCCATGTGGTGTAAGGTGCGGCATGCAATGGATAGGGTTCTGAATTGAGTTCTGGTTTAAAAGGGAGCCACTGGAGTGTTTGGAAATCCGGTGTGATGTGTTCCCTACTTTCCAGTCTTAGGAGGTGTCTAGATGCGCGCTGCGTTTCGAGCTCTATCTTGACAGTTCAGCAAATATTCAGGGAGTTAAAGGTAGAAACGTGTGGCACAATCTGATCTCGAGAGGACTAGGGAAATGACTGCCATGGGTCTGTGTGAGAATGTCATTTGTGACGTGACGATGGATCTGAGTCAAAAGAACAGCCTTTTATGATGGCCTTGAGTTACGCTTTGAATGTAAGAGAGCTATCTGTGATGTTTCCGGTTGCTGTTGACGGGGGCAGAATTGCCAATAATTCAAGCCAGGGAATGGTTGTGTGGTGAGTTGTTTATGGTATCACACATCAAAGGTTTCGTTTTATTTGGGTCTAATCTTAATAGATTTGTTGTCATCCATGAGTCCATATGTGAGAGGCAGGTGCCAAGGTCCAGTTGACATGGGGGTGAGGTTTGGGCAAGTTCGTAGATAATTGAAATATCATCCAAATAGTTGTGGCATGCTTTACTCAAGTTGCTAATGAGCTCCGATAGGTAGGATCATGTAGCTGTTGAAAAGAAGTGTTGATCGGCTGAATCCCTGTGGGGGATGACTCAAAGGGACAAATGTAGGTAATCCTCGTCCTGTCAGAGAGGGAGGAAGTCATCCAACATAGCACTGTCACCACTAGTCTTATGATCATGATTCTTTTTAGGATGATTTTGTGGCTGGTAGTGCTAAAGGGCGCCAAAAGGTCCAGGAGTATCAGGTATCAGTGTGCTTTGTATGTTTGTCACAGCATTGGTTTCTTTTGTCTGCCCCATATGAAGCCTGTTATGATTCATGCATGGTGTTGTTGTTTTCCACGTGGTCCTGGAGTTGTTGGTAGATGATATTTTGAAGTATTTCTCCATAAAAGGTGTGTTAGAGATGGGGTGGAAGCTCACAGTCTTTGGGCTTAGCTGTTATTATCTTTTTAGGAGTTTGACAAGTGATTGTGAAGACATGTAGGATGGCACCTTGTTCTCTTAATAAGTTGAGGACTGATTGGTAGAGAGGGTGAGCCCAGATTCTTAGCCTAGGGCCTTTTAGTTGTTAAGAGTTCAAGGGTGTTCAGGTGTTGACTGTGCTTATGAATTCTTTCACTGAGAAGGGCGGAAGGCTCGCAGCTTCTGTATGGTAATTATGGTGGGTTCTGTTCCTTTAATTGGTTAGGTAGTCTATTTCTGTCTTTTTTGCCCAGGAGTACCTAGATCTATAGAATTGTGATGTTGAAGTGTGCACAGATTGAGTCGTAGAGTTGTGGTGATTTAGTCGGTGTGATGTCACAGGCTGAAGATATTTTGGCTTTGATGTATTTTGAACATTTCCTTCAGGGTGCATTAAGTGTACTCTGAGATGTGCATAACAGGCCTTAACTAACAATTTCAGCCCTGTGAATCCAGAGCTGTCAGTAATGTGCAGTTTTGTATGCTTCCAGGTAGATTTTCCAGATTTGCTCTAGTCCTCTGTTCTTTTCCATGATGTGGATGATGTGGGCGGTCAACTATCTAGTGGCTTGCATTTTTGGGGAGTGTTTGAAGGGCCCGTAAGATACACTTGTGCAGGCAGTGGAGTTGTTCATCTGGTGTTCCTGGTTGGTTTGTTGAGGAGAGTTGGTTTTTTAGAGGCTTTCCGTTTTCTGAGGAGCTTCTGTAGCTGACTGTCCATCCATGGTCTGATTATTGTTGATGAAGCCTTGGTATATTTTGATAGAGATGAAGACGAGAAGGATACGGTGAACAAAATAGCGATGTGTTTACCCCAAGGAAAGGTGAGTGGAGTTGCACAAGTAGATCTATCCAAAGAATGCCTGGCTGTGTGGGCGGGTCTTCTGCTGATTGATTAAGGTGGAGGGAATTCAGAGTTGCTGCAAGGCCTTACTCCAGACACAGGCTGAAATCAACCAGTGTGGTAAAATGATGTCGTCGACCGTGAGACCGTGAGGTTGTCTACCGCTTCTGAGGAGGTGTCCAAAAACGAAGGGTGTATGAAGGATGCCCACAGATTAAGAGGCAGGTGGGTGTAGATGTGTGTGTGGTCATGCAGTGTAGCTGGAGTGATTCACAATACACAATTGTGTCTGAAGATGATGCGTATGCATCGTTGGAGACTAGGGCAATTCCACCTCCACCCTGCAAGTGCATTTGGCGAATTCAATCTTTCAATAAGAGGTATGGGCTTGTGTGTGATTGCAGAGTAGTCTTTTGTTCACCATGTTTCTGTGATGGAGAGATGGAGAGGAGATCTGTGCTACCCTCACAGACCAAGTCATAGATGCCTCAGTTTGAGGTATGTTGGTAAGTTAATCATGTGACTGCTTCATGTTTTTAGATACGTGTCTGTTGTGCATGGATTGTTGAGTTTGAGTTCTGTGTTAGATTATCCTTGATGATGGGCTTTGCATGTCTTTCTTTGGCAAGATTTTCCATTTAGGAAATGAGTTTGTGTGATAGAGGTGTGTTTGCCGCTGATTGTTTCTGGCATCTTGGTAGGTATCTTGAGATATTAGAGGTTAGGGGTTTTGGAGGAGGGTTCTTTGCACCCTACTGTGGGTTGAGGCTTCTAGGAATGGAACCTGCCTGTGCTGAGCTTCAATTGCATTTTGATTGTGAGTTTGGCAAGATCACAGGAGCGTTTTTTTTGGGGTTTAGCCTGAGCCCCAGTTTGGTAGATAAGAAAAAGAGGTTTTTTTGCTCCCGGCTATCTTGTTTAAAGATCCGAAAATTATATTCATAACACTCTGGTTAGTACGAAATGATTTGTTTATTTATGATAATTGTCTTGAGTGGTTCATTCCATAGATATTTTTTGTGTTTTGAGAAACACTGTTAGAAACTTGCACACCAAGTTTCTAACAGTGTTTCTGAAAACACAAAAAATATCTATGGAATGAACCACTCAAGAAAATTATCATAAATAAACGAATCATTTCGTACTAACCAGAGTGTTATGAATATAATTTTCGGACCTTTAAACAAGATAGCCGGGAGCAAAAAAAACTCTTTTTCTTTGCACCCTAGTTGGAGTTTCTTGTATAGTGGTTTGTCGCTGTCTGTTGCCTCAATACGGAGGGTTCACTTCTTCAGCCTCTCTGCATCTTTGGTAACGCTGTCTTCACATCGATGTGCCATGTGATATAGGCTGCTGGTGAGGTTGTCATGGCTGGCAAGTAGAGTTGGTCTGAAAGTTAAAGTTGAAGAGGGTAGAGATGCTAGGTGCTCTGACGCTGGTTGTTTGACCCTGATAACCTTTAGGAGGTGTGCCAGGAGGGCAGGATCAGGCCAATGACCTTTGTGGAAGAGCGCGTATAGTAATGCGAATGGGATGGAGCAATTATTACTGAGCTGTCAGCAGGGAGCAGATATTACAGTGGAGGTCTGATTCTGAGCTCCATCTAAAAGAAGAAAAGTGTAATTCCATGAAGGAACAGCACGTTTCTTCATCTCCATAACACATGCCTATACCTATAGAGATCCATAATATGGAGAAAATAGGAAAAGTGTTGTTCATTTCGACAATGTCACTTTTTCCAATTTACGTGGAGCTCAGTTGCAGGCCTTCAGTGGGCAAAATGGCTAGCAAGCCACAGTCGGCCTTTCCAAAAGGCATGTATCACAGTGGGCCACACCCGGAGGCAGAACACCACAAGCAGGCTGGCAGGGAGCCAGGGATATCCATAGTGGGTTGTAACTGGTGCAGAATCCATGGGCTGCACCATGGCTCAAGTCGTGGGTACACATGGGTGGATGGAGACCACCCACTTTTTTCAGAGGGTGGCCTCATCCTCCCCAGCTAAAAGGAGGAACATTGAAAGTCTTCTTTGAATGTATGAATTACAAGGATGAAACCGCAGTCGTCAGGTGGTTTGCTGGCTGGACACTACTCCACTGCTCTATATAACCTGAAGAAGAATAACAAACAACTAAAGGTGAAATGGCCCATTTCGGTTCTGCATGTTCCAGGGAAAACCAAAACATGCACACCTTTTAACGTTTTCAAAAACACTATTAGAAGAAGATATCCTGTCTTGGTTTTGTGTGTGTGTCTTGATTTTATGAAAGGCAAACGCCATTCGTCCTGTGCAATTTGGGGGATTATGCAAAGCCAATTTAATGAAATGTACATATTTCACCTTGATATTTTAATTTCTGGCGACGACACATCCCATTGCGTTTGTCGATGAGTCCACACTTCAATTTTTAAGACTTGACCCCTGGGCTGCACCTAGTTGCAAAATCACAGAGGGAGCTTTATCCAGGAGAACAAATCCAGTGGGCTGTTCCTGGGAACAAAATCAGTGGGAGACGAACATAGTGGGATGCACTGCCCAGGACCAACATCAAAGCGGGCACATAACACAGTTGGATGTATCGAGGGGAAAACTCACAGTGGGCAAATGGCATAGTGGGATTTACACAAGAGCATGTTTATTGAAATTATGTATCTATTGATAGACAGTAGCCCAATAAAAAATCAAGCTACCACTTACGGTTTCTACATCAACCATTATGGTGCCACCACCACAGAATCATCGTAAGACCACCATAACTCGGTCACTGGCAGGCACTGCCCATGAGATGTCTCCCTATGGTAATTATCCCGGGAATTTGGTATATTTAATTTGTGTAGATGTTAAGGTGTATTTTTGTGTTGTACATCACATGAAATGTAAACGGACCATAACGGGTTTTTTTCTTGGCCCTCACAAGAAATATAAAAAAAACAGAGGCCTCTTTCCTTTTTGTTGCTTATGTCCTTATCATTGTTGAAGTCCAATTCAAAGATTGGTTATCACATACATGTCATTTGCATGAGCATATGGGGCAAATCATGAGCAGTGCATGGCAGTAGCAGTGGCAAGTAAAACCTTGTCTACTGAATTGCAATGGTCTTAAATGATATACAAACTATAACTCTATGTCCTGCCAGGCATGGCCAGTAGCAATGTCCAGTGGCCCTTCGCCCATCAGGATAGCCTATTGCAAGCCAGATCAGCACAGTGCCACCAAGACAAATATACGAGGGATGGGAGAGATGAATGGCATGATTGGCATCCTAAAAGCAGCTCGTATTAAACAATGTTGGCACATAAGTACGGATGGTAGAACGTCGGTATTACCCAAATTGACCTTTCACAATTGACCTTTTGTCCTAATTGACTCAATTATAGTGGTCCTAATTGACCTTCTGCACAATTGACCTTTATATTATTTTAGTTATTTTATATATGTATTGGGTTGGTTTTGGATTATAGATAATATAAGGGGATTGGGTCGGGGATTGATTGCAGGGGGGGTTGGATTGGGTGGGGCTTGCGGGGGGTTTCCCCCACAAATATGTCCTAATTGACCTTTTAAATTAGGCACATTCTCCTGATGTCAATTCTCCCGAGGTCAATTGTGAAAAGGTCAATTAGTATACATCCAGAACGTCAGAGCACGTTGCAACTACTAAAACCCTTTATCCCACACCTTCTTGTTCACGCTAGATGCCATGGCAGCGGGCTATATATGAATCCAGTAGGGAAGAGAAGGGATAGCACAGTGGAATCGAGGGCGCTAACCTGATGACAGTCCTGGATGAACTGCTAGAGATTACAACAGAGGCTTTTCTTGTTATTAGAATCCTATCCCCAATGAAAATCTATAGCATGATTCTAAGAGCTGCAAACCTCATTGCCTATGAAGCCTGTTAGAAATGAGTAGAGGCCAATCTGATCTCTCTTAAGTGCATCTGCCTGGTAATGAAGGGGTGGCGTCACTGGCAGGTCATTCTACACTGAGCCAGCTGTCTACAGAGTGGACCCTAATTCTTCCTTTTCATCTTTCAGGTACATGTTGTGGTACATTGTAGAGGGTCTCGTGTCCATCACACTCTGCCTGCTGATGCCCATGAAGTGTCCGCTACTTACAGCTACGCCACAGCACCTTGAGCTGCTATAAGACGGGGGCGGGTGCCTTCTGCCTTACGGCTTTTACACTGGGGTCCTGTATATGCAGCAACTGTAATTGCAATGTGGCTTATTTGCACGGCTCCTCTTCACACATTCACTAAGGAGGGGTTGTTGATAAATATAATCAACGAGGAGCTGTCTGTCTGTCTGGTCATTGCTTCTGTGTCTCTGCAGTACCTCAGCATTAAAGATCACAAGTGATTGCTAGGGAATTGAGCAGTTTACAAACATATTTCTGTTTGAATAAAGTAATCATTTTGCTGTGACTAAGAGTGCCATTTCCCTGCCGTTTGGGTGCCAGAGAGGGCTGCGATCAGACCTCCTGGAAATGTGTGCATGGTGTCACAGTGAGTGCCGAGTGAGTACCCATCACAGATCAATGCTATAAGGCATAACAGGATCTCAATTGGTGGTTCAGATAGAAGCGAGTAGTGGAAGTGGCAACAGATGCCCTTGTGAAGAAAACAACTAAAGGACCCTTCTGTTCAACAAAGGGAAATGTTCCCAAGCTTTTCCCACTCTTCCGCCAAGCAGGACCGAGAGGAACTCAAGCGAGATAAAGTAGAATCTTTCTCTGAAGCAGTCTAGGAAAAACAACAGGCCACTGTGTCTACATCCAGTTGTGCTGAAATAAAGGAAAGGTCTTGCACGGTTTTTGGGTTGGCTCTTGATTGCCCTAACCTACAATACATTGGATCACCCGTGTTTTTGTCTTCAAGGTACAGGTTTTTAGGGTTCCCTGACCGTCTTCTTGTGGCTGTGCGGGAACGTCCATTGACAGTCCAGACAACTGCCAGGATGGCCACTAACATCAGCAGACACAATTGACACAAATGGGTACATACAAAAACACTAAAGATTTGGAGAACGAAAAGGGTAAAGCAAGAATTCCTAAATGAGTCAACCGAGCGGTAATCTGTGGGATGTGGATTAAAGGGCACAGGGGCTTTACCACAGTCTGCCCCTCACAAAAGGTCCTAGATGCAGGCTTGCTTTGAGGGATATTGAATTTCATATTCAGTCCTTCCCTACAGTGTCTACAAGGTCTGGAAGATACCCGGTTTGAGGCTAGGATGTCTGCTGCCGATACAGAGTGCCCTGGGGTCATGGTTGTGATTTTGTCAGACAGGTGTCTTCCCTGTGGTCACTGGGTTCACCGGCAGCAATGCCTTTGTTTCAGCAAAGTATATGGCTGGCTGCAAGGGCTACTGTGCTATCCATTCTCATGAGTTCCCTGACATATCTGCTGGTCCTGCTCTCCTCGTCGCCATGTTACATGTTCATGCCTAGCTCCTCCCACCATGGGCTCCTCCCCTTCAGATTGGGGACTCCTCCCTAACCCAGTCCCTCATCTCTGGGCTTGTTCCCACTGATGCTTTCCTTCTCCTGTTATTCTTTCACTAGACCTCCCACCTCCTCCAACACATGTTCCTTCCCTGATGTGGAACCACCACCTTCCTCCTTCTCTATCTTCTTCCACCTCCAGATGTAACACTCCTCTTTCTTTATCTACACGGAATTCCACCTCCTGATTTTACACACGTCCTTTTTGCTGTTCTCTAGGCTACTCCATCAATCATCCCACCTCCTCTTGTAAATTCACAAACTTCCTCCTTTACTTGCATACCTCTGCCAACAACATGCTGAACTTCTCCTTGACTCTGCCAAGCTGCTTTGACAATACTCTGACCTAATTCTTAAATTCTTCAACCTCATCCTTAAACTCCCCAACCTCCTCCAATAGCTGATCTGCCTACTCCTTAGATTCCATAACCTCCTCTGATAACTTTCCCACCTCTTCCTAAACTCTTCCAACCGCCTCACAACAATTCTCCTCAACCCTCCACCTCGATGAATGGTAATCACTCCTCCAATCGTTTCCTCTGTAAAACCTTCCACAACTCTGCTTATATGATGCCCTTCTTCAAACCAAATAACCACCAATAATTCCTTTCCTACCTCCTTCTCCCTGTAGGATGTTGCAAGCTCTCCACCATGCTCTGCTTCTCCAGTCTCCACGTCTCTGCTTCAAACTGCTCCTTCACACACTATCTGCAACACCCACAAACTGGCTGCAACTGGAGCCCCTTTTATAGTCGCTTGGCCTCGGTCTCAGAATGATGGGTTTCACCTGTGGTTTATGGGAGGGCCCTCTTGCAGCTGAAGCAGCTTCCTTTCGTCAATTCCTGTGGAAGTGAGGGGGGGGGGTTGAGCAAGTGTTTAAGGTCGGACAGCCATCTTGATTATCAGTAGTCTGCCACTAACTCACTGTATTTCGCTGGAATGTCCCCCCCTGCCTCCTATCAACCGCCCCTGGGGTCGTTTTGGCCTTTTTCGATTTTCATTAGGCCAGTCATGATATTATAAGCTTCTCTGGAAAAAGTGGTTGCAGTATTGTCTTCTCTCCTTTGTTTTTAATGAAGGGAGGGGTGTTCTTTCTTCCGTCCGGTTGGCAAGAGCAATGGGGTAGCCTGATCTAGCTTCCCTGGAGATTGAAAAGCACCTCTGTGGGGTGAACTGCTCTCCCCTCCACCCTCACCCCCAGTTCTCCTGTCTGTGTAACCATGTGTGTGGTCCAGCTTTTCCTTTAGAAAACCACAAGGAGCATGGAAGATGTAGTTCTCAAGTTTCTGCTCTATGGACATTCTTTGCTTTCATGGCTTGGGGAGGTATTCCATGATATTCTATTGGTGTTCTGGGGTTTTGCTGGGTGTTACCAATGATGTTTTTTGTCTGGTATCCTTAGTTGCCTTACCTGGATCGAGTCCAGGTTTTGACTTGGGCACGAGTTTCCTGGTATTGATTTTTTCTGGGTCTGCAGGTCTTTCCGAGTGAAGCAGGTCTAGCATTTCTTCTGCCCTGATCTTGACGGTCACGTAGAATGCTTGTCCTGAGGTCCCTTGGGCTAGCATTGTGGTGTCTTCTTTGGCTTGATGCTCAGGTTCCAACCGCCAGAGTGATTCCTCTTCCTCAGTTTACAGAGGAGCACAACCATTTGTGTCCATGCATTCAGGAGGTGGCAGAGTCTGACAGATGCTGTCCAAGCGTCCTAGCTTCCTGCAGGCATAGCACTGTGTGATGGTGTTGATCTAGAGGGGTGGGAACTGTTTTCTTTCTGTCCATTGGTGTCACGCGGGTCAATGCAGTGGGTGCCAGATGGGGCGGGATGGTTCTCCCAATTTCTCAGGGTTTTTCAGGTTTCGCTGGTTCTCCTTTTCATGGTGTTGGATCCCTGGGAGTTACCATGGACTCTGCAAGCTTTGGGTGCTGTGGTCCAATAAAGGGTTCCTTTCAGCTCATGTGGTCTTGCTCTCCAGATTAGGCAAATGGTGGTCTGACCTTTGCAAAGAGTGTGCCAGGGAGTTTCGCATCAGAATGAGTTCTTCTTTGGCTTTGGAAACAGTCTTCTCCCCAAGTCACATTTACATAAAATAAATGCATCCAATAGCTTATTTGTCAAGGTGGCTCTTCTTCCCATAGCCACTGCTTGTAGATTTATTTTTTCTGTCCCAAATCCCAGTGCTCAGAATGCCAATTTATTTATTTATTTATTTATTGTGCATTTGTAAGGTGCTTATACATCAAGTAAATTGGGTTTCAAAGCACCCACAGGGCAACAGGCAGGGAACAAGGGAATGAAAAACAGAATATAACAACGAAAGAAAGAGGCAGACCTACTAGGCCTCGTGAGCATTCAGAATGTGCAAGTGCAGAGACAGAGGAGGGATGAGGGGGTGGATGGGTAAGTGCTAGGTGGCCCAAGAGGGCAGTGCTAGAGCGTGAGCAGCTGTAAGTGCCTAGGTGAGAGTGGTCAGCGTCAACAAATAAGTAAGTGCAAGCCTGTGCTGGCAAGGGCAGTGGGTGCCAAGGCAAGTGCTGGGAGCGGACGAAGGCTGAAGGCGTTTGGAAGGCCAGGACCCAAGAGGACAGATAGGGGCCCTGGTGACCAATCGCAGTAACTGTGGGGTATAGCAGAGAAGGGAGGAAGGGAAGGAGGAGGTGAAAAGGAAAGTCTTGAAGAGCTTCCGGAATTTGAGGAGGTCTGGCTCAAGACAAAGAGGAAGGGGGAGGCTGTTCCCTAGGAGGGAGCCAGCTGAGGAAAGAGATCGCCCACCAGCTCGCTCAAGCGCTTGACACACAGAGAGTTGGTGCCGGAGGAGCGTAAAGATCTGGAGGGAGAGTATTTAGGTCAAGCAACTTGTATATAGCATGGTCCCCGACCCCAGAGAGCCTTATGGATGATGCAGAGGGATTTGAATTTGATCCTTGCAGAAATCGGAGGCCAGTGGAGGGTTTTTAGGACAGGAGAGATGCGGTGCCTGGGCATGAGGCCAAGGATAAGTCTTGCAGCCCTATTCTGTATTAGCTGGAGGGGTCGTTGAGAAGATGAGGGTAGGTTAAGGAAAAGGCTACTGCAGTAGTCTAGCCTAGAGAGAACATGAGCTCTAGAGACATTGAGTTTCTGGGGGAAAGTGTGAGGAAAGGAAGAATTCATTGGAAGAGGTGGAGTTGAAAGTGGGCCTTCTTGGCAAGGTCCTGAATGTGAGGGAGGAAGGAAAGAGAGGAGTCGAAGATGACTCCAAAGTTTCTGGCTTCATATGAAGGAGAAGGGGGAGCACTCATAGAAGATGGCCAGAGTGACGTGTGAGGGAGGCATGGTTTCACAAGTAGACACTGACACAAGAACTGCAAGTTTCAAAACCTTTGTTGATGGTTTAAAAGGGGTTGGAAAACTGGAAAACTCCTATCTTGCCCTATAACTAAGATGGGAGTAGTCTTGTCCATCAAACAAAAAGAAAATACAGTCCTAGTCAAAATAAAATGGCCTATACTAATATACTTAATGACTGTCCTCTTTCTAATACAATCGATGTGTAATTGGAATGTGTAATGCAAAAAGGAAAAAATCAGTGTTCAAAAGAAATGTCAGTATGGCTGAGCAAACTCCCGTCCCCATGTTTTGTAGCACAGGGTAAGGTGACACACTTGGACCTTGCGATACACTCTAGCTTCGGACAATAGGATGCAGTTTGTTTCCTGGACCAGGGCCCACTTGGCCTTTGCACGAAGTCACTAGTTTATCCACTGGACCTTTCGGATTCTCTCACTCCAGCCCAGGTCACCTTTTAGCTTATAATACAGTTCAACAAAAGTGTGTTTCCTTCTGGTTACCACAATTCAGTACAGGTTATCCTCCGCCAGACTCAAAACTTTCAATCACAATTTGTGGGGGTTAGCGTCCCCCAAGCTTCAAATCACACTTTCATAGGCTTCCTGCCATTGGGCTGAAGCCTCCTTTCACCTTCCTTCCGCTGTCGAAGACTTTCGAAACTGTGAGGCTTTTGCTTTTACCTCGGCATGACAACTTCGACCTTCCTTCCTCAAACATCACTTTTTCTCTCCCACACCAAGGCCTCTTGGTAAATGTAGTTTTGAGCACAGTACTTATTTCAAAGTTCAAAGATATCTCTCACATCCAGATTTCCCTCTGTCACAATCAAACCGAACAGTTCAAAGACACATGGCCTCATTATGAGTGTGCCGGGGCCGCTGCATCCAACAGGCCTGACCCTGTGGGGTGCAGCAGCCCTGGTAGGCAGACTCATCACAGAAGCACCGGCACCATAAGTAACAGTGCTGGTGCTTTCACGAACCGATTCCCATACAGTCTTTTGGGACTGCACAGGAATGGGGACTAACATTTTCCAGCGCCTATCTTCCTCGTTCGCCAAGATGTGTAATGTCCCAGTAGCACCAGGAAGCTTGGTGCAGGAAACGTTGTTACGAGGTTGGCAGCAACCCGCAAGTCGCATCGCGGGTTCCCGCCGACCTCGTAATGAGGCCCATCATCTCTCATATCCAGGTTTCCTTCTGCTCGAATTTCACAGAGACTTTCGATTGGGCAATCTTCTTTCGCCGGACAACTCTGTTACTTTGTATCTTTAATGTACAGTTCTTTATAATGTTTTGCTTTTTCTCACGTCTTATCGACACACACACAACCTTCATTTGTCGGATACTGTTGCCGTCAAGTTTCATTTACCAGAGACCGGACGTTCATTGCTTTCTTCAGCTCACTGGCGGTTTTAATTCAATTTCTTCTTTCGTGGCTTTGATCCTGAAGTCAAGGCTGATACCACAATGACTGCTGCACCTCCCCAACTCTGCCATTCACCAGTAGGGTGGTTGGTATCTTTGAGACACAAAGAGGTTTGTTTCTTCTCTCTTACAGGGTTTCCTTGCACAACCTCCAATGCCCATCGGAGGTAACAATCTCTCACTGGGTTGCCCAAGGTTTCTCCATACCACGGTTCCGTCCCTCGGCTCGTCACTTTGCTCTGCCTGGTTCGCTGTCACCCTGGAAGAACTGCTCCTTCTCGTGCACTGCAAAAGTTCAACCTTAAAAAAGTCTCAAGACGTCAAGTCCCATAATGCAATGTTCTTATTTTGCTCCTACTTCGAAAGCTCCCCTAAAACAGCATTCTGGCCATTTTGGGAGCTGTATGTTTTAAATTGGATGTTTCCTGAGGTCAGGGTCTCACCACCTGCCCCTCAAAGGCCTGGGCGTTAGTATCTGACCCAGGAGAGGAGCTCTGGCTTGGGCGCTGCCAGGTAACCCCAGATGGCCCTGGTTTGGCTCCCTGGAGACAGAGCTCCCTTGCCATACAGCAGCCTTCTCTGTACTCACAGATTCAGTATTTTAGCAGTCCTTCTTCCTCCAGGCCTTCCATGGTTTCTCCAGCTGCAGTTCCTCAGCTCGCTCAAAGTGTGCCTGTGTGCTGGCTAGGAGAATTAACAGGAGTCAGTGGAGTGGTTGTCCAGCTCTGCCTGACTCTTCCTGACCGGGTTAACGGGACAAGGTGGAGACTGCTCATAGGAATACATGGAAGTTTGGCTCCTATGGGTAATCTTCATAGCTCCAGTTTGCCTGTTGTGCATCCCAGTGGTTTTGGGAAAAAACTGTTGGGAGGAATTATGGGAGTTGTAGTGTTTCCGAGTGGTGGTAGGAAAATTATAAACAATGTTGTTAGGAGAAGGGGAACAATCTTGCTACTGTAAAACATGGGATGATATATGGGTTCTTCCTGGTCCTCCTACATCTCCCTTTTGTCTTGGTACCTGTTGGAATTGGGGAGGGGGCAACAGTATAGGTTTCATAATGGTGTATGACAGTGGAGGGAATGTCGAGTAGGGAGGTGTTAAGGAAAGGGGACACCATGTCTTACCTTGGGACGCCTTCTCCCTCTCTGATCCACTCACTGGGTCCAGACCCAACAGCAATAACCCCTCGCTAGCCACCCCCGAAGAGTATACCAAGGGGGTTGATAGGGAAAACCCCTTGGGTTTTTCACAGAGGGTAAAAAAGTGGGAGCAGAAGTCCCAATAGGAAGAATCTCAGTCTTGCTGGCATTGAGGCAGAGATCATTGGAAGTGCACCAGGACTGGATGGCAGATAGGCAGTCAGGAAAGATGGAGAAAGTAAGGAGAGGGTCAAGGGAAAGTTGGGAGAAGAGTTGTGTGTCATCTGCATAACACTGGAAGTTGGGGGAGAAGGTGGAAATTAGGTGTGGCAGCGGAGCAAGATAGGTGTAAAAGAACCACGGAGAAAGATTGGAGCCCTGGGGGACACTGCAGGCTGAAAAAGAGTTGGGGGAGGAGAAAGAGCCCAGAATAACCTAGGACGGGCTATCATTGAGAAAGGGGGTCAGCCAGTCCAGTGCCTGCTCCGAGATAACTAGGGTATCATCAAGCCGTTTAATGAGGATGGGATGGTTAACCATATCAAATGCAGAGGAGAGATCAATTATAATGAGAACAGGTTATTGTCTGCTGCCTGACCATCACCATACAGGACCTGGTAAGACTGTTGGGGCTCTCTGGTTAACAACATGGCAATTAAGGACGGAAAATTAGTCCTGTTTTACCGAGCAGCAGTAATGATATGATTGGTTATTTATTTATTTATTGATTGATTGGTTATTTCTAACGCGCTTAATACCCAGAGGTTTCTAAGCATGGACCTGGGGATCGAACCTGTGTTGCTCCGTGTCGTCTTGCTTCCAAGGCAAGCACGTTGCCCCTGAGCTATCCTCCCGAGATGCATTTGTAATTACAGAATAACACTTCAGGATTTTCTTTTTCGACATTTTGCTGAAGTAGAGACATGGGTGGTGCTGGGATTCGACTTTGGAGTCAGCTTATTACCGGGCAATCAGCCCAACAGCAGCAGCTGGTGGACTGATTGCCCGGTAATAAGCCTACCAAGGATGATGGTTGGGTTTTGAATTCTTGGACATAGCTGAAAGCACCAGCAGCATTATCCATGTTTGCAGCTCCTTAGTTAACTTCCAGTTCCAAATGATGGAAAGAAAATTCTGGGTCTCCCTTGCTGGGATTTTGGTCTACGTGGAGGTCTGGAGCTTTTATGGTAGCCTGTCACCCAATCTTGGAACGGTGCTTGCCTCATAAGAACTTCTGCCTAATCTCTATATCTTGACTGCACTGCTGGTGCCTGACGTCTCGCTGTTCAGGATCAGATTCACCTCTCAGACCTGGGGCTTTTCTGATGGCTTCTGACCAGGGGTGAAAGTCTATTGGGCTGCCCTCGCTAACCTAGGTTTGGGGACACTCGGTCTGGCTACAGAAGTAGTCTTTATAAATCCCACCACAGCAACCATTTGTCACAGAGTGCACAACACAAGATAAGGTTTAATAGGAGTTTTGTTGGTGAAAACAAAACAAATATGAAGGTTCTGCTGGAAGTGAGTAGTGGGAGTGTTTATAAGTAACCTTGAAAAGGGAACAACAGAGGAGATAGGACACCTGCAAGGGGCACAGTAACAAAATCCTCCTAATTACCAGAAGGAAAGCTCCATTTCATGGTCACTTCACATGACCTGAATCTACGAGACAGAGCCTATTCATTTGAGGCAGACAAAGACGACTATTACCATCGAACCAAAAGCAGGAAGATACATAAGAAATACAGGTTCAAAGCTGAACATTCTGTTTCAGGGCCTAGGAGATCGGAGATGGTAACTTATTGGGAACACTCAGCACCTTCAGGGTCGTTCCCACTACCTTGAATAGTTGCACTTAGCCTGGTAACTGTCCAAAGCTCCAAGGCTCACAAAACAGTTTCTGTCCAATCCCTAAACACTTTCCACAACAAGTATACACTATGTTGCACCGGCCAATTAACTTTATACTAACCTGTAACTTTGTATTTGTTATATAATAATACAATCGCAGCAAATGCTAAGTTAGAACTTGCCTTTTCTTTGTGGTGTCTTTTCTTCGTAGAAGTCCGGTCCTGGGTTTCAGATGGGAGCGGAACGAGACCCCGGAAACCTCTCCTGTTCCCTGATAATGTAAAGGAGCTGAGGCGGTGCTCCTGGGGCCAAGCCCAATATCTGGGGAAAAAACCCCAAAGGGGGGAAAACCCTGTGGTGTATCCATTGCAGACAATGAGGTCCAGTAGATGTGTAGAGAGCAAGATACAAGTAGAAATTAGGGAATCCAGTAATGATCCTCTTAGAGAATGTAGCACAGGCTCCAGAAAGGCACTGAAGGGTTGAAGTTTCCAAATAGCCAAAAGGAAACAACAGAAACACAATCTTGGCTGTCAGAATCCCACCGAGAAAGAAATATCCAACAAAGGATTGGACCGGCTGCTGGTCCTCGCAGGCACAAATAACAGGAGTGCCGCAGAACCGCAGGAAGGGACGGCAATAGAAACAGCTGTGAATGCAGGTGGACAGACCCGCGGAGAACAGAAAGGCAGGATTTGCCAGTTTCCGCAGGGAAAGGAGCGGAACAGCAATTTTGCAGAAACAGCATGGAAAATGGGCGGAGGCCCTGTGGAAATAAGGAGACAAAGAATGCTGATACCGGGAAGTAAACCGAGCAGCGACAGAAACAGAAAACGCTGCACACAGAGGAGGAACTAGCGGCAGCAGAGAGGAAGAGCCCAAACAAGGTCATGGAAGACTCAGGCAGGAAAAGAAAGTAGGTAGCTTAGCCAGCAAGAGAAAACTTGTGCAGTGCTTTGCAAAGAAATGCACAAAGCAACGCACCAATCCGTCTTTTTTCATGGCTTATAAGGAAGTGAATGAGTAGCCTGCTCATACTTCCCTCTAGTGGCACAATTAGAAGGATATTGATTGAAAATGCACTGAGGACCCAGTCGTCGCCATCTTGGGAAGGTGTGGAAACCCAATAAAGGCCTTCTGCACCAGCGCTGCCAGAGAAATCAGGAGGCAGGGTTCTTCCTAACAGTATGCCCACCCTGAAGCATCCCCGGCCCAGGTTTCCAGGGGTGTAGGCGATGGAATCTATATAGCAACCGGGGCGCATGAGCCCCTGAGGCCAGTCCCCAAGTGCGATCAGCCGGCGTTTAACCTTTCCAGTCCAGTAGGTATTGTAATCTTCATCTGGAGTCACATATGGCCTTGACCTCATACTCAGGACCTGTCTCAGTATCAAGTGAGGAGGGGGTGAGTCTTTCTCTGAAAGAATCGATCAGGATGATATGATTTCAACTGTGATACATGAAAAACTGGATGAATGCAAGACCATGAGGGTGGTAATTGTGATCTGTAAGCCACGGTACCACTATCTTGCAGATTTTAAAAGGTCCAAAATAACATGGTGCCAATTTGGAGGGTACCAAATGCTTTGGTAGAAAACATGAGGAAAGCCACACAAAATCTGCCACAACCCAATTGGGAGAAGGAAGCCAGTGAATGTCCACCAATGCCTTACTGTAGGCCCGCGCCTCCTGTAACGATTTCAAAGCAGTATCCTGCCCCTTCTTGATGTTGGTCACATGTTCATTAATTGAAGGAGAATTTGTGGCTTTGAGGTCTAAATCAGGTGAGCAGACAGGATGAAAACCATACGTACACATAAAAGGACTCATACCCACAGATGAATGCAAGGCATTGTTGTATGCAAATACAGCACATGGAAGTAGAGTTGCCCAGTTGTCATAAGATGCAAAAGAGAAACACCTTAAATACTGTTCCAGGGATTGGTTCAGCCTCTCCATCTGTCCATTTGACTGTGGATGATACCCAGAAGTGAGGGCACGATGTATCTTCAATTTTTCACAGAGTTAGGTAAAATGGGGACCTCGATCAGATAGAATGGTCTCCGGTAATCCGTGGAGATGGAATATGGAGTGGAGAAATAGGTCAGCCAAACCTTGTGCTGAGGTAACCTGTGGTAAAGCTTCAAAATGTGCCATCTTTGTGAAAGAGTCTACTGCGACCATGATGTGGTCATGTTACTGCAAGGAGGTAATTCCACAATAAAGTGTGTACTGATTTATTGCCAAGGACGTGTGGGTAGTATCGGTTGGGTCAGTCTTCCATGTGGTACCCTGCAAGGTGTTTTTCTTTGTTGACATATCACACAAGAGGGCACATATTCTTGTACATCCTTGTGTAAAGTAGGCCACCAAAAATGGCGGTTGATGTTTTAAAGAGTAACTTTTTCTCCTCAATGGCCTGCCCTCGTGGCGTCATGACACATGAGCATAACCTGACTTTGAAGTACAGAGATGGGGATGTATAGGCGGTTCCCATAAAACAACATTTCCTTCTCCAACAGTTATCCATGTTTCTTTGTGACTGCAGTAATATTGGGGTACTGCATCAAAGTAGCTGCTTGTATCTTCTGAAGAAACCCCATAACGGTAAAAAGGAAGGTAGCATTTGGCAACAAAGGTTCTGGAGAGAGTTCTGCTTCTGTAGGGAGCTGAGAACGTGACAAAGCATCAGCCATCTGGTTTTCGACTCCAGAAAGATAAATGAATAGCAGATCATACTGTGAAAAAAATAAGCCCATTGAGCTTGACTGCTCTTTTGGCACTCCTTTTGCTGTAATACCCTCAGATTCCTATGATCCATCCTAATGGTGACTCGATGCTGTGCTCTAATTATCAAATGTCTACACCCAGTGCACGCCTTCTCATGGCTAAAAGTTCATTTTCAAGAACGGTATAGTTTTGCGCTGAGAGGGTCAGGGTCTTGGACATGTAGGCGATTGGATGCTCACAATTGGCTTCAAATAGCTGCTTCACTATTGCTCCTATAGCAGAATTAGAAGCACCTGTCTCCACAATGAAAAGCCGCTGTTGGTCTGGCAAATGTAGAATGGGAGCCTGAGTAAAAAGTTCCTTGAGTTTTTGAAAAGCTTTTCTGGAGGAATTGTTCCATAGAAAACAGAAACCCTTCTTGAGAAGAGCTGTTTCGGGTAGGATCTGTGTGGAAAAGTTGGGAATAAACTTCTGATAGAAATGTGTAAAACCCAGAAACCTCTGGATATCTTTGATGGAAGAAGGCTCCTTCCAATGTTGGATCGCTTGTACCTTGACCAGATCCATTGACGCTCCTTCATGGGACAGAATGTAACCAAAATAACTGATGGAGGGTTGATGAAAAGAACATTTCTCGAGTTTGGCATAAAGATTATTCTTTTGCAAATGATTAAGCACTTCTGAGACATGTATTTAGTGTTCCCCCATGGTCTTCGAGAAAATGTAGATGTCGTCCAAGTATACTACAATAGAATCTATCAATACATCTGCAAACAGATGGTCCATTAATCTTTGGAAAACAGATGGGGCATTAGCTAAGCCGAACGGCATGACTCGATATTTATAGTGCCCGAATGCTTTCCGGAAAGCTGTTTTCCGTTTGGCGCCTGAATGCATGCGAAGCAGGTGATAGGCCCCTCTTAAACCCAATTTCAAAAAAATGGTTGCTCCTCTCACAGCCTCAAGAATATCCGGAATAAGAGGGAGTGGATATTTGTCCTTTACAGTGGGCCTCATTAGGAGTCTGGTGGCCACGAAATGAATGTTGCCGGTAAGGGACCGGCACCGTTCATTCGGGGCCGCTACATTACCAGCTCTGCAGCGGGTCACGCTCTTCACGCCTGGCCAGACCGGACGTGCAGAGCGGGACTCGCTAGCCGACCAGGATGCTAACAACAGGCCCGTCATTAACAGGCCCGTTGTTAGCATCCTCACCATTCCCATTGAGCCCTATGGGGCTCAATGGGAATGGGGACGTACCGGGTCCGGGTCCCGTGAAAGGGAATTACCGGGCCCTCCAAGGTCGGAATGGCCCGGTAAATCCCCTTTTGCGGGACCCGGACCCGAGTTTGGGGGTAGCCATGCCGCTAAAAACGGCATGGCTACCTCCAAACTCGTAATGAGGCCAAGTGATCTGGTTTAGTCCTCTGTAATCTATACATGGTCTGAGTTCTTTTGTATCTTTTTTTGGTATGAAAAACAGAGAAGCCACTGCTGGGGATTTGGACTTTGTGATCAATCCGTTTTGTAGGTTTGCCTGTAAATATGATCAGAGTTCTTCCTTTTCAGGTGGCGAAAGGGTGTATATGGGACCAAATGGTACCTGTTTGTCAGGTACTAGGTCTATATGGCAATCCTCTGACCTGTGGGATGGTAATTCCTTGTATTCGTCTTCTGAAAAGACTTTATGATATTCCTGGTATTCTTCGGGTAACCGTGCGAAGAAAGACAATGGGGGTCATTACAAGTTTGCCAGTCTGGAAACAACGGTATCGGTAAGCTTGCCAGTACCATTGTTTCCAGACCGGCAAACTACGAGTTCTGCGAACGGGTGCCTTTCAGCCTCGACAGATGCACCGGCAACATTCATGAATGGTGCCGGTGCATCCGTCCACCCCATTACCATTGAGTCCATTGAGTGGGACTGAAATGGGAATGGGGAGTAATAAATTCCAGCACCCGGCAATGGGGAATCACCGGGATCGCCAGGCTGTAATGCCCTGGTAAGTCCCCATTGCGGGGTGCAATTGTCCAGTTTATGAAGGGATTGTGTCTTCAGAGCCACAGTATCCCCAGAATGATGGGATAATGGGCTGCCTTAATAATGTCGAAGTTTATGTTTTCCAAGTGAGAGGAAATCTGAAGAGTAACACTTGTTCTTTCAATGATGGGTCCCGAGGAGAGAGGTGTCCCATCCACACCCTCTACCTGTATGGTAGCGCAGTTGGCTGCCGTGATATAAGATGTTCCTGAGTCCAGGTATTATCAATAAATTTACCTGCAGCACCACAATCTATCAGTGCCGGAATGTCTTGAAGATAATTTCTCTTGGTCTGCACATTAACTCTGAGAACCATCGTGGTGGCTCCCTCTGGTATCTGTGTTTGGGAACAAGAGGTTTCTCCCCGCTCCGTAGTTAATTTTAGGAACAGGGTTTGGCATTTCCAGACCGACAAGGTGGAGTAATCGGACAATCCTTTAGGACGTGCTGGTCGGAACCGCAATGCATGCACAGTCCAAAAGCCCTGCACCTGATCCTTTCTTCTGGGGTTAAAGGACCCCTAGCCCTACCTACTTGCATAGGCTTTTCGATGGTATGAGGGCGGCTTGAAGTACAAAAGGTTGCTGTACCTCAGAAAGGACGACCCTTTCGTCTCTCTGATGACCTTTCTTGAAGACGAAAATCCACCTGTAAAACAAGTGTAATCATTTTCTTCAGGTTAGGAGGCCTGGGAATCCTGGATATTTCGTCCTTTGGTTCTTCTGACAACCCTTGCCGAAACATTGTTAATAAAGCATCATCAGGCCAGGCTGTCTCTGCTGCCAAAGCCTCATATTCTGTGATACGAGCCAATATAGACATCTTGCCTTGTTTGATCTCCAGGAGTTTCTCCTGAGCTGAAATGGTGAGTTCCTGGCGACTGAACATCGACTGCAGACTATTTAGAAAGGCTGGGTAGGAATCCAATAACTGATTGTTGGTGACAACCAAGGGAGTAGCCCACGCCAAGGCTCCCCCTGTGAGATTGGAAATCATGTAACTCACTGTCGGTGGGAAAAAAGGCAGGTTTCAATGTGAACTGCACAACGCATGCCTCAATGAACTCCTTCAGTCTTTTGGGATTACCGTCGAATTTTCCTGTAGGAAAAGCTGCTGGAGGGAGCTCAGATCGCCCAAGTCCTGTGGTTACCATTTGCCATAAATTGGCATTCTCGGTCTTTAACTGTTGAACTTCTTATGTACGTTCGTGTAGGGCGGTCATAATTTGCTGCATCCGATCCATCGTGATGGGGAGGCGTTGCTTACTTGTAAGGTTTATACAATAATACAATTGCAGCAAATGCTAAGTTAGAACTTGCCTGTTCTTTGCGGTGTCTTATCTTCATAGAAGTCCGGTCCTGGGTTTGAGTTGGGAAAGGAACAATCCCCCGAAACCTCTCCTGTGCCCCGATAATGTAAAGGAGCGGAGGAGGTACTCCTGGGGCCAAGCTCAATTTTCAGGGAAAATCCCAAAGGGGCAAAGAACCCTGTGGTGTATCCAATGTAGACAATGAGGTCCAGTAGATGTGTAGAGAGCAAGATTCCAGTATAAATGAGGGAATCCAGTAATTATCCTCTAAGAGAACGTAGCACAGGCTAGCAAGCACTGTGTCCGGAAGGCACTGAAGGGTTGAAGTTTCCAAATAGCCAAAAGGAAACAACAGAAACACAATCTCGGCGGTCAGAATACCACTGAGCTGCACAGCAGAGAAAGAAATGTCTAACAAATGATTGGACCGGCTGCTGGCCTCAGCAGGCACAAATAACAGGAGTGCCGTAGAGCCACGGGAAGGGGCAGCGATAGAAACAGCTGCGAATGCGGTCGGAGAGACCCGCGGAGAACAGAAAGGCAGTTTCCGCGGGGAAGGAAGTGGAATGGCAATTTTACAGAAACAGATGAGAAAAATCAAGCACTTTCCCCAAATATTCTAGGACTGGAATTAGAATAGTCATTAATACCCATCCTAGAATATATACAGAAAGGCTCTTAGGGGTGCAGGGAAAAAAATCGCCTACCTGGCAACATTTTCACAGGGGACATTTTCACATAGAACCATCACATCTCAATAGACATCCCTCTCCCCAACCCTCTAACTATTACTCTCTCTTGGTCTGACCACTCTCTCCTATCCGCCCACCTTGAGCTCCCTGACCCCCGACAATGCCTTTGCCCGAACTGCTAGTCTTCTTCTCCATCATTCGACCGATGAAGAGTGTGTCAATTGCTGCATTTGCTGCTACTTTCATCCCTCCTCCCTCATCTACCTTTGACTCACCTACCGACTCTGCGCTGGCTAACCTCCATCTCTCCATCTCTAACACTCTGGACATCCTTGCTTCAGTCATGAGGATCCGCATGAAGCCTGCCTCCAAATGCAACTCTTGGTATGACTCCAACCTGGCAGCTTCGAATACGGAAGTGCAAAACTGCTGAACCAAAGTGGCAGGCCTCAAGTACATCCTCTGACAAACTGGCCTGCCGCCTTCTCCAAAGGCATTATCGTCTCTCCATCTGCTCCAAGAAGAGGGCTCATGTCAAAGCCTGCATCACTGGGGCCACGACCAAACACGGCTGAACTTTTCAAAATCTGCAAGGAACTTTCCAATCCTACTGCAGTTTCCTCCTCTCCTTCCCAGGCCTTCTTCACTGCACTGGCCACCCACTTCTGCACCAAAGCTCAGGACATCTTGTCCCCACTGTCTTTGAATACCCTCCCCACAAACCGTCTTCTCTTGCCTTCCTTGGCCTACCCCCTCCCCACCCCTTTTCTGTCCTCCTTCTCTCCCATTTCACCGGATGAGGTCTCTAGAGTAGTGCGCTCTATGAAAGTCTCCTCCAAACAGGTGCTCCCCTGCTCTTGCTAATGTCCCGCTGCCATCTGAGACTGTTTCCTGGTCATTTATGAGTCTTCAGGGGCCAAGCCCTCCTTTGAACAGTATCCCTCAGCATTCCTAACCAGCACTTGCCTCTGGGCAACTTTCCCGAAATAGCCTTAATCTGGTCCACCATGTCCACTGCACTTTGTCCTCCCTCTCCCTCTTTTCTTCCAGCACTGCCCTCCGTGGCTCCCTTCTGCACTTGCTCAGCTCCCTAAGCCCCCCACTCCAGCACATTACCCACTGCAATCTTTCTACCTTCCCAGCCCCCTTTTCCCTACTTACTCCCCCCCTGCACTTCTTCATCTCTGTACTTGCACGGTAAGAATGTCAAAAGGCCTGGTAGGACCGTTGCTGTTTACTTTTCCTATGTACCTCCCTCCCCTTATAGGACTCCATGAGAAGGGGAAACCTGAAGCATCGGCCCTGTTGTTAACAGTGCCGGTGCTTCTGTGAAAACAATGCCGGTAGGGGCCTGACCTCCCGGGAGGTTAGGCTTGCCAGGAGTTCTGTGCCCGTACTGGCAAACTCACAAATTGGCAGTCCAGAAAGGGTGCCAGTACATTTCTACAGGCACCTGTATTTCCGGAATACCAAACTTATAATGAGGCAGTAGGGAAGGTAATGGAGTACACAGTAAAGTAAAAATTCACTGGTCCACGCAAAGGTTTCTAGCAACATATAGATGGAAAGCTGTTGGGAAACCAGTTTTGATTTGTTTTGCTGACAAACAGGGAAAAAAGAGCAGGGGAAAGTATAAGAGGAACTTTGTTTTTTAGGTTTGTGAGTAATGGCAAAACGTGAATATTAGAGAGGGGGCCTAAAAACACAACAAGGGGATGGGAAACACCAAAGCACGAGAAACAACTACAGACAACAGGGTTTAAAACAGGGCTCAACAAGCACCACAGACACTACAAATGACTAACAAGCTCTTCCAGCACTCGCCTAAACTGGCCAGAAACACTCTAACTTGAGAACCTGTCGTATCCACCCTAAACTCGACAGTGAAACAAAACTCACAAAGGAATCAGGAAGCAAGTTCAGGGCCTCAGAATGTTTTTAGAATGTCTCAACAACGCTAATTGACTGCTTGAACTCTCCTCTGGGCCTCCTGGTTGGACAGTGAGACTTGAGCCCTAAGGTGGCGTCCTCAAAGGATTTTTAGAATGTCTCAGCAACTCTAATTGGCTGTTTGAACTCTCCTCTGGGCCTCGTGGTTGGACAGTGAGTCTTGAGCACAAAGGTGGGATCCGGCCCTTGGGAAAATCAGCTGGAATCCCAAGGGTCATGTCCTACCTGCCCATGAATGTTCAGGCTTTCCTTCGGTCACATTTATGGAAATGTGAGCACCCCGAATATGCAGACAAGCATAATTAATCATGTTCTGCACTTATGCCGTACTTTATAAAAGCCCTTAAGGCCAAATTAAATAGCTTTTTGTGCTTTTTCATTTCTTGCTTACTGAAATGTGTGCATATGTATTGTACACATTAACCTAATTACTATTGTACCACTTAGCTCATCATTGCTTCCAACAGCATATCTCACAGCATGTATATGGGAAGATTAGAAAACAAATACTGTGCTTCACTAAACACTTGAAATATTAAAAATTCAAAAGAGTGTGGAGCACTTGTACAACACTATACATCGTCCTTTAAGGGTTGACAACGAATGAAGCATTTAAATGGCCACCTCCCCTCACCTTTTCTAGAATTTGGAGATTAAGGCATCTCAAAGACCTCAAAGAGGTTACATCTTAAGTGGCATCGGGTTTCTCGCCAGGGAATACAACGAAGAGCAGTTCAGCAGGACGCCCTTCTATTGTCCCATCAATCTCAGAACCCTGTTATGTGGCATTTCTGAATGCATGGGTGTAATGTGAGTAGCACCCAGAGGTCACTGGCCTGCAGCAGAAACACCTCAAAAGATTCTTTCATGCACTGTTTGAAATGAGCGACATCATTGCAGAATGGGACCCTGTGACACTTGCACCTCCATGCAGTTTGGATCATCTGCACAACCAAGTGCAAAAGCACTCAAACATGGAAAATCCCCTTTAATACTTCTTTTTGCACTTCATAGTGCACATTCTGTAAATGTTGCCTGCCATTTACACATGGCAGGCAGAATTCAGGATGGATTCCTATGGAATCCCCCTGTTACTAGCAGGTGTAAAAAGTATGCAGATTCCATAGGAATCCAAAAAAATACTGCCTGCATGAAAATCTGCTGGCGAAAATGCATGCTGATTTGTATGGCGGAGCAGATTGGGTGACAAGCAGTAATTCCACCCTCCGCCATACAAATCAGAGAAAATCTAGTGGCACGTGAAATGAATACATAACATTTGTGCACATGCTTTTTACGTTACGTCTGAGGGAAACTGACCTTCAATATAAGCTATTTAACAAATAATGGCTCTGAAATAATTATAAAGATTTATTGGGAAACACAAGTTTAATGTTTAAATCTTTATATGAGTTTGTCATAAAAGTAATTTGAAATATGACAAACTAATATAAATGTAGTAAAAAAAAGAAGCTTTTGTTGCGAACATGTAAAGGAGGTGTTTATCCGGTTAGGCAATCGCCCCCCCCCCCCCCCCCCCGAGCCTGAAGCAGCCCCCCTGATCCATAAACAATGCCCCCGATGTGGAAGGCGGAAGCAAATGTTTCTGAAATGGATCCACGTGTATAGCACATTCCCTGAAGCAAAATGCAATTCACCAAAAGCAAAAATACACAAACTCATCTGAAATAACTGAAAACATTGAGAAAGGGGAATGCATTTTAGCTCAATGATACATTTAATAGAGGTTTTTTTAAAAACATGCTTCCAGAAATCATACTTTCTAATTCTGCAACGGTACAATTGCTGTCCTTGAAAAAAAATCAACATGCATGGAATCAGCTCCAACGTCCATCCTGTGTCCCAGGCACTGCTACAGTACTTACTGCAGGTAAATTAGAAAGATGTTGGGTAAATCCGGCCAATGGTGGGCAGACTCCGTTGTCTTAGGTGGTATGTTGTGTGATATGTTCTTTATGTCCCACTTTGGTCAAATGGCGGTATGTGGCCGGGCTTGTTCCTAAAAGAAAATTCTTAGCGCATTTTCACAACAGGCCAAGGCATGTCCAGGGCTGTTGTGTAAGTGGGGGCAGGTACATGTTTGGGTATGTTCAAACACTGTTGGGCTATTCACTGGTCTTACAAAGGTACAACTGAAGATTACACATGTTTTGAAGGGATGGCCATACTAATCAAACACTCTTTCTAAGGAACGTGGTGTTTTACTCTGTTAAAAGTGCTAAACACGCCAAACACACAGAATACATTGGAAGCTTTGGCTGGTATGTAGAGTGGGGAGTAGAGAGAGGCTGTGCAGTGTCTTCATACGTTTAGTGGGCAGAATACATGCGGCACATGTGAGGGAACCCTCTGTGCCTCCAGAGCGGAGTACACAGAAATAGCCTCGCTTTTAGAATGTCGCCTGGCAAAAAAATCGCCAAAAAATGGCCGTTTTTTGCAGGGACATTATTACATTGAACATGCGGGGGGGCACCCCCGCAACCTCAACACTTTTTTTTCAAAGGGAGCAGGGGCCATCCCCTTGACCCCCGCTCCCCTTGAGCCCCCATATATGGTCACCATATATAATGTCACCACAACCTTTTCCCGGTGACATTATGTATGACACCATATATATGGAGACATTATTTCCACCTCAGGGTCAGTGGGGGAATGAATATGTAAACTGTGCAAAGTTTCCCACCCTCAGAAACCCACACAATGAGATTTGTGCAGCACGACCTTGAAAAGGCAGCCGCACCTATAGTGACTGATAGACCAGATGTGCAAGCGGCTGGAAGAGACAACCCAACTATGTCCAAGAGGATCTCTGCACCTTACGCCACTTCCTGGGTTACTGCTTTCTGAGGTTGGGTTCTCAAGCCAAAAGGGCCCTACCCACATATTCTAAGAGTGGCAAAAAATGACTCTTCCTCCACACTCACAGAGACTCTGGTGAGCCGGAATGGATTCTTTAGGTGGGTCGGGAGTGCTACTGGTCAAGGTGTACTCTGATGCAGCCCTCTGACTCACTACTTCCATGAATGCAGGCTCTGCAGAGAGAGGCTAAGGACTGAATAGCCGCAGGGGGAACGACCTTCACTCACTCCATTACTCCATTCCCCTCGAGGGTGGCAATGTGATGTGGGTGGGTGTGCTGTGTGCGAATACTGGCGACTCTAAAGATTCTTACTGGTTTGCAGATGTCTCATTTCAAAACAGAACCGAAAGCTCAAATATTAGGCGTTAATTAGTTTTACGGGCATTACGTTGCTGGCACCTGATCTTCTACCAGACTGAATGTTTGTCTTTAGCACGTGATCCAGCGGGCATGCAGTCATCATCAACAGAAAGCATGGGTAGTGTGCTGGCCAACAGGCCCTTTAACCAGCAGTGGAGCAAAAACCTGTGTCACCTTTCAAAAGAGGATCATTTTATGTGAAATGCAAATTGTATGCCAGGGGACCACCAACGTCTGCCCCTACATGCTGTTGGGGGACCTGCATGCAATCATAAACATTTACAATGCGCAGGGTAAAAGGAAAGAGTAAAACTAGTTGAAATTGCTTTCATTCTTTCCTTTTATGATCCGTCTTGTAAAACAATAAATACAACCTGCAAATTACAATCTGCAAATTACAATTTGCAGGGGAAATGCATTCACGGATTCCTATGGAATCTGCCTACTCTTTAGCACGTGTTAAATCAAGGCAGATTCCAAAGGAATCCATACATTTTACATCTGCATGAAAATCACACGCAGGCATTAAATGAAGTGCGCTCACAAGACAGGGAAGGATATCATGGCCGAGATCTTAACTCCGCTTTGTGTCCCTCATCTGCCTCGGTGGTGCGCGAAAAGGGCAGAAGAGCCGAAAATGGAGGCGCAAAAGCATTATGCTTTGCTTTTACGCCTCCATTTCCTGCAACGCCCCATATAAAATTAACCCTGCAATGTTTTGCAATTGCACCTCCCTTCACAAATGTGGTTTTCACAATAGGTGTGCAGCACTGCGCAATTTTCCGGCTTGAGAGGGCACACCCTACAGCGTCTACGGGTTTGGCAGACGGCAGGTCAGCATGACCCACCATGAGCAGAGCAGCATTAGGACCACTCCTGGTCAATAGACTGCTCAGACAATGCAGAGGCCTGGTCTCTGGATGCTGGGCAAGAGCATGTCATACATACATGCAGGGGAAGATTGCCCTGCATGGAAACCAGGAGATTTCCTGACCGTCCAACAGCACCAGTTATTGGGAGAAGAGTTTCTTTCATGTCCAGCTGCTTGTCAGAGGCATCACCCTTTCGAAGCCTTCAGATTTTCCTGCCAGCCTTTCTGCTTCTGTGTGAATAGAATGGACAGACCAATTTGACATGCTTTCAAGTATTATTTTGACCACCAACAAAATGGAGGGACATGAATCATGAATAACGGCTGGAGAAGCCTGGCCAGCCCACTACAACACCCAGTTGAAACTTAAGGACTCCATTCATCCTTTCCAACCTCATCACCCATTAGCATTGCCAGCAGCCTTGATACACACCTACACAAAGAGGAGGGCACAGGAGACACAGCACGCTCTGCTGACCATTGTTTTCATGGGGCAAAATTGTCATTGGTGCACTCTCGCTCAAAAATGAGGAAGGCAGGATGGCAGAAGAGGCTGTCTCTCAAGTAGGTGAACTTTGAGTAGGCCTTGTTGTCTTCTGTTTCATAGTAGGGTCTTCTGCAAGCGCTTGCCCAGGTTTGGTCACACTGCAATCATCTAAGAAAAGTTCCTGTGGAAACCGGAAACCACATTAAAAAAAGGTTCAAACAAAAACGAATGGGACTCTGCCCAAATATTTCAGCACTGTCTTGCACTATGGCAGTGTTCTTAGTAGAGCATTTGTTGGTCAGTCACCCCAGGATGGCCACTGCCCGGAGACAAAAAGGTTAGGGATGGTGCAGTGCGTTCAAACAGGCAGACTTGCAGCGCTCCCGGTTCTCAAACCGGTTAGTGTTCCCACCACAGCCGCCATACCAGAAGCGCTCACAGCGGACAGATGTGCTGTTGAAGAACCACCTGGGCTGGAAAGAATGGCACGGCCCAACGTCCCACGGCTCTGTACAGGCAACTGCAAAAGAAGAGCAAGAAAGCGGGATGGATTAGAGACGGAGAACAAAAAACGCAAAGGCGGCCATTTTAAATGGAGTAAATCGAGGCCCAAAAGCAAGATCTCACGTGTTTACGCCTTGATTTACTGCTGCTCTTTCTAATTTGTAATCCCTTTGAAGGAAGAGAAGCCGCAAAGAGCGGAATTACCATTTCCCCTGTGCTTTTCTCCTCTTGTCTTCAAAGTCCAGTTTATTTTAAGCATGCCTGAGATTTTAATGCATTGGCAAAACAAATGGATTCCTGCTAAACGCAGGTTGATACCGTCAGTAAATGCTATCTGCAAAGCGTAATTTGTAGGTGGAATTTACATTTGCTAATAAACAGAGCTTAAAAAGAAAGAGTCAAAGGCGATTTTGCCTGCTTTTATGCTTTCATTTAAAATGTTCATAAATGCATGCATGATACCCTTTGTTAACGTTGGTGGCCCCATTCATGCAATTACCACTTTTTATAAAACTACCCTCATATGTGAGGTCTCTGATTTTTCTACCACTGGTTGACACAAGGATTCCAAAGATGGGACTGGTTTGAACTTCTGCTGTCCTTTGCTATAAAAACAGTTATATCAGGTTATTGGAATTAATGCACAAACACCCTGAAAAATATCAATTGTGTAATGATGCAATAGAACAAATGACTTCCTTCTCTGTAATGTTGTTTCTGATGGGTGTTCCCTCCCACAGATTCCTCATCTATAGATAGCCTACTTCCAGCGCCACTGAGTGCTGTACATCACCGCATTGGGTCCGCTCAGAGCCACTGCCTGCCGGACACAGAGTCGGGCCACTATATATGGAGCCGTCGTGTTCCATGATCTCAGTTCTGTCCCTTTTTCCCAATCACTCAGTCGCTGCTGCACTGCAGAACAATGCGGTAAACGCGCTATCCGCCAAGAGTGGCAGGTTGAGACGGTTGAGACAACGATGAGGAATATCTGGGAGGAACATCCATCAGAAAGAACGTTACCAACGGGTGAGTGATTTGTTCATCTGGATTCCTCATCTATGAAAGGCTCCCATAACACAACGTACATCTGTAGGAGGGAGAAGGGCGAGAAGATACCACCTAAAACAGAAAACTTTGGGGGAGTGCCCAAACAAATCAACCGTCAAACATGTGCAGCGAGGCCCACGTTCAGCGCTGGACTGGCCAATAGGGAACTCTGGCGTTTTCCCAGTAGACCTCGGCATTCTGGGCCTCTTTGTGTTGCATTTCCAAATGTTCCCATATGAAAAGGGTCAGGGACACACCTCTGCAAGGCAGAGGCAGCAGCAAGTCCTCTGGTTGAATGAGCCCTGAGACCCCCAGGCACATCTTTCCAGGTCAGAGCTTAGAATTCTGAGACGCAGAGGATGATTCCATGTGACTTGGTCTCTTTAGTCACAGCCTGCCAGAATGAGCACCAGCATTCCTACAAAGAGCTGGTCCTTTTCATTTACGTGCCCTGTCCAAGAGACGTATTAGCTGAGGGCCTGCACTGGTCCAGCCAACGGAATCGATCCTCCGTCTTGGACGGGTGAGGCAGAGGAAAAAACACACAAAGATGGATCTTCTGAGAGATATGAAAGTCTGAAACAAACTTGGGATAGAAGGACGGTCTCACTCTCAAGTAAACTTTTTTTCTTGGAAAACGCCAAGAAGGGGGTTTTAATGTATAACTTCTGGAGCTCACTCACCCCTCTCGCAGGAGTGATGGCCGCCAGACAAATCACATAAAGGGTGAACCACCTTTATGAAAATTAATGCAGGGGCTCAAACGGTCCTCCACTGACGAAAGACAACACTAAATTCAAATCTCATCCATGAACAACACACTGGCATGGGAGAAACTGGTTGCACAAGCCCCACAAAAATTGCATAACAGTGGATACTGCGAAGGAAGACCCTTTCTCAGGGATCACTCTGAAGAGAGACAAACAAGTGACTTACCTCAGCTAATGTTTTTTCTGTTCAGCTTTAGCAGATTTCGCAAACTTTTTCATCAGCAGGGGGTGCCATATGACAGTGAAGTCTAGGACCCACGACACGCTCTTCCATTAGGCCAGATGTGACATAAACGCATCTGTAAGTAGCTCACACCGCGCGCCATGACTTCAGTTCTATCTTTTTTTTTCTCTGTGCTCAGCGGCATTGGTGAATCAACTGACATGACAAAAAAATGTTTTTGTAAGAGAGAGCTCTTTTTCGGACTAGCAGGATGGGATGGCGATGAGGAATCCATGGCACAAACATCCATCAGAACGAAATTTATGTTAGGTGAGTAATTTGGTAAATTCCTCATCTTAGACAGACTCCCAGCGTACCCTAAGGAAACGTCAAATCAAGATATCTTGCAAAACTTCCCTACCAAAACTGGTATCCTGCCTTGACAGAGTATGCAGGCAGTAATGCTTTGTGAAGCTATGTAGCAAGGACAATGTTGCGGCCTGGCAGATGTCCAACGTAAGGACTCCTCTTTGGGTGAACTGAAATAGCAGCCACTCCTCTAGTTGATTGTGCTCTAAAGCCCTTGAGAATCTCCTTCCATGCAATGAAGACGCATTGACACACATACCACTTTCCATCTCTGTATTGTTTGTTTTGTCACCCCTTTGCCTTATCCAGGACCGGTGTATGCTACAAAATGCTGGTAATCCATCCTGAACTCCCTGGTTGTGGAGATATAAAAACATAATGCCCCTTTAGGGTCTAGTGTGTGCAGTCTCTCTTCCTCTTTGGATGAGTGGGGATGAGGATAAAACACTGCCCATTATTGACGAGCTGCGCTACTCCAGTGTAATCACTGAGTCCTGTGGGGCGCTATTGAGCCGCAGTGGCGACAGCTGCTTAAATTGGCAGCACCGCGTCCGTGCAAATTCTGGCCTGAGAATAAACTTCTTAAACACTGGGCAGAGCACCAAACTGGCAGCATTTGAACCCTGAGGGCAGTGGCGAGCAGCTGACCGAGTTCCGCCGTGATCCGCATGCTGGAGCCCTCTGTTCTCACTGAGGTTGATGTTGTGGGCTGTCACCGAAGATCCTGGGTTCGGACTGCGGCCTGGCGGGGAGGCAGGCCCTGAAGACTTGAGACGATCTGGACTCGAGGTTGACACCCTGTGGGGCTGCAGCGGCCCCGACTGTGATCTCTGCTGGGCCTGCTGTGAGGAGCTGCAGCCACTGTCGGTCCTGTAAGGAGTAGGGTGGCCAACTTTGTAACATCCTTTTGGGGGACATAAGGCGGTGATGACGTCACTGCGTTATTCACATTTGGCTCGCCCCTTTCCGTGCACTACCACAGAGCACCGGGTAGAATCAATGCATTGCACCCGCAGCTGCTGACGTCACAGGCCTGGATTCCAGGTGACGCACTTATAGTGAATCTGCACAGCAGGCCTGCCACGTCAGCAGCTGCGGGTGCAATGCAATGCAATAGGACTCTTATTGACAGATTAGCTGTCACTTGTCAGCCACTATTATTCTGATTTAGCGGGAAATGTATGTATATGACCCCCTCCCTGCTCAGGGAGGGGGTCATATACATACATTTCCTGCGGCCCAGCCCTATCACTGGCCATCCCACCTGGTTACTCCATCTTCAGGAAAGACCGCACCTCTCAGAGAGGTGGAGGCGTCGCCCTCATCGCCAAAGACACCCTGTCCATCAGAGAAGTTGAAGGCATTCTTGACAGCAACAGCGACTACCTCCCTTTAAAAATTAACGTCTCAGCCAACTGCACTATATCCATGCACATTGTCTACGGACCTCCAGGACCGTGCATCGACTTCCACGACACCCTTATCACTGCACTGTCGCACAACATCAAAAAGACCTCACAGGTTCTACTCCTCAGTGACCTCACTTAGGGCTGAATGACCCCAAAGACTCCCCTGCGAAACACCTTAAGAAGGCACTCTCCAACCTAGGCTTCACACACTCCATCTCCCAGCCCACACACATCAAAGGACGCACCCTTGACTGGGTCAGCCATCACAACTGCTCCCTTCTCATCAAGGACAACAACCCTATTCCTTGGTCCGACCACCACTACATCCAATTCAACCTCAGAACTAACAAAGTGGCTCTTTCTCCGCCACCACCATGCCCTGCCATGTACGCCAGAAGCTCACGCCTTCTCACAGCTGAGAACCTGGCACCCTACCTCCTTAACCCAGCCCTTCAAACCCCCTCTTCGAACAACCCCGATACCTTAGCTAACACCTTTAACGATGTCATCACGTCAGCTGTGGATGCTATTGCCCTCCTGACTCTAAAAAAAAAGCTAAAAAAGCCAAACATGCCAACTCTTGGTTCTCCAAAGAACTCCTTGACCAACGTGCGCAGAAGAGGATTGCACTATCCACATGGAAAGCAAACCCATCTGAAGCCACTAAACAGAAGTTCAAAGCCATCTCCAAATCATACAAGACCAACATCACTCTGGCAAAGGCTGCTTACTTTAACACCCAGATCGCTGACGCTAAATCAGGATCTAAGGAACTCTTCACCATTTTCAGGGAACTCGAAAAACCATCTGCCCCCCCTCCTCTATCATCAAAGATGACAAATGGTGTAATAGCATTCAATCTGCCATGCTAGAGAAGCTCAACACCATCCAAAGTAAAATTCGTGGCCACCAAAAAGCCCTCTCCGACATTATAGCGAACATGCACGCTAAGCCACCCACCAAGACCACGTCCTCCCTGCTGTTCGAATTCAAAAACATTACCGAGCAAGAGGTCATCACCCTGCTCAATTCCATTAAACCCTCCAATTGCAAAGGTGATGCCTGCCCCGCCAGCCTCATCAAAGACTCCGCACCCAGCCTAGCCCCCTTCCTTACCGCCTTTATCAACTCATCCTTCCAATCAGGCCATGTCCCATCAGGACTTAAGGAAGCTTGGGTACGCCCACTTCTCAAGAAACCTTCACTCGACCCAACCATCCCGGGGAACTACAGGCCCATCACG
This sequence comes from Ambystoma mexicanum, assembly GCF_040938575.1. Lineage (NCBI taxonomy): Eukaryota > Metazoa > Chordata > Amphibia > Caudata > Ambystomatidae > Ambystoma > Ambystoma mexicanum. The sequence continues at coordinate 230,275,501 of NC_090932.1, forward strand.
ACTGTACCGTTCCTGCTCAAAATCTTGGACAAAGCAGCTTACCTGTAAGTCCAGAAGTTCTTAGAGGACAACCGTCTCCTCGGCCTACGGCAATCTGGGTTCCGCCCCCGCCCATGGCACTGAAATGGCCCTCCTAGACCTTAAAAACCAAATGGACGATCTCAGAGACGCAGGCAAACCTGCCCTACTACTGCTCCTTGACCTCTCTGCACCGTTCGATTTGGTTGACCACAATACTCTGTGTCACCACCTAGCCACTCAAGCCAATTTCTCCCCTAAAACCTGCCAATGGATCACCTCCTTTCTCCAAGAAAGGGCCATGAAAGTCTTTTCTGAAGTTGCCGCCGCCAACCCCAGCCTCCTCACCTGTGGTGTCCCCCAGGGATCCTGTATCGCACCCACTCTTTACAACTTCTTCACGAGGCCCCTGTTCAGCATCCTGGACTCCCTTGGTATCTCATATACCAACTATGCGGACGATACGCAGGTACTCATCCCACTCACGGTCGACTACCTAGCAGACTCCAACACCCTCTCCTCTATCTACTCTACCATCCAATCTTGGATGGCGGAGAATTGGCTTTGCCTCAATGGTGAAAAAACCAAACTCCTCCTTATTGGCTCACCTTTCACTCTCGGCAATCTTGGAGAACAGTACGCCTCCTTCACCATTGACAATATTCCAATTAAGGTCTCAAACCATGTTAAGACACTCAGAGTCTACCTTGACTCCGACCTATCGATGGACAGACAGGTCAATGCCATCACCGCCTCCTCAGCCTACTACACCAAAGTCCTCAACGCAGCCAGGCCCTTCTTGGCCCGTCAAAGCTGCCTCACGATTGCCAGGGCTATCATCGGGTCAAGACTTGACTACTGTAATGCCCTTCTCGTTAGACTTCCAACAAAAACCTCGCCAAACTTCAGCTAGCCCAGAACAATGCTCTAAGGGCAGCCACCGGCACTGCAAGGAGAAACCACATCTCCGAAATCAGAAGGCAAGTACACTGGCTCCCTGTTAAAGAAAGAATTGTCTTTAAAACTCTTGCCCTCACCCACAAATGCATTCACGAACTTGCCCCCCCTACCTGACTAACAGAATTACCAGGCACTCTGCCACAAGACCGCTCAGATCCATCTACGCCAACACCATTGTTAGGCCTACCTCTCGGAAAGTGCACGCTGGTGGCTCCAGCCACCCTAGCAGCCACGCATTGGAACGCCCTGCCTTCTCACCTAAGACTCATTGAGTCCCACCTAGCCTTTCGTAAGGCTATCAAAACCAGACTCTTTGTGTGACTTAAATCTGTATCCTCCACTGCCTATATGCCTGCCAATTTGTAACTAAGAGCCTCTGGCACCCGTTTGTAATCTTAAATATGTGTATTCTCTGTAACTAAGAGCCTCTGCCACCCGTATGTAATCTTAAATCTGTGTATCCTCTGTAACAGCGCCTTGATGCCTCTTGGGCTGCAAGTGCGCTTAACAAATGCAAATAAATAAATAAATAATAGTGGCTGGCAAGTGGCAGCTAATCTGTGAGGCAGTGCCGAGCAGCGGCCGGCCCCAGCCCCCAGCATGCACAATTCTGCTCAAACAGAGCAAATCGGGACAACCCGTGTCCCGCAGGGCCACTCGGCAAACTGCGGGACAGAGTCACTAATTACGGGACATTCCAGCAAATTACGGGACAGTTGACCACCCTTGTAAAGAGCAGGCAGGGCTCCTGTCCCACATCCTGGTGCACTGACCAGGGACCAATGCTGCAGGCTCTGCTCAGGGGCATCACATCCAGCAACCCACCTGTTGAAAGAGGTTAGCACTGGTGGCTGGGCAGTGCTCCCCGGTGCAATGCTGTTTTTTTTTTACCCAAACTGTGGCTGGGCCATGAGAAAGATGACATTTTAAGGGGACCAGCAGTGTGCATTTGAGACCACAGCACAGTCCATTTCTCCCTAGTTTGGGGTGGGGGCTATATCCTAGTTTTACAGGCTGTTTCTGTGCTTTGTGTGGTCACAGTGTGCTATACTATTTCTGTGCCAGGATTGTGTCGTGGCCCTGACATACTAATATTAAAATCTGTGGATTGCATTTCCAAACATACCCTTGGAGAATTCTGCTGGATCCCAAGCAAAAATGGCCTAATGAACTCCTTCACAAGTACCCCTCAAAGGGATATCCGAGGGCTGGCTGCGCCAGTGGGCGACACGGCAGTTGATACTCCGAGAACTGTCAACATGGGCCCCTACATGACAATGATGCAGGCGGGGTTCGCCTCAGTAAACTCCAAGCTCAATGATATCGTTGCTAGCATCAGCTCCCTCCGCACGAAACTAGACAAGGAGAACAGCGGTATTACAGACGTGGAAATGCAAGTAGGCAGATTGGAAGATACCGTGGGGGAGCATAGTCAAGAGCTTAAGGCCCTTAAGACAGGTCTGCGGGTGGTGCGCTCTAAGTGCGATGATTTAGAATCCCGCTCTCGATGGAACAACGTCAGGATAGTGGGGGTCCCTGAGAAAATGGTGCATGGACAGATGGAGCACTTCGTGGAGGGCTTACTCAGATCATTGTTCACTGATGCACAATCCTCTGAGAAATTCTTGGTAGAAAGGGCACATCATTCTCTGGACCCACTTTCGAAACATGGGGCGCCGCCGCGCACGATACTTCCTTGGCTCCTAAATTATTGCGACTTTGACTTGGTCTTGAAGTCACATTGACACACACAACACTTTCCATCTCTATATTGTTTGTTTTGTCACCCCTTTGCCTTAACTAGGACTGGTATATGCTACAAAATGCTGGTCCTCCATCCTGAACTCCCTGGTTGTGGAGATATAAAAACATAATGCCCCTTTAGGGTCTAGTGTGTGCAGTCTCTCTTCCTCTTTCGATGAGTGGGGAGGAGGATAAAACACTGGCCATTATTGACGAGCTGCGCCAGTCCAGTGTAATCACTGAGTGCTGTGGGGCGCTATTGAGCAGCAATGGCGACAGCTGCTTAAATTGGCAGCACCGCGTCCGTGCAAATCCTGGCCTGAGAATAAACTTCTTAAACACTGGGCAGAGCATCAAACTGGCAGCATTTGAACCCTGAGGGCAGTGGCGAGCAGCTGACCTAGTTTCGCCGTGATCCGCATGCTGGAGCCCTCTATTCTCACTGAGGTTGATGTCGTGGGCTGTCACCGAAGATCCTGGGCTCTGACGGCGGCTTGGCAGGGAGGCAGGCACTGAAGACTTGAGACGATCTGGACTCGAGGTTGACACCCTGTGGGGCTGCAGCGGCCCCGACTGTGATCTCTTCTGGGCCTGCTGTGAGGAGCTGCAGGCATTGTCGGTCCTGTAAGGAGTAGGGTGGCCAACTTTTTGACATCCTTTTGGGGGACATAAGGCGGTGATGATGTCACTGCGTTATTCACATTTGGCCCGCCCCTTTCCGTGCACTACCACAGAGCACCAGGCAGAATCAATGCATTGCACCCGCAGCTGCTGACGTGACAGGCCTGGATTCCAGGTGACGCACTTATAGTGCATCTGCACAGCAGGCCTGTCACGTCAGCAGCTGCAGGTGCAATGCAATGCAATAGGACTCTTATTGACAGATTAGCTGCCACTTGTCAGCCACTATTATTCCGATTAGCGGGAAATGTATGTATATGACCCCCCCTCCACGCTCAGGGAGGGGGTCATATACATACATTTCCTGCAAATCGGAATAATAGTGGCTGGCAAGTGGCACCTAATCTGTGAGGCAATGGCCTGCAGCGGCTGGCCCCAGCCCCCAGCATGCCTAATTCTGCTCAAACAGAGCAAATCGGGACAACCCGCGTCCCCCAGAGCCACTCGGCAAACTGCGGGACAGAGTCACTAATTACAGGACATTCCCGCAAATTACGGGACAGTTGACCACCCTTGTAAAGAGCAGGCAGGGCTCCTGTCCCACATCCTGGTGCACTGACCAGGGCACAATGCTGCAGGCTCTGCTCAGGGGCATCACATCCAGCAACCCACGTGTTGAAAGAGGTTAGCACTGGTGGCTGGGCAGTGCTCCCCGGTGCAATGCTGTTTTTTTTTTACCCAAACTGTGGCTGGGCCATGAGAAAGATGACATTCTAAGGGGACCATCAGTGTGCATTTCAGACCACAGCACAGTCCATTTCTCCCTAGATTGGGGGGGCTATATCCTAGATTTACAGGCTGTTTCTGTGCTTTGTATGGTCAGAGTTTGCTATACCATTTCTGTGCCAGGATTGCGTCGTGGTCCTGACATACTAATATTAAAATCTGTGGATTGCATTTCCAAACATACTCTTGGAGAATTCTGCTGGATCCCAAGCAAAAATGGCCTAATGAACTCCTTCACAAGTACCCTGCACAGGGATATCCCAGGGCTGGATGCGCCAGTGGGCGACACGATAGTTGATCCTCCGAGAACTGTCAACATGGATCCCTACATGACAATGATGCTGGCGGGGTTTGCCTAAGTAAACTCCAAGCTCAATGATATCATTGCTAGCATCAGCTCCCTCCGCACGAAACTAGACAAGGAGAACAGCGGTATTACAGAGGTGGAAATGCAAGTAGGCGGATTGGAAGATACTGTGGGGGAGCATAGTCAAGAGCTTAAGGCCCTTAATACAGGTCTGCGGGTGGTGCACTCTAAGTGCAATGATTTAGAATCCCGCTCTCGATGGAACAACGTCAGGATAGTGGGGGTCCCTGAGAAAATGGTGCATGGACAGATGGAGCACTTCGTGGAGGGTATACTCAGATCATTGTTCAGTGATGCACAATTCTCTGAGAAATTCTTGGCGGAAAGGGCACATCATTCTCTGGACCCCACTTTCAAAACCTGGGGCGCAGGCGCACAGAATAATTCCCTGGCTCCTAAATTATCGCGACCATGACTTGGTCTTGAAGCTGGCAAGGGAGAGAGGGACACTTCAGTATGAATCCGCCAGAGTGCATATCTATCTGGACTTTTCAACAGGGGTCCAGGCGGCCATGAGAACATTTGATCAGGTTAAACATTTTATGCGGGACAGATAGGTGCAATATGCCATGATGTTCCCAGCCCAGCTGCACATACAGCATGGCAGGAGAGCGCATCTTTTTTGAATCGCCGGAGGAGGCAATGGCGTATATCAAAATATCCATGCCTGCCCCTGCAGCCTGTGGTTCGGTGGAGGGAAGGAAAGACTGCACATCAGGAACAGCAATGGCATAGTCTAATAATTGAAAATGAGTCGCTTAATCTGGACACAGCTATTGTAGCTCTGTAATGGGTTGCTCTGCCTAGCATATGCGGAAGCTCTGTGGGGGCGGTTACAACTCTAAAGGATAGTTGCTGTTCGCATAGGACTCCCCAATGTTTTATCGATGGTGGTATGGGTTGGGGTACACCATCAAGTTGGGGTGGACGGTGAGGGTTTGGGGTGATGGGAGGGATGGGAAAGTTCAAAAGTTAAAATGTTTGACAGTCATGCGGAAGGCAGCTGCAAGTGTGCAAATGAGGGGTGTTATGAGTGCAGTGAGGTTGTGCTTTCATATGGTGAGTGATGGGACAAGTGCGAGGGGTCTCTCAATAAAGTTGCTGACATGGAACAGTCGGGGTCTTAATAACCAGGTTAAGGCCGGGAAGGTGATGGCCTATGTTGACAGACAAACCACTCTCCTGTGCCACTGACACTGTGATTTAAAGGGAGCCCTAGGCCATGACTCCTGTGGAAAATGGCCCCGGCCATGCTCAAGGATACGAGTGTGGTTGAGAAGTTGCATATTGATATAGCAGAATTGTTTACAATTAATGATGGGTCTGTGCAAATGAGCTCAACGCTATAGGAGGCGTTCAAGGTATGGGGAGAGGTGAGCTGCTATCTACATCAACTGGTACCCTTAAGAGCCTCAGACGGGACTTGAAGGAGGTCTAGGGCCAGCTAATGAAGCTTGAAAATGAGCATGGTAGAACGCATAGCGTTTGCTGTTGGATGGATTAGAGACAAGCTAACGCAGTTCCAGGAGTTGGTTGACCGGGAAATATTATATATGTCTAAACCAATACGAGCCCAGCGATATGGGGAGGGAGATAAGGCGGGTCGACTGCTTGCTAAACTTGCTAGATCGGAAGGCTTTAGGCAGCCCATCACTGGGATTAGTGGTCAGGATGGCACGATAGTGGTGACAGACAAAGAGGTTAATGACACCGTCCATTCATACTATTCACACCTTAATGCTAATTGCGACACTACAGCAGATGAGGATCTCATCCGGTATTTAAATGACATCAGATTTCCTGAGCTGTCTGAGGAGGCGTCTCAAACCTTAGAGCAACCCTTGATGGTTGAAGAGGTGGAGACGACGGAAAAAGGCATTGGCTTCTGCAAAGGCACCGGGATCGGAAGGTTTGGAGACAGAATTATACAAGGAATTTGGCCAAGAATAAGCCCCTAGATTACTGCACGTATGGGAGGAGTCTCTGGTTAGTGGATGTCTCCCTCCGTCTTTGCAGGAGGAAGTTATTGCAGTGTTCATGAAGCCCAACATGCCCTCACATGATGTAGCCTAATACAGACCGTTATCCTTAATAAATTCTGATGCAAAAGTGTTTGCAAAGATTCTAGCTTTCTGCTTCTGCACATGCCTTCTGTGGTACACCCAGATCAGTCAGGATGTATTCCCACCAGATCTACGACTTTGAACCTGCAGTGTTTATTTTGAGTGATATCACATATCAACCAACCCCAAAGCTCGGACTGCCATGGCGTCACTGGATGTTGAGAAAGCCTTTCATTCGGTTTCATGGAGATACCTGTTTCAAGTACTCCAGCGTTACCATTTCGGCCCTTATTTCTCTCGCTGCTGCGTGCGGATGCTGTATGCCGGCCTGACTGCCAGAGTCTGAACCAACATCAGGGCTGCCCACTTTCCCCCTTGCTGTTTGCACTAACGATTGAGTCGCTTGCAGAGTTTATCATGGCTAAACATGGGCACAGGGGGATTCAGGATTATGGGGCCAGTGCAATTGACATCATTATATGTGTACAATACACTTTTATACATTTGTGATCTTGAGCAAAATCTCAGCCCAATTATGGAAGACATAACAACATTTACGCAATACTCTGGTTACGCTATAAAAAGACTAAAGCTGAGCTGTTTCGCCTTACACCAGCAACTGGGCAGCCTGCTGACCTAGGAGGAGTCAGGTGGGCTCCTCTACATTTTAGATACCTGGGAATCGTCATCTCCAGGGCTCACCAATCGCTATATTGTGATAACCACAAGCTTTATCTACAACAGCTGACCGCTAAATTGAAGTTCTGGACTGGGCTTCCGATTTCAGAGTATGGGCGGATCTCGCTGTTGAATATGATTGTGCTCCCGTTTTGCTTACTTCTACAGTAACATTCTGACAACATACTATGGGGCGTTCCCTCTGTGGGGTTTCCCTGGTATTTCTCCTACCTTCGCCGGAGACTGTAAATGATCCTGGGATGAGCAGGCACAATTGACTGTGGGAGATATGTTCCCGGAGGGAAGGTTTGTATCCCTGGAGGAGTTATCAGTCAAAATGGGGGAGGGGCCCTATACGGGTGCTGTAGCACTACCGTATGAAAGTAGCGTTCTGTAGACGGTGGCCATCCTTCCTACTGGAACCAGAAACCCATGAGTGCGTCTCAGCGACAGTAACCGCTTAAGGGGCTAGGCATGGGGTCTCAAGACTATATAATTTGCTTCTGACAAACCAGAAGTCAAAGAATACAGTGAGAAATAAGTGGGAGGTGGATCTGGGGCTGACGCTAGAGGATGACAAATGGAATAAATGCTGTAATTTCACTAAAACAATCTCTACGAATGCAGGTCTCCGACTTATACAATTTCAGATGTTGAATCATTTACACTCGTCCCTGGGCAAATTGGCAAATATCTATGCTGGTACGAGTGGTGAGTGTGTGAAGTGTGGTGAACTACAGGCTAGCTCATTTCACATGTATTGGAAGTGCCCCACTATCCTAGCATTTTGGGGCAAAATTGCAAAGCAGTGGACAAGATGTTGGGAATTCCACCTTTGTTGGAGCCACTTAAGTACTTGTTGTGGGATATTGGAAAGGTCTCAGTTGTAGTACAATGGTTCTTTAATATTGCGTGCGCCATCACTATGAAATGTGTTCTTAGATATTGGAAGTCGAAGCACGTCCCTCGTAAAGAGGAGTGGTTACGAGAATTGGCTTCACCAATGACAGGGAAGAAGACTACACATTAACAACAGTGTCAAAGTGCAGACCCAAGGACATTTGGAGCCCACTGAGGCAGTATCTTGTAGAAAACGAGAGAGAGGGGCAAGTGGAGGGGGGTATCCAAGGTGAGGAGCAGGCATATGGAATGTTGACTGGAGTCTTTTGCTTTTGTACTGGGAATTTGTTTCCTGATTGATGACTCTCTGCTGTTGTGTCTACATTGTGTTGCAATTTGTAAGGTGCCTATTTGGCCGCATGACTGTCTGAGAAATAAAGGTTTTTAAAAATAAATATATATATATATATATATATATATATATAATATAAAACACAGAATTATTTAGTCTTTCCTCGACTGTGAGGCGTATCTCGAGGTAGCGGTCGGATTGACATCGATGAGCCGTTTGAAGGAGGGAACCAATGCAATATTGAAAAAGCTGAAGGAGTTGCGGTGGTCGGCGGCATTGACACTGCTTGAAGACTCTTCGAGGAATACTTCATGCCTGGGCTCTTTGGCACACGGGATGAGTATTTCTCTGAATCCCTGTCACCTCTGACAGGTGCGTGGGTTCCGATTTTGTCTTTTTGGGCTATGAAGGGAGCACTCGGGGGCCGGTTTTTTGAAAACCTCCATCATTTGGAGACGGAATGTCTCCCATTTTTCTGCCGGAGCGGACTTTAATGGGAAACTTACCTGTCTGTGAAGCGAGGAGTCTGTTGATGAGTATATGTCCCTTCTCGTCTTCTTTTTTGAGGAAGATTAAGAGTTGTGTTGAGTCACTTCTTGAACGTGATTTCTTTCAGTGTTTTTTAGCCATCTTCTTGGGGCTCTCTGGAGACCTTTCAAGCACCTCAGAGCTTCTACCCTCGGATTATTCAGAGCTTCTCCCCTTGGATAATTTTCGTTTTGATGTGGTGGTGCTGGGTGACTTGGAAATCAAGTGCCCTAGAGCTAACGTCAATGATCTCTCTTTCAATGCCTTTGCTGTCACCAATTGGCACGAGAAACAGTTGGCTACTTCGTGACCGGTACAGAGATACCAGAGGCATATCTTGTAGGATCTGTCAGCAACATTTTGGCATTGCATTCCTCACATCTATCTTTTAGACCGGATAGTGTCATTTCAACATTCTAGTGAGAAAGTAGATTTTTATAGAGTACATTCGAGAAATTCGATAAATTTGTGAGGTGTGAAGATTTGTTCCAAGAAGAGTGCTGAGCATGCAGATAAAAAAGGAAATTAGGTCATGGGGCACAGTGCAATCTAATTATACAGATGCCAAATCCAGCCTCAAGGGCCAAGAACGCTGAGGCACCTAAACAGCAATACCACACAGCGCACCCTGCTGTCCAAAATATTTCCAAGATCTGCTAAAGCAGGATAAATATATCTAAGATGAGGAATCGTAATGAGACACAATCCATTATAAATGTTCTACTTTTACCTGAAGTGTTCTTTCACAGAGGAAAGAGCCCAGCCATGTGATAACTTGGCCTCATGTTTTCTGATTTTCTTTAAGTCAATCCAGGAGGATAATATGATCTACCGCATCATAGGCAGCAGATAGGTCTAGGAGGATGAGGGCAGCATTCTTCTTTGTGTCGAAATTTTTTTAGGATAGATTCCTTTGAGTCAATGAGGGTTATGTCATACTCCGGACCGTCTGTCATGGTGGTGGTTATGCTTTTCATTATGTTCCTATAGCTGTGCAGTGGGTAGTCTTTCCAAAACTTTGACCAAGAATGACAGATTTCTAATTGGTCAATAGATAGTCAATTCCTTTGTCTTGTCAATCAGTTTTTCAATAGTGGACTTAAAGTAGATTGTGTAAGCGGTGTAGGTAGCAAACCTGACTCGAAGGAGAAATTACTTATGGTCTTTCTATGGATTCTTCTCCCACAGATTCCTTATCGGAACGGTATCTTCCTGCACCAGCTGCTAAGAATCTTTTCGACACGGGAGGCAGTACGGCCCGACCTCGACTCCTCTTGACTCGACCATGCCACTCCTCGATTCCAGATGTGATGTCAGCCGTGCATATACTATGGGGGTCATTACAAGGTTGCTGGTCTGGAAAGAACGGTACTGGTAAGCTTGCCAGTACCGTTGTTCCCGGACCGGCAAACTACGAGTTCTGCGAGCGGGTGCCTTTCAGCCCACCAGGTCTGACCTGGCAGGCTGAAAGGCACCCGCTTGCAGACTTTGACGGATGCACCGGCACGATTCATGAATGGTGCAGTGCATCCATCCTCCCCATTCCCATTGACTCCAATGGGACTCTAATGGGAATGGGGAGTAATATTTTCAAGCGCCTGGCAATGGGCAATTAACGGGGCCACCGGGGCCGTAATGCCCCGGTAAGTCCCCATTGCCAGGCGCCGGAAAAAAAATGAATGCAGCGGCAGCTGTGCCGTTTTTACCGGTACGGTTACCGCCAGACTCATAATGAGGCCCTATGTCACTGTTCTCCGTACCTCAGTCCTCCCCTTTTTCCCCCAAGCTGATTAGCTGAGAAGGAAGAATTCATAGGATTCGGCTTAATGACAGCCAAAAACGCACAATGAATTTATTTTTGTAAGGAACAGGCACCATATGGTGGGCAACCAACTGAAAGTACCCAATCAAAGAGGCATCAAACATGCCAACCCCTAATCATCATCACCTCCATAGCAGACAACAAGAAAACAGCAACAGACCACTTTCATAGCGAGGCAGGATGGGAGAGTCATGTTAAATCTGCGGGAGAAGAATCCAGAGAAAGAACTTTACCGATAAGTAATTGGACTGCATTCACCTGCAGATTCCTCATCTGATAGACTCCAAACGCAGTACAGACTGCGGAGGGGAGATGAAAGCCCTGAGACAAGGCAGCTCTGCAACACTGCTTTGCGGAATAGAGCGTCAGAACCACATGCCACATCTAAGCAATAATGCTTAGTGAACGTGTGGCTGCTCGACATATCTCCTTTACCAGCATACCTCTTTACAAGGCAGATGATGCTGCCACGCCCCTGGCCCCTACTCAGGGGCTACTCAGAAAACGGATGAGGGAAAACAGCCAAAGAAGGACTCCAAAGAGAATTCTAATAATTCCAATTCCAAAGAGGGCCCCAAACAGAAGCAAAAGGGTAAGCCACCAGGGAAACCAAATCAGGCTAGTGTAACTCCTGGTGCCAAACCAGAAGGAGGTCAGAACAAGCCACCATTCCAGAAAGCATTCGGTAAATGCTTTGTTTGTGGCTCTACTGACCATGTGAAAGGAGATATCAGGTGTAAGGGTAAACCTTCAGGGGTCCAGCTTGTCTCCTTAGCCTTCGTTCCAGAGGAGGAAGTCCAAATTGCAAGTGGAAACTTTCTATTACTGGCTGATGAACCCTTTGGAGTCTCAGCTAGTGTTTCTTTAGTGTCTCTGGGTCTGTGGGAACAACAGAACTTAGATGTCTATAATTCTATCCCAGATAATACTAAATAGTATTATAAGGACAGTGTCCAGGTGAATGGTCAGGAGACTCCTGCCATTAGGGACACTGGGGCCAGCATAACTGTGGTGGACAAATCGTTTTTTCAGGCTGAGGATGCTGCTAAGGCACCCAAACGCCTCACCAAGTTAGCTGGAGGGCCTGTGCAGATGCTTCCCCAATTACCAGTTCTCATCCAGTGTAATGACATGACTGTGAAGATACCTGTCAGCATACAAAGTGAGGTGCCAGGAAGGGTTATGCTGGGTAATGACTTGAAAACTCTTGGAGTAGTGTCACACACCCCCAGACCTCCTCGTAAAAGGTTACAGGAGCTCACCAGACCTGCAAGGGAGAGAACCATGAGAGCTACTCCCCAGGAGATGATGAAGAAAGAGATCACTCCTGCTCCACTGGAGATGTCAGCTGCTGTCTCTAAGAAAATAGAAGAAAAAGGGAAACCTAAAACTTCTAAAAAGAACCTCACAACCAGCACTCCAGTGCAGCCAACAAGGATTTCCCATAGGTTGTCCAAAGTTACACCAGTAACTCCCCCTCCAGCTGAGGCTGAGAGGGAGGTACAACCCTGTGTGGTTGAACTAGACTCTGAAGAAGAGCTAGTAGAAGGCCAGTAACTCATTGGAGATCTGGATCCTGTTGACCATCCTGAGCTGCAGTCTTTACTGGCAGAAGGTGGACCCAACAGGGCAGACTTCAGTAGGGGACAGAGAGAATGTCCAACTCTGGAAGGTCTTCGCCACAAGGCGGATGCTCAGGCTGAAGGGCAAGAGCCTGGGAAATATAGGTTACACTGGGAAGATGGCGTCTTCTACAGTGAACCAACCGAGTCTGCACCTGGGGACAACAAATGACTTGTAGTACCCCAAGAGAACAGACCACAGTTCTTGCAGTTAGCCCATGAGATTCCTTTGGCTGGTCACTTGAGTTTCAAGAAGACTAAGGAAAGGCTCTCACTCTACTTTTATTGGCCAAAGATGGTTGCCGAAGTAGATAAATACTGCAGGAGCTGCCACACCTGCCAGACCTCTGGTAGGGTTGGCCCCAAGAATGTGGCACCTTTAGTGCCTCTCCCAGTTGTGGGAGTCCCATTTGAGAGAGTAGGGATTGACATTGTTGGTCCCCTTGATCCTCCAACTTCCTCAGGCAACAGGTTTATACTTGTTGTAGTAGACCATGCTACTAGATACCCTGAGGCAATTCCTATGAGGACTGTTACAGCTCCGGCTGTGGCTAAAACCCTCCTTGGTATTTTTACCAGGGTTGGGTTTCCTAAGGAAGTAATCTCTGACAAGGGATCAAATTGTATGTCCCACTACATGAAAGCCATGTGGAAAACCTGCGGAGTTACTTACAAGTTCTCAACCGCATACCACCCTCAGACAAATGGACTGGTCGAAAGGTTCAACAGAACCATGAAGAGCATGATAGGTGCTTTAGAGGACCCCCTTAAAAGAAAGTGGGACCTTCTACTGCTCTGCCTTCTCTTTGCTTATAGAGAAGTCCCTCAGGAGGGAGTAGGTTATTCTCCCTTTCAACTTCTCTATGGTCATCCGATCAGAGGTCCATTGGCCCTGATCAAGGAGGGGCTGGAGAGTGCTCCTTCCACCAAGCCAGTCAGAGTAACTGACTATGTGATAGGTCTCCGAAGGAGAATGTCACAAATGATGGCAGAAGCAAGTGATAACTTGAAAGCTGGACAAGCATTGGTCAAGCACTGGCATGACCAAAAGGCTAACATGGTTGAGTTTACTCAAGACCAGCTAGTTCTCGTTAAGATTCCCACAAGGCAGAGGGCCTTGCAAGACAAATGGATGGGACCCTTCAAAGTTGTGGGTAAACTTGGAGAGGTCAACTATCTGGTGAACTTGGGCAACCCCAAGGAGGCTCCAACAGTCTTCCACACCAACAGACTAAAAGCATATGTCTCCAGACCAGATGTAGGAGCTTTGCTTCTAGCATCATCAGAGGAAGAAGAAGAGAGTGAAGCTCTTCCTGATCTCCTCAGAGGCTTACCTTTAGACGAAAAAATTGAAGGAGTAGATCTCTCTTCAAATCTGACACCTGAGCAACAGGAAGAGTGCAAATCTATGTTGAATCAGTTTGCCTCTCTGTTCTCACCTTCACCAGGCTTGACCCCTTGGGGACAGCATGACATACTCACTGGTGACTGTCTGCCAGTCAAAAGCAGAGGATATCGAATGTCAGAGAATGTAAGAACCCACATCAAAGGTGAGGTCAACAAGATGCTTGATCTCGGGGTAATAGAGCCCTCTACTAGTCCATGGTCTAGCCCAGTTGTGTTAGTACCAAAGGCAGGATCTAAAGAACTTAGATTCTGTGTGGATTACAGAGCTCTTAATGCAGTCACTAAGACTGATGCCCACCCTTTGCCAAGGACAGATGAGTTGGTGGATAGACTTGGTGCAGCCATTTGACTTGACGTCCGGCTATTAGCAAATAGCCCTGACAGGCCATGCCAAGGAGAAAACTGCATTTTCTACCCCAGTTGGCTTATACCAGTTTAAGGTTATGCCTTTTGGATTGAAAAATGCACCTGCTACGTTTCAAAGGATGGTAAACCAGGTTCTGAATGGGATGGAGGACTTCTGCATGGCATACTTGGATGACATAGCAGTGTTCAGCAATTCCTGGGAGAAACATGTGGACCACCTGAGATATGTTTAGCAAGCTCTTGGAAAGGCCAATCATGACCTTAAAGGCAAGTAAATGCCAGAATGGACAGAGTTAAGTGGTCTACCTTGACATGAGGTAGGAGGTGGAGAAATAAGGCCTTTGCCCAGTAAGATTGAAGCTGTGCAAAATTGGACAACACCTACTACTCAAACCCAGGCGAGAGCCATCTTAGTTCTCACTGGGTATTACAGGAATTTCATTGAGAACTATGGGCCAATAGCTTCTCCTCTGAATGTCATCTCCTCTCCAAAATTCCCTAAAAAGTTTAGATGTAATGAGGAATGCAATAAGGCCTTTGAAACCCTGAAAAAGGCTCTTTGCCAAGCCCCAGTACTCAAAGCTCCTGACTATCACCAAACTTTCATTGTGCAAACTGATGCTTCAAATGTAGGAATAGGTGCAGTCCTCAGTCAACTGGATGGAAAAGGTAGGGAGCACCCCATTTGCTTCATCAGCTGTAAGCTGAAGGATCATGAGACAAGGTGGACAACAATCGAAAGAGAATGCTTTGCTATTGTGTGGGCACTGAAGAAGTTTAGGCCATACTTGTATGATTCTACTTTTGTCATTCAGACTGACCACCAACCCTTGAGATGGTTAATGCAAATGAAAGGGGAAAATCCAAAACTATTGAGATGGTCAATCTGCCTTCAAGGGTTTGATTTCACCATTGAGCACAGGTTAGGGTGTCACCATCAAAATGCTGATGGACTCTCTAGGATGTATGTCATCGACTAGAGGTATGAGGTTCATCCAGGAGTGGATTAAATCCTCCTGTCCCTTAGTCTGGGGGGGGGGGGGCGAGTGTTAGGGAGAATTCTCTCTTTAGGCTGAATTTCCTAACCTAGTGAGTCCCCCAGCAGCTTTGCTGGGTTTCTAGAGTTTGTTTTTTTCCTCCTGCCAAGAGTGAGACTCTTTTTCTCCCACTCTTGGACATGATTAATGGTATTCCTTTGATTGCTAATGTGTTTTATGGGCTATGGGGTCCTTTACTCCATAGGGTCTCATGTGTTTTTCCTATGTGTGTTACACAGCACCCTCTGTGCAGTAACACAGGGGCGTCGTAGTGACACCCCACCATAGACTCCATAACCTGGGACTGACTACTGTCTCCCAGGGCATGTAAAGTCACCATTGGCTTTACTAGTCCCAAATTATTAAGAGACACCAGTACAAACCATCATATTGTGGACGTACTGGTCGGGGCAATTCGATTGCCCCGGGGTCTGTTAGTCGAGGGGGCACGTCTCCGTCCCCCCTGATCGAGTTTTGGCTGGTGGCAGTGGAAACTACTTTTTATATTCGACCGCAAATATTTTCCTATGGGATTTTCCCATTGTTCGAGGCTACCAGCTTTCATTATTTAATTCTCATAGCCTTGAACATACCATCGGTTTATTTAATTAATATTAATTCTCTGGTTGGTATTTTTTGCCAAGACTCGATTCTAAAATGGCGTTTGTGTTCTCTTCTGTGACTCCAACCCAAGTCGAGCCCTTTGTTCCACTTTTTGGCGGGCTTCTCCACAGAAGCCTCCAAAAGTGGTGCCACTCTGTCTGGGTACCACAGGGGGTGTGGGAGGGGGTTTAGGCACCCTGGACTGAGTTACCGTGGTAGCTCAAGTCGCACTCTTGTGTGATTGGCCCAAGTGGTGAGTCGGCCGGCTCACCACTTAGCATGTTTGAGTGACAGCTAGGCTGAGTGAATGGGGGTTTTCTGCATAAAAGCAGGGCTTTGGGATCTGGAACTTCAGAAGTCGCCACAGGACCTGAGAATCCGACGAGGAAGAAGCTGAGCCGACCTACCACGACGACACCACCGGTGGAGCCCTGCGGAACCGACTCACCACTTCCCGAGGACAGAGAAGATCTCCCGGCTGGAGAGGCTTCTTCCCCTGAGTGGTGGGCACAACCAGTTTACCTTTCTGTCTTCGCACCCCAGCCCGGTTTGTGGTCGAACTGCCCGTGCCAAGCACCCCGTCGGCCGGATAGCCACTCACCAATGACCCGCGAATCAACGGACCGCTCCTTGTACCTGAGAAACTCTGCGGCTGGTTTCTTCCCTGGCAGTGCAACGGGCCCCTGTCTTCCTCCACGACGAGATCCTCTCTTCCTCTGGACTAAGCACCGACTTGCACCCGCTGCCAGGAACAACTGCCCCCACTGGAGCGTTCTCACCACTTCAAGGTACCGTGTCCGCCAGGCCTCCCTTTCTAAAGATTGCAACAAGGTAATAATAAATCCTTAACCTTCTGGACTGGGCTGGCCGTCTTGACCCTCTAACTGGTCCCTTTTCTTTGATCCAACTTCTTTTTGAACCATTACAAGACTTTTGTGCACTGCAACCGTGTGACCTTGGACACATTTCGTTTGGATTCTCTTAAAGCAGATCCGGCATACTAACTCTGAATTCACGGTTTTACTTTGCCTTTCTCTCTTGCTATGTTCTTGTAAAAGTGTTGGGATCTGTTTCAATTTGTTCTCTGCTTTTCTCTCCCTTTTTAAAACGAACTATTAGAGTGCCATCTACGTTAAGCGCTCACCGCTGACTGAAAATAAGTGGGGCTTTACTTAAGACTTGTCTAATATTCTTTTAAGGGAGTGTATATCTTTTAGAGACCGTGTTTTTGAATTGCTTACTAATAGTGCCTGTGTGTTTTTCTAGATGTGGTTTTAAATAAATAATTATATCTCTTTTACACCAAGCCCTGGTCAGTGTTTACTTGTTCCATTGTGTGCTCTGACCTATTGTGAATACTCTGTATACTGCCTAACTCTTCTAGAGGGAAGTCTGACTGCTCAGCCACAGCTACCAAGTGAATCTGTGTGGTACAGACTGCTACCAAGTGGGTTTACTGCCAAACACCTGTAGTCCTAAATCTTTTGCAGTGGTCCCAGAGGGAACTGCACAGGTTTCTGCCTAACAATCTTTACGCTAGGCCATTGCCTCCAAAATATAGGAAAGGTTACAGCTGGGGCAATAAAACATCAAGAATAGCGTATGGATTCTTCCAAGCCCTGGTGAAAGGGACAAAACCATGAACATTTGTCAAATCTCAAAAGCAACTCTCAAAAGGGAGCAAGCAGGGTAGACAGGTTTACAACTATAGAGCCATTCAGCTTTCAAAATGTATATAAAAAGAAAGACTGCTCACTGTAGTTGACTACTGTACCCCTAGTCCAATTTCCCCTTTGCTCCATACTTATGGAAGTTCCTGCAGAGCGGGGACGGGACCGGAGCCATAGCAAGCACAAGCGCATTTCCACTTAAAGAATTTTGAGAGGGGAGCGGCCACGTACGTGTAGTGCGACCAACTCTATTCGCCGCCTTCTGTGCTCCTTTCCCTCTGTCCCTTTCTCCAGGGCAGAGCCCTCTTCTTTCTTTTACTCAACGCTTCCCCACGGTAACGTTTACTTTTATTTTCTCCTGCTTGTCTCTCTTCTCGTAATCCCGTTTATGCCAGGTAAAGCAGCATCGGGTGTCACAAGTCGTCCTTGGCAGCAGACCCTCACACTCTTTGTTTAGAGTGTTTGAGCCCGCTTCACCACCGGGACACGTGTGCACTCTGTGACACACATTTCTAGAACTCCCTGAAGAGTTGGCTGGCGCAGGGGGGAAGACATCTTTCAGTCGTCAGCATCAGATCACCTCAGAAGCTTCCTCTGATAAAAGAGGATAAGCACAGCTCTTTTTACTTTGGTACCCCGTCCAGGCGACACGCTTCACTGGGCTTTTTGCAGTTCACGACCATGGTACCAGAGTGCACCCCGAGTTCTGTGAGGAGATTTGTAACAATGTTCACACCGAGTACCTGCATGGGTATATTTCTGGATCTCAACCCTTGGGGACTTAGTTCCGGACAAGGCTGGTACCAGACCTCCTCACTCACAGCACGTCACGGCTCAACGTACCACAGCTGTCACTGTTTTCGGGCCACATTCTGGCCAGTCACTGTGGCAAGCATCTCTGACTACATCAGGGCACACATTGGGAGACTCAAGACAGATTTCATCGACCTCTGCGCCCCTGCTCCCGTGGGCTCTCAACATTACCCCATGAGTGTAAAGGTCGCCGAGTGTGAGGGGATATCCGGTCCCTCCTCCTTCCGCCCCTACCAGCAATTTTGTCGAAGGGCTGCTCCAGGGAAATTCAGCCAGGATTCCTCAAGGGAAGACAGGTTCTTCCAGAAATGTAAAACCTGATTCACAACAATAGGTTGACTCTACATGACAAACGAACACGCTTAGCCTGGGTGTGTACAGTTAGGTGTGCAGCTGTGAGAGCTGAATCATCCTGTGCCGCTGACGCACTCCTATCAGTCATATACACCGCATCAAAACATTTTTTGAGCTATTTGTTATGTGATTATTGTATTTCGTGACGTTATCAGGTGTGTACAGTATAAATCTCCTGTTCTCATTTTTAACATTATTTTTATTTTTAGTGTCCCCGCACAGAGAATGCTATCAAACTAGTGAAGTAGAAATGAAGAAAAGAGGTCTTGTGGCTCAGTTGTTGGCTCTGTTTTCCCCTATTGCACACTTTATGTCATGCTGGGCTAATCACCTGACTTGTACTTTGATTCCCTCATGTGCTAAAACTGGGAGCACTTACAGGTTTGCTACCATAAAAAAATGTAAAACCTCTTTTGATCACTCCAATATTACTCACCGGAGTTGGGAATCTCCTCAACTTTAGGGTTCTCTGGATGACGATCTGTGGGCATCAGAAAAGAATAGCATACGGTCACAAACATCAACTTAGACTGCTAACATTTACTCAACAGAACAGGAAAAATGTGCAATGCTGTTGGTTACATAGCATCTGAATGAGCCCTAGACACAGTGCCAGGACTAGCCAGTCACAGAAACTCTTGGGCATTGTGAGCTTTATTATCAGTTGTGTTTTAAGTTTTGGCTTCTGGAATGTTCCAGAACATCACATTATATGAACAAATGGTAATTCTCATTATGTGTTGTTTGTGTAGGTGGTACTTAATAACAACCTCCGCAGCAGAGATTAGAGGCTATACACATTGGTATGGGAGCAGAGTTCCAATGAACCAATTACTACTATCTGTAATTTCTTTCTGGTTGCAGACAGTCTTCCTCTCAAAAGTCCCTCATGTTTGAATTAGTTACAGTTACAGACTGAGCATGACAAATCTTTAAATAGGCAACAGAGAGTATATTTGCAACATCATGACCAACACCATCATACTATCACAAGTACCGCCAGCGCTGGTTGTGACATAGCTGGTGCATATACAGATCCGCACATAACGTCATTCCTCAGTTCAACCCAGTTTCTACTGCTCCACATATACGAAAAGAAATGGTAGAACCACCACAAAAAGATAGCCAATTAAGGTATGAACCATTTTGTAAAGTTACTCAACTTAGTGACTCTTCCCGGAGCATTATGCAATCATTTGTTTTTGATAAATATGCAAAGAGATGGCGTACATGCATGGCACTGCTGAACTCGAACCGCCCACCTCTGCATGTGCCCGGCATTGCTCACCGACCTTTTTTCCTGCCTGAGCATCAAACTGGCAGTAACTGGAGGTGTTCACATCAAGAGTTGTGTGATGAAACGTAATACTGTTTGTTAAAATGTTGAATAAAAACAAATTTTGTAAACAAAAAATCAGTAACTAATTCTTATTAGTGGGAAGGCAGGCAGGTTGTTTGGAGGAAAGGGTCCTATGGAACCAGGCTACAAGAGTCACAACAGTGAGTAAATCAAAGTTACCTGCCTGTAGGTTTAGTTCTCCAGCACAGGTTTCTTTGATAGAGTCTCATTCTTACTGAGTAATCCCTGATATTGACATGGGGATACCCCACTTCAAAGTCTGGCAACATTCAATAAACTTGTAAATCTAAAAAAAAAGATCCATTGCTGAAGAAATTAAAGTTACTTACCTATGGATATAGTTCTACAGCGTTGATATCTTTTATAGATATAAATCGTTATTGAAAATTCCCAGAAGTCGAATTTGGGATCCACACTTCGATGTAGGGGAATAGTCATTAAACATGTCACTATATAAAAGATGCAATGCTGAAGAAGAACAAGTTACTTACCAAACTGGTAACGTTCTTTCGATGGGATGTTCCTCCGACGTATTCCTTATCTTTGGTGTTATCCATTCCAGCTTGCTGGCCTCGGAAAAGAGGCCAGCAAGCTGGAATGGATAACACAAAAGATAAGGAATACGTCGGAGGACACAATCCCTTTGAATGTGTACTTACTCCTATGCCTGCCCTTATCCATCACAGTAGTGGAAGACAACCTCAGCAATTGCTAGTACAGAAGGAGCAACGTATGACAATCTCAGGCAAAAAGGTTCCTGCAGCAGCCTGCCCAAAGTAAGCACCTGCTCTAGAACTGTAATCTAAGGTGTAACACCTGCTGAAAAAGTGGGGAGGACTACATGCCAATGACGGTAGACCTGAGAATCGTGACCTGTTCCATGCCTGGATAGCTGTGGGGACAGGATTGAGCCACCTGCGCATTGACCTTCAGAAAGATGCTGCTCTGAAAGACCCAAGCCCACAATTCTTTAAAAAAATAAATTTAAAAAATGGTATGAATTTTATTTCCACACTTTCACAGGAACATACCAATTGAGTGTCTACAAGCAGGAACAAACCGTGAACAAAATCCATATTTTACAATTGAAATCTGCAAATCAAGAATTAGTAATCCTAATGAATATAATAAACACTACAGGAATATCCCAAGTCATTTCACAAAATAACAATGCAGTCATAACAGTTCATTCCAAGCTAAATCGAATCTGATAATAAGAAACAAAGACACTTACTTGTACAGACATACACACACTCATACACCCACACACACACAATACACAACCCAACTTCCTCTATTCATAACACAATGTATACACCTAGCCCAAAACTAACCATACAAGTTGTAAAACATACCCACAATTGCAGATACGCT
Source organism: Ambystoma mexicanum (assembly GCF_040938575.1). Taxonomy (NCBI): domain Eukaryota; kingdom Metazoa; phylum Chordata; class Amphibia; order Caudata; family Ambystomatidae; genus Ambystoma; species Ambystoma mexicanum. Next base: position 230,296,885 of record NC_090932.1, read on the forward strand.
TCAGTCCTGTTTTGTCTTAAAAATGTGAACTTATCAAAACTAGGTAACATCTGTAACTCATTCACCCAGTCTTCCAGCAGCGGTTTCTTCCTCGTCTTCCAGACCTTGAATATCTGTTTAATTGGCACCATTACTGATCTATCATAACCACCGGTTATGACTGTGAGCCACCACACACCTGTCCATTCTAGATAACAGAATAGCCCAATCCCACAATTCTAAAACCAGCTTTCACAACTGATGTGACCTGGTCCCCACTTTTGTAATATAAAACATAGTGGCCATGTTGTTGGTTTAGAACACGACTGCCTGATTGCTAACATGTTTCAGGAACACCATCATAGCCAGGAAAATTGACCTGAATACAAGGACCTTGATTTGATCCTTGCAATCATCTAAGGACCAGAGTATGTGGATTGTCAGTGATCCCAGGGTAGTACCCATCAATAGTCCAACGAGTCCATCGTCAAAGACACAGATGGGTCTGAAATGAGAAAGAAAGAGCCTATTGTGTCTTTCTCACTGTGGGTCAACAAGCCAGGATCCTCTTTTTTTCTCTTCCCCAATAAAATGCAGGAATGCCTGTGGCTGACAAAACTGACCCCGAGAATCTGCCAGGTAAAGTAGAGCCATCTATTTTCAGAAGAGAGAAGGGTAATACCAGGATGCAAGAGGCCGAGGCTCTGGATATTTTAGAAATACAAAAATAGTGTGCTTTTATTCAGAAAATGGACAAGTACCGTTTTGGAATGTATCGTCTCTGTGGTTAAGTGAATCCTTACCCAGCCCATATCTCACACAAACCCAACGAATTTCAGAGACTGTAGAAGGACAGGGAAGATTTTATTCCAGTTAATCCAGGAGGCTCAAAGAGTGGATATCGGCAGCAGCAGGGAACTGGCTACCCCATAAATGACCTTGGTGTAGACTCTCAGGGCAGTTTAGAGTCTAAATGCCAGGACGACTCTCTATTGGAAGCTCCTTTATCCTGCTGAGAAGCATAAGAACCAGTGTTGAGGAGGCCAAATTGGACTGTAGGGGGGAAACATTGAGGGAATTAATTCACTGCAATTAGAAAGAACACTTTGATGCAGGAATGCAGTGTTAGTAACAGAGCAAAGCTGCAATAGGAAATGCCTCAGAAGTTCTTTCTTCTCCTTCATCGCAACCAAACTCTGGAATTCTATGCAAACATTTCTGCACACAGAGGAAAAGGAAAAATTACTTACCACAATGTTTCTTTCTATGGATTCTTCTGCCACAGATTACTCACCTTGATAGATATCCCTGAGTGCCACCTGCTCTTGGAATATATTGTGAGGGGGCATAATACGACTCAACATCATCCCTCAGACTCTCGTGTACATGGACTCCAGCAATCCTCAGCTCCAGGCATTATGTTGACAGTCCTACTTACGCACTGTGCCCCCTTGTCTCAGTTCCCCACCTTTTTTTCCCCCGTGCTTAGCAGCCAAGAGAGTTAGTTGTCATATCAAGGAAACACATACAAAACAGAAAAAAACAGCTTTTTTCATGCAGAACTAACAAAATGTTATTCTTTGTTTTTTAATGTAGGCCACACATCGAGGCCAGGCCAACATAAGGTCGAATTAGCACAAACTGCATGCAGGCCCCTTTAATCATTCGCCCTCAAGAAGCCTACAGACATTTTCAGAAGCGCGGGGAGAAAGAGAGGGTGATGAGGAATATGTGGGAGAAGAATCCATAGGAAGAACATTACCGGTAACTAATTTTTCCTTAAATGGATTGGATTCTCCTAGAGATTACTCATCCTCATAGACCCAGCGTTAACTGAATGCTGAGGAGGTCTGAAAGCCAGATCCAGACTGTAATGTTTCTAAAAGGTGAGCAAGCAAGCCCACATGGCGGCTATTTGATATCTCACAATGGTATTCCCCTCTGTAAGGCCGATGAGGACCTCCTTTCCTGCCTTCTCATTACATTCTGCTATACAGAAATGGATCCAGTAGGATATTGGGCCCAAAAAGGGTTTCTCATTCGAAGCCCATATCTAGCAGCTTTGACTGAACACCCGGCAAAAAACTGGATCATCAAAGGTAAGCAGTCCTGCGAAAGACTGTCGATAGGCCATTGCTCTGCTGATGCAATCTGCTGCATCCAGATCTGCCTGAAGAGCCTGGAAAGCCGCTTCCTTGCAGTCATTGACAATGTCTAGGAATCCGTCACTGACCTTGCCGCCTGGTAAATGTGTTGATGCCTCTGACAGCACATTTCAAAAAATGCGCCTTGAGTCCCATACTCCCGAATGCAAAGATCTTCTTTACTAGAGAGTACTTCTTCATTGAATGCCTGTCCATCAGAACATTTTACGTCAATGGGCGAGTTCACTGTCGAGGCCTGGACCACCAGGCCTGCGGAAGGAAGAGTAGCTCACCCCGTGCGGCTTGTACTTCCTAGTAAGCACTCTTTCTCAGTCAACCCCGGCATCGAGCATTGATGCTGTCATAGAACTAAATTGGATCTGTGATGGCCATGTAAAATGGAAGGGCCATATCGGACTGGGGAACTTTATCCAGAATATCTGTAAGATCGTACTGCATTAAAGGCTTTGACTGAGCTCTGAGACCGAAGGCTGCAAGTACATGTTTCGATTATTTTGCAGAATTGTGTGTTCGAGTCCATGAACGGCAGCATTTGGGTGCGTGAATGGTGCTGCATGATGCATCTCAACATCATGGGAAGCATCTAATCTGTTTGTGTCTTGAAGGCCTGCCGCCAATTCCAAATGCTCATCCTGGTCCACCATGAAATCTGGTACGTGGCGGAGCTCATCTCCCATCAATGGCTCCATCCCAAAGGGATCGGGTCGCCTTCATCGTCGAAGATGGACTGCATTGATTGGAAGAACTCTGTCCGAGACTCCGGGGCATAACTCAGATGCTGCGAGGTCGATGGGGAAGAAGGAATGGTTGTGGTGCACATCGTCAATGCACCAGTTTCTCCTATGGAGGTCGCTGAAACCAGCACCTTATTCGACTTCAAATCGGACCAACTTGAGGGCATGGGACCCTTCATCAAAGTTTTTCTACAGTCTGGCCCAGAAGCGCAAGTCAATGGTGTCACTGACGACATTCAAGGCAAAAGCCACAACAATTGTGGCCTTTGCACATAAATCAATCATCTGCTGCTTGGACTGTGGTCCTGCCTATGTCTGGCCTTCTTCTTGTAGGAAGAGTAGTGGTGGCACTCACTAAGCGAGTGTGATCTCTTCTTTGACTATTTGTGTCGCTTGCCGTCCCCGTCACCCTTTTTCTCGAGGGTGGGCCCTTCAGAGTCAGTCCCCGGGATTCGGCAGTCGATCAGGATGGCGAGTCCGACGGGGCCCAACCTACTGGCACACACAAAAATAATTTGCTAATCATCTTCTGAACAGCATGCTGAACATGCCAAAAAAAGGAAGTGAGGCAAGCATAAGTGGGTGAAGTGCATGGTTTAAGTGGGACAGTCAACATCATGTCTGGAGTTGAGGAGAGCTGGAGTCGAAGAATTCTCGAGTCGGAGGGATGGTGTTGAGCCATACTGCACCCCATGTTGAACTTTTCTGAGAGCAGCAGCCACTGGTGAAATATCTATCAAGAAGAGTAATCTTTGGGAGAATGCAATTCCTTGACATACCTGATCTTTAAAAAAATCACTGGAAAACTGGCTATTCAACTGACACCAGCACCAGACCAGCACAAAAAATCCTCAATGAACAGATGCCCAATTTCTATAACATTGAACAGATAGAACTAATTGCACAAACATGCCATAAACCTACAAAAGAGTGGTCTCACTCAGGTATTCCTGTCCACAACATTTAAAATGAATCAATCCTAAACTCTCACAATCACCAACAGAGCAGTTCACGGCACATTAAGCAAGAATAGATACTGATTAGGGTCAGCCTCTCTGCACCCTTTTAAACTAAACCGAACTGCGCAACCCTTCCTCAACACCAGAGGCAAGCAAACACTCAAATAATACGAGATCAACAATCTTCAAACCATTGGTTCCCTTTTGTTTCACAATTTCCCCATCCCTCTAAAACCGACTCACTCCTTCACCTCAATCCACATTTTAATAATCTCACAACCAACCATTGCACAAGGCAGCTAGCAGTCTTCAGACAGAGTGCTCTCTTCTCTAGACCTACCACCCCCTACACCAGCAGCTCAAAAAGGTACTAACATTGATGATTTGAACTAATTAACCGTTGTCTCTTCCTTCCGATGAAATACACATCCAAATTCTCCCAGCCCTAGAATCAAACCGACATTCAAAACTTGGAATGTCTGTCCTGCAAGCATCAACAACATAGGGTTTAAATGTCAATAACAACCTCCTACACTCTTTTTCTTTACGGGGGATCTTCGTAGCCTGCAACAAGAGGAGCTTGGCTATCTCCACTGGGGGACAAGAGGGAGTGTGCCAAAGCCCACGGTCAGAGAGGGGAAGAGGAAATGGGGGAGAAAGAGTCGATAGTCTCTTGCCATCAAAGACAGAACCAGGAGTCCTCCATATCAGATTCCCACTCCTGGAGGTGAGAAGCATCTTGGGCACCTACTGGGATTACATGGCTATGGATCACAACAGCTGTACCCTAAGAATGACTTCTGTGTCTTTTGTTTCCTCCTGTTACTACTAAAGGAGCGAACCTGACTGGTACAGTTCTCCTGGCACCCACAGATTCTTCTGAATGATGCAACCTGGTTGGATTTGTAACAAAGACTAGATGTGACCTAGATAGCAGGCTACCTAGTGATACAAACCACTTCAATAATTCAGAGTTGGTGTAGACATTGCTCAACCGATCATTGGCAGAAGAATGGAGAAGGACTGTGACAATGGGCCAGTCTCTGTGGAATGCGTTCCCAGCAACTATGTGATTGGGAGAGCGCTCCTGGACCTAATGTATGCAAGGGCGCTGGACAGCGCATCTTTGGGCCACTGTCCACCCCATGGTGGAATATGCAGGTCACCTTTATGAATAAGATGAACTGCACATTCCTGTGCTACTTTTATTTGCGCTACTTTATAAGAATCTGCGAGTGTTTAACCTGAATCTCCAAGCTTACATAGGAATCTTCACACTCTCTCATCATGCTCCTGGTCCTTCTCACAAAAATCCAGAATGTAATTTTGATAACAGATAACCCTGGGCTCCTTAGCAAAGAGGTGGAACATTGCCTCCTGGAAAACACTGGCCAGGGTCACAAGCCAAAAAGGCACCCTTTTAACAGAAAAGCCCAAATGTCATTATCAAGCAGGTTGAGCCCATGGATAGGGGATGAAGGTTCACCTGGTGGCATGAGAAGGTGAGATCTATAATGGAAAATACCTTAGCTTTGCCTGGAGAGTGTAATCAAATCTGCAATATTGGGCAGTGGGAAACTTTCCTCAAAAACCTGTCTGCTAAGTCAATGCAGAAACGTAGACTGCCATTGCCCTTGCAAACAACTACAATTGGCGAGCCCTACTCAGGTTCAATCACTTGTTCTTTCAAGACCTCAGATCTGGGTGCTAGAGGTGCATTACTCACTCTAGGGGCCACAAGGACAGCATTGAGCTTAAGGGCAATCCAGTGGCACACTTCTACTAGAATCACTGGGTGTCTCTGGGGTCTCTTTTGCCAAACACCTCTAACAGTATAGTTCTGCCCCATTGAAAAGCATCAGACACCACTTAGGACTGGATGGACAGGTGTGTTGGTGTGCAAAGATTGTCTGAGTTGATGGTTCGATATATTATGTGAAATGTTTTGTTGTTGGCCAAAGAGGAGTTTAGAGTGGCCTAAATGGGTTGTATTGAGTCATGCTGGTGGAAAATACCGGTGCCAGCACTTCTGTTTCGACTGGGACCAGAAAAGGGGAAGCCAAGGTACTCCCTGATGCCACAAACCCTCTTGCGGAGGGTGTTAACAGAGGAAGGGGTTGCCTCTTCCACATTCTCACCAGAGTCATGCTGTGAAGAAGTACCTACAGACACAAATGGTCCAACATGGCTGGAGACGACATTTCTGATCCTATCTATGCCAAAGGATCCTTTAAAATTGGTTACAAAGGAGGCTCCAGAGACAAAGGGTCGGTACTCTACATGGTGTTGGAACCGACCAAGCATTTCCCACTGGCAGTCTGGCCAATGCTGGCAGAGTAGAACTAACCGCTGGAATGCCTTTAGGTTGAGATGGCACTGTGGCAGAAGGAAAAGGCACACTAGAGGCGGGGGTTAACTAGGGACTTAAAATAGTCATTCATGGCTACCAAGGTCAAGAGTTTATGCTGAGAATCAAAAAGCACTTCCTCCTATGCGTGAGGCATGAGGGAAGAAGATGATCTATGGGCTGGATGCCCACAAGGACAGAGAGTGGCAAGACCTGAACCTGAGTGTGTTAACAATTTGACACAGTTGCCAGAAAGCCGCAAGACGTCAAACCACAATGGCGACATACCTTAAGGGAATGGGACCTACACCTGGAGCGGGTTAAGGACCAAGAAGAACAAATGACTTACCTCTCTGTAATGTTGTTTCTGATGGATGTTCCCACCACAAGTTCCTCATCTTTGATATCTTTCTCTCAGAGCTTTTCCGTCACCAGGGGTCGTAGTGCGGCTCTGCGTTGGCCCCACCCGATGATTCTATGCACCCCACGTGAATCTGTCAGGGACAGTATATAAAGAGGCACCACGCTCTTTGACCTTAGTTCCACCCTGTTTCCCTAGCACTGTGATGCTGAGGGAATGCAGGACAAGGGTGTATTAGCTCTCCATAAAGTGGGCTAAGTCCGTAGGGCGATGAGGAATCTGTGGGAGCAACATCCACCAGAAAGAGAATTACCGAGAGGTAAGTCATTTGTTCTTCTAATGGATTTCTTCCTTCCACGGATTCCTTCTCTTTGATGGACTTCCATAGCAGCACATTGACCTGAAGGAGAACAAGGACACCACATAAACCAGAAAATTCTAAAGGACCACTCCACCAAAACAAGCATCCTGTCCTGACTGAGAATTCAAGCAGTAATGCTTAGTAAATGTGTGCAGAGATGCCCAAATATCCAGAACAGGGACTCCATTTTGCAGAGCAGAGGTGGCATCCAGTCCTCTAGTGGAATGAGCCCTGACACCTTCAAGCACATCCATACCCAGATGAACTTAGCATTACGAGATGAAGTGGATGATCCACCTTGACAGGGTCTTTTTGGTCACAGCCCTGCCAGCATGGGTACCAGTATAGACAACAAAAAGCTGGTCACCTTTCCTGGACTCTCTCACTTGAAAGACATAATAGCTGATGGCGCGCACCGGGTCCAGCCGATGGCATTGTTCCTGTGCCTTGGAAGGATGAGGATGAGGAAAAAAGGCAGGAAGATGGATGTTTTAAGAGAGAGAGAGAGATCAGAGACCATCTCCGCAGGAAGGTTGGTCTGACCGTCAACGTCACCTCTTTGGAGAAAACCAAACAGGGAGTTTGGAAAAGAGTAACTAGGGAGGTCTAACTGATAACACCAGGAGCTCACTCACCCATCTAGTAGAAGTGATGGAGACCAGGAAAATCATTGTAAGGGTGAGTAATTGTAAAGAACAAGAATGAACAAGCTCAAATGGAGTGCCTATAACAAACATTAACACTAGATTCAAGTCCCAATCTCAAACAACAAACTGGCATTGGGGAAACTGATTGCACAATCCCTGCAGAAATTGAATGACCCTGGGGATCATGAAGAATGAGCTATGCTCCAGGGTTCTCTTGAAACCCAAAATGATAGCAAGATCCCCATTTACAGTGCCAATCTGCAGACCTGCCTGGGCTAAAGAAAACAGAAAATCTAGAACAGAGGATGTGGAACAGGTAAAAGGGTCCAGATACCTCTTCTAGCTTCAAGCTGAAAACCTATGCTACGTGCATGCAGAAATAGATTTGGTGGTGGGTCTCATAGCAGAGAGGAGAAAATCCAGTACCTCCTCTGATAAATCCCACTCCCTGTGGGAGTGGGATTTATCAGATCCCAACCTTTCAGCAGCTAGGCATTAAGGTTCAGGCTGGAAAAGTTTGGATGGAGGATCCATCCTTCCGAATGGAAGGGAAGATTCACTCTCTGTGGAAGCCACGAGGCAGATGGGCACATCCAGCAACTCGAGGTACCACATTCTCTGAGCCAATCCAAATTGATCAAGATCATTGTGGACCCAATAGGCGCAGTGTCTTGATAACCAGCGGTATGACAGGGATCGGTGGGAATGCATACAGCAGGGTAAAATCCCACTCGACCATCAAAGCGTTTCCCAGAGCTCCCCATCATGGGAACTCCCTGAAGCAGAACCACTAGCACTTCCTGTATGCACTGAAAGTGAAAGTCCACAATGGAAGAAAACCTCCACCAGAACTACTTCCTGACAGAGCTCTGTCTGCTCAAGGCATCTGCAGTGATATACTCCCTTCCGCTAGATGAGCTGCTGTCAGAGGCACGCTGTTCTCTGGTGCACAGAACCACAGTTGCATTGCATCTCTGCACAGAGGCAAGGAGCCCAAACCACCCTGTTTGTTGAGATTGTGATTGGCCACTGTGTTGTCCATCAGAGCCAGTACAGTCTTGCCCCGTACTAGAGAGAGGAAGGCGACAAGGTCCAGCCTGATTGCTCTCATCTCCAGGAAGTTGATTTGTTCCTGGCATTCTGATGGAGATCAGGTCTTGTAGGAGAGTGCCCCAACCTTTCAGGGACCTGTTCAAGACTAGAGTCAGTTGGGGCGAGAGCTGTCTGAATAAGGCCCTCTTCAGTAGGTTGTCTCTATGAGACCACCATTCCAGGTCTCTAGACACTTTTGCTGATACCTGAAGAAAATCCAAGGTGGGCCCCTAAAACTGAGACCACTGACAACTAAGAAACCACTGTAGTGACCTCACGAGTAGCCGGGCCTCTGGCACTACAAGAAAGCAGTAGGCCATAACACCCAGCAAGAACAGGAAGTCTGGAACTTTCTCCTGTCATTGGAGGACATGGACTATCTTGGAAGATGTTCACTACTCAATGCGGGAAGGCCCTGCGCAGGTGAGTGTCCAAGACCGCTCTGATGAAACAGAAGGCCTGGCATAGCGAAATCTTTGACTTCTTGAAGTTCAGGGAGGAGCCCAAGCTGTGCACACAGCTGCATGTTCGGTCAAATGTGTCGATGGCTGGTCTGGGGAACTAGCTTGGCCGAGCCAGTCGTCCAGATAGGTAAAGACATGAATGCCTTCCCTTTTGAGGAGTGCCACAACCACTGCCATCAACTTGGTGAAAACACTGGGTGTCGAAGAGAGACCAAAGGGCAGTACCTTGCATTGGTAGTGGCAATGCCGTACTGTGAATCTTAGATACTTCCTGTACCTTCGGTAGATGGGCACATGGAAGTAGGCATCAAGGGTTGGTATTCAACCTATTTTCTGGTGCTGAAGAAGGACGGGAACTTACATCCTATACTGGGTCTGTGGCTTGTGAACCTGTACCTGTGCACAGACGAGCTCAAGATGGTTACTGTAGGCTCATCTAGCTGGAACTGCAGGATGCTTCATTCCAAGCGTGAATGTGCCTATGGTGCCCTTCGCCAGAAACTGATGAACCTCCTCATGCAGAGGCAAGCATTGATTGGTTGGGGAATGATTTGGAGGGTGTTGAGCAAAGGGGAGACAGTATCCCTGGTGGGTGACCTGCAAGGCCCAAGCGTCGCATGTGGTAAGTACCAAATCCTCGCCGAACCAGGAAATCCTGCCTCCCACAGGGGATGAGTGGTGGGGGTCTGATTATCAAGGGCTTCAAACTCTGATCTGAGGAGGGCACGGTAGAATCCTCTTGGAGCACCTATGCCCTGTCCCCTAGCTGGCTGGCACTGCATCTATTTGCCAGGGGGGGCTTATGGGCAAAACCCACTACTGGTCTGTAAGGCCCACAGATGATTAAGTTGTTGCCTTGAAGCACTTGAATTTCTGGAAGGGCAGATCAGCTTTTGCCCCAAATAATTAGATGCTGTCAAACGGCATGTGTAAGAGCTTACCCGGGACATATGAGGTGAAACCAGAGACCCTCAGCCAGGAGTATCTCCTCAACACCGTCCCTATTGCCATCGTATGAGCCATGCAGTCAGCCGAGTCCAGGTCTGACAGAAGCATTTGTCAGGACACCTCCTTGTAATCCTTGACCAGTCCTTCAATTACTTCTCTTATATCTCCCATGGGGAGATGTTATGCAGCTCCTGAGGTGGCAGACCAAAGGCCTAAGGAGACTTTGGCCATGGCACCGAAGTGTGGGCGGCTCTCAGACCTAGGCTGCCTTAGCCAAAGACCTTTCTTCCTCAGGCATCAAGCCCCTTATTTTCCCTGTTGAGAAGTAATCGAGGGATAGACGTTGTCTTCAGATTTGCACTGGCTGCCTGGACCACTATGCTCTCAGGGGTTGGCATGTGCATATAGGGAAGACGGGCTAGAAAGGGCCGCCCTGAGTTTGTTTGCCAGATCCTGGTCCACAGTCAGTACCGAAGCCAGTTTTGACCATAGCACCAGGACCGGGGCCTCAACTGCTTGGTTAAAGGGCAGGAGGGTCTCCCTCTGCGGATCTTCATCAAGAATGTCTTTCAGTTCAAATTGCACCTTGGGCCTACATAGAGCAGACAACACTATGGTGTCCAGCTTAGAATTGTTATCAGGTGTTGAAATGAAGCCTGAGGTTAACCTGGTGAAGCTGCAAGGAGCATATAACATTCTGGAGTATTCAGACCACTTGCCTCTTGTAAACTGCTAGCAAGATCCTAAAGGTTTCTCTCCTTCACCTAAAATGAATCTGGTAAGTCCCTAACTTCTCTGGGGCATAAGGGTTCAGCCCAAAGGGGACAAGATCACCCTCATTGTAATAAATGTCTTCCATACCATACATAAATGTGCCTCTAGGGAGTACTAGATACTTTGAGTGGCCTACACTTTGGTCCAAAGACCAGTAGTGTAGACGCACACCTTAGACCAAAGTCTGGTAGGCCCACAGGGGCCCTCACAGTGATCTGTGGGAACATGAGGGAGGGCACAACTGTGCCACATCTGTCTAAACCCCAGTCCGCGCATCCTTGGGCCTGACAGGCACCCCACCATGAAGATGATAGTAAAAACAGGGAATGCAATACCAATGTCATCCCAGATCCACTTGTCAGTGGGGATGGAAGCAGAGGGCAGGGTACAGAATAAGGAATCACTGGGGCGGGGTGCTATTGAGAAGAGGGCCCTTACTAGCTGCTTCGGTTTCATAACAGCCTGGAATTCTTTGGTGGAGCCTGCCTGAAAATCCCCTGCAAGTGCCTCAAGCTACAGTGAAGTGTACAGAAGGTATGGGTCACTTCAAAATCTCCCACCAGCGCCTCAACATAGGGCAAAGCACACAGAAGGAAAGTGGGTCACACAGAGTAGATAGTGTCACTGAGTGATCTGAGCACAGGCATTCCAGCAACAGAAACATGGGTGGAAAAAGACTGGTAACAAATTCCACAAGTGGGGCAAAAGGATTCCAATAGAACATAGCTCAGAGAGTGTTCACTACGACCTAGGGACCTCCTTCGCTGTATCGGTATCAGGACCCATATCTTGTGTCACTCGAACAATTGTATTTTTAGTGGCAGGAGCGCCTTCCCTTGGAGCTGTGGCCTTTGTGGCCTGCAATGTTGGTGTAGGCTAAGGTGGCACTGGTGGAAGAGGTGGCTTTGGAGGCGGCACTGCTGACTGTGGCGGTGAGGTCGGGCTCAAATAAGGCAGAGCTAGGGCCTGTGTGCTGTGAGAAACCTGAGGGCATTCCCACTCCTATTCCTCATAGGTCCTCTCATTGGTGGCCAGGAAAAACCCATCGCTTTTGGATCCCGACCCTGGGGGTGAACAAGCAAGGGAGGATCGTCTGGGTGGTGAGTCTGGGGGAACTGGCAGTGGAATGCCTTTAGGAGAGACATGATATCCCCCTTTTCCTACAACTGATCCACCCAACCCTTCCCCTGCCTTTGTGGGGTAATTTGACTCAGCTCCCCTGACTTCCTCACGTATGACTGTTAGATGTCCTGGGACAAAGAAGAAGCAACTAGTAGCAATGAGATCTAGATGCTTTTACCACTCTGGTACTGGGACGAGGAAGAGGCCTGCTTAGAGTAGTAGAGGTCAGGCATGTCCGCTTAATGATAGTCAGGCAGTTAAGGGCTGCAGGTGTATAAAAGGCCCAATCTAGTTGCAGGCAGAGGAGGAGAGGGTGAATCCAAAGAGGTCATGGCGTTGAGGTTGCAGCAGCGGAGAGGCCAGAGAAAACAGCAGGAGGCTGTGTGCATGCAGCACATTAACGGTTCACGGGAGCACAGTCCGGGAGATGGGGCTCCGTGGGACCGAGCGAACATTCAACAGGGAGCCATGCCTGCAGGCTGCCCCTTATTATGGTGTTTGCAGTGCTCATTCTACTGGAATCGGAAGGTGACCCAGGAGTGCTTGTGGGGCAGAAGAAGGAGTCCTTAAACTGAGGACCAAAGGCTGAGAAGTCTGCGATGCAGAAATGCTGCAAGACGCAACCAGTGAGTTTCTATGCAAAAGGAAACCCGGTGGGCGTGTGTTTGAAGTTCCACAGGGGATTACTATGAATCGGAGTGGCCGCGTGCAGAAGCCACGTTGCCGAAGGTCTCCGAATGAAATCCTCATTAATCTTTGAACTAAGAAGTATACTTTGTATCAGAGTGGTCGCGTGCATGAGAGGCACATTATTGAAAGTCTCTGAGTGCTGTGAATGTTACAAAGGCAATTTTCACAAGCATCTAACAAGGAAACTAAATGAACGACAGCGTCTTTGATTGTAATGAAGTTCTTTGAGTGCTGGGCACATTATAAAAGCACCATACAGAAACCTATAACACTAAGATGAAATAAATGAAACCTTTGCTAATTACTAGGAATATCTTTGAGTGCTGGGCATGTTATTCAAAGCATTATACAGGGAAATATAACACCAAGGCGAACTGAATGAAGATCTTTAATACCTATGACAGCATAGACATTAATAAAAACCGTACCAAAATACTTTTTTGTGAAGGCAACTTCCAAGTTAACTTTACAAGCACAATTTCTATTTGAATTTACAAGTGAACTTTAAACAGAAGTTTAACAATCACAAGGGAATGTAATACAAGTGAACCAATAATACGTTGGGCTCCTGAGGGAATGGAACCTTGGAGATTAACTTTAATAAATGTTTGGTCTACAACCTTCTGCCTGATTATATTGTTATACCAAGACCAACCACATCCAGAGGGTGCAAGTGTGGCGCTGACCTTTATGAAAGCTGGAAAATACCTTTATATATTGGAAGCAAATCAATGGGAAGGGTACTCTGAGGTTTAATGTGATTTTGTCTTTCGAACTGTGCTTGGAACTTGGGGAAGAGAACCCCGAGTATTGGTTAACTTTATATCTGAACTCAAGGAAATCCTGAGACATTTATTTTAACTGCTTTATACTTGGGGAAGGGAGACGAAAGAAAGCTGTGAGCTGGACAGATCTCTGAACTTGGTGTTGAACACTGTTTTGTTGGTTGCTGACATCCCTGCACATTGTATAGATTAGTTGTGAGGCCAAGTATAGGTTTTGGACATAGACATAGGATAGGGCAAGATAGGCATTTTTCCATCCTGACTTTTAAATTAATAAACTTGTATTGTGCATTCAGAATTTGTTGTCTATGTCTTACTCCAAGATGCCTTTACAGTGCCGAAAGAGGACAGAGACGGCATCAGTAGAGTGGTGCTGACGGCGGGGCAGGAGCTGGAGGTGCCTTGGTTGAGGAATGAGCTTGCTTATAAACCCCTTGAAATAATCTGCCATTGTCCGTGTTCTCATGATACTCTTAAACAGTCCGTTGCCGGTAAGGCAATTGGAAAAGTATTTCCCTTGGTGGTGGGTGTGGCTGCCAGCACGACTGGGGGTGAAGCCACGGGGGACCACCCTGTACCTCACTCTGCTTTTGTTGTGGTCCCAAAGACAGTGATAAGCTCTTAAGCCCCAGTTTTTTCATGCCCAGAGGGTGCCATCTTCTTGGTGTCCGCCATTTCAGATTTTGATGATTGGACCTGGCTCACCGCCATCTGAAGGCTGAGCACATGGACTGCCTTGGTAGTATCCATCTGTGCCGGTAGACCCCATCTGTGCATGGCAGTTCGGCTGGATGATCCCCAAACTCTGAGGAATCAAATAGCTGGGCTTCAGGCTCTTCACAATGAAATTAGGATTGTTTCGGTGCGAGTTGTCTGAGCTATCCGAGCTGTCTGACCCTTAAATCCCTGTGTGAATGCTATCTTAGAGGGATGAATGTGCATTTAAGATTTTGGTGGCAAGACCCGATCTGGACACGCTACTTCTCTTGCTGCATTCTCCCACCTAATGTGTTTCCTACTTTTTGACAAAACGATTGTAGGCCCCAGTTGCGCCTGAGTTTTAGTCTTTAATGTCAAAATGAGGAGATTGTGGTCACTTTCCAACCTTGGTGTTATATAAAATGTATCGACCATATGTCAGTGTTCAAGATCAACAAGGACATAGTGAATATGAATCTGGATCGGTCCTTTCCGATATGTAGGGGCAGCTGGACTATCATCAATCGTATGGCCACTGCAAGCCCTGATGCCCAAATGAATCAATTATTGGGCCTTTTGCAGCACTGTTTTATGGGGTCTTCCCATCGTACTTGTTGTTAGCTCTGTGATATTCCATAAATAGTCTGCATCATCGACATAATCTTCCAATATATTCAGTTTGTCAAATTGAACATTAAAATCTCCCATAATTACTTTGATATACTTCTTAAAATCTCTAAGTGAGAATGACCACTTATTCAGTAAATCCTCCAAAACTATCATTGTTTCCATCGCGGTTTTACTGTTGGGTTGATTACATACATTCTTGCCTTCCCTTGATGGGAGTGGATATCTAATGAATTTGTATCAAAAACAGACAACAATTGATTGTATTTCAAGTTGATCCAAATGGTCAACCCACCAGTTGGTAGTCCTCTAACACTTTTAACAGCCAACTTATGGTACTCTGTAAACCCTTCTATTGAGATTTCATCTATTGCCCATGTTTACTAGGTTACTATTGCCGCCTCCTCAGGCTGCTTGAACATCAGTGGCTCAAACACCCATCCCCCCCTAACCAATCTGCATACTTCTCCTATCATACCCTCTACGACTCATGACTCAACTCTGCGAAACGCACCTACTACTCTGACCTTCTCCAATCACATTCCTCTCACCCTCGCCACATCTTTCAAACCTTAGCCCGACTTCTCTCTCCATCTACTCCTGACCCCTCCACTACCTCTTCCCTCACTGCCACTGATCTTGCCTCCTCCTTTTCTAGTAAAGTCCTCAATCTCCGTCAAACTATCATCTCCTCCCCCTCCTACTCTCCTCCTTCTCCTCATCCTTCCCCCCTACCTTCACCTCTTTCTCTCCAGTCACGCATTCTGATGTCACTCTACTCCTATCCAACATTCATCCTACTGCTTCTCCCTCTGACCCTATTCCCTCTCCCCTCATCCCTAAAATCTACCCCCTCCTCATACCCTACCTCACCTCCTTCTTCAACATATGCCTCTCAACTTCCACTTTTCCTTCTCCTTTTAAACATGCTACTATCATCCCTATTCTTAAAAAACCTTCTGCTAACCCCCATCTTGATTCCAATTATCGCCCCATCTCTCTACTACCCTTCCTTTTTAAACTTCTTGAATTCATTGTCTATTCTCAACTCGCTTCCTTCATCTCTAAGCACTCTCTCCTTCCCTCCACCCAATCCGGCTTCCGCCCACAGCACTCCACAGAAACTGCCCTCACCTCTGTTCTTAACTCTCTCTTCTCTGCACGCTACTCAAAGCACTCCTCCATTCTAATTCTCCTTGACCTTTCCGCTGCTTTTGATACTGTCGACCATCCTCTCCTCCTCAACTCCCTCTCATCATTTGGCTTCAAGGACAACATCCTTAAATGGCTCTCCTCTTATCTTTCCAACCGCACCTTTTCTTTCTCTTTGGGCAGCTCCTCCTCCCCTACTTTTCCCCTTAACCACGGCGTTCCCCAAGGCTCTGTCCACAGCCCCTTTCTTTTCTCACTCTACACCTCATTCTTAGCTCCTATTATCTCCTCTTTTGGCATCTCGCACCATTTCTATGCTGATGACACCCAGCTCTTCCTATCCTTCTCCTCTTTCTCTCCTGACTTCCATGATAAACTCTCTTCTTGCCTTTCGGCCATTAAATCTTAGATGTCCTCACACTTCCTTACTCTGAATGCTGACAAAACTGAACTCCTTTTCTTCCCTGCCAACACTGTTCCTCCTCCCTCCCCTCCCGCCTTCATTCTCTTTCCCCCCTCCCAGCTTTCCTTTTCTCCCCATGCCCGTAACCTTGGTCTCCATATCGACCCTCTCCTCTCTATCCCACCACATTTCTCGCACTGCTAAATCCTGTCGCTTTCACCTCTACAAAATTCATAAAACCCGACCCCTCCTTACCTTCCACGCCACTAAACTCTTAATTACCTCCCTCATCTTCTCCAGGCTCTTCTACTGTTCCTCCCTTCTCTTCGGACTCCCCTCCTCTCATCTCTCCCCTCTTAAATCCATCTACCACTGTGGGTGGTCGGTCAAAATCTCTAAAAAAAATCTCGAATGACAATAAGGTCGAAAAAAAAATCTTGAAAAAAAAAAGTCGAATTACTCTTTTTTAAATTATATATTTATTTTGGGGTCCGGGATTAAAAAAAAAGGGTAAAAAAAGGGGGGGTTGGGGGAGGGAACCCTCTCATTTCGAATAAAAAACGGCACAAAAAAAAAATCGATTTTATCACTATAAACCACCACTCTGCCATCCGCTCCCTATGCCTTCTCTCACCTCTTGATTCTATCTCCTCCTCCCTCACCTCTCTAGGATGGCTCTCTTTTCACTCCCAGCTCAAGTTCAAGTTCCTCTGTCTTGTTTTCAAATCACTCTATGGTCTTGCCCCCCCCACCTCTCCTCCCTTCTTTCTTTCTACACCCCTTCTCGCTCCCTCCGCTCTGCTAATCATTTCCTACTCTCTCCTCCTCCTCCACCATGCGCCCCCTCTCGCTCCTTCCAACTCCTTGCTCCCTTCCACTGGAACCGCCTCCCCCTTCACATCCGCTCTTCTCCCTCCTACCCTTCCTTTCGCTCTTCCCTAAAATATAATCTCTTCCACTCTCCTCCCTAACATCCCATGTTCCTTTCCTCCTCCCTTCTCCACTACTCTCACCTCTTACTACTGCTCTTCCTTACCCGTTCCATCTAAACTATCTCCTTCATCCCTTCCCCCTGCTCGCATCTAGCCTCTCCTTTTCCTCTCTTCTTCCTTCACATTCCTGCATTCCCTCTTTCCCCCGACCTTACCTCCTCTAACATCTACTACTCCCTTGTACACCTCTCCCATACCTTCACCCTCCTCACCCCTACAATTTTGTAAGTTGTTCTTTATACTGTTTTCAGGTTGTGGTTCAAGTGTCATCTCATGCTTGCTGTATTGTTTACTTATTCTCATGTAAAGCACTTTGGAGTAAAGGGCTATATAAATTCAATAAAACACAATACAAATACAATGTTTCTTAAAGGACTATAATTAGAAGACTTCTAAGACAATTTAATCAATTGTTATCTTCCACCTGCTTTTTTACACCCACAATATTCCAATTTATAAATCTGATAGGATAATTTCTTATACCATTAGTTGTCGTGTTAGAGGAAGAGCGCTAGAGGGGAATTTAATTAGTCAATCAATTTCATCTAGGTTGATTATTTGCTCATCATATGTGCATGACACTAGATTCCAATCACAATTCTTAGTTCCGTTTGGGGGATCAAAGCATCATGCCGGGAAGAATGTTCCCTTATGGAGGTTACTGGAGGTTACTCTTTTCTGAATAGTAGTTGCATTTCTCAGGATTGGTTCATGCATTAAATGTTTAGCAGCATGGTTAGCAGGAAGATATGTCTTCATTTGAAGTTCTGTTCCTTGTGAAGGTAACGATCTATACATTTATTTATTTATATATATATATATAACATGCCGGAGCTCGCAAGCATTCGGGCACAGAGATAATAGACGATCTACTAAATCTGGGTGCTTTAGTTTAATGCAGAGGTAGTCCAATTTTGGGTTCGGCAGGTATTTTCAAGCGATGTACCTCCGTTATGTCTTCCCCGATAACAGAACAGCATTCTCTGGTTTCTCGAATCCAATATTTACATTTGTTTAATAAAGCATCACCTTTCTCTTGGGTCCCAAATTCTAGTGTGGGGACCTTATGCGGACATATCACTGATGTTTGGCCCTGTGGCAGGATCAGGGCATTATTGTGGCTGAGACTAGGGTCAGTGGTCCAACCCCTAGGTATGGGGCAAGGAACTTGCTGGTTTTGAAATTGACATTGATCAGATTGATTCAGGGTTACGTTGTCGCTGATTAATTGCGAACCAGTACTCATCAGATATTTTAGTATTATAAGTAGGATTAGGGTTTGGTCCAGAAGCTGCCAAAGAGCTAATATGGTGTACTTTTACATCCTTTGCTGATGCTGCAAGATCCCTCACCTTAGGTAACAGTTATTTTACATTTGTAAGGGGTGTTCTCACATCTGGAATGAGGTCCTTTAAGCCCAAGAGTAAATAAGAGATGTGTTTATGTATCAGATCTGTAACTTGATTTAAGAGTACTATGTTGCTTTGCCAACGGAGGTATATCCTTTGTGATACGCATAGCTTTTTGAATCAGCTGGAGTTTTTTAAGTTTCACAATGCGTCTTTTCTTATTGTTGACATTCAGATGAGCCTGCTTCCCCATCTCCAATTCACTGATCTCCGCTTCACAAGGACTCAAGGGGTTTGAAGCATTAATAGGCAAACAAGTGAGTGGTTCAAAGCCGTTGGATAGTAGCAAGCTGGTATTGATCAATGAGTTGATTCCCGAAAACCTTGTTAGATGGCTATGGGTAGATATTTCTTTCCACCCAACTGGGGGTCACCCTTTGGAATCTTAAACTTTGCTGTTGGATCAAAATCCTTTGATTAAGTAGAAGCAATGTCACTTGTGTTAACAGTATTACCCTTCTCTTCTGAATTGGTAAGATTCATTTTACTATTAAAAGGAACAAAAGTATGCTTAGATTGTATGACTGCTGATGGCTAGGCTTTGCACAATACAATAGTTTGTGACTTGCTTACAGCATCATTCTGAGCATTTGACTCCAATTCACTCAGGTTTGGAACATTCTCAGTTACACTGCTTTCTTCCTTGTTACTCTCATGTAATTCATTTAATAGAGCTTTGAAAGTAAGAATTGCTAGTAAAGGGGGAGGCCCCTAACCCTCGGTCCATGCCTCTGCCGTGCTCTGTCATCTGTCGTTTGCACATCTACTCCCCTGATTTCGCAATAGAACAGATAGTTATTTAGACCCCACCCCCACCTGTACAGTACCCCTTGTAGTAGTTGTAGTAGTTGTAGTTTATCATTTGTAGTGCGCTCCAGACCCGAGGGTATTCAGGCACAAGGCATAAAGATATTCAAAGCTTGGTTACAAGATGAAAATACAAGTGCCGTTTGGTTAGATGTTGGCACACTCAGGTTGCGATATATAAAGGCAGGTACATTGCATGCATAAATTACAAGGTAGTTAGTTGGTGCTGCTGGTGCCTGGACTGTGTAGAGGGTAGTGGGCAAGGTCAGCGGGTATGTGCCTATATGTCGGCATCTTTGAGCCAACTGGTGATGCTATGGCGGAACTTGTGATAGGTTTGATCGAATCTTAGAGGGGATGGTAGTGAATTCCAAAGGAGTGCTGCCTTGACCTGGAAGCTGCTGCCTCCGATTTTGGCGCGTTTGTATCGGAGGACCCAGAGGTCGTTGGTGTTGGCGAGTCTGGTGATTCTTGTGGTGGGCTTCAAGGTGAATCTGTCGCAAAGGTAGCGGGGTGCTGCATTGTTCAAGCATTTGTGGGTGAGGGATGCAGTTTTGAGTTTTATTTTATCGTGGGTGGAGAGCCAGTTGTTGGCTCTTCTGGTGTTTGAAATATGATTTCTCTTAGGGATACATAAGGCTGCCCTCAGCGCGTTATTTTGTAGGAGTTGGAGTTTTTTGATGGTTTGTTTATTGGCTCCTATGTATAGAGCCTTGCAGTAATCCAGCCTGGATAAGATGAGGGCTCTGGCTAAGGTGATGCAGGTGTCCTGTGACAGGAAGGCCTTGCCAGCTCTAATCAACTTGCATGTATATGCCGTGGCCGAGGCCAAGGCATTGACCTGCTTGTTGAAGGAGAGAGTGGAGTCCAAGTAGAAGCCCAGAGTTTCGACCTCTTTGGCAACAGTAATAATGTTATTGTCTATGTTAAATGCTGAGTATTTGGAGCTGAGTTTTTTGAGGGTCGAGGGAGTGCCCAGGATGATGATCTCTGTTTTGTCATCATTCAGGCATAGACCGTGGGTGGCCATCCATGCCTGGATGATGAGATATATCCTGTTCACTAAGGCCAAATCCTTGTCGTAATCACTGGTAAGCGGTAGGAGAATCTGTGTGTCAACTGCATAGTTTGTGTAGGTGACACCCAGAAGGTCCAGATTATCGAAGAGGGGCTTGGTAAAGATATTATAGAGGGTGGGTGAGACGCAAGATCCCTGGGGCACTCCACAAGTTATGGGGATGGGGTTAGCTGCTGCCGTAGGAGAGAAGACTCTAATGGTCCTGTTGGTTAGGAAAGATTGTATCCATGCTATGGCTTCTTTGGAGAAGTGGGGTGCCGAGTTCAGGTGGCTGCATAGGACTGTGTGGTCGACCAGGTCGAAGGCAGCTGATAGATCCAGGAGTAGAAGGAGGGCTGATTTCCCTTCATCCCGGAGTTCATCAATTTGTGACTTAAGGTCTAGTAGGGCTGTATATATATGGGATACATTACTCACCGTAATCGTATTTCTGATGCTTTTATCTGCTTAGATTCACATGCTGTGCATAGGCCGACATCTAGTGGAAGCTGCGGAGTATTACAGTTTGTTTTTCGAAACTCGAAAATGGGCGTCGACACAGGCGTGCCAGTAATACTATCCCTAGTGTGACGTCCACTGTACCCAAGATCCCTCACGCGTCTAGGATCCTCAGATTGTATTTTTTCTGACATGAGGAAGCATGAGGAGTAGCGTGAGTACAGATAATCCAAGCAGATAGACAGAAAGGTAAGACTACAAGCAATCATGCGCCTTCTCTCGGAGGGGAGGAAGGGTGGGTCGCATGTGAATCTAAGCAGATACAAGCATCAGAAATACGATTACGGTGAGTAATGTATCCCTTCTGAGGCTTGTGGAATCTGCTTAGATCACATGCTGTGCATAGATTAGCGAGCAGTACCAGAAGAAGGAGGTGGGATGTGAGAAGGGTCATGAGCAAACAGGTGTCTTAGAACCGCTTGTCCCACTTGTGTATCTGTCTTGGAATGAGTGTCAATGCAGTAATGCTGAGTAAAAGTGTGAATAGAGCTCCAAGTAGCTGCTTTGCAAATGGTGTCGAGGGGAACATTTGCAATGAAAGCCAGAGTGGCCCCAATGCCTCTAGTAGAGTGGGCTCTTGGCGTAAAAGGCAGAGTTTTTTCAGAAAGAGAGTAACACAGCTGTATACAGTTGATAATCCACTTCGAGATAGCGCCTTTAGAGACGCGATCCCCCTCTCTGCCTGTAGCTACGGAGACAAACAGTTGATCTGTTTTCCTTAGCGGTCTGGTTTTATTTACATAGTAGAGGACCGCCCTACGCACATCAAGGGTGTGTAGTTTCACCTCAGCTGAGCTTTGCGGGTTCTGGAAGAAAGCCGGAAGCTCGATGGACTGGTTTACATGGAACTTAGATATAAATTTAGGTGAGAACCTAGGGTGTGTGCGTAAAACCAGTTTGTCCTTGTGGATAGTAAAGAAAGGATCCTGCACTGACAGAGCCTGAATTTCACTGACCCTTCTTATAGAGGTAATGGCTACTAAGAAGGCCGTTTTATAAGTCAGGTGTTTGAGACTACTTTTATGCATGGGTTCGATAGGGGGGCCCATGAGCTTAGCTAGCAAAACGTTGAGGTCCCATCCTGGCGGTGGGTTCGAAATAGGAGGGTGAAGTCTCTTTACTCCTTCCATGAAGGCTTTAACTACTGGTACTTTCCACCACGATACTTTGTTATGGGATGTGGTGTAAGCCGAGAGGGCTGCCAGGTGTACCTTCAGAGAGTTAAAAACCAAACCTGCGTCCAGCAGGTGGAGCATGTACGTTACAACGTTGGAAGGAGTGCAATCAACTGGGTTGATTTGTTTATTCTGGCACCAAATAACGAATCTCTTCCACTTGTCAAAGTAACAGTGCCTTGTGTTTGGTTTCCTGGATTCTTTTAGGATGTCCATACACCTCTGTGGTAAATTGAGATGCCCAAACTCTATGACTTCAGGAGCCATGCTGCCAGGTTCATTGAGTTGGGTTCCTGGTGCACTGTTTGACCTTGTTGCTGGGACAGTAGGTTGTGCCAGGCTGGGAGTTTGATGGGCTCGCACACCGCCATCCTGCGTAGGTGTGGAAACCATGGTTGTCTCGCCCACATGGGAGCAACTAGGATGAGCGTCATCGATTCCTTGTTCATCTTGTACACCACCTTCCTGATGAGAGGAGTTGGTGGAAAAGCGTACGCAAACATCCCTGACCAGTTCATCCACAGGGCGTTCCCTTGGGAGTCTGGCTGGGGGAACCTGGATGCAAATCCTGGGCATTGTTTGTTTTCGCTTGTGGCGAATAGGTCTATAGTGGGGAAACCCCACCGAGAGAAGAGATCTTCTACGATATCTCTGTGAAGGACCCATTCGTGTTCTTCTGGGAGGGAGTCTCTGCTTAGGGCATCCGCTAGGGAATTGAGCTCCCCTGGAACGTGTTGTGATGACAGGAAGATGTTCCGTCTGAGTGCCCATATCCAGATTTTCTGGGCAAGCTTGGACAGATTTGGCGAACGAGTCCCTCCTTGTTTGTTCAGATAGAACATGGCTGTCGTGCTGTCCGTCCGGATCTGTACCGACAAGTTTAGCAGATGGGGCTCGAACGCCCGAAGCGCTCGGAATACTGCCAGAAGCTCTAGCAGGTTGATGTGGTTCTTGGCTACTGAGTGAGACCAGAGACCCCGAGCTGTGTGGTGGAGATGGTGAGCTCCCCACCCAGTCAGGCATGCATCTGTAGTCACCACTGCCTGTACTTCGGGATCGTAAAAGGGTTTTCCCCTTGCGAGATTTTCTTTTGTCCACCAGTGTAAGCTCTGTACGAGTGTTGGCGAAACGACCACTAGATCGTCCCACTGACCACTTGCCTGAGACCACTGTTTCGCCAACCATTCCTGCATGGGACGCATGCGCAGACGCGCGTGGGGGACCAGGTAAATGCATGACGCCATCATGCCCAGTAACCGCATTGCTTTGCGTACCGTTATTTGTTGACCTGACTGATAATGTGGAATTTGCAGTAGTATATTCCGGATTCTCTCTTCCGAAGGGAAGGTCAACCCTTTCTGAGTATCTAGGATTGCTCCTAGGAACTGTTTTGAGGTGCTTGGCACCAGACTTGACTTCTTCTCGTTGATGGAGAAGCCTAATTCGTGGAGGAGGTCGATAGTCCTCTGAATGTTTGACCTGCAAATTCCTGGGGTCTCCCCCGTTATGAGCCAGTCGTCCAGATAAGGGTACACTGGGATTGCCTCCCTGCGTAGGTGTGCAGCTGCCACCGCCAGTACCTTGGTGAATACCCTTGGTGCTGAAGCTATCCCGAAGGGCAGTACCTTGAATTGGTAGTGGCGACTGTCTACCTTGAAGCGCAAGTATTTTCTGTGTGCTGGGAGCATGGAAATATGAAAATAAGCATCTTTCATATCCAAGGTTGCCATGTAATCCCCCTTTTTTAGGAGGGGGATTACCTCTTGTAAGTCCAATACTGGACGCATTGTTAAATCTTTCTTTGGCACAAGGAAGTAAGTTGAATAGATACCCTTGTTTACCTGGTGTCCTGGGACGAGTTCTATCGCGTCCTTTTCTAGCAGAATGGCGATCTCCTCGAGAAGGATCTTCTGATGTTCTAAGGAGTGTATTTTTTGTCGTGGAGGGTGGTTCCGGGGACGCTGCAGTAATTCTATACAATATCCTGTGGACACTGTTGACAGCACCCATCTGTCTGAGGTGATCCCTTCCCAAGCCTGGGTGAAGTTGGAAATGCGTCCCCCTACTGGGGTTGCGTGAGAAGGGACCCTGAACTGAGCGTCACTGCTTTGGCGGAGGCGTGCCACCTCCCTTGTTGGGGCTGCCTCTGCCTCTTCCACGACCTTTCTTGTTACCCTTGCTGTAACTTTGGGTAGACTGCTGGTTGTTGTTCCATTGTGTACCCTGTCCTTGGGCATAGTTGCCTCTTTGTGAATTTTGGCCGCGTGGGCGACGAAAATTACTGTTCCCCCTCTGGTTCGGGGGTTTGTTGGTAAGCTAGACAAGGGATTTGAGAGTCTCGTACTCGTCCTTGGCATTCTTAAGTGCGTCTTCGACCGCTCTCCCAAACAATAGATCTGGTTCCACCGGCTTGTCTATTAATGAAGCCTGTGTTTCTGTTTTGAACCCCGACTGCCGTAACCACGCATGTCTTTTGATAACAGTACCTTCTGCTATCAATCGCCCTGCGTTGTCTGCAGCGTCGAAAGTTGCTTTTAATATGCAACCAGACACGGCTCTCCCCTCTGCCGAGATCCGAGCCAACTGGCCCTTTAACGGTTTAGGAGCAGAGGCTATGAGCGCCGCGACCTCTTCCCATTGATGGCAGTTGTAACTTGCCAACAGGGTGGTGGAGTTTGCAATCCTTGCTTGGTAGGCGGACGTTGAGGCTACCTTCCTGCCAAACCCGTACAGTCTTTTGCTCTCCTTGTCGGGAGGAGCTTCCGACGACGATAAGGGTGTCCCAGCCCTCTTCCGAGTGTTGGTAACCACTAGGGAGTCTGGTTTAAGATGACCTCTTATATAAAGAGGGTCAGATTGGGCTGCCCGAAAAAGTTTTTCGACTCTGGGGTTGACGGCTCTGGTGAGGTTAGGATTCACCAGGGAAGGAGCTATTCTACGTTGGATGGATTTAAGGATCTTGATGGTCTGAGCGACCGGCCTTCTCTCTCCCACCAACTCTTCTGCGAAGTCCCTTTCCTCCTGTACACCCTGTGTGTCGATGTGAAAATGTTCTGCTGCGCGAGCAAGAACTTCATTAAGGAGGGGTTGGTTATCAACTGGCGAGTCGGTAACTGGGGCTTCGCTTTCTACCGGGGAATCTACTCTGTAAATTTCCTGCTCATCTTCTACCTCCTCCAGGTCCTCATCCTCCGCATAGTATTCCGACCCGGTTCGTTCCTCCATAATTGTAAACTCCTGGTCCCCTTCAGGGAAAGGTTTCCCTTGGTATCTGGGGTGTGGAGTAGAGTATGGAGTAGAGTAAGGCTGCACCTCGAAGGGTACAGGTCTTTCAAAGCGGGCCTTCTTGCTTAAGGGTATAGGATCAGAGGAGCCTGAGGGAGTGGCCCCTAGAGGATCATACGAAAGGAAATGATCTGGGTTTTTGTTATAAAAATCAGCCAAGGAAGACATTCTTGACATGACCCTGTCTATGTCTTCACTAGACCATTCTTTGGAACAGGGTATGACCTTAGTAGGCAACTTGTTAGACTTTACAGGAGTGGGATGCTGTGCTTTCCGCTGTTTCCCCCCTTCCCCGTGCGTGGAAATATTTTTTCCCTGCCCCTTGGAGGCCCCAGAGACTTTCGACGCCTGGCGTCGAGGGATGGGGGAGGTAACTGTGTGTTTCGAGCGTGGGGCCTCGCTGGTGTTAACTGAGGCCTCGGTTTCTTGGAGCGCGGCCTGGGGGTGGAAGTCGTCTTCGTCTCCCGACGATCGGACTTCCGTTAACCTAGAGAGCGAGGCACTATTGGCAAGAGTGGATGATTGCCTTGTGTCGTGAGGCGATCTCGATCGAGAGCGCCCAGAGGACACCGAGTTGGACCGTTCTATTTGTGCCTCTTTCCGAGAAGTCGACGTCGTCGAGGTTTGGTTGGACTTAGTGTGCTTAGTGTATGTAGGGTGTGTAGCGCTTGCGTCGCCGGGGGTCTTCCCCATAGCCGCCCTGCCGGACAACCTTCCGAGGTCGGGGACCTGCGCTCGGCCGTCTTTAGACGCCGTAGTGCCCTCGCCGTCCGAAAGTACGGCGTCGCTGCCATCGCTGAAGGCGCCCTCCGCTGCCATGGCTGCCTGCCTGGCGTGGTGGGCCCAACGCTTTGTCGAACGGTCCTTAAGTGTTTTAGGCTTAAACCTATTACACGCTCTGCAGAACGCTTCGGGGTGGTCCCTCGGCAAGCAGAGATTGCACGTGGTGTGCCTGTCGACCCAAGGGTATTTGCGATTGCACTTGGGGCAGAATTGGAAAGGGGTACCCTCCATACGCACCTTGAGGCAGCGGGCTGGTAAGTGTAGGAAATATATAGTGTACCTATATACCAAGAGTGAAGAGTATGTACCACCCCCCACTCTCCCTACTTGCAGGGCCAAGGCCAGCGGCCTACTAGGCCCGGGCCGAGGCCAGCGGCCTTCCGAGGCCCAGATCCGTCGTGCAGCAGGCGACGGTCGATGTCTTCTCCAGCCGTTGTCGAGTTGAAGGGTCGACGTTGTGGTGGGGAAGGATGTCAATAAATAACTTAAAGTTAAATTATCAAAAGTCTGGCTGAAGCCAGGGGACTCCGCAAGATGCTTCCGACCAGTATGGCGGAAAAAAACAATCTGAGGATCCTAGACGCGTGAGGGATCTTGGGTACAGTGGACGTCACACTAGGGATAGTATTACTGGCACGCCTGTTTCGACGCCCATTTTCGAGTTTCGAAAAACAAACTGTAATACTCCGCAGCTTCCACTAGATGTCGGCCTATGCACAGCATGTGATCTAAGCAGATTCCACAAGCCTCAGAAATATATATATATATATATATATATATATATATATATATATATATATAGTCCAAGGGCTATGTAGCTATGTATATATATAACTGCCCTATTGCAAAGTAAATGGGGTGCAAGAATAAACTTGCTTAATGGCAGAGAAATGTCTAGAATTCAAAGTCATTTCTCCTCTGTGAAAGGGACAGTGAGCTAAAAACTTGGTTGAGACTCTCCCAGGGGCCATCCACCCAAGAACAGGTCAATGAGATGTGTTTGTGCTGGTAGAGAGACTCCCAGACCCCCCCTTTGATTTGCATATTAAGTAATTTTGGGTCTCACCCTAAGTTATCAGGGGAATCCAGACGTGGACCCCTTGCTCACTGTTCTCAGAGAGACACAGCTCCACCTCACTGATGATGCCCAACAAGGCTGAAACACGTGTATGGGGTTGCTGTTGGTACTCTTGTTCAGAGAACAATTGCCTAGCATTTCGGTGCTGGACTGCCCCTGGGCAGTGCCAAGACTGATATGCAGGGATATTTCTCCTCTGTGAAAGGGACAGTGAGCTAAAGACTTGGTTGAGACACTCCCAGGGGCCATCCACCCAAGAACAGGTCAATGGGCTTTGTTCGTGCTGGTAGAGAGACTCCCAGACCCCCCTTTGATTTTCATATTAAGTAACTTTGGGTCTCATCCTAAGTTACCAGGTGAAGTCAGACATGGGCCCCTTGCTCACTGTTCTCAGAGAGGCACAGCTCCACCTCACTGATGAAGCCCAACAAGGCTGAAACACGTGTATGGGGTTGCTATTGGTGCTCTTGTCCAGAGAAGAATTGCTTAGCATTTCGATGCTGGACTGCCCCTGGGCAGTGCCAAGACTGATATGCAGGGATATTTCTCCTCTGTGAAAGGGAGAGTGAGCTAAAGACTTGGTTGAGACACTCCCAGGAGCCATCCACCCAAGTACAGGTCAATGGGCTGTGTTCGTGCTAATAGAGAGACTCCCAGACCCCCCCTTTGATTTGCATATTAAGTAACTTTGGGTCTCACCCTAAGTTACCAGGTGAATCCAGACGTGGACCCCTTGCTCACTGTTCTCAGAGAGGCACAGCTCCACCTCACTGATGTTGCCCAACAAGGCTGAAACACGTGTATTGGGTTGCTATTGGTACTCTTGTTCAGAGAAGAATTGCCTAGCATTTTGGTGCTGGACTGCCCCTGGGCAGGACAAATACTGATATGCAGGGATATTTCTCCTCTGTGAAAGGGACAGTGAGCTAAAGACTTGGTTGAGACTCTCCTAGGGGCCATCCACCCAAGAACAGGTCAATGGGCTTTTTTCGTGCTGGTAGAGAGTCTCCCAGAGCCCCCTTTGATTTTCAAATTAATGAAACTACACTCAGTTTCAACACTTTGATTCTCCATAATGCAGCAGCCTGATGTACAGGAGTGGGGAAGGGGGAAACCAGAGATAAAAAACACCATTAGCCTCTGCATTCCAATGCCCTCAGAGCTGTCAGTAGCCACCTGTAAACCAGTAGCCAGGAATGCCGAAGAACGCTGAAGGAATGCTGAACTCAACAGGAGCTTTGAAGTAGATTCACATATCGGCTGGGCCTACTGATGTGAGCAACAGGCCTCACAGACAGGGATGTGATTCAGGGGTTGCAGCAGTGACTCCTGGTGACTCGCTTGCAACCTCTAATACTTCCATTGCTACCCCTGGACCAGGGATCACAGAAGTAGTACCAAACCGAAAGTAAACAGGGATCTTTCAAGCCGTGTTTAATTTTGGCAATAATTCCCAACCCTTTTCCCTCCACCACAGCCTGAGCAGTGTGAAGAATCCTGCAGATCCCTCACTGAAACCCCACCTAAATTCTCCTCTGAGGTGGCCATGGGAAGGTAGACGCTTCCTGGCCCCAACCCTGGGGGTGGGGTACAGCGGGAGGATCACCTGGGTGGAGACAGGGCCCAGGGTAGTGAGGAGAGTCTGTGGGATGTGGCACAGTATTTTTCCTCTAAAAGGGAGACTCTTACCGCTATGCCAGAAGAGCTGATGGCTTATTGCCATTTTTTTTTTTAAACTTTATTTTATTAACATTTTCATAATATAACAAACAGGCTGGAAGCATTACCATAGATTCAACATGTCATCAGCCCCCAAAAAAAGAGAAAAGAAGAGGAGCCCCCCCCCCCCCCGCCCACCCAGATAAGAAAAAGGAAGAAAAGAAGTGAAAAAAGGAAAAAACAAACCCTCCCCCCCATTAACTTGGATCCAGTAGAATCCCCTTTGCAGGGAGATGCGTTGCAACCTTTGTGTGACCGGAGTTCGGGAAAAAAGCAAGAAAATTCCAACTGCGTGATAGGCTGTATGTCGTCCGTTCTCCCCCGGGACGTGGGTCCTCATTTCCATCCACCTTCCCTCCTCGAGCCTCAGTGGACCTCCCATCCCCAGATCTGCTGTACTCCGTACCAGTTAGTCTGAAAGGAGGTCATATCATTGTTCATCATCGCTGTTAATTTGTCCATCAAGAACATGTTTTTAACCTTGTGTGTCCAATCCTCCTTCGTGGGCATCTCCCTGCTCTTCCATTTCTGGGCCAAAGCCACCCTCCCGGCCCTCAGCATTGTTTCCCACATCCTCGGGTATCTGTGTATCTCCGTATCCTCTGGGGGGAGGCCCAGCAGTACTGTTAGGGGATTGTGGGGAAGCGATTCCTCCGTGACTTCGGCGATCCAGCCCCTTACCCTCTCCCAGTATGTTTGCGCTTTCGGACAGTGCCACCACATGTGGCCCCTCGTGCCTGCTTGGTCACATCCCCTCGGGCAGGCGGGGGAAGTTCCCGTGAACATTTTTGACAGTTTGACGGGATCTCTGTGCCACCCCTGTAGAATTTTAAAGTTGTGCTCCATGTCTGCAGTGAACAGGTTCCCGTGGAATGCTATTTTGAATATCCTCGACCAGCAGTCCTCAGATATTTCTTCCCCGGCCAGCTCGTTCCAGAAAGTGCGGAACCCCCTCCTTTTCTCCAGGTCAACCGTGTTGAGGATTCTGTACATTGCAGATACCGCCCCCTTCCTGGAGGTTGCAGTATCGAGTAGTTTCTCGAAGGGGGTCATCTGCCTCTTGAGCCGCTGGCCCCATGCTTGATCGCACAGGATACCCTTCAATCGGAGGTACTCGAATATGGAGATTGTCTCCGGGCCGAGGGCGGCCTGCAAGTCCTCGTATGGTAGGAAATCTCCCTCTTTGAACAATTGTCCAGCCCATTCCAACCCTGAGTCCGACCAGGACTGTGCATTACGGAACCCCTTGTTTCCCAGTCTGAGTGGGTGACCCCAAAGGGAGGACATCGGGGACGGCCATGATGTCAGATGTGCCGTTTGGGGGCCCTCCCTCCATATTGCCCAGAGAACACCCAGTGTTGGGTGGGATTTGAGTCTGTTCGGGATGAATTTTGGTGGGGCCCATAAGAGGTCGCGTACCTTGAGTGGGTGCGCATCCATATCCTCCAGATACGACCAGTATGTGCCCATCCCTTCCCTCATGTGTTCCAAGAGGACGCGCAATTGAGCGGCGCGGAAATAGAGGTGAAAATCAGGGAGCCCGAACCCCCCCTCCTCTCTAGGTAAGGTAAGAACGGCCTTCGCGGTTCTCGGGGTCCTGCCCTGCCATACAAACTCGCGCACCGCGTTCTGGAGGACCCTGAATGTTTGGTCGGGGACGATGGTGGGGAGGGCGGTGAAAAGGTATAGTAGGCGCGGGAGTATATTCATCTTCACTGCCGTCATGCGGCCATACCAGGACAGGATCGTGGAGCCCCATCTCCGTAAATCAGCGGTGATCTGTGACATAACAGGGTCGTAGTTGGCAGGGGCGAGTTTGTGCAGGTCCCTGGTCAGGAGGATCCCCAGATATCAGATTGAGGTCTTCCCCACCGCTATTCCCCCCAGACTGTCCCGGGAGTCTAGCCCTGGGTCCTGAGTTCTCATGGGGAGGAGGACTGATTTAGATGTGTTGATCTTTAGGCCTGAGAACCTCCCAAATGCGGCAACAGGGACAGGAGAGGTGGGAGTGAGGATCTTGGGTCCACCAGATAGGCCAGAATGTCATCTGCAAACAGGGAGAGCTTGAATTCTACGTCGCCTCTCCTGATCCCCTTGATGTCTGGGTGTGATCTGATTGCTATTGCCAGGGGTTCCATGGTTAGGACATAAATCAACGGGGATAGTGGGCATCCCTGTCTTGTTCCTCGCGATAGAGGGAGTGGGGCCGACAGTCTACCATTCACTTGGACTCTGGCCTTAGGGGCCCTGTACAGTGCGGCCACCCAGTCCCTAATGTGGGTCCCGAAGCCCATCTTCCGAAGAGTGAGCTCCATGAACCTCCATTCGACCCTGTCGAATGCCTTTTCTGAGTCCAGGGAGAGGACGCTCGCGTCTAGGTCCGACACCTGGGCATAATGAAACAAGTCTATGGACTTGCGAATATTGTCCGAGCCCTGTCTCCCCCTAACGAATCCCACCTGGTCCCCATGGACCAGCTTCGGTAGGACCCCCTCCACCCGGCTCCCGATGACCTTGGCCAGGATCTTAACGTCAATATTCAGCAAGGAGATCGGGCGGTAGGAGGAGCACTCCGAGGGGTCTCTACCGTCCTTGGGGAGAACTACAATGATTGCCTCCATCATGGAGTCCGGGAGAGGACCACCCTCCAGGACCGCATTGAACACCCTGACCAGGTGGGGAGCGAGGGCCGACCGAAACCTTTTATAAAAGTACACTGAGTATCCATCTTCGCCCGGGGAAGTGCCCACCTTCATGCCGCTGATCGCATGTTCCACCTCCTCCTCAGTCACCGGACCCTCCAACCCCTCTGCCATCTCCCTGGTCAGAGACGGGACCTGTATGGAGTTTAGGAATTCCTCAATCTCCCCCCCGTCCCCTCTGTACTCAGACGAGTATAGCCTTTCGTAGTATCGGCGGAAGGCCTCTCCAATGTGAGAAGTATCGTGTCCCAGCTCCCCCACCTCGTTCTTTACCGCCTTCACCATTCTACTCTTCTGTACTTCCCTCAGCCTCCAAGCTAGAATCCTGTCCGC
Organism: Ambystoma mexicanum; assembly: GCF_040938575.1. NCBI lineage: Eukaryota > Metazoa > Chordata > Amphibia > Caudata > Ambystomatidae > Ambystoma > Ambystoma mexicanum. Next base: position 230,329,053 of record NC_090932.1, read on the forward strand.
CCTGTCCCCCTTTTCATAGTACTTTTGTTTGACCAGGTGGAGGCTTCTCTCTGTTTTGTGGAGGAGAAGGTCTTTTAGTTGGAGCCTATAGTCGTCCAGGGCAGCCACCCGGTCCCGGTCTAAGGGCTCCGTGGGGGAGCCTCCCGGCTGAAGTTGGGCAATTTTTCCCCTCAGATGCCTCTCCTGGGCTTCCCTTTCTCTTTTCCTCCGGGTTCCCAGTCGGATCAGGACTCCCCGCAGGGTTGCTTTGAACGCGTCCCACAAGGTGTGTGTACACACCTCACCGTTGTCATTGAATTCAAAAAATTCTGTAATGGCGTCAAGGACTTCCTGGGCTAGGACCTCGTCCTTCAGGAGGGCATCGTTACACTTCCATCTTCCCCTGTGTTCATTAAAGCCCCCTCTCGCTATGGTGACTCGCACCAGGTCGTGGTCGGACCAGGGGACTGGATCCACCCTATGGCCAGAGATAAATGGGTGCAAGGTTTCATCCACCAAGACATAGTCTATCCGGGAAAATGATGTGTGTACGGACGAGTAGTAAGTGAATATGGGGGTGTCCGTTCTAGGGGACGGGACCGTGTCCACCAGGCCCAGCTCCGAGTTGACCCTCTGGAAGCCCCGTGCCATGGTCTCATCGAGTGCCCTGGGGGCCTGGGGACCGACCCGTTTCCTGTCCCGTATTGGGTCCAGGACCATGTTGAAATCCCCCCCCACCACCACCGTCCCCTGGACAAAGCCTTTAAGTTTATCCCTCACCTCTTCCCAAAACTCGATTTGGCCCTCATTTGGGCCGTAGACGACGGCTAGGGTGAGTGGGGCACCCTGTAGGGTTCCCCGCACCATCAGGTAGCGCCCCTCAGGGTCCTTCAGCACTGCCTCTTTCTCTAGCCCCACGTTCCTCGCAACCAGGATGGCCACCCCTCTCTTTTTGTTCTTATGGGATGCACTGAAGACCTCCCCGATACCTCCTCCCCGGATTTTGGGTTCCTTCCCCCGTGGCCAGTGGGTTTCCTGCAGGAAGAGGATGTCGAGGTTGGCCCTTCTAAACTCTCTACAGACCAGGGATCTCTTTGTGGGTGTGTTCAAGCCTCGTACATTGAGGGATCCCACTCCCAGGGCAGGTAGACTGTCAGCCATAGTCCCAGATTCCCTCCCTCTCGGTCATTACCCACGCATCTCTCTCCTTCGCATGCTCCCTTGGTTCTACTTTACGGATCTCTTCCCCTCCCCCCCCGGTGGGCCTGAAACTCCCCAACTGCCCACCGTGTCCCAACAGTGTCTGAACAACCCCTGCTCCCGAATTTTCCCCCACCCCCCTCCCCGGCGTCCAGCCAATTAGTTCTGCCACTGCTGGCTTTTGGCCGAACCACCAGCCTGCCCACCTCGGCCAGGCATTTCACCCATAAAGCTCATCCCTTCGAGCCCCTAACGTTCCCCCCCGGTCGTAACCCGACCGTGTGACCCCTGTACTTGCTGTTCGTGAAGACGGTGGTAGTGGTAGACTCCAAATCTGCGCATCTCCGTCTCGGAATCAGTGGGGCACCCCCGTTCTCAGTCCTCGGAGTCGTGCCGTTCTCCCTCTTTTGCTGGAGATGGAGTGTTCATTTTCCGAAATTTCCTTGCGCCGGTGCGCCTTCTCCTCTCCCCGGATGGACCGGGGCTGTTCGTTCTGAGGTTTTCTGGTCCCACTGGACCCCTCCGGGGGTGCGGTTCTGCTGTATATTCTTGAATTGCGTTCCGGATGTCTTCTTCCGTGATCAGGGTTGAGCGTCGGCCCATATATTCAAAGCTCAGGGAGAAGGGGTAGCCCCATCTATAGCGCACGCCCTGCTCCTTGAATAGTAGTGTGAGGGGTCGGCATGATCTGCGCTTGGCCAGCGTGTAGGAGGAAAGATCCTGATATATGGAGACCTGGGCGTTGTTGTAGGTAATTTCTCTGGTCTTTCGGGCCTCCTCCAGCACCTTTGTCTTCTCGGAGTAGTAGTGGAATCGGACCAAGATCGACCGGGGGGCCCCCGCTCTGCCCCCCGCCCTATGCACTCTGTCAAATGTTGGCTCGGTTGTCATTGCCTCTGCGAATAGGAGGGTGATGATGTCCTTCACTATTCGAATGACGTCCCTCTCCGTCTCCCCCTCCGCTTCAGGCACGCCGAAAATTCTGAGGTTGTTCCGCCTCTCTCTGTTTTCAAAGTCATCCATCTGTCGAGCCCTTTCCTCGTCCCTCTTCTCCAGGGCTTCCAACCTCATGCATAGTTGTATGTCCTGGGCTGCTGTCGATGATTGGTTGGCCTCCACTTGTAATAGTCTATCTTCGACCTTGTCCACCCTCTGGTCCATTTTTTCGAATTTCTGGGCTATATCTGAACGCATGTCCCTGATTTCCTGCAATATCGAGGCAAAGCCTCTTTCCATTGCTGCCGACGAGGGGGCCGCGTCTTCCTGTCGGGCCGTGGTTTCCCTGGGGTCCGCGCTCATGTTGCCTCTGGGGGTCTCCTGGAAACGGTATCCCTGTAGGGCTTCCCGCCAATTCATCCGATAATCTCCTGCGACTTGTGGTGTCGAAGCCCCCCCGCTCCGGGTCAGTGTCCGACCTCCCTCAGCGGTTCAGCTGGGGGCTTGGCTCTTTCCTGGGGGTTAGCCTTTGCCTGGGGGGGGCGGGCACACGCCCCACCCGTTCCTGGGTGGGGGCCTCACACCCCTCTCGATGTCGTTCCCCGTGCTCCAGGGCTTCTTCCGGCCCGTGCGGCCTGATCCAGTGGGCGCGGAGGGCACCTCTGCCTCGGCGCCGCGCCCGAGGGCTTCTGTGGCTAGTGTAGGGAGGTGGGGGAGGGCACACGCCCCGGTTTCTCCTTTCCGCGAGGGGGCAGGGCGGAATCGGTGCGTCCCGGGGGTCTTCCCCGTGGTGTTCTTGGGGGGGGGGCCCCTCCGCGTTGCTACTGCTCACTTTTCTCGCCCCCCTCCTCCGGGGCCCAGCGGTCCGCTTCTTCTGGCCCGTGCGGCCTGGGCCCGTGGTCTTGTGGTGTGTGGGGGGGGGGGGTGGGGGCGGGCACACGCCCCGCCAACGGCGGGCGGGGGCCTCTCACCCCGTCCGCCCCGAGGTCTTCCTTCCGCAGGGGGGGAGGGGGAGGACGGAATCAATGCTCCCCGGGGGTCCTCCCCGCGGTGTTCTTGGTGTTTCCACTCGCGCCGGCGGGGGGGGGGGCAGGCCCGGACCCCTCCGCGTCGCTGCCGATCACTCCTCTTGTCCCCCTCCTCCGGGACCCCGCGGACCGCGGCAGCCCGGTGGGGGCGGGGGCAGGCCGAGCGCCGGTCCTCTCCGTTCGAGCGGGACCGGCCACGGAGGCCCCCGGCCGGTCGCTGAGCCTCCGTACCTCTGTTCCGTGTGGTGGGGCGGGGGGGGAGCCTGTCTCCCAGGCCGCCGCCGGGCTTCCGGACCTCCGGTTCCTCGTCGCGGCGAAGGGACCTCAGCTGCGGCGCCCGCTCGGACGCGATCACGTGTCCGGGCCGCGTCCTCCTCCGCAGTGGCCTTTCTCAGGCACCCCGGGGTCTGCGGACCCCGTTCTTTTTCCTGCGGGGTGCCCCGGGGGTTCACCCGCTTCGTCCGCCGTGTCGGGCCCGCCGGGGGGGTCTCGGGGGGGCTCGAATCCCGCTGGACGCCTGGCTTCGGGGAGAGCAGCACGTTCAGGCAGCCATTGCCTGCGCGCCCCCTGGTGGCCTCGGCTTATTGCCATTTTAATGTATCTCAACCTCCTATTAAATCTAAGGTGGTAAATCCTAAGGTTGTAACACGAAAGCCTCCTACATCAAAAGAAAGAATCTTTTTGGTTCCTAAAATCAAATGCCCTCCCCCATACAAAGGGTATACTACAACGAATGGCGGAAATGTTGTCTTCTCTAAACCATCTTCCTCTAGCAAAGTTAAAACCTACAGCCACTCTGTTAAAAGTAAAGGGAATTAAATCTACCCCTTAAAAATACTCAAGAAGTGGAAACACCTAACTTTGATGAAGTAAACTACATGTCCCAGAATCCTAGAGGGACTAAGATAGAGAAGAGTGCTGAACGGGCATGTAGATGTACTAGTCAGGCAACTGCCTTTGCAACGGCCAGGCAATTGAAACTAATGGCTCACACCTGAAGCCAATTGCCAAACCTGTGGTGAATAAAAGGCTGCAGCAGGAGAAGAGAGAAGGAAGAAGCTAGTGCCGGAGTTTGAAGGCTAACAGTAGTAGTAGTAGTAGTAGTAGTAGTAGTATTAGTAGTAGTAGTTGTAGTAGTAGTAGTAGAAGAGCACGAGGCTGGCAATTCACAAGGAAGTCTGATCACAGAAAGGACGCCAGAATATGGAGACAGCAGATTTCATCTGCAAGTTCTGAGAAGTTCCTGTGTTCTCAAAACCTGCATTGCTGTGGCTGCACCGAGTAAGACGTGCTGAGAGTGGAGTTTTCCCCATGTGCGCCAAGTGGCTGTGATTGCAGAGCCGTGACCGTGCTGAAGCCCAAGACCTGTAGCAGAAGGCAAGCTGAGGGACACTGAGGAGTAAAGGAGACTCCCAACTGGCGTGGCCGGACCAAAGACACCCATGCTGCAGAAGGATGTGGGCCCAAGTGTGCCCGAAGCAGTAATAGAAGTTGAAGAAGTCAGGAAAGTGAAGCAGCCCGCAACCGCAGTGGTCCGGGAGCTGGTGAGTGGAGCTTGGCGTTCAGGGTCACTCAGGAAGCCTTGCTGGTAACTGTTGCCAGTTCTAAAGTAACTCACGTAAGTTTTAAAGCGAGTACAAACTATTCATTGTAGAAATCCTTTATAACAATGGAAATGTAACACGCGCGCTAATAGTGAAACCTGTAGTGTTCTAGTGTTTGCATAAGAAGAAAAGCACCTTATTTCCATTGTTGAACGATTTACTGTTGCTGGAGTGGTGGCGTGTCCCTAATTAAAAGGGAACGTCCGCTAAACTATTCAGAGCAAACTAACATTGACTTTCACAATAAATAACATTGACTTTCACAATAGTTAAAAGTGAATGCAACATCAAAGGAAGGTCACGTGTGGCAATTGTATTTTCCGAAAGGAGTTTTAAGTAATCTCTGTGATAGTACGTGGAAATACAATCAGTAGCAACCCTTTAAGATTAAAGATCTATCTTAAAGAGGGACCGTGTGTGCCTAAATCTGTGTTTCCTTTGAAGACTGAACCTTGTAGAATTCAGGACAATTATTCCTTAAGTTCAGAAGTTCTTATACTGTTGAGAAGAACAGGCAGTACCCAAGCCAAGAGGTGAACCCTTTCTAAAGTGAAAGAAGTCCTATTTCTATCTATCCACCTGATCTGCAAGGTTGTTAAAGGTCCAGTGTCCTCTGATACAAATGCAGCATTGTTTTACAAAGGTAGCGGGCGCCCCTCTCTCGCAAGAACAGACATGATAACCTGTTCAGTGGTTATTAACCACTTGAGAGTTCGCAGCCACTGCTTTTACTCACTGTGCCTTTCACAGATGGGAAATATCCCTAGGTCTCCTGGGGGCAACCAGACGTGGTCTCCCTCTCACTGTGCTTAGAGAGGCATCAGCTTCACCTCACTGATGATCCCCAACAAGGGTGAAACACGTGTATGGGGTTGCTGGCGGTACTCTCGTTCAGATTGGAGTTGCCATTGTATTTCGGTGCTGGACTGCCCCTGGGCAGGACAAAGACTGATATGCAAATGGATATTTCCCATCTGTGAAAGGCACAGTGAGTAAAAGCAGTGGCTGCGAACTCTCAAGTGGTTAATAACCACTGAACAGGTTATCATGTCTGTTCTTGCGAGAGAGGGGCGCCCGCTACCTTTGTAAAACTATTTTTTAAGGAACCTGGGATTGGTAACCCTAGGTCTCCTGGGGGCAACCAGGCGTGGTCTCCCTCTCACTGTGCTTAGAGAGGCATCAGCTTCACCTCACTGATGATCCCCAACAAGGGTGAAACACGTGTATGGGGTTGCTGCCGGTACTCTCGTTCAGATTGGAGTTGCCATTGTATTTCGGTGCTGGACTGCCCCTGGGCAGGACAAAGACTGATATGCAAATGGATATTTCCCATCTGTGAAAGGCACAGTGAGTAAAAGCAGTGGCTGCGAACTCTCAAGTGGTTAATAACCACTGAACAGGTTATCATGTCTGTTCTTGCGAGAGAGGGGCGCCCGCTACCTTTGTAAAAAAATGCAGCATTGTTACCTGAAGCTAAAAGAGTGGCAAGACAGCTTCTGGGTAATTAATGGAACAAAGAAGGTGTGAACAATGCTGGGAAAGGGCGCTGGGTGCTTTTGAAGAAGATTAAAAAAATGATCTGTAGTGCTGAAGACTACTGAAGTTGAAAGAGAGTCAGTCTTGGGGCAGAGGCAGGTTATACTTGTGGCAGTAAGGCAGACAGAAAAGGCAACGAGGCTGCCCTTTTCTTGGAGCATAGGGAAGAAGAGTGCCTTGCCTTTCTGTTGAGGTCGAAGTGCCTTGCCTTTATAGGCCTAATAATTCTGAGGTCTAAAGTTGAAGCAGAAGTAACTGAACTGTGGTGTTGTAAACTGTCAGCGGATGTCACACTGAAGTTGTGGCATACTATGGAACAAAGGAGAAGGGTCTCACGGTAACGGTAGTAGAAGGGTGGTTGCCAAGAGGAAATCAACAACCTAAAAAGAAGCAAATAATCTTGTAAAGAAGATCTCCAGGATTACCATTGGTGCTATTTTCTTGGCTGGAATTGGAAGGGGATCTTTTTAACTGAAAGCTGAAGAATTGTTACCAGTGAATTTTTGTTTGATGAACTTTTATTTTGACTTAGAATTTACAAGAATTGGTTTAAGACTTTTCTTTCCTTGTGAACATTTTGAAGAACTGATAAGAACTGGTTCAAGACTTTTCTTTTCCTTTGGAGACTTTTGAAAACCCTGCAGTAGGTCATCCAAGCATTGTTCAATTATTGTTTATCATCTTTTGTTATTTTATTATTTGCCTTGAATGTGTTTTTGTGTAGTTTGAGGGCCAGTTTGCCTATGGTAGGAGTTACTCCCTTAGCCTGCAGACCAGGTAGGGAATTCCCTGATAGTGTAGGTCAAGCGAGGATTTATCCGAAACATTTTTCTTTAATAAAATGTCTAATCTTTCAAAAACTACAAGCAGTTGTCTGCCTTACATTACTGACCCCTTACAGCAGGCATTGGCGTACCGCCCCCCACAACCGTAGCAGCCCATGCAATGCGGGCAGGGGATGAGGGGGCCTGCCGCCCGATGTCCTAGGAGGGCCTCATTGGACTTAAAAAAAAAAATGTTTTTGAAGTCACTCTGTCTTCAAAAAGAAAATATTTCAGTTACTTTTTCCATAAAGGAAATCATTTCTTTTTGAAGTCAGATTGACTTCAAAAAGAAATTGGTTCTTTTTGAGGTCTGAGGGCCCCCCCATCTCGGACATGGATCAAGGCCTCCAGCTCCTCTGCTCTGAGTATGACAGGAACCTCGTTCCTGGTGCGTGGAGCCTGGAGCTGGAAGCCTCCATGTGCTTGCAGAGGAGTCCCTCGGAGTGACAATTCTCCTGAAAAGGTAAGAACATTTTCTTTTTGTGTAAATGTGTGTGCATGCGTGCATGCAAGCGTGAATGCATATGTATATTATGTGATGTGTGTGAATGAGTAAGTGTATGATGTACTGGTGTCTGGGTGTGCGTGTGTGAGTGTATGGTGAATGAGTGCACATGTAAATGAGTGAATAAATGGTGTGTGAATGTTGAGTGATGTGTTTAATGCTGGTTTGATGAGCTGATTTTGAGGTTTGGGGGCAAAGGGTGGGAAGGTGAGGGGACATATGGGGGCTTACATATACTATGTAATGTGTGTGAATGAGTGAGACTATGATGTATGGTTGGATTGGTGTGTGTGTGTGAGTGTATGGTGAATGGGTGCACGTGTAAATCAGTGAGTGACTGCTGTGTGAATATGTGTGTGCTGGTGTTTAATGCTGGGCAGAGGAGCTGATTTTGGGGGTGAGGGAGAGGAGACGTGTAGGGAGCATATATATATATATATATATATATATATATATATATAATGTAATGTGTGTGAATGAGTGAGTGTATGATGTATGGGTGGCTATGTGTGCGTGTATGGTGATTAGGTACACGTGTAAATGAGTGAGTGAATGGTGTGTGAATGTGTGTGCTTGTGTTTAATGCTGGGCTGATGAGCTGATTCTGGGAGTTGGGGAGATGGGAGGGAGTTAGGATGTGAAGTGGGTCAGGGGGTGCGCTAAAACATAATTGCAATAGGCATCCATGATAACTCATGCATGATATGTGTTATTAGTGGCTAGGCTGGCATTTTGGGGCAGCCATTCTTGTAATTTCCTACTGTGGCATGGCATTTCTTACTGCCCATCTACCTCAAGCATGGTATATGTTATTACTTGGCTCGACTGGTAGCCATACTTTGCCTTTAGCCTACATGTGTTAGTCAGTCATATCTCACAGTTATCCTAAAGTTTCTAAGGTAGCCATATTGAGCTTTTAGCCCATCTGTGTTAGTCAGTCACATCTCACATTAAGCTTAGATTGTACAAGGTAGCCATACTTTGCTTTTAGCCCATCTGTGTTAGTCAGCCATATCTCACATTTAGCCTAAATTGTACAAGGTGACCATACTTTGCTTTTAGCCCATCTGTGTTAGTCAGCCATATCTCACCTTTAGCCTCAATTGTAAAAGGTAGCCACACTTTCCTTTTAGCCCATCTGTGTTAGTCAGCCATATCTCACCTTTAGCCTCAATTGTAAAAGGTAGCCACACTTTCCTTTTAGCCCATCTGTGTTAGTCAGCCATATCTCACCTTTAGCCTCAATTGTACAAGGTAGCCACACTTTGCTTTTAGCCCATCTGTGTCAGCCATATCTCACATTTAGCCTGAACTGTACACGGAAGCCATATTTGATGTTATCATATCTGTGTTGCCAGCCATATCTCACATTTAACCTAATTGTGTAAGGTAGGAATATTCTGCATTTAGCAACTGCAAGGACTAGCCACGCGTCACACTTAGATAGACCTGTGAAGATGAACCACACGGCACACTCTCATAGACTTGTGAAGACTAACCAGGCGTCACAGTTAGAAATGTGAACAATTGCCTTGCATCATATTTGGACAGATCTGTGAAGATTAGCAATGAGTCACAGGTAGATAGTCTGAAAAATTAACCATGCGTTTCACTAGATAGGATTGTGAAGATTATTCATGAACCACATTAGATAGAATGGTGTAGATTAGCCACCTAGAAGAATTTAGAGAGTAGCCAATGTACTAACCACCCCGCTCCTGATCCCCTCCAACACACCACCTAAGTACTATTCACGCCCACTGGGCTAGCCAAATTATACACAAACACACACCCAACATAAGTAAGACTCCCTTACAACAAACAATCCCTGACACTGGATCTTACCCATACGGATACAAGCCAGTGCGCACAACCACAACTTAAATATCAGCCAATCTACACATAAAACACACAGACACACACCCAACATAACAAACACTCACATGGAAAACAACCCATGCATTGGGCCTTACCAAAACGGATACAACAAGCTAGTGCGCACAACCACAACTTAAATACCAGCCAATCTACACATAAAACAGAAAGACACACTCCCAACATAGCAAACATTCACATAGAAAACAACCCAGGCATATGGCCTTATCCGTAGGGATACAACAAGCCAGTGCACACAATCAACCATCTGCAAGCCAACACACAGAGACACCAGTTTCTCCTGGTTCTGGACCTATACTAACACTCTAGCCTCACTAACCAACCCCGTCCTCTTTCTTGCAGAGCCAAGTGAGCGCCTGGAGACTGCCCCTAGGTGGTAGCCATGCGCTGTATAAATCAACATAACATAGTATTTTGAGGCAGACAGTCTAGCCCTTTCATACTGTAGCATAATATTTCTTACTGCCCATCTATGATAAATCAAATGTGATATGGGTTATTACTTGGCCAGACTGGCATTTTGATGCAGCCAGTACGATACAATATGATTTGGAATTTGTAGCGCATCTTTACACAAGTGTTTCTTGGCGCCACAAGACAAAGGAAGGGAGAAAGAGGAATGACAAGTCAAACAATCATACTAGGCCTTGTGACATTCAGATCGTGCAACGAGAAAGTGCAGGGGAGAGGGTGATGGAGAAGTGCAGAAGGGGGAAGTGCAGTTGGGGCAGCAGGGCCCTGAGTAAGTGCAAGGTTGGCAGAGGACTACACGGGTGCAGTCCCACAGTGGAAGTGCTGGGTAGGCCACAAGGCAGTGCAGGGTGACTGGTCAAGGGGGGAGGGATGCGGGGTGGCACCCTGTGAGAATCTGAGGGCAACCACGCCACCAGTCCGGATGAGCAGGCAGGTAGATTAGCAGAGGAGAAGGAGAGAGAAGGAAGAAAAAAAGAAGACAAAGGTCTGTAGCAGCTTCCGAAACTTCAGGTGATCCGGCTGAAGTCTGAGAGGGCCCGGGAGGCCATTCCAGAGGGAGGCACCTGCAGAGGAGAGAGATCTACCCCCCACTCTCTGTTTGGAGAAGCCTCTGACCCACAAAGTGTTTGAGGTAACTGAGCGGAGATCTCTAGAAGGAAGGTATTTAGGAAGACAGTGTTGGATATAGAGAGGACCATGGCCCCAGAAAGCCTTGTGGATGATGCAGAGGGTCTTGAACTTGATGCTCGGGGCCACCAGGAGCCAGTGGAGAGATGTCAGAGCTGGAGAGATGCAGTCCCTGGGCTTGAGGCCAAGGATAAATCTTGCAGCCCTGTTCTGGATCAGTTGAAGAGGGCGAAGAGTAGAGTTAGGAAGATTGAGAAAGAGGCTGTTGCAAAAGTCCAACCTGGAGAGAACAGAGCTCTGTAGACAGTGAGCATCTGGGAGAAGGTGAGAAAAGGTAGGATACCTCTGAGGAGATGCAGCTGGAGTGGGACTTCTTGGCAAGGTCTGTGATGTGTGGAGAGAAGGAGAGTGTGGAATCGAAGATGACGCCAAGGTTTTTGGTCTCACAGGAGGGGGCCCAAGGAGGGTGACCAGAGGAAGAGACAAAAAGCGGGAGCAGATGTTCCAATGAGAAGCTTCTCTGTCTTACTGGCATTAAGGCAGAGGTCGTTAGAGGCACACCATCCCTGAATAGTGGATAGACAGTCAGGAATGAGCGAGGAGGGAGAGGAGGTTGAGGGTAGCCTGAAGGAGAGCTGGGTGGGCAAGGAGGGCCAGATAGACATTGAAGAGCCAGGGTGAGAAGATAGAGCCCAGGGGAACACCACATAAGGAAAGAGAGGTGGTGGAGAGAAGAACAAGTTACTTACCAACTGTAACGTTCTTTCGACTGGATGTTCCTCCCACGTATTCCTCATCTTGTGATAAATCGTTATCTCCAGCTTCGCTGCTTTGGAAAAGAAATTTCTCGGCAGAGGGCGCTGTGCTCGAGGTCGTGGCGTCGATTGTCCCTCGACGTACTCCGTACTGTGTCGAGGTCACCGATGGTATAAGTAGCTCGAGCCGCGCCCGTTGCTTCAGTTCTGTTTTTTCGATGAAATATATATAGGAGGAACACCCAGGCGTGTCCCACGACCGATACCTTCTTCGTGAGAGGAAAGTGTAAGAAAACATAAACTGTGGGGTTGGATGGGAGGGTCGATGAGGAATACGTGGGAGGAACATCCAGTCGAAAGAACGTTACAGTTGGTAAGTAACTTGTTCTTCGAATGGATTGTGTCCTCCCACGTATTCCTCATCTTGTGATAGGCTCCCATAGCAGTATCAATTCTTGGAGGTGGGAGTACCATTTCAGTTTTCGTGGACAGAATGCAGAACTGCCTTTGCAAATAAACCCTCGTTAGAGGAGGCAGTGTCTAAACAATAATGTTTAACAAGGGTATGTATTGTTTTCCAGGTTGCAGCTGCACAAATGTCTGCTGCCGGGACTCCCCTCTTTAGAGCCGCAGAAGTAGCCATTCCCCTTGTAGAATGGGCACGAAGCCCATCTGGTGGTTCTTTTCCCGCTAATCTGTAGCATTCAACTATGGCTAATATTATCCAGCGGGAAATGGTCTGTTTTGTTACAGATAAGCCTAATTTTTGACCAGTGTAACCCACAAACAGTTGGTCATCTTGTCTCAATTTAGCCATCCTAGAGATGTAAAAAGTAAGAGCCCTCTTGGGATCTAATCTATGTAATCTCTCCTCTTCTTTGCCCAGGTGAGGGGGAGGATAAAACATTGGAAGTACTATTTTTTGTGACAAATGGAAGTCCGAGACTACTTTTGGCAAAAATGAAGGTTTAACCTTAAGGACTACCTTACCTTTATAAAAAATAGTATATGGTGGTTTGCATGAGAGAGCCTGAAGTTCGCTAACCCTGCGGGCTGATGATAGGGCCACAAGGAGGACTGTTTTTAGAGTTAAAAGCCTCACTGGACATGAGTGCAGAGGCTCAAAAGGTATGCAAGTCAAGAATTTTAATACTAAATTTAAGTCCCAGGTTGGTACACGAAAAGGTACTGGAGGATATACATTAGTGAGCCCCTTTAAGAATTGAATTATTAACGGTATTTTGAAGTATGAAGCCTCTTCCGAGGAGCGCTTGAAAATGGACAGCGCAGCAAGGTATCCTTTTATTGTTCCTATCTGGAGCCCCAGATTAGCTAGATGTAGCAGAAAAGAAAGCACCATTGGGGTGCCACACTGAAAAGGGTCCACATCCTTGTCTTTGCACCAGTTACTAAACCTATTCCAGCGACATCGGTACAAAGACTTTGTTGCTGGTCTTCTGGCCGAAAGCAAGATTTCCATTACGTCATCCGGAAGATCCCAATCCTTGTATCTCAACCTCTCAGAAACCATGCGTGAAGGTTGAGTGTCTTGACCTCTGGATGGAGGACCCGACCTTCCTCTTGCGAGAGAAGATCCTCTCTTTGCGGAAGACGTATTGGAGGGCAGATGGACATGTCTAGAAGGTCCGGGTACCACGTCCTCCTGGCCCAATCCGGGGCAATTAGGATCATGGTTTTCCTGAACTTTCTCAACCTCCTGATTACTTGAGGAATCACAGGGACTGGGGGAAACGCGTACAGCAGTGGAAACTTCCACTCCACTACGAATGCGTCTCCGAGAGCTCCTCTTTGAGGAAATTCCCTTGAGCAGTACTGATCGCACTTCCGGTTGATCGCGGTGGCGAACAGATCCACTTGAGGAGTTCCCCAAAGGGCGAAGATCTCCAGAAGGACTTCCTGAGCTAGCTCCGACTCGTGACAGACCGTGCTCTGCCTGCTCAGAGCGTCTGCCGCCGTGTCCTTCTCTCCGGCTAGGTGAATTGCCGACATAGAGATTCCTTCTCGTATTGCCCAGAACCAGAGCTGCATTGCCTCTCTGCACAGTGGCAGTGACCCTACACCTCCTCTCTTGCTGAGATAGTACATGGCCACTGTGTTGTCCGTCATTATCAGAACATTCTTTCCCTGTACAGAGGGCAGAAAGGCCTTCAGAGCTAGTCTGTTTGCCCTCAGCTCTAATAGGTTGATGTGTAGTTTGGACTCCGATGGAGACCAACGACCACTGATTGTCAGATCGTTGGTGTGTGCTCCCCACCCCGTGAGTGAGGCGTCCGTCACTACCGTTATCTCCGGCCATGGTTGCCAAAAAGATTCTCTCTTGAGAATGTTGTCATTGCAAGCCCACCATAGAAGATCCTGAGCAACTGCGCTCGGGACTTGCAGAAGATCCGACATATTCCCTGAGAACTGGGACCACTGAGTTCTGAGTGCCCATTGAAGGGACCTCATTCTCAACCTGGCCTCTGGTACTAGAAAAATGCAGGATGCCATGAGGCCGAGCAACCTGAGAAAATCGAAGGCCGGTAGACGTTGGGCATTCTGGAATTTTGTTACCATCTGCTGGATGTGGAGAGCTCTCACTTCGGGAGGCAAGGCTTTTCCCGATGAAGTGTCCAAGACTGCTCCGATAAACTGGAGTTTCTGGGCTGGTATCATGTGGGACTTCTTGAAATTGAGGGAGAAGCCCAGTTTGTGGAGGAAGTGGCAGGTGATCGAAAGATGTTCCTGAGCTTGTTCTGGAGAACTTGCTCTGATCAACCAGTCGTCCAGGTAGGGATATATGTGAATACCTCCTTTCCTGAGACTTGCTGCCACAACCACCAACAGTTTGGTGAAAACCCGCGGGGCGGAGGTCAACCCGAATGGCAGAACTCAAAACTGATAATGAGAGTTGCCAATCGCGAACCTCAGGTACTTTCTGTGCTTTGGATGGATTGGCACATGAAAGTAAGCATCCTGAAGGTCCAATGATACCAACCAATCTTGGAGTTGGAGAGTCTGAAGGATCTGAGAAAGAGTCACCATCTTGAACTTGTCCTTCCTGAGGAACTTGTTCAAGTTTCTCAAGTACAAGATGGGTCTCAGTCCTCTGTCCTTTTTTGGGATGAGAAAATATGGGGAGTACCAACCCCTGTTCCTCTCCGCTACAGGTACCAGTTCTATGGCACCTTTCTCTAGCAGGGTTAAAATTTCCTGCAACAGGAGCGGATCCGGAATTTTGACAGAGTTGGCTCCCGGTGGATGATTCTGAGGCCTTTTTAGAAAGGGGAGACAGTAACCTTGGGCTACTGTTTCCAGTGCCCAAGCATCTGAGGTAATGCCCCGCCATTCCTTCAGATGTTGAGAGATCCTGCCTTCCACTGGTTTTTTGTTTAACAAGGTCTGAGGGGGATTTGGAGGCGGCTGCAGGAGTGGCTGAGGGTACAGATACCGCTCCTGAGGCTGATTTTGCACCTCTTCCTCGTGTTCCACGAGGGAAGTTCCTTTTGCCCCTTTAAGAGGCCTGTCCTCTTCCTCTACCAAAAGAGGAGTAGTATCGAAAAGAACGACCCCTCCAGGAAGATGAGCCGGAATAGGGTTTTAGAGGCTGGCACAAAGAGGCGCTAAGTGATTTAGCTGCCGCTTTCGAGGTCTGAAGTTTTTCAAGGCTTTCATCAGCCTTTCTGCCAAAGAGCCTCAAGCCATCAAAGGGCATGTTGAGGAGTCTAGCTTGCACGTCCGGTGCAAATCCCGACATCCTCAACCACGCAAATCTGCGTAGCACAACGCTTGCAGCAATGGATCTGCTGATACTATCAGCAGTATCCAGTCCAGACTGGAGGCATTCCCCCATTGCCTCCTTCCCGTCTTTGACTATATTCAGGAAGCCTTCCCTTTCCTCGCCTTCCGGAATATGATCAGCCGCCGCCGAAATACAGTCCCACAGGGTATGGGTAAACCTGGCTAGGGTACAGGTGACATTTGCCGACTTAAGTGCCATACTGCCTGACGTGAAAACTTTACGTGCAAAGGCGTCAATTTTTTTATCCTCTCTATCTGGAGGGATAGTTGGATAAGCAGTTTGTTTTGAAGTGGATGCTGCTTGAATGACTAAACTCTCTGGAGTGAGATGTTTATTCAAATATTCAGGATCCGATCCAGCTGGTCTATATTTTCTTGGAAAAGTGCTGTCTGCAGCAGCAATGGTTTCTGGTTTCTCCCAGTTTTTCTCCACAGTCCTTTGAAGGGCCCTGTGAAAAGGGAGAACAGGATCCTTCTGAGGTCCCTTGACGATAATATCCGTCATGTCATCTTGTTCAAAAATGGGTGAAGTATTACCCCAACCCATGTATTCAACTACCCTGGTCATAAGACCGCTGTACCCAGCATCTGCATGCTCTGCAGGATCAGGTTTGGCGAACTCTAATTCTGGGGATGTGTCAACTCCACTGGCAGAATGTAGAGTATCACTCAGGTCTCTCATTCTAGATTCCTGGTCAATAAATTCTTCAGTAACTTCATCTTCTTCTTCTGAAGCAGACTCTTCATAGATTGCAGACATAGATTTGAAAAAGTCTGATCTGGGCAAAGGAGTGAATCTCCTTTCCTCCTCTTCCATCTGCTTCGAAGGAAATGGCAAATCCCTCGAAGTTTTCGAGGGTGTCTTCGAAGTCTTCGAAGTTTTCGAAGATGACTTCGATAATGGCATCGATGATGCATTTGGCTTTGGTGTCGAAATTATCGACGTCGAGGGCGTCGACGAAGTTGTCGAAGTCTTCGACGATTTGTGTTTCTTGGCCAGCACCTTAGAGGTGCTCGACTCTCGAAGATTCTTCGACGGTTTTTTGTCGACTCGAGGTTTTTTGTATTCCTCGACGCTACTGGTCTTTGCCATAGTAGCCTTGGACTTCCCTTTGTCGTCCAATGGAGCGACCTTAGGGGTATGGCTTTTTCGAGGTTCTTTCGAGGGGGTCGAGGCCGCATTCTCGAAAACCTCCATCATCTTTTTGTGGAATTCTTCCCACTTACTGGGAGAATCCGATTTAGTCGGACAACAAATTTCTTTGGTCGACTCTGAAGAAGAAGATGATGAGGGAGATCTATGTCTCCTCTTCATTTTTTTCGATGACGACGAAGAAGGTCTCGATGTACTTCTAGATCGAGATCTCTTTGAGTGCCTATGGCGATCCGATCCCTTAGAACGGGTGGCTTTCTTATGTTTTTTTGACGAAACCTTTTTTGAGGCCTCCCTCCCCACCGACAGTTTACCTCTCCTCTCACAAAGAGCTTTTTCGGTCATCGATTGGCAGGAGCCGCAGTCGTTGGTTCGGTGAATGGAACTGAGACACCAGAGACAAATCCGGTGGGGATCGGTAATCGACATCTTAGACCCACAATCTGCACACTTTTTAAACCCAGTTCTGGGTGTCGAAGGTGTCGAAGATGATGACCTTTTCCTCACAGAAAATAGAAGCGCGCCGTTCTCGATAGCGAAGCGATCGGAAAAACGGAACTGAAGCAACGGGCGCGGCTCGAGCTACTTTTACCATCGGTGACGTAGACAGAGTACGGAGTACGTCGAGGGACAATCGACGCCACGACCTCGAGCACAGCACCCTCTGCCGAGAATTTTTTTTTCCGAAGCAGCGAAGCTGGAGATAACGATTTATCACAAGATGAGGAATACGTGGGAGGACACAATCCATTCGAAAGGACTCAAGTTGGACTTGGGAGGGGGACAAAAAAACAAACAAACTAAAAAGATTACGTTATAAAATGCGAACAAGTGGTGTTCGCAAATTTGTAACAATCTTTTGGTTATCGATTTCAAAACGTACATCCGAGAGCAGATTTTCACAGGAGTTCAGGAGAGCAGCATCCATGCCTCTGGCCAATGTGAAGCCAGACTGATGGTCATGGAGATAACCAGCAGATTCATTGTGGAGATTTGCCCAGGAAAGGAGTGATAGAGATCGGGCAATAGTTGGCCGGGCAGGAAGGATCAGCAGAAGGCTTTTTGAGGAGGGGGTGCACAACGAAGTGCTTGAGAAGAGAGGGGAAAGATCCTATGGCAAAGGAATGACTGCAGAAATTGGCCAAGACTGGAGCGAAGGAAACATTGTTGTCCTCAATGGTTCTGGAAGAGCAGGGGAGCACCTGTTTGGATGAAACTTTCATAGACCGACTTGTCTAGAAACATCAGCAGGTGTTATAGGATAGAGTGAGTAGAGAAGGAGAGAAGAGAGAAAGTTGGCCGGAGGTGGCCTGTGAGTGGTAGAGGGAGAAATCGGCAGAGAGGAGGATAGCTTGGACAGGATGTCCTGAGTTTTAGTGTTGAAATGAGATGCCAGGGCCGTACAAAGGGCCTGCTAAGGAACAGGAGAGGTAGAGACTGCAGTCGGATAGGCCAGCTACCTGTACCAAAAATGAATTTGTAACAAATGTATCACTTTAGTAACCACTCTTGCCGCCATCACCTTATGTCACAACAATCACTTACACACATCTCTGTAAATGTAACAGCCTTGAAAAGTACCCTGTGTGATCGAAACATGTGTCGGCTGACCATCTATGACCACTTGTGAACACCAAATAAAACCACACTGAAGTTAAAACTTTTGTGTAGATACCAATCAATCTAATTAATCAGTGCAAGGTATCTAGGTTCAAACTCGCTTCCCTTGTATCTACACCAGGTGAAAGATTTAAGGTTTGATTAAAACACATACTTCTATCTTTCACCTAGTTCAGTATGTAGCATGTCCCTGCAGTAGCATGATCATCATGCACATTGCGCATGCATGGTGGGCCAGGCCTGCTTGAAGCGTGGTGCAAAACCCATGCTTTGCTGTCGAGATTGGGGTGCGTGGGGCCCTCAGCATGACTCACAGGGGCGGGGGAGCCCACATTTTGTGTTAAGCCACTGTGATTAGGCTACTAATGAGTTTGGATGGACAGGGGGTGGGAATTCTTCAAGCATGTTCCCATGCCAGGCAGTGTTTACTTTTGATTGTGAGCACCTCTTGCCATGATTGCAATTAAAAATAAACGCTCTCCGACATGCTGGCGTGTCAGAGAGCATTTATTTGTCATTGTGAACCCTGTTTACCGCATGACAAGCAGTATTCACAATTAAAAATAAACTCTCTCTGACATGCTTGCATGTCAGAGAGCGTTTATTTGTAATTGTAACTGCCACCTGCCATGCCAGCATGGCAAGTAGCGTATATAATGGTTTCTGATGGAAACTGCCTGCCTTTTGCTGGTGCAAAAAGCAGGTGGTTTCCATGGAAAATCATTGTATTCATGGCAAGTAGTTTTTTTAAGGCATAGGGCAAATGGGAGGCGAAAGCGTAAGTCTCGTTAGACCCCGTTGTCAAAAACAATAAACATTCCCCAATGCATGAATGGAAGCGTTAAAACAGCAGCGGCACATCCATTTACATTACGGGGACATCCAAAATGTTCTCCACTATGTTAATAACACCTATTTCCCGCTTTCTCATTCTCTTATCTTCCCCTTGTTCAATTTCTTTCTTCCAGCAGACTAAGGTCTGGATAACTCAATAATTCTTCCAGGGGCACAATATGCCTCTCCAATGACAAGCCGAGGCACTCTGATAATACTGTGATGATAATTTGACATGGTATAAAAGCATTGTAACACAACTTACCATAATGCAATGCTTAATTTCTTCACACAAAATTTTAACAGGGGCTTAGGGTAGGGATGGTTGTGCACATGATAGGTTTCCACTGCACAGACATCCCAAGAAATGTGTGCATGTGTATATATATATATATATATATATCATATTGTCAGATTACTTTATCATGTGATTTGTGCAATTTTCAAGCCATTTCTAAAACATGATTTCATATTAGCTCTTGAAAGATAATCATTATAAAATATGTGTACCAAATGTGCCTACACTGCAAACTGGGACAACATTCCAGCTTGCCATTTAATCAAAGTGTGTTATCCTGGTCAAATCCTTAAATCTCACTGTGACTTCTATGCAAAATTCGAGAGTCCCTGGATATAATTCAATGCACCCTGTACTCTATCCAAAACAAGCATTGACAAAGCATTGACAAAGCCACTGATTTTGGCTTGTGCATAGGCATTGTATTATTATGTGTGGGTGGATAAATATATATATATGTTACATATTACACGGCCACGGTAGTGGCCGTGTAGTTATGGTTAAATTGCTGTTTCCATAGGAAGAGCACTTTTTGGGCGGCTTATAACTTTGCTCTCCCTGGACGAATCCTCACCAAACTTTGCAAAAAAAGTATATGGCCCACTCTGAATTTTATTTGCAAAGTTTGGTGAGGATTCGTCCAGGGGGGGCAAAGTTATAGGGGGGTCCCAAAACTTCTTTTTTTCCCATAGACTGAATGGGGAAAAATCTTTGCTCGTGCCTACAGCCCAAACCGCTGGATGGATTTTCACCAAATTTGGACCAGGAGTAGCGGTTTGGTGCAAATCCGTCCAGTAGTTTTTTTTTTAAAATGAGCAAAAAGTAGGTCATAAACAATTTGTGATATCTGTGTTCGGTCCGCGGACACACTTCCCTGTTCGCTCCGTGGACAGTGTCCTGATTGGCCAATCCGCTTGCTTCATGTCCGCAGACATGCAACGTGTTCGCTGATTGGACGGCGTAGAGTGTGAAGCGCATCAAATTTTCAGTAGTGCCCGCCATTTTGGATTCGTGGACGTCCACGGACAGCGCGGTGAAACTTGGTTTAAAATTTGGATTTAGTAGAGTGTGTTGGTGTGTAAGAGTGTTTAGGGAGGGTGGGAGAGTATGCAATAGGTTAAATGTTGTATTTTTTTTATGTGGTAGACCCTCTTGTTGTGTTCTATTTGTCTGCGGACATTACGGCTATTCTGAAATGTTCTAAATAAACTAAATCGGGGGGTGTTCTGAGGACGCAATATGTGTCCGTTTTGTTTGCAAGCAAGCTGAAACTGTTCTAAGAACACTCGCGGTGTCCTGAAATGTACGTAAATAAACAAAATGGGGGTGTTCTGAGGACGGTGTCCGTATTGTTCGCTGGCAAGTTGAATGTGATCTAAGAACACTCGTGGTGTCCTGAAATGTTCGTAAATAAACAAAATGGGGGTGTTATCAGGACACTGTCTTTATTGTTCGCTGGCAAGCTGAATGTGTTCTAAGAACACTCGCGGTGTCCTGAAATGTTCGTAAATAAACAAAATGGGGGTGTCCCAAGGACGCTGTCCGTATTGTTCGCTGGCAAGTTTAATGTGTTCTAAGAACAATCGCGGTGTCCTAAAATGTTCGTAAATAAACAAAATGGGGTGTCCTGAGGACAGTATCCGTATTGTTATCTGGCAAGTTTAATGTGTTCTAAGAACACTTGTGGTGTCCTGAAATGTTTGTAAATAAACAAAATGGGGGTGTCCTGAGGACGCTGTCCGTATTGTTCGCTGGCAAGTTGAATGTGTTCTAAGAACACTTGCGGTGTCCTGAAATGTTTGTAAATAAACAAAAAGGGGTGTCCTGAGGACACTGTCCGTATTGTTCAATGGCAAGTTGAATGTGTTCTAAGAACACTCGTGGTGTCCTGAAATGTTCGCAAATAAACAAAATGGTGGTGTCCTGAGGACGCTGTCCGTATTGTTCGATGGCAAGTTGAATGTGTTCTAAGAACACTCGCGGTGTCCTGAAATGTTCGTAAATAAACAAAACGGGGGTGTCCTGAGGACGCTGTCCGTATTGTTCTCTGGCAAGTTGAATGTGTTCTAAGAACACTCGTGGTGTCCTGAAATGTTCGTAAATAAACAAAATGGGGGTGTCCTGAGGACGCTGTCCGTATTGTTCGATGGCAAGTTGAATGTGTTCTAAGAACACTCGCGGTGTCCTGAAATGTTCGTAAATAAACAAAATGTGGGTGTCCTGAGGACGGTGTCCGTATTGTTCGCTGGCAAGTTGAATGTGTTCTAAGAACACTCGCGTTGTCCTGAAATGTTCGTAAATAAACAAAATGGGGGTATCCAGAGGAGGCTGTCCGTATTGTTCTCTGGCAAGTTGAATGTGTTCTAAGAACACTCGCGGTGTCCTGAAATGTTCGTAAATTAACAAAATGGGGGTGTCCTGAGGACGCTGTCCGTATTGTTCTCTGGCAAATAGAATGTGTTCTAAGAACACTCGCTGTGTCCTGAGATGTTCGTAAATAAACAAAATGGGGGTGTCCTGAGGACACTGTCCGTATTGTTCAATGGCAAGTTGAATGTGTTCTAAGAACACTCGCTGTGTCCTGAAATGTTCGTAAATAAACAAAATGGGGGTGTCCTGAGAACGCTGTCCGTAATGTTCGATGGCAAGTTGAATGTGTTCTAAGAACACTCGCGGTGTCCTGAAATGTTCGTAAATAAACAAAATGGGGGTGTCCTGAGGACGTTATCCGTATTGTTCGATGGCAAGTTGAATGTGTTCTAAGAACACTCGCGGTGTCCTGAAATGTTCGTATATAAACAAAATGGGGGTGTTCCAAGGACGCTGTCCGTATTGTTCGCTGGCAAGTTGAATGTGTTCTAAGAACACTTGCGGTGTCCGCTAAATGTTCGTAAATTAACAAAATGGGGGTGTTCTGAGGATGCTGTCCGTATTGTTCTTTGGCAAGTTGAATGTGTTCTAAGAACACTTGCGGTGTCCTGAAATGTTCGTAAATTAACAAAATGGGGGTATCCGGAGGACGCTGTCCGTATTGTTCGATGGCAAGTTGAATGTGTTCTAAGAACACTCGCTGTGTCCTGAAATGTTTGTAAATAAACAAAATGGGGGTGTCCCGAGGACACTGTCCGTATTGTTCAATGGCAAGTTGAATGTGTTCTAAGAACACTCGTGGTGTCCTGAAATGTTTGTAAATAAACAAAATGGGGGTGTCCTGAGGACGCTGTCCGTATTGTTCGCTGGCAAGTTGAATGTGTTCTAAGAACACTCGCGGTGTCCTGAAATGTTCGTAAATAAACAAAACGGGGGTGTCCTGAGGACGCTGTCCGTATTGTTCTCTGGCAAGTTGAATGTGTTATAAGAACACTCGCGGTGTCCTGAAATGTTCGTAAATAAACAAAATGGGGGTGTCCTGAGGACGCTGTCCGTATTGTTCGATGGCAAGTTGAATGTGTTCTAAGAACACTCGCGGTGTCCTGAAATGTTCGTAAATAAACAAAATGTGGGTGTCCTGAGGACGGTGTCCGTATTGTTCGCTGGCAAGTTGAATGTGTTCTAAGAACACTCGCGTTGTCCTGAAATGTTCGTAAATAAACAAAATGGGGGTATCCAGAGGAGGCTGTCCGTATTGTTCTCTGACAAGTTGAATGTGTTCTAAGAACACTCGCGGTGTCCTGAAATGTTTGTAAATTAACAAAATGGGGGTGTCCTGAGGACACTGTCCGTATTGTTCAATGGCAAGTTGAATGTGTTCTAAGAACACTCGCTGTGTCCTGAAATGTTCGTAAATAAACAAAATGGGGGTGTCCTGAGAACGCGGTCCGTATTGTTCGATGGCAAGTTGAATGTGTTCTAAGAACACTCGCGGTGTCCTGAAATGTTCGTAAATAAACAAAATGGGGGTGTCCTGAGGACGTTGTCCGTATTGTTCGATGGCAAGTTGAATGTGTTCTAAGAACACTCGCGGTGTCCTGAAATGTTCGTATATAAACAAAATGGGGGTGTCCCAAGGACGCTGTCCGTATTGTTCGCTGGCAAGTTGAATGTGTTCTAAGAACACTTGCGGTGTCCTGAAATGTTCGTAAATAAACAAAATGTGGGTGTCCTGAGGACGCTGTCCGTATTGTTCTCTGGCAAGTTGAATGTGTTCTAAGAACACTCGCGGTGTCCTGAAATGTTCGTAAATAAACAAAATGGGGGTGTCCTGAGGACGCTGTCCGTATTGTTCTCTGGCAAGTTGAATGTGTTCTAAGAACACTCGTGGTGTCCTGAAATGTTCGTAAATAAACAAAATGGGGGTGTCCTGAGGACGCTGTCCGTATTGTTCTCTGGCAAGTTGAATGTGTTCTAAGAACACTTGCGGTGTCCTAAAATGTTCGTAAATAAACAAAATGGGGGTGTCCCGAGGACGGTGTCCGTATTGTTCTCTGGCAAGTTGAATGTGTTCTAAGAACACTCACTGTGTCCTGAAATGTTCGTAAATAAGCAAAATGGGGGTGTCCTGAGGACGCTGTCCGTATTGTTCGCTGGCAAGTTGAATGTGTTCTAAGAACACTTGCGGTGTCCTGAAATGTTCGTAAATAAACAAAACGGGGGTGTCCCGAGAATGCTGTCCGTATTGTTTGCTGGCAAGTTTAATGTGTTCTAAGAACACTCGCGGTGTCCTGAAATGTTCGTAAATAAACAAAACGGGGGTGTCCTGAGGACGCTGTCCGTATTGTTCTCTGGCAAGTTGAATGTGTTATAAGAACACTCGCGGTGTCCTGAAATGTTCGTAAATAAACAAAATGGGGGTGTCCTGAGGACGCTGTCCGTATTGTTCGATGGCAAGTTGAATGTGTTCTAAGAACACTCGCGGTGTCCTGAAATGTTCGTAAATAAACAAAATGTGGGTGTCCTGAGGACGGTGTCCGTATTGTTCGCTGGCAAGTTGAATGTGTTCTAAGAACACTCGCGTTGTCCTGAAATGTTCGTAAATAAACAAAATGGGGGTATCCAGAGGAGGCTGTCCGTATTGTTCTCTGGCAAGTTGAATGTGTTCTAAGAACACTCGCGGTGTCCTGAAATGTTTGTAAATTAACAAAATGGGGGTGTCCTGAGGACACTGTTCGTATTGTTCAATGGCAAGTTGAATGTGTTCTAAGAACACTCGCTGTGTCCTGAAATGTACGTAAATAAACAAAATGGGGGTGTCCTGAGAACGCTGTCCGTATTGTTCGATGGCAAGCTGAATGTGTTCTAAGAACACTCGCGGTGTCCTGAAATGTTCGTATATAAACAAAATGGGGGTGTCCCAAGGATGCTGTCCGTATTGTTCGCTGGCAAGTTGAATGTGTTCTAAGAACGCTTGCGGTGTCGCTAAATGTTCGTAAATTAACAAAATGGGGGTGTTCTGAGGACGCTGTCCGTATTGTTCTTTGGCAAGTTGAATGTGTTCTAAGAACACTCGCGGTGTCCTGAAATGTTCGTAAATAAACAAAATGGGGGTGTCCCAAGGACGCTGTCCGTATTGTTCGCTGGCAAGTTTAATGTGTTCTAAGAACACTTGCGGTGTCCTAAAATGTTCGTAAATAAACAAAATGGGGTGTCCTGAGGACAATATCCGTATTGTTATCTGGCAAGTTTAATGTGTTCTAAGAACACTTGTGGTGTCCTGAAATGTTTGTAAATAAACAAAATGGGGGTGTCCTGAGGACGCTGTCCGTATTGTTCGCTGGCAAGTTGAATGTGTTCTAAGAACACTTGCGGTGTCCTGAAATGTTTGTAAATAAACAAAATGGGTGTGTCCTGAGGACGCTGTCCGTATTGTTCAATGGCAAGTTGAATGTGTTCTAAGAACACTCGTGGTGTCCTGAAATGTTCGCAAATAAACAAAATGGGGGTGTCCTGAGGACGCTGTCCGTATTGTTCGATGGCAAGTTGAATGTGTTCTAAGAACACTCGCGGTGTCCTGAAATGTTCGTAAATAAACAAAACGGGGGTGTCCTGAGGACGCTGTCCGTATTGTTCTCTGGCAAGTTGAATGTGTTCTAAGAACACTCACTGTGTCCTGAAATGTTCGTAAATAAGCAAAATGGGGGTGTCCTGAGGACGCTGTCCGTATTGTTCGCTGGCAAGTTGAATGTGTTCTAAGAACACTTGCGGTGTCCTGAAATGTTCGTAAATAAACAAAACGGGGGTGTCCCGAGAACGCTGTCCGTATTGTTTGCTGGCAAGTTTAATGTGTTCTAAGAACACTCGCGGTGTCCTGAAATGTTCGTAAATAAACAAAACGGGGGTGTCCTGAGGACGCTGTCCGTATTGTTCTCTGGCAAGTTGAATGTGTTATAAGAACACTCGCGGTGTCCTGAAATGTTCGTAAATAAACAAAATGGGGGTGTCCTGAGGACGCTGTCCGTATTGTTCGATGGCAAGTTGAATGTGTTCTAAGAACACTCGCGGTGTCCTGAAATGTTCGTAAATAAACAAAATGTGGGTGTCCTGAGGACGGTGTCCGTATTGTTCGCTGGCAAGTTGAATGTGTTGTAAGAACACTCGCGTTGTCCTGAAATGCTTGTAAATAAACAAAATGGGGGTATCGAGAGGAGGCTGTCCGTATTGTTCTCTGGCAAGTTGAATGTGTTCTAAGAACACTCGCGGTGTCCTGAAATGTTCGTAAATTAACAAAATGGGGGTGTCCTGAGGACGCTGTCCGTATTGTTCGATGGCAAATAGAATGTGTTCTAAGAACACTCGCTGTGTCCTGAAATGTTCGTAAATAAACAAAATGGGGGTGTCCTGAGGACACTGTCCGTATTGTTCAATGGCAAGTTGAATGTGTTCTAAGAACACTCGCTGTGTCCTGAAATGTTCGTAAATAAACAAAATGGGGGTGTCCCAAGGACGCTGTCCGTATTGTTCGCTGGCAAGTTTAATGTGTTCTAAGAACACTCGCGGTGTCCTAAAATGTTCGTAAATAAACAAAATGGGGTGTCCTGAGGACAGTATCCGTATTGTTATCTGGCAAGTTTAATGTGTTCTAAGAACACTTGTGGTGTCCTGAAATGTTTGTAAATAAACAAAATGGGGGTGTCCTGAGGACGCTGTCCGTATTGTTCGCTGGCAAGTTGAATGTGTTCTAAGAACACTTGCGGTGTCCTGAAATGTTTGTAAATAAACAAAATGGGTGTGTCCTGAGGACACTGTCCGTATTGTTCAATGGCAAGTTGAATGTGTTCTAAGAACACTCGTGGTGTCCTGAAATGTTCGCAAATAAACAAAATGGGGGTGTCCTGAGGACGCTGTCCGTATTGTTCGATGGCAAGTTGAATGTGTTCTAAGAACACTCGCGGTGTCCTGAAATGTACGTAAATAAACAAAACGGGGGTGTCCTGAGGACGCTGTCCGTATTGTTCTCTGGCAAGTTGAATGTGTTCTAAGAACACTCACTGTGTCCTGAAATGTTCGTAAATAAGCAAAATGGGGGTGTCCTGAGGACGCTGTCCGTATTGTTCGCTGGCAAGTTGAATGTGTTCTAAGAACACTTGCGGTGTCCTGAAATGTTCGTAAATAAACAAAACGGGGGTGTCCCGAGAACGCTGTCCGTATTGTTTGCTGGCAAGTTTAATGTGTTCTAAGAACACTCGCGGTGTCCTGAAATGTTCGTAAATAAACAAAACGGGGGTGTCCTGAGGACGCTGTCCGTATTGTTCTCTGGCAAGTTGAATGTGTTATAAGAACACTCGCGGTGTCCTGAAATGTTCGTAAATAAACAAAATGGGGGTGTCCTGAGGACGCTGTCCGTATTGTTCGATGGCAAGTTGAATGTGTTCTAAGAACACTCGCGGTGTCCTGAAATGTTCGTAAATAAACAAAATGTGGGTGTCCTGAGGACGGTGTCCGTATTGTTCGCTGGCAAGTTGAATGTGTTGTAAGAACACTCGCGTTGTCCTGAAATGTTTGTAAATAAACAAAATGGGGGTATCGAGAGGAGGCTGTCCGTATTGTTCTCTGGCAAGTTGAATGTGTTCTAAGAACACTCGCGGTGTCCTGAAATGTTCGTAAATTAACAAAATGGGGGTGTCCTGAGGACGCTGTCCGTATTGTTCGATGGCAAATAGAATGTGTTCTAAGAACACTCGCTGTGTCCTGAAATGTTCGTAAATAAACAAAATGGGGGTGTCCTGAGGACACTGTCCGTATTGTTCAATGGCAAGTTGAATGTGTTCTAAGAACACTCGCTGTGTCCTGAAATGTTCGTAAATAAACAAAATGGGGGTGTCCTGAGAACGCTGTCCGTATTGTTCGATGGCAAGTTGAATGTGTTCTAAGAACACTCGCGGTGTCCTGAAATGTTCGTAAATAAACAAAATGGGGGTGTCCTGAGGACGTTATCCGTATTGTTCGATGGCAAGTTGAATGTGTTCTAAGAACACTCGCGGTGTCCTGAAATGTTCGTATATAAACAAAATGGGGGTGTTCCAAGGACGCTGTCCGTATTGTTCGCTGGCAAGTTGAATGTGTTCTAAGAACACTTGCGGTGTCCGCTAAATGTTCGTAAATTAACAAAATGGGGGTGTTCTGAGGACGCTGTCCGTATTGTTCTCTGGCAAATAGAATGTGTTCTAAGAACACTCGCTGTGTCCTGAAATGTTTGTAAATAAACAAAATGGGGGTGTCCCGAGGACACTGTCCGTATTGTTCAATGGCAAGTTGAATGTGTTCTAAGAACACTCGTGGTGTCCTGAAATGTTTGTAAATAAACAAAATGGGGGTGTCCTGAGGACGCTGTCCGTATTGTTCGCTGGCAAGTTGAATGTGTTCTAAGAACACTCGCGGTGTCCTGAAATGTTCGTAAATAAACAAAATGGGGGTGTCCTGAGGACGCTGTCCGTATTGTTAGCTGGCAAGTTGAATGTGTTCTAAGAACACTCGCGGTGCCCTGAAATGTTCGTAAATAAACAAAACGGGGGTGTCCCGAGAACGCTGTCCGTATTGTTCGCTGGCAAGTTTAATGTGTTCTAAGAACACTTGCGATGTCCTAAAATGTTCGTAAATAAACAAAATGGGGGTGTCCCAAGGACGGTGTCCGTATTGTTCTCTGGCAAGTTGAATGTGTTCTAAGAACACTCGCGTTGTCCTGAAATGTTCGTAAATAAACAAAATGGGGGTATCCAGAGGAGGCTGTCCGTATTGTTCTCTGGCAAGTTGAATGTGTTCTAAGAACACTCGCGGTGTCCTGAAATGTTTGTAAATTAACAAAATGGGGGTGTCCTGAGGACACTGTCTGTATTGTTCAATGGCAAGTTGAATGTGTTCTAAGAACACTCGCTGTGTCCTGAAATGTACGTAAATAAACAAAATGGGGGTGTCCTGAGAACGCTGTCCGTATTGTTCGATGGCAAGCTGAATGTGTTCTAAGAACACTCGCGGTGTCCTGAAATGTTCGTAAATAAACAAAATGGGGTGTCCTGAGGACGTTGTCCGTATTGTTCGATGGCAAGTTGAATGTGTTCTAAGAACACTCGCGGTGTCCTGAAATGTTCGTATATAAACAAAATGGGGGTGTCCCAAGGATGCTGTCCGTATTGTTCGCTGGCAAGTTGAATGTGTTCTAAGAACACTTGCGGTGTCGCTAAATGTTCGTAAATTAACAAAATGGGGGTGTTCTGAGGACGCTGTCCGTATTGTTCTTTGGCAAGTTGAATGTGTTCTAAGAACACTCGCGGTGTCCTGAAATGTTCGTAAATAAACAAAATGGGGGTGTCCCAAGGACGCTGTCCGTATTGTTCGCTGGCAAGTTTAATGTGTTCTAAGAACACTCGCGGTGTCCTAAAATGTTCGTAAATAAACAAAATGGGGTGTCCTGAGGACAGTATCCGTATTGTTATCTGGCAAGTTTAATGTGTTCTAAGAACACTTGTGGTGTCCTGAAATGTTTGTAAATAAACAAAATGGGGGTGTCCTGAGGACGCTGTCCGTATTGTTCGCTGGCAAGTTGAATGTGTTCTAAGAACACTTGCGGTGTCCTGAAATGTTTGTAAATAAACAAAATGGGTGTGTCCTGAGGACACTGTCCGTATTGTTCAATGGCAAGTTGAATGTGTTCTAAGAACACTCGTGGTGTCCTGAAATGTTCGCAAATAAACAAAATGGGGGTGTCCTGAGGACGCTGTCCGTATTGTTCGATGGCAAGTTGAATGTGTTCTAAGAACACTCGCGGTGTCCTGAAATGTTCGTAAATAAACAAAACGGGGGTGTCCTGAGGACGCTGTCCGTATTGTTCTCTGGCAAGTTGAATGTGTTCTAAGAACACTCACTGTGTCCTGAAATGTTCGTAAATAAGCAAAATGGGGGTGTCCTGAGGACGCTGTCCGTATTGTTCGCTGGCAAGTTGAATGTGTTCTAAGAACACTTGCGGTGTCCTGAAATGTTCGTAAATAAACAAAACGGGGGTGTCCCGAGAACGCTGTCCGTATTGTTTGCTGGCAAGTTTAATGTGTTCTAAGAACACTCGCGGTGTCCTGAAATGTTCGTAAATAAACAAAACGGGGGTGTCCTGAGGACGCTGTCCGTATTGTTCTCTGGCAAGTTGAATGTGTTATAAGAACACTCGCGGTGTCCTAAAATGTTCGTAAATAAACAAAATGGGGTGTCCTGAGGACAGTATCCGTATTGTTATCTGGCAAGTTTAATGTGTTCTAAGAACACTTGTGGTGTCCTGAAATGTTTGTAAATTAACAAAATGGGGGTGTTCTGAGGACGCTGTCCGTATTGTTCTTTGGCAAGTTGAATGTGTTCTAAGAACACTCGCGGTGTCCTGAAATGTTCGTAAATAAACAAAATGGGGGTGTCCCAAGGACGCTGTCCGTATTGTTCGCTGGCAAGTTTAATGTGTTCTAAGAACACTCGCGGTGTCCTAAAATGTTCGTAAATAAACAAAATGGGGTGTCCTGAGGACAGTATCCGTATTGTTATCTGGCAAGTTTAATGTGTTCTAAGAACACTTGTGGTGTCCTGAAATGTTTGTAAATAAACAAAATGGGGGTGTCCTGAGGACGCTGTCCGTATTGTTCGCTGGCAAGTTGAATGTGTTCTAAGAACACTTGCGGTGTCCTGAAATGTTTGTAAATAAACAAAATGGGTGTGTCCTGAGGACACTGTCCGTATTGTTCAATGGCAAGTTGAATGTGTTCTAAGAACACTCGTGGTGTCCTGAAATGTTCGCAAATAAACAAAATGGGGGTGTCCTGAGGACGCTGTCCGTATTGTTCGATGGCAAGTTGAATGTGTTCTAAGAACACTCGCGGTGTCCTGAAATGTTCGTAAATAAACAAAACGGGGGTGTCCTGAGGACGCTGTCCGTATTGTTCTCTGGCAAGTTGAATGTGTTCTAAGAACACTCACTGTGTCCTGAAATGTTCGTAAATAAGCAAAATGGGGGTGTCCTGAGGACGCTGTCCGTATTGTTCGCTGGCAAGTTGAATGTGTTCTAAGAACACTTGCGGTGTCCTGAAATGTTCGTAAATAAACAAAACGGGGGTGTCCCGAGAACGCTGTCCGTATTGTTTGCTGGCAAGTTTAATGTGTTCTAAGAACACTCGCGGTGTCCTGAAATGTTCGTAAATAAACAAAACGGGGGTGTCCTGAGGACGCTGTCCGTATTGTTCTCTGGCAAGTTGAATGTGTTATAAGAACACTCGCGGTGTCCTGAAATGTTCGTAAATAAACAAAATGGGGGTGTCCTGAGGACGCTGTCCGTATTGTTCGATGGCAAGTTGAATGTGTTCTAAGAACACTCGCGGTGTCCTGAAATGTTCGTAAATAAACAAAATGTGGGTGTCCTGAGGACGGTGTCCGTATTGTTCGCTGGCAAGTTGAATGTGTTGTAAGAACACTCGCGTTGTCCTGAAATGTTTGTAAATAAACAAAATGGGGGTATCGAGAGGAGGCTGTCCGTATTGTTCTCTGGCAAGTTGAATGTGTTCTAAGAACACTCGCGGTGTCCTGAAATGTTCGTAAATTAACAAAATGGGGGTGTCCTGAGGACGCTGTCCGTATTGTTCGATGGCAAATAGAATGTGTTCTAAGAACACTCGCTGTGTCCTGAAATGTTCGTAAATAAACAAAATGGGGGTGTCCTGAGGACACTGTCCGTATTGTTCAATGGCAAGTTGAATGTGTTCTAAGAACACTCGCTGTGTCCTGAAATGTTCGTAAATAAACAAAATGGGGGTGTCCTGAGAACGCTGTCCGTATTGTTCGATGGCAAGTTGAATGTGTTCTAAGAACACTCGCGGTGTCCTGAAATGTTCGTATATAAACAAAATGGGGGTGTTCCAAGGACGCTGTCCGTATTGTTCGCTGGCAAGTTGAATGTGTTCTAAGAACACTTGCGGTATCCGCTAAACGTTCGTAAATTAACAAAATGGGGGTGTTCTGAGGACGCTGTCCGTATTGTTCTCTGGCAAATAGAATGTGTTCTAAGAACACTCGCTGTGTCCTGAAATGTTTGTAAATAAACAAAATGGGGGTGTCCCGAGGACACTGTCCGTATTGTTCAATGGCAAGTTGAATGTGTTCTAAGAACACTTGTGGTGTCCTGAAATGTTTGTAAATAAACAAAATGGGGGTGTCCTGAGGACGCTGTCCGTATTGTTCGCTGGCAAGTTGAATGTGTTCTAAGAACACTCGCGGTGTCCTGAAATGTTCGTAAATAAACAAAATGGGGGTGTCCTGAGGACGCTGTCCGTATTGTTAGCTGGCAAGTTGAATGTGTTCTAAGAACACTC
Source organism: Ambystoma mexicanum (assembly GCF_040938575.1). Taxonomy (NCBI): domain Eukaryota; kingdom Metazoa; phylum Chordata; class Amphibia; order Caudata; family Ambystomatidae; genus Ambystoma; species Ambystoma mexicanum. Next base: position 230,360,890 of record NC_090932.1, read on the forward strand.
GCGGTGCCCTGAAATGTTCGTAAATAAACAAAACGGGGGTGTCCCGAGAACGCTGTCCGTATTGTTCGCTGGCAAGTTTAATGTGTTCTAAGAACACTTGCGATGTCCTAAAATGTTCGTAAATAAACAAAATGGGGGTGTCCCAAGGACGGTGTCCGTATTGTTCTCTGGCAAGTTGAATGTGTTCTAAGAACACTCATGGTGTCCTGAAACGTTCGTAAATAAACAAAATGCGGGTGTCCCGAGGATGCTGTCCATATTGTTCGCTGGCAAGTTGAATGTGTTCTAAGAACACTAGCGGTGTCCTGAAATGTTCGTAAATAAACAAAATGTGGGTGTCCTGAGGACGCTGTCCGTATTGTTCTCTGGCAAGTTGAATGTGTTCTAAGAACACTCGCGGTGTCCTGAAATGTTCGTAAATAAACAAAATGGGGGTGTCCTGAGGACGCTGTCCGTATTGTTCTCTGGCAAGTTGAATGTGTTCTAAGAACACTCGTGGTGTCCTGAAATGTTCGTAAATAAACAAAATGGGGGTGTCCTGAGGACGCTGTCCGTATTGTTCTCTGGCAAGTTGAATGTGTTCTAAGAACACTCGCGGTGTCCTAAAATGTTCGTAAATAAACAAAATGGGGGTGTCCCGAGGACGGTGTCCGTATTGTTCTCTGGCAAGTTGAATGTGTTCTAAGAACACTCGTGGTGTCCTGAAATGTTCGTAAATAAACAAAATGGGGGTGTCCCGAGGATGCTGTCCGTATTGTTCGCTGGCAAGTTGAATGTGTTCTAAGAACACTTGCGGTGTCCTGAAATGTTCGTAAATAAACAAAACGGGGGTGTCCTGAGTACGCTGTCCGTATTGCTCTCTGGCAAGTTGAATGTGTTCTAAGAACACTCACTGTGTCCTGAAATGTTCGTAAATAAGCAAAATGGGGGTGTCCTGAGGACGCTGTCCGTATTGTTCGCTGGCAAGTTGAATGTGTTCTAAAAACACTTGCGGTGTCCTGAAATGTTCGTAAATAAACAAAACGGGGGTGTCCCGAGAACGCTGTCCGTATTGTTTGCTGGCAAGTTTAATGTGTTCTAAGAACACTCGCGGTGTCCTGAAATGTTCGTAAATAAACAAAATGGGGGTGTCCTGAGGACGCTGTCCGTATTGTTCGATGGCAAGTTGAATGTGTTCTAAGAACACTCGCGGTGTCCTGAAATGCTCGTAAATGAACAAAATGTGGGTGTCCTGAGGACGGTGTCCGTATTGTTCGCTGGCAAGTTGAATGTGTTCTAAGAACACTCGCGTTGTCCTGAAATGTTCTTAAATAAACAAAATGGGGGTATCCAGAGGAGGCTGTCCGTATTGTTCTCTGGCAAGTTGAATGTGTTCTAAGAACACTCGCGGTGTCCTGAAATGTTCGTAAATTAACAAAATGGGGGTGTCCTGAGGACGCTGTCCGTATTGTTCTCTGGCAAATAGAATGTGTTCTAAGAACACTCGCTGTGTCCTGAAATGTTCGTAAATAAACAAAATGGGGGTGTCCTGAGAACGCTGTCCGTATTGTTCGATGGCAAGTTGAATGTGTTCTAAGAACACTCGCGGTGTCCTGAAATGTTCGTAAATAAACAAAATGGGGGTGTCCTGAGGACGTTGTCCGTATTGTTCGATGGCAAGTTGAATGTGTTCTAAGAACACTCGCGGTGTCCTGAAATGTTCGTATATAAACAAAATGGGGGTGTCCCAAGGACGCTGTCCGTATTGTTCGCTGGCAAGTTGAATGTGTTCTAAGAACACTTGCGGTGTCCGCTAAATGTTCGTAAATTAACAAAATGGGGGTGTTCTGAGGACGCTGTCCGTATTGTTCTTTGGCAAGTTGAATGTGTTCTAAGAACACTTGCGGTGTCCTGAAATGTTCGTAAATTAACAAAATGGGGGTATCCGGAGGACGCTGTCCGTATTGTTCTCTGGCAAATAGAATGTGTTCTAAGAACACTCGCTGTGTCCTGAAATGTTTGTAAATAAACAAAATGGGGGTGTCCTGAGGACACTGTCCGTATTATTCAATGGCACGTTGAATGTGTTCTAAGAACACTCGTGGTGTCCTGAAATGTTTGTAAATAAACAAAATGGGGGTGTCCTGAGGACGCTGTCCGTATTGTTCGCTGGCAAGTTGAATGTGTTCTAAGAACACTCGCGGTGTCCTGAAATGTTCGTAAATAAACAAAATGGGGGTGTCCTGAGGACGCTGTCCGTATTGTTAGCTGGCAAGTTGAATGTGTTCTAAGAACACTCGCGGTGCCCTGAAATGTTCGTAAATAAACAAAACGGGGGTGTCCCGAGAACGCTGTCCGTATTGTTCGCTGGCAAGTTTAATGTGTTCTAAGAACACTTGCGGTGTCCTAAAATGTTCGTAAATAAACAAAATGGGGGTGTCCCAAGGACGGTGTCCGTATTGTTCTCTGGCAAGTTGAATGTGTTCTAAGAACAGTCATGGTGTCCTGAAACGTTCGTAAATAAACAAAATGCGGGTGTCCCGAGGATGCTGTCCGTATTGTTCGCTGGCAAGTTGAATGTGTTCTAAGAACACTAGCGGTGTCCTGAAATGTTCGTAAATAAACAAAATGTGGGTGTCCTGAGGACGCTGTCCGTATTGTTCTCTGGCAAGTTGAATGTGTTCTAAGAACACTCGCGGTGTCCTGAAATGTTCGTAAATAAACAAAATGGGGGTGTCCTGAGGACGCTGTCCGTATTGTTCTCTGGCAAGTTGAATGTGTTCTAAGAACACTCGTGGTGTCCTGAAATGTTCGTAAATAAACAAAATGGGGGTGTCCTGAGAACGCTGTCCGTATTGTTCGATGGCAAGTTGAATGTGTTCTAAGAACACTCGCGGTGTCCTGAAATGTTCGTAAATAAACAAAATGGGGGTATCCTGAGGACGGTGTCCATATTGTTCGATGGCAAGTTGAATGTGTTCTAAGAACACTCGCAGTGTCCTGAAATTTTCATATATAAACAAAATGGGGGCGTCCCGAGGACGCTGTCCTTATTGTTCGTTACCAACTCGAATGTGTTTTAAGAGCACTCGTGGTGTCCGCTAAATATTCGTAAATTAACAAAATGGGTTCTGAGGACGCTGTCCGTATTTTTCTTTGGCAAGTTGAATGTGTTCTAAGAACACTTGCGGTGTCCTGAAATGTTCGTAAATTAACAAAGTGGGGTGTTCTGAGGACGCTGTCTGTATTGTTCGCTGGCAAGTTGAAAGTGTTCTAAAAACACTCGTGGTGTCCGTTAAATGTTTGTAAATTAACAAAATGGGGGTGTTCTGAGGACGCTGTCCGTATTGTTCTTTGGCAAGTTGAATGTGTTCTAAGAACACTCGTGGTGTCCTGAAATGTTCGTAAATAAACAAAATGGGGGTGTCCTGAGGACGCTGTCCATATTATTCGATGGCAAGTTGAATGTGTTCTACGAACACTCGCGGTGTCCTGAAATGTTCGTAAATAAACAAAATGGGGGTATCCCGAGGACGCTGTCTGTATTGTTCGCTGGCAAGTTGAATGTGTTCTAAGAACACTCGCGGTGTCCTGAAATGTTCGTAAATAAACAAAATGTGGGTGTCCTGAGGACGGTGTCCGTATTGTTCGGTGGCAAGTTGAAAGTGTTCTAAGAACACTCATTATGTCCGCAGACACTGAAAGTTCCCATAGGCCATAGTTGAAATGTTTGACTCTATGGGTGTGATATGTTGCGGTGGTTGTGGCCAGGGCACAGAGTGTTGGGTGCATGGCCATTTGGGTGCATTTGGCCATTTGGCCATGCACCCAAGACTCTATGCCCTGGCCACAACCACCGCAGCATATCACACTCATAGTGGCTTATAACTTTGGGATCAAAACCAAATTTATAAGTAACAAAGTTATAAGCCACTATCGGTGTGATATGCTGCGATGGTTGGACTTATTATAATATACTTACTGTTTGTTTTAGTAACTGGAGTACATGTATTTCTTGTTCATTTCTGTGATAAAAGAAAAGAGCATGTTAGCATTGGTATTTTGTAATGACTTATTACATTAAATAATGAACATTTTTTGTTTACCCTCATATTTAGTAGATTACAAACCAGAGTACTGTGTAATTTGCTCAGTTTCTGTGTTTGTTGCTAAAATCATTGGGTCTGTGGGAAAAAAGAAATCCATGTTGGATTAAAAAAAAAACCTTTTTCTGTTATGCTACAGTTTATTTGTTTGTTTGTTTTCAGTGTTCACTTGTTTATGGCTAATGCTGTATATATTGGCTTGTTGCAGTTTTTTGGAGCAGTAACATATCATTTATTTGTTTGGATATTGTAAAGTTTTGGAGAAGTTAGATACCAGTAGGCGTATTCTAACTGTCTATTTCTGTATATATTTTAGTGGTATTTATTTATCTGTTTGGATATTGTAACATTTTGGGACAGTTAGATACCAATTGGCGTATTCTAACTGTCTATTTTTTGCTCTAATTTAGTGGTATTCATTTATCTGATTAGTTGTTGTAGAATCTTTGGGCAGTTAGATAGCTTTTGGAATATTCTAACAGTTTATATTGTTTTTACTACAAGTTTACTTAAGGTTTAAGTACAGTTTAGTTATTAAATTTTGGTTTTAAGAACATTAAATAAGCATTTGAAAGATTTGCTGGTAATCTCTGCTTTAAAGTGATGGTACTATCATTACATTCAAACCATCCACATTTCCTTTTTATATATGCAGTGTAGTGCCCTGAATTGGTTGTGGCTCCTGCGTGGTAGATTATACCTATTGTTGTGAAGGTTTTCTTACCAAGTGATACTTGACCATGTGTGAATCCAGTCAGCTTGCAGTTGTTTTTGGTACCATCTGCATTGTAATGTAGAAGCATTAGTATTACGTATTTACTATGTGTTTGTATTAGAAACGTGGAGCGATTATCCGATTTGCAGGTAGTACATAATCTACCATAGTTTGCATTTTGTACAAGATGCTGAAATGGAATGGAATCACAATTAGGTATTGATATATATATGAAGCGTTCATTGGGGATTTGTTCTTGTGTCACATTGTTGCAGAGAGTGTATGTATGTTTCCACATGTATGAAATCTGAAAGATTTCATTTATAGGTATGTTTTTATTTTCCAGTACTTGTAGTAAGTACATTAGAAATTCTTGTGGATCTTCCTGTGAGTTTATAGTGAATTTAACCATTCCAACACAGAAGTCCAATTGTTGTCTTATTCCATAAACACTAAACGGGTTATCAGGATTGTTTGTTGCATTTCTGTGAAATACTAACATTTGCAACACACAATTGGTCTGTACTGTGTAAGTAAATGTTGTCAACAATTGGTGGCAATTGAAATAAAATATGAATTGCTACATTTGCGTAGCAACTTACTCCAACTATATTTGAGAGTTTAAATGGACCAGGTAGTTCTGTATCTGATTGTTTTTTTTTTTGTTCGTCTTCCTTCTTTGATGAAGTACCTGGTTTACTTTCCCTAATGGGTTCTTTTATGTTTGTGGTACTTGATGAAGTTTTAGTTTCTTTTACTCTCTTTGGAGGATTTGCAGTGACATCCTGTTCCATTTCTGTTTGATTTAGTTTTCTTTTACAATGTTTTACTTTTTTTGGTACAGAATATGTGTTTAGATGGGGTGTATAGTGAGCAAAGTCTATTGTATTCTACAATGCAAGGAATATCAGCGTTTACTTTACTTGCATCAAAGTTGATTAGAAATAGACCGCCAAGTGTACGTAAGCGTGATAGTGCTACGTAGCTCATGCCTTCTTTAAAGACTGTGTTACCAATCTCTATCATTGCTTTGTCTAGGATAAGACCTTGTGATTTATGAGTGGTGACTGCACATGCAAGAGTTAGAGAAAATTGTTCTCTGCGTACATACATGTCTTTGAAGAGAAGGAATCGAGCTGTTGAGCATCCTATCCTTTTTACTTCTGAAAGTTTGTCAAAGAGAATATTGACAAACTGAATTTTGTTGTCACGTGGGTATGTTTGAAAGCCAACAACTGTACCCAGTGCTCCATTAACTAGTCCTTGGTCCACGTCAAGGTTACGTTTAAGCATTACTCCAAGCCTGCTGTGTTTGAGATTGATTTTTCTAAACTATTTAGTCTTGTTGTGGCTTGGTCACACATTGGTAGTGTCATACCATGTACATCTAGTTTGTTTGTGGCGCTAATTTCCATTATTGGTTGCATTTCTTTACTTAACATTTTTTCATTGAATTTGAAACAGCTTGCAAGAGTTGGCATTAAGGCCATACAATTGACATTTTTGTGGGCTAATTGTTCCATAACATCTGTAGCAAATGCATTATCACCATAAAGTGCATGAATGTGCCGGGTTTTCAATATTGCTTCTGCTTCTTCAGAAAGTATATCAACTTTGATACTTTTTAAGATGTTAGCATAAGTGAGATCTGCAGATTGCCGCATGTTTTCTGTTAATTCTCTGTATTGGACATTTTGCCAAAGGTTGACATTTCCAATGCTGCCAACAGTTTTACGGCAGGGTTTGTGTCCTAATGTTTTAAAAATAGGCTCACCTTTTACTGGTGTCAATTGAAGAAGATCTCAAAAAACAATAATGTGTCTTCCTGCAAAGAACTCTTCATAGTTTGTTTTGAGTACTTCTTGTAATCTGAGGTGAATCAAAGCCAACATTAGTTTGGACACCATGCTCACTTCATCTATTAGTAGCATTTTAATTTGTTTCACTACTCTGTGTAGTTCCATTGCAGCTTCTGTAGAAAGTTTGTAATAGTCTAATTTGGTTTGGTGTTCTACTGGCAGGAGTAGTAATCGGTGTAAAGTGACACCATCTATGTTGTAGGCAGCTAAACCTGTGGGGGCAGTGACAACAGCTGACAGTTTGTTGTTTGTCAAATGTTGAAGGAACTTACTGATGATTTTGATTAGGAATGTTTTGCCAGAACCAGCTTCACCACTGACGCACAGTAGTGTAGGTTTGTAATTTTGGCAGGTGCATTCTTTGTTTTCATGTTGTATACCATGTGCAATTTCTTTTGTTACTTCTTCAAAAATGCTACGTTGCTCATTGTTTAGTTTTGATTATAGTATAGTTAAGTCCTCTTTAACTTCATACTGACACATGGTGTTTTCTACTTCTATCATAGCTAATTCTGCCTCATTTGTTATTAGTGGTTCTCCCAGTGGTTCTTGGCTTCCTGTTACAGAAGGTTGACTACTGTCAGGAGTGTCCTTATCTAGTTGGGCCTGGAGTTCTTCTTCGTGTTGCTGTTCATTGTGCAACATTGTTTTGTACTGTGTAAAGTTTACATCAGTAATAGTGCTTTCATTTTCTTTGAAAGCGTCTTCATATGAGTCATAGTTATCTAGTATTTCTTCTTCTTTTCTCCATGGTTTAAAGAGTTGTAGCAGGGACATGTAATATACTTCTTTATGTTGAGGAGTCTTTAATGGCAATTTGATATGATTAATTAAATTTGGTTTGGTGAGTTTTACTAAGCTGCTGTCACTCTGTATTTACCTTTTATTTCATCAGGGTTTATATTATTTTTGTATGTGTAGTTTTGGGCTATGTGGTATAGACACATGGTTTCCAAAGTGGTACTACTGTTTGGGTAGTATGTGTCCAATAAATTGTTTTTTTAAATGTCTTGGCTGTTGGGATCATGTTTGGCTATTGATCCTATATCTTCGTATGATTTTAGAACTCTTTATCTAGATTTAGCTGGACCAAGACTTAGCCATACTATATTTTCAGATTTACCACACAATGCAGTACCAGTTAAACAATCAGCTGCTTCATAGGATCCACATTCTCTATGGGAAAGCATTTTTATGCCCAAGCTGTATAATTTCTGAGACACTGTTTTATCTGATGACAGGTCATTCCAGAGGTCTTGCAGCTCTGTCTTTTCTGCTTTGGTTAAGTATGCTGTGACATATCGTGCAACTGCAGTCGAATTGTCTGCAATGTACTGCACATCTATGTTTGCATTCCATAAGTGGGCAATGATTGCATTGTAATCATTGATATATTTTTCTTCTTCTTTTCCTTTTATGTAATATGTATTTTTAGGTGACTTACCTTTAACACTATGTCTAACTGAAGACATGAGGTTGTTCACTTGACCTGTATTTGTAACTGGTCTAGGGAAACCAAATCGGCATTTGGTGTAGTATTTCCCTTTGTTTTTGTATTTGCTACGACAATATTTGCCACATTTGTGTCTTTGAAATTGTAAAATGTGTGCATGAAGATCACTATTTGTGGATTCTGATGGAATTTCACAAGTGACATATTTTTCAATAAACTGTAAAACAGTGGCGTCACTGTCTTGACCAAATTTAGGAGCATCTCTAATCCATAAAAACATGTGGATATGTGGTGCTCCTCTGGCTTGGTATTCTTTTCTCCAAAAGAAGTGTTGCACTTCTCCAAGGGGAGGAAAAGTTGTATTACAAATAAAATGTAGCATAGCAATGAAGCAATGGTGAAAATATCTTGAAACATTAACAGGATCCAGAGAACAAAGTTCTCCAGGTGTTAGTATATCTATTCTTGTTTTGTTTTTGTTTGATATGCGTGGGAAATCATGTAAATCTTCCCATGCATATTCTGCACAACTTAATGTAACAAACCAAGTGGGTGGGCCTAGGTTTCTGATCATACAACGTACATCTCCATGACGTCGAAACCAGTACTCTTTAGTACCACGCATATTTGCTAATAGATTTGTAATATTTGATTGTAAAATCTCATCTTTTTGTTGAACTTTTTGTAATAATTGTGTAGCTGTCATATTTTGAAAGTGCGATCCTGATTTTAATATGTGTGCAACTCCGTAACATAAAGTTGCTACTTCACTTTCAAAGAGTAGGTGGAATATGTATTCCACATTTTGTCTAAATCTGGGATCTTCAGAATACATCCGTAATGAGTGGTATTCTGATGCTGATATTTGAATAGGTCATACCTTCCTCCTTTGCCAGTAGGAAAGAGTAGAGGAAAAGCACGTGCTTCTATACTTTTTTCCTATATGCTGATTGGTGATCCTTTTGTTTGACGGATTTGGTACGTTTCCAGTGCATCTTCTATGGTGTCGTTAGAGTGCAATGGATGAATTGTATAATGGTCTAAAGTATTTGATATTGTAGAAGGATCTAGGAGCTCAAATTGACCAGCTTCTTGTGTCTCTTGAATTATTTCAGTTGTATCCTTCAAGTTTTCTTCAATATTAATTTCTTTGTAATATTCATTATTCTCTTTAAGATATTGCAAGGCTTCTCTAACGTTATGTAAATCTACCAGCTGTTGCCAATTTTTTTTGTCTTTTGTAGGTACTCCATTTACTAAGATAATTAAAGATTGCTGCATTGGAGGTTGCAGTCCTATAGTGTGCACATTTTCTTTTAGATCTAATGGTAAATACACTACTTTTCCACAAATACCTTTCACTAATTCAGAGGGAGGTAATTTTGCAGTTTTTGGTTGAAGGCGTATTATTGCTTGAAATGGGTGCACTGTTTGAATTATGATGTTCTCATATAAATTAAGTTGTTGAAGGGGTTTTGGTAGTGGATATAATTCCAAATTATTTGTGATAGTACGTGAAGGAGTTTGGTTGTTGTCAAGTTTTGTAGTGCAGGACTGCAAAGTATTAAGGGGTCAGTTATTTCGTATTTGTTTTCTGCTATAAGGTAGAGAGCTAATTCAAACCATTTAGAATCTTCATTGTCTTCTATTTTGTATGATAGGTCTACAGTTTTTGTGTTACTTTTATAAAAAGCTCTGCGGCAACATCCACACACATGGTTTGGTACTTCAGCTGATGTACTTTTAAATTTTAGTATTTCTTTTTTGTATGTGTGTAGTAAAAGGTTGCCATGTGTAGAATTGTTACTAATTTGGTTTACAGCTATTTCATTCTGTAAGTGGCTTTCACTTCCAAAATATTTTTTCTGGATATAGTCGATTTCTTCAAGTAGGTCTTTGTACCATGTAGAAGAATGTTATTTAAATTGGCTAGTGCTAAAGCAGGACTTTTAGCATAGTACCGTTTATAAACTAGATTTCTTATAGTTGAATGATGTGTTGATATCCTTTTGATATCATGGAAGGTGGTTTTGCAAGTAGGTCCTGTAATGCAGGCCAATGAATGTCCTTGTAGTCCTGTGTACTTGCGTACTGGACAGGTATCCATATTTTGCAGTAGTTTAATTTTGATTTTGTCTTTGCTTTTCACATATTGATTGAGGAATTGGCGTAAAGACTTGACTTTTTTTTGGGAATGTTACACATTGGCGTGCATGGCCATTTGTACACTAGACGTTCTGATTCAGTTGAATGGAGGGGTAATTTTAAGTTTTCAGGGCATATTTTTGTAAGGAGTACTTCTTGTTCCATTATGGTATTATTAACTTGTTCATAACCTCCACCACTGCTATGTATGGCAATTGTATTTGTTTGCTTTTGTTTGTATGCTTCTTCATTAAAGTATGGTTCTGTGCTTGTAGTGTGTCTCCATTCACCTCCGCAGATACTTAAGAAGTTCTTTCTGTTGACATTTTGTTTATTGAGAAGTAATTTTTGTAACTTAGTTATTAGTTTTGTTAGTGGTTTCATTTTGTTTGACACTAAAATAAATAACTTTCTTTTGAGAAGAATTGCACTGTCTATCAACGCTTCTAAGTTTAATTTCCTATGATAGGTTTTAAGGGTTGAACCTGGTTTATCTCCTGTTTTTATAAGATTTCGAAGGACTTTGTGATGGAACATTTTGGCTAAAATACTTTTCTTGGTATGCTTAGTTTGCACTATTTCAAGATTTATAGAAGCAGTTTTATCTGTAGTGATAGCTGATTTTCTGTTAATTGTTTTCTGGTTTGTTTTACATTTTGATAGAGGAGGCAAAGTTTTTGTACTTGAAACTTCTTTTGCTTCACTAAATGACTGTATTAGCTGTTTTGTTTCAACTTTTTTTTACAAATTCTGCTAGAGATGGATGCTTATGTTGGACACTTTTATTTTCATTTGCTCTACTTCTGCGTTGCTTTCTACGGACTTGATTTTTGGTAGGCAATCTTTAGGGTCTGTTGAAAAAAATAAAGAAGGTATGGGTTGGGGTGTTCTGCAATGTATGTGTGCTGTGTGCATGAGTGTTTGAGTAAGGATAAAGATGTATGTAATGGTGTGTTATTGTGCATTGGGCAACTACAATTAGTAGGGATGGGTATTCTTGAATTAATGTGTTACTAAACTTCGGTTCAGATTACAGAAAAAAGTAAGCTAGTGGTGTGGAGAAGTACAAATAGTAAATCTAATGCTATACAATTAAAACAGTTGTTTGTTCTATAACATCAAAATTCTAGTGGCTGAGTTGGGTAATTTGTGTGTCGAAAAATAGGAATTAGTGGGCCGTTCTGGCTGTAAATCGCTTTTTAAGAAATGGGGATTTTTGGACAGAATGGTGCAGAATCTCTATTTTTAGGCACAGAAATATCATGAATTAATCTTACAGTTTGTTTGAGTAATAATAGAAATATTATGGTGGTATTCAACTTACTTTTTTTCTAAAATGAGCAGGTTACTTCTTAGTTGTTCTTTGTACTTCAAAATCGGCTGCTTCTTTTCAGGAGAATGGTCTTCACTGCAATTGTGAAAGAAATATATTAGTAATTTTGTTTGTATATACCACTGTTTTTAATTTAGACATTGATTTTTTTAATTGACATCCTCAGCGCCTTCCTCAAAACCATTAAAACTATCTTATTCACATAATATACGTCGCACCAGTTGAATACAAATCATAAGGTGTTAATGAATAAACTGTATTGCAATGACTAACTGTAGCAAACAAAATATCTTTAGTATGCCTTGTGGAGTTCATGATGTACCACTGAATACCACTATTCCTGTAACTAAGCTTTTGCAAGTAATAGTGCCTCAATGTCATGGGCTGCTTGTCCTATATAAATGTAAGTAATTAAATAAATAAATAAATAAATAAATAAATAATGTTTATGTAATTGTACAAGTATTGTTGTTTGAGATTTGAACATAGAGTGTGCATGCAATTTTGTTTGACTATATGTAGTCTATATATTTTATTTAGAAAATGTTAGTTCAACATGATTTGAGTGTGTGTGTATATAAAGAAATTAAATAGTATAAAGGTTTGTAAGTGAAAGTTGACTTTAGGATATTGAAAAAAAGACAGTAGATTCATTTTACAGATTATACAAGCTAAAAGTCAGTTAATCTGTGTATACGAAAGTAGAACATTTGTTCATGTACTTTACAGAAAATATGCATACGTGTAGTTTGTGTTCATACATATGGATATGCATGGAGCTGCAAGTAGAATTCTTGGAGACTTGTACAGTATTTCTTGTAGAAGGTGCTTACTAATGAAATGACACTTGTACTCAGAGAGATTCACAGTACATTTGCAGTGCTGATCTATGATGATGCAGTTAGATGTAGAGGTCTTGGATGTGATTGGTGGATGGTCATGTGACTTCTTAGCTACATCCAATCATGGAGTGGCACAGAGAGTGAAGTGGAAATGGTAGAAGGGCTGTCCATGTTACGATATGTCCGCGGACATGGCGGTAGTTCGCGGACATCGGGTGTTACATCCGGGGATTTTTGGGTTGGGAAGCCATGCAAATGACAATGGGCATAGAAAGGGATTGGTCTGGAAAGTTTAGTGGGTGTGTTGTGCCAGGTGAGAGTTTCTCAGATACTCTTTTTGCTGAGAGAAGAACAGATAGGTATGGCTGTGTGTTTCAGAAAACAGATTGTTTGGATTTTGGGAGACTCGTGGATACATTGGTTGAAGGTGCATGCAGAAAGCTATGGAGTAGCTGTAGATCTTGGATTCCCATATGTGGAAGTACACTGGCATGGAGTACGTGGGATGAAGTGGTTGGACTTGTTACCTCTCTGTGCTACTTTGGAGACAGAGCAACATCCAGATATAATTATAATTCATTGTGGAGGGAACAGTCTGGGACATGTGTCTGGAATTCTTTCCAATTTGCAATGAAAGAAGGACTTGGGAAGGTCATGGACATGTTTCCAAATTCTCAAGTAATTTTTTCACGGATTGCGGAGAGACAAATGTGGCTTTGTTCTTCTTCGTTTGATCCACAAATTGAGAAAGCAAGGCGCAATGTCAATAAGGCTGTTTGTGCCTTTCTAAGAGATTTTGGCATGTCCGCTTTTCACAATGAAAATATTATGTTTCGTAGTACATATATTTTTCGCAGAGATGGAGTACATCTAACTTATGCTGGCAATCAGATTTTTCTAAGAAACATACAAAATGCATTGCGACCTTTTTTAGAATTACAGCATCCATTTTGAAGTAGGTGTTGAGTATTTTTAATTTTTCAAACACAAACACCGCCCAAAGGCTCTTTTCAGAGCCACCACTTCCTCCCAGAAAAAATTGCAATGGTTACGATAGGGCAGCACCCCAAAATTTTAGATGTCCGCGGACTACTAAAAAATACAAAGGGCCTTGCTTCATTTATTTTCACCTCTATTTTTTAACTGTGAAAGGCGGCTCTGAAAAGAGCCTTATTTTTTTTGTTTTTTGTTGTTTTATATTTTTTTGTTTTTTTTATACACGACACACTAGGAGAGGAGGGGAAAGGGGGGGACACCAACCACAGGGATAAGAAAGGGCGAGCTGAGACAGGAAGATGTAGAGTGGGTTTTATTTGGGTAGTGAGCAGATCTTCTCGTGCTCTGAGACGATAGTCTCAAAAGCACTTCGAAGTCGCTCCCCCCTGCAGATTACTGCGTCGCAGTACATACACACAACTGTGACCCTCGAAAGGGTCATCAGCATTGCGTATGGCCTGTGAGGCAGCTTGAGGAAGACGCTGTCCCACAGGAGTGTTCCTTGTGGTGACAGGATCAAAAACGGAGGATGAAGTAGAGGAAATCAACCTGCTACGCTCCTCACAAGGTACAACCTTGCGAACGGCCCCAGTGTGGAATGACTTGAGGTGTCACTTCATGGTGGTGGTCCCAAAGCTATACGAACCATGCCTCCCGGGACTGAGTACTATTTTGCACTCATTGCAGGTGACCTGGTTCGCACAAGCCTTAGGATCATTCCCATGAATGGTAAATAACCGCCACACCCAGGACTCACGCCGAGTGCGGGTAGTAGGGATTGTGATGTCATCAATGACATTTGTGATGTCATCTTTGATGTTGTGGGTGTTAGTCTTAGCAGTGCACGGTGGTGGCGCGAGTTATGGTTGCTTAGCTTACCATAACTGACGAATTTCAGGGGGTTTTCGGTTTTACTTGGAACCATAACGTCCCTTTAACAATGTTTTTTCACTGATATATATATATATATATATATATATATATATGCATAATCTGAGGTTTGTGTGCGTGTTGTAGTTGCACGTGCAGTATAAGGCTGCATTGGCAGATGAGGGTGCATGAACAGTGTTGCATAGCCTTGCAGATGTTGCTATTCATTTTCCAAGTTCAGGCTAAATGCTGGAATAATGGCATCATATGCCTGCATAGTCATCGTGTGTAAACTATAACAGGTGTTGCTTTAATATGCAACATCGAGTGTAAAAAGCCCCCTAATAATGCTGTAACGTGCTTTGTACGTCCCCAAATGCAAGAGATGAGCTGACATGGATGGGCTCTCTAGTTGCACTGGCTAGGACCACCTGGGGAAAGCATTTATACCCTACCACATCAGACAATTCACCAGCCGCCGCCACTGTTCCTTGTGTTTAAAGTCATGCAGGTATTCAGGCTGCTACTCCAAATCGCACTGCTATCTTCTCTATCGGTCCCCTTTCAAGAGTCCAGCGCCGCGTTGCATTATTCTCAGCTTGTCTTCTGCCTACCCATTCCTCCTCGTGGTCCAGACTGCATACCATGTCTTGCATACCACTGCTCTGATTTAGCTTAGGCAGGCCTCCCCCTAACCTGAGTCTTCTGATGAAATAAAATATATTTTCACCCTGTTTGTGGCATTCCAAGGGGTCATTGAACGATCATTTCAAACATCCTTTTAAGATGTCTCCTAAGCCCCCGCAAAAGTGGTGGCTGGCTCCGTTCCATCCCATCAACCTCTCACAACGTAAATGTTGTCACTTATTTGATTTTCCGAATATTTCACTCAATATGTACTCACCCGTTCCCTTATCGATTCAGCTTGCTTTTGACTATCAGAGCTCTACCTAAGAATGCTCTGCCCCCACCACTTCTATAAGATGTCGTCAATGAACACAAACTGCACATTGCATGTGGTTCGTATGCACAGTGTGTAGTAGGCACTGGCCAACATTAAAATGCATCTTGGGGGCACTTGAAGCTGCTTTTGGCGTATGATGAAATGAATTTGACTTACAAGGTGACCACTGCCTACATGTTAGGCATTAGGGGCACTGGGTGGCATATTTGGGGAATTTGAAGCAGCGTTGATTGGATTATGATGGCAGCAATTACACGTGATAACATCCACTTGAGTCACTAATTGGCTCTGAATGTCCAAACTAGGTATTTGAGTCTGCATTTGGCTTATGGTGATAGCTATTAGATATTTGAGGCGGAATAATACATATGTTGATTTATACCATTTATATGAGGCCATAAGGACATTTCGTTGGATTGGACACTTCCCTTGGCATATTATAAAAGCAATTACACACACGTGGTTGAACACTGCATATGGTGCCTTATACCATCTGTATGAGACATTAATTGGCATTGAATGCCATTATGTTATTTGTAGCTGTGTCTGGCATATGATAGCATCAATTAGATATGTATGGCTGTACAATACATATGGTGACTTACCATACATAGAATGCCTTTAGGAGCTTTGGGTGGCATTATTGCGGCATTTGAAGTAGCTTTTGGCAGCATATGATAGCAGCAATTATACATGCAAGGCTGAGCACTACATGTGGTGCCTTACACCATGTATATGAGGCCCTAACCTCCCTTGAATGTCATGGTGGGGTTATTAGAGGCTGAACTTGGCATATCCTGGCAGCAATTAGACATGTGAGGCAAAGGTGCACATATTATTGACTTACAACATATATGTGAAAAGAAAGTGCCCTAGGTGGCATTACTCGGGCATCTGAGGCTGTACTTGGCAAATGATAGCAGTATTTACACACAAGTGAGATATACCATCCATGCATGCATACAAGCTATTTAGTGGAAATGAATGTCAATGGCAGTGGCCCTGGTCTATGCTGGTTCTTCTGGCTGAACCCTTGTCATGGAACAGAAAGTCAGTCCTCTAATGAAAATACAGTTGCATATGTTTGCATCTAAAATAGTCAGCTGGGGAGGCCACCAGGGGGCGCATAGGTAATGGCTGCCTAGTGCCAAGCTCCCGCCAGGACCGGGCCTTTTAGGAGGATTGAGCCCCCCCAGGCGTAATCGCTTTGCGGCCATCCACCAGCGACCCCCCCCGAGATTCCCCCACAAGAAAGAGCGAACCTCCTGGCCCCCGGGAGACCGGAGTTCGGGCCGCGACGGAGCCGTGGCCGAGAGGAAACACTCGTTGGAACGCCCAGGGACGAGGAGAGGCCTGCGGACGCGAGGAGCCCGGCTGGTGAGCACGGCCTCTTGCCGGGTTGCAGCGCTTCGGTGGGCGACGCGGCACGCCGAGGCTGAAGGTGCCAACGAGCGGACTCGGCCGACAATGCTCCACGAAGGAGAGAGGGGGGCCGCGGCAGTGGAGCGGCTCGCCGGCCAGGCCCTCCCCCAGCAGGTCGAGGCTGAGGGAACGAGGAAGCGGCCCATTGAGGTGAGGCCCTAGGCGGTCGGGTACGCCCCCCTGCTGCCACTGCCCCCCCGCCGGCCCCGCCTTGGCTCCCCCCCGAACAGAATCCCGCGAACGGGGAGCTAAGCCTCCAACTCCCCCCCCCGGGACCGGGGACTGGGCACCCTCCCGACTGCCTCTGCCTGGGAGACGCAGACGAGTGGCCCCGAACCCAGCACCCGGGGCCTGGAAGGGGCAACGCCGGCCCCGAACAGTCCCTGGAGCCAAGCAGGAGGGAGAGGGAGCATTCCTAGGAACAACAACCGCCGCGGCCTACTAAG
This sequence comes from Ambystoma mexicanum, assembly GCF_040938575.1. NCBI lineage: Eukaryota > Metazoa > Chordata > Amphibia > Caudata > Ambystomatidae > Ambystoma > Ambystoma mexicanum. The sequence continues at coordinate 230,378,020 of NC_090932.1, forward strand.
CAGCACCCACAGGCCTGCCGCAACAGGGGCTCACCCCCCCAGCAACATGGGCCCACTGTGGCCCCAACAGAACCGCCTAACCCAGCGCTGGGGTGTCAGGACTGTGCCTACCCACCCACCGAGGAACCCAGCGAACTCAGAGGCTCAGGGGGGGGAAAACCCCTCTACTCAGACAGGTGGTGGCCCCCGGGGCCATCCCCGGAGCGTGTGCCCGCCTGCCACCCCCTCCGGGGCGGAGAATTCTGACAGCCAACAGGGGTGGGAATACAACGCTGGCAGCCCCCCCTGCCCCACGGGACCACACTGAGACGAGGAGAGGCCCAGGTGAGAGGCCCCCGCCCTGAACGGGTGGGGCGGGTGCCCGCCTGGGGGACCCCCTGGGTAGACCCCCCCCAAAAAAAAAAAAACTTCTGGCGAACAACGGTCCCCGTGGGGGACGCGGCGGAGGATTGCATGAACGGGCTAGAGTCCCTGCAGGCATTTCGGTACAGGGAGACAGGAAGCCCCAGTGACAGCTACATGGGCACCAGGGGCCCGACCCACCCGGGAATCATGACGGAATCCACCTCGGCGATGGAAAGGGGCATTGCCTCCATCCTACAGGAAATCAGGGAAATGCGATCAGACATCGCCCAGAAGTTCGAAAAAATTGACCTGAGGGTGGACAAAGTGGAGGATAGGCTCCTACAGGTAGAAACCAACCAGTCCTCATCAACAGCCCAGGAAGTCCAATTTGACATGAGGCTTTCGGCCCTGGAGAAGAGGGACGAGGAGAGAGCCAGACAGATGGACGACTTTGAAAATAGGGAAAGGAGGAATAACCTAAGATTTTCTGGGATTCCGGAAATGGAGGGGGAAACTGAGAGAGATTTAACCCGAGTTGTGAGAGACATTATTACCCTTCTATTCGCTGAGGAGATGACCACGGAACTTACGTTCGACCGGGTGCATAGAGCAGGAGGCAAGGCGGGGAACCCCCGTTCGGTCCTAACCCGATTCCACTACTACACGGAAAAGGCCAAGGTCCTGGAGGAAGCGAGGAAGGCAGGGGTGATCACTTATAACAAGGCCCAGATCACCATTTTTCAGGACCTCTCCGCCTACACTTTGGCAAAGCGCAGAATGTGCCGCCCCCTGACGCAGCTACTCAAGGAGAAGGGGGTGCGCTACAGGTGGGGGTGTCCTTTCTCCCTGTCTTTCGAATACATGGGCCACGGCACATTGTTGGTCACTGAAGAGGACATTAGAGGGGCCATACGTGGCTATGTGGTGGACCCGACCCCCCGAAGAAGCCCGATCGGCCCGGAAGCATGGGCCAAGGGCGGCCCAGATCAGTCGGGAGCCAGGAGAAGAAGGACCGCCCCGAGAAAATACAAAAAATTGAATACTCCACCACCCATTCAGGAAGGAGAGCATATGGACTCGGAGGGCTGATGGCGGGAGAGCCCCGACTAGCCGAGGGACGGCCTTGGGAGTTTGTGAGGTCCCAGTGAGGACATCGTTCCTCTGAACAGAAAGTATGGAGTGGGCAAGTGACGGGACAGAGCCGGGGGGGAGAAATGGGGGGCTCAAAGAGAGGAGCATTGTACCGTGTGCCTGGCCAAGGTGGGCAGGCTGGTGGTCCGGCCAAATGCCAGCAATGGCGGAACTTACTGGCTGGACGCCGGGTAGGGGGTAGGGGGGTTATTTCAAGTTGGCAGGGGTAGTTCTCTTAGGGAGGGAGGTGGGGGGCATGTTGGGGGTCAGTTTTAGGGCCCCTCGGGAGGGAGGAATGGGGAATCCAAGCAATCCAGACGCGAGACAAAAGAAGCATGATGGGATTTTCGGCATGATGTGGGTGGCCAACAGGGAGAGTTGTATAGACCATGGCTGATGGTCTGCCGGCCCTAGGGGTGGGCACCCTGAACGTGCAAGGTCTAAACACCCCCACAAAGAGATCTCTAGTCTGCAGGGAGTTTAGAAGAGCCAAGCTAGACCTGCTCTTCTTACAGTAGACTCACTGGGCCCGGGGGAAGGAACCCAAGATGAGGGGAGGAGGAATAGGCGAGATGTTCTGTGCGTCACACAGGTCCAAGAAGAGGGGAGTGGCTATCTTATTAGAGAGGGGCGTGGGCTTTGATCTGGAAGCAACCATGAGGGACCCCGAAAGCCGCTACCTACTGGTAAGGGGCTCACTACAAGGGGCCCCCCAACTCTCATAGTTGTATACGCCCAAACGAAGGCCAGGCCCAGTTCTGGGAGGAAGTAAGGGACAGGATTAAACTCTTCGTGCACGGTAGGATGGTGGTGGGGGGAGGCTTTAACATGGTCCTGGACCCGTCCTCAGATAGAAAGCGAATGGGCCCTCCAAACATTAGACCTGTGGACGAGACCATGGCATGCAGCTTCCAGAGAGTCAACGCCGAGCTGGGTCTGGTAGAAACAATCCCGTCCCCTAGGTCCGACATCCCCTCGTTCACGTACTACTCGGCCATACACACCTCATTCTCTAGAATCGATTATATTTTGGTGGACGAGACCCTTCGCCCATACATCTCGGGCTACAGAATTGACTCGATTCCCTGGACGGACCATGATATGGCCCGTATCACTATAGCAGAGGGCTGGCACAAGGAGCGCAGAGGCCGTTGGAAATGCAATGACGCTCTATTGAAAGATGAGGTCCTCGCACAGGACGTGCTAGATGCCATAACGGAATTCTTTGAGTTGAACGATAATGGGGAAGTCGGCATACATACACTATGGGATGCCTTCAAGGCGACCCTGCGAGGGGTACTTATCAAATTAGGAGCCCAGAAGAAAAGGGAAAGGGAGGCCCGGGAAAAGACCCTAAGGGAAAAGATAATCCGCCTCCAACCGTGTGGCCCCGCGGCACGGCCGCTCGAGCGTGACCAGGTCACTGCATTGGAGGACTATAGACTCCAACTGAAGGACCTCCTCCTGCACAAAACAGAGAGAAGCCTCCAGATGGTGAAACACAAATATTATGATAAGGGGGATAAGGCGGACAGTATCCTAGCCTGGAAGCTGAGGTCCAACGCAGCAAAATGGTGAAGGCGGTGAAGGACACTCAAGGGACTATAGGGTTCGACTCCACCCACATAGGGGAGGCCTTCCGCCATTATTACAAAAAATTGTACACTTCAGAATATGACGAGGGTGACGCTCAAATAGAGGGCTTCCTGGAATCCATTCAAGTCCCGGCCTTAACAAAAAAGATGTCGGAGGGGCTGGAGGGTCCAGTCACCGAGGATGAGATAGATAAGGTGGTTAGCGGGATGAAGGTGGGAACCTCCCCGCGGGAGGATGGTTTTACGGTGTACTTTTACAAGAGGTTCCGCTCCACCCTGGCCCCGCATTTGGCGAGAGTCTTCAATTCTGTGCTGTCCCCGATTCCATGATGGGTGCCATCATAGCAGTACTCCCCAAGGAGGGTAAGGACCCCGCAGAGTGCTCCTCTTACCGCCCAATATCATTATTAAACACGGATGTCAAGATCCTTGCCAAGGTGGTGGGGAGGCGGATGGAGGGGATAATGCCGAGACTGGTCCACGGGGACCAAGTGGGTTTCATAAGAGGGAGGCAGGGGTCGGACAATATCCGCAAAACAATAGACCTATTCCACTTCGCACAGGAATCGGATCTGGACGCATGTGTCCTCTCCCTAGACTCCGAAAAAGCTTTCGATAGGGTGGAGTGGAGATATATGGAACTCCTTCTCCGAAAACAGGCCTTTGGGCCATGCATTAGGAGCTGGGTAGCCGCACTCTATAGAGCCCTCACAGCGAGGGTCCAGGTGAACGGGAGGCTGTCCGAGTCCTTCGCTCTCTCGCGGGGGACCAGGCAGGGTTGTCCCCTCTCCCCTTTGATATACGTCCTCACGATGGAACCATTAGCCATAGCGATCAGAGCACATGCGGGCATCAGGGGGATCAGCAGAGGCGAAGTGGAATTTAAACTATCCCTGTTTGCGGATGACATCCTTACCTATGTGGTGAACCCGGCTGCCTCGCTCACCCCCCTTCTGTCCCTGATGTCTACATTTGGCCGCTTCTCCGGACTGAAAATTAATGCAACAAAATCAGTCCTGCTCCCAATGAAAGTAAAAGACCCCGAGCTAGACCCGCTGGACAGACTTGAGGGGATTACAGTGGGAAAGACCTCCATACGATACCTGGGCGTCCTGCTTACCAGGGACCTGGCCAAACTAGCCTCCACCAATTACGACCCTATATTGGCAGGGATCACGTCAGACCTGAGGAAATGGGGCAAGATGATCCTGTCCTGGTATGGCCGGATGACGGCGGTTAAGATGAATGTCTTACCTAGACTCCTGTACCTGTTCACAGCGCTCCCCACCATCGTCCCAGAGCAGACCTTTAGGGTCCTACAAAACGCAGTCCAAGAATTCATATGGCAGGGGAAAACCCAGAGGACTGGGAGAGCGACCCTGACACTACCGAGGGAGGAGTGGGGGTTCGGGCTGCCTGATTTCCGCCTTTACTTCCGAGCCGCTCAGTTGAGGGTCCTCCTGGAACACATGAAAGAAGGGATGGGGACGTACTGGTCATACTTAGAGGATATGGACACCCACCCCCTGAAGGTTAGGGACCTCCTATGGGCCCCACGCAAATCTATCCCAGGAAGGTTAAGAAGTCACCCGACCCTGGGGGTCCTCTGGGAAACTTGGAAGGAGGGCCCGCAAACAGCCCATCTCACCTCATGGCCGTCTCCGATGTCCTCCCTTTGGGGTCTCCCCCTCAACCTAGGTAAGAGGGGGTTTCGAAACTCCCAGATCTGGTCTGACTTGGGGATGGAATGGGCAGGGCAGATGTTTAAGGAGGGAGAATTCCTGGCATATGAGGATCTGAGGGAGGCACTTGGCCAAGAGTCCTTAACTATTTTTGAGTACCTCCGTCTCAAGGGCATATTGTGTGACCAATCATGGGACCAAAATCTGAGGAGGCAGCTGACTCCCTTTGAGAAGCTCCTGGACACAGCAACCTCAAGAAAGGGCGTGGTATCGAACATGTATAAAATTCTGAACACCATTAACCTCCCCGGGAGACGGGGTTTCCGCTCATTTTGGAACGATCTGGCGGGGGGGGTCATCTCGGAAGACGCTTGGTCAAGGATTTTCAAAATCGCCTTCCACGGGAACTTATTCACCGCAGATATGGAGCATAATTTCAAGATATTGCAGGGGTGGCACAGGGACCCAGCGAAACTGTCCAAAATGTTCCCAGGTGTATCACCGATGTGCCCGAGGGGATGTGGCCAGAGGGAATCCATAAAACACATGTGGTGGCTTTGTCCAAAAGTTCAGGTCTTCTGGGGAAGGGTTCGGGCCTGGATAGCGGAGGTGTCGGACGAGCCTCTCCCCCAAGACCCTTTGTCGATGCTGTTGGGCCTTCCCCCGGAGGACATGGAGATATATAGATATCCAAGGATGACGGAAACAATGTTGCGGGCGGGGAGGGTGGCCCTGGCACAGAAGTGGAAGAGCCCGGAACCCCCCTCCAAGGAGGAATGGCTGGGAAAGGTAAAGAATATGTTCCTAATGGATAAACTCACAGCAATGGTGAACAATAACATGAGTTCCTTCCAGGCAAACTGGTATGGTGTGCAACAGTCTTGGGGATGGGACGTCCACTGATGCGAAGTTCTCCCCCATGCCAGGAGGGAGGGGGAGGGAATCTGGGGCCAAGCTGGGTCTGCCCTGAGTGCCCACGACCCGGGGTACGGCAACCTTTACCTCAGCCGGCAAAATATGGTCACCTGATACATCACATCATCTCCTGAGTACAAGATATGGAAAGGACGCTCAATGTCTCACATGTCCGAAACTTCAGTAGGCTCGCGGGGGGAGGGGCACTGTTGGGGAGGGGGTAGAGGGTAGGGGCGGGACAAAGGGTTGAACGGGCTAGCTAATTTCATCATGTGTACTTTTTGTTTTCATTGCCCGGTTTGTTACAATAAGAAAATGCTAATAATATCAAAGTTTAAAATAGTCAGCTGTCAGCTTTAGCACCTATTTGGTATTTTAAGCATATTTTATTGCACCTGTGAGTCCTTCCTGGTATGTCATCAGGGTTAACGGTCATGTAATTTTATTCCCTATAATGTTGGCAGGGTCAAAGGTCATTTGCTGTGATGTCTGCGGGTATGTGATGTCCTTTCGGTGAACTGACGTCACTGTTCACAGCGTCAGCTCATCAGGCTTCACCACCCTCTCCTGGCGCCGCCCCCCACCTGGCAAGCCAATGCTGTTGCACTCTCTCTTCGATGATTATAATGGCAGCAACTTAATAAATGTCTCCAACAAGGACTGTCTAAGAGCCGAAGTTATCACATCAATAAGTACCAATGGATCCCATTAAACATGCAGCCCTTTTCACCCTGTAAATGGAAAACCAAAGAGAGGGGAAGGAGACTGAAACACAGGGATATTGTCATGGCAGCTGGGTAATCTCATCTTCTATTCAGTCGTGAAGGAGGCAGCATGCTGGGGGATACCTGATGGGGAGAAACAACAACCAAGCATCCCAGGACCTTGCACAAAGAGCATTTCTGGCAAATTTCCCTAAGCAGCAGGCTGCTGCTTACCCCAAGCTTCTTGCATGTTTACTTTTCTTTCAACTTGTGAATCCAAAAGATCCGAATGAAGCACTGGTTCATGGCTGCTCAGCTGAGTGGTTTCCATTTACAGAAATCAATAAAGCATTAAAGTCCCATAATGTAACCAGAGTCCCTTTGCTTGGGACTCAGCAATCCAGGTGAAAATAAGCCGGGCTTACACTGGCAGCATCCATTTAGTCTCTGTATAGATAGATGTGCAATGCTCCTGGCATAACATACTTTTCGGCAAGGGCAGCCACCATTTTTTCATGACAGGGCCCATGTTCTGGTAACAGGTGGGCGGCCGGTTACTTCGACAACCTTGTGGAAACAAGAGGATGCAATGTTGTGTGATATATGACAGATGACCTTTCTATGCAGGGCCCCTGCATATGCATCCTCTGCACATTTTCTGGGACAGGGGAAGGGAGTACTGGAACCAGACTTTTTTATAATGGATATGTGAGCATTACTAACACGTCACCAGAATGGACCCAATTCTAGTATATCAACCTCTCAAGAACCATGCTTGTGGCTTGTTCTGGCCTGTGAGATTCAGGTGGACAGCTTTCCCCCTTCCCAAACCACAACAGAGAATCCCATCTCAGGAGAAGCCTCCACTCAAGCTGCTGGAGCACCAAGGGAATCAGCAGGACTGGGCGGAATACCCTTATAATATTGTAATATCCTTCATACATTCCTCCAGAAGCATAACTGATTGGACAGAATAGGGGACATTTAAATTCTGACGGGGGGCACACAGAGTGACCTGGGACGAACCGCATGTTGCAGGGTTGATGCCCATGACCTCCTGATTCAGTTTCCACTTGCAAGAAGTAATTTCCTGTCTGCTTAGGGCTTCTTTAAAGACATTCTCCTTCCTTGCTAGAAAAACCAATATCCCTGGGCCTAGAACCCGGGAGACATGGCTTTTTTAAACAAGAGAAGACAGCCCACCTAGTCCCTTTTCTTGAAGTAGTGCATTATGGTGGTATTGCCCGTTAGGACTTTTGAGACAAAAGCTGTCAAAGCGAGATCAGTGTCACATGGTCGCTCCTCACAATGGTCGCCAAATATAGGCTAATTAGATGGCAACCCAACCAAACCAAAGGTGCCAAAAAGCTTCTTTAAAGAAAAGGTTGGATGGAAAGCCCTACCAGAGAAGATGTTTGTTCAACGTGGTCAGGTTGTAGATCAAGTCAGTCAGATCCATTCAGAAATTGACTGCTGGGGCCCACTGCACATTTGTGTACCTGGAACCAGAAACATGCACAAGGCCGTAAGGACTACGAGGTGGATAAATGCTGAAGCAGGAACCTGGGAGTCCAACAGAAATAGAGACACTGCTTGTCCGATGTCATAGATTCTCTCCAGAGGCAGTAAAGGAAAAAGTACCCACTATAGAGACTACTATACCACTAGTCCAAAGTTTCCTTTCTTAAGGGAGCCTATGCAGGGATGGGACCGGAGCCTGAGTGCAGCAACATGTGCTTCCCCTTTAAAAATTGCATGCAAAAGTGGACTGCACGTGCATTGTGCATTTGAGTACTTGACTCCGCCCTGACACGCACCAAATACACAGTAGCGTCATCTGCTGAGAGGACCAGAAGGACTAGCTAAAGTTTAGGGAGTTGTAGGGTGGATTTATGGAGGAAAGGGAGCTTTGGGCTAAGAATATATACTCACTAAAGTGAGTAACTTTTCCTCATTCCTGCATTGCGTCTCCTTTCCTCCGTACTTATAGGCGAGTAACAAGCAATGTCTCATTCACCAGTCTGAAAGATGCTGAACTGATGCGCAAATGTTGTGCAGAACTGCCTGCCCGAATTGGACATCCGCTCTAGAGCTGCTGTCAATCGAGTAGTCCCTGCTTAAGGACAATGGAGATGCTCAAGTGGCTGCCTTACAAATGCCCTGCCATGGCACATGTCTTTGAAAAGCCACTGCTGTGCTCTTTGCCCTGGCTAAATGTGCATGTGATCCGGTTGTAGGGCATTTGCCCTGTAGTTCATAGCAATGGCTAATGTGGGAAACAATACATCTCGCTATGGTGGTCTTTGCTGCCTGTGACTCTGAATTGGTATTCCCAAAAGTGACACAAAGTCTGTCCGACGCTCGCAGAGGTCTAATCATCTCAAGATAGAACGTCTGGATTCTGTGAATGCCCAGACAGTGTAGAATTCTGTTTGCAACTGTCTGGGGTTCCCAAAAGATTACCAGAATTGAGATCTCCTGACTGATGTGAAACTCTGAAACCACGTTTGGAAGAAAAGAAGGATGTGTTTGAAGCACCACTTTGTCCCAGTGAAAGGTTATGTAAGGATCTTCCAAGGAGAGGGCTTGCATTTCATTAATCCTACGAGCTGATGTTATCGTTACTAGGAAGGCTGTTTTCCAAGAAACAAGCCGGCAATTCTGATGAACACATAGGTTCAATTGGCTTGTGGGCTAACGTCATCAAGACCATGTTCAGGTCCCACGATCAAATAGGTTTGCGCATAGGTGGAAAGAGATGGAACAGACACAGAAGGTGCCAATTTATAATTGGATTGAAAAGTCCAATAATCCTTTGATAGTTGGACAGCTTCACCCAAGGCCACTAGGTAGGTCCCACAAGAGGAAGTCTATATCCCTGAGTATACTAAGATGGAAAGGAAAGATTAAACATTGTCAACCGATGCTTGTAAGGGGTTTATGGACTTGTTAATCATCCTATGGCAGAATCCGAGCCATTTTCCTCTATACTGGAACCTGGCGCACCCTTTCCGGGATGCTGCTAGGATCCGCATTTTATTTTCCGAGAATCTAAGAAGTCCATATGCCAGTTGCTCAGGTGCTGAAGCACCAAGGAAAGGGGTGGAGGACTTCCCCCTGGTCAGAGAAGGAGATGTGATGGAGAAGGAGAGGTGGTCCAGATGCTATATGCAGGAGGTCTGAGAACCTGTGTCCTGATGCTATTAGGAGGATCCAGCAATTCTTGGACCTCAAAAACTCTGGAGAAACTTGGAAATCAGAGGGTGAGGGTGGAAGGCATTCACCAATATGTTGTCCCAAGGGAATGACAGAGCATCCCCTAGAGAGTTCACTCCGCTCCCCTTCCAAGAAGCATAAAGTGGAGAGAGTTGTGGTTTGCTTCTGCAGCAATGAGGCACATGTGAAGGGTACTGCTCTTGGAAATCATCTCTCCCAGACCATCCAAGAGGCCTTCACATTCGTGGTTGGAGCACCCCACCTTGCTTAGGGCATCTGCTTCCTCATTGTCCATCCCTGCCACATAAGCTTTCTGAAAAATGATGCTGTTCTTTAGGGCTGACTCCCAAATCTGAATCGCTCAGGCACACAGCTTCACTGATCTCACACCCCCTGCTTGTTCAGATAAAACATGCTCACTACTTGTCTGTGATGATCATGAGTGAGGTGTACTTTAGAACAGGCAGCAACGCTTGAAGGCCTAGGAATATCACCTTCTACTCCATGAAATGAACATGCTCCTCCACTTCCTGCTGGCTCCAAATGCCATAGAACTGCAACTCTCCCAGAGGGGCTCCCCACCCTGACAGGAGATGTCACCATTGTCAGCTGATGTGGTGGGTCCTGAAAGGGAGTTCCTAGCAGGATATTCTGATCATTAGCGCAGCATAGGAGATTGTCCGCAATCCAAACTGGGATGAAAATTGGTTGGTCCTGAGGCTCTCTCATTTGGTCCCATTGAGCCGACAGGTGCAACCTCACCATTGGCACCACAAGCACATAGCATGCCATTAGCGCCATAATGTGTTGGAACCACCAAGCGTTTGTTTGGGTGTGAGTTTAGAAAAGATATACTGTAGCTAAAATATCTGCCACTCCATCTTGTGTTGGAACATCTTCCCTGTGTGGGTGTCCCATTGGAAAACTATGAAGTCAAGATGTTTTGTCAGCACAAGTGAGGACAGGAACCCCCAAAGAGAAAATGAGGTCCAGTAGGTACTGAAGGTGACATATTGCCTGGTCTGGTGCGCCAGCCCTGATCTGCCAGTCATCTAAATACTGATACAGGTGTATGTCCTGAGACGTAGGCACACCACTATCGTGCCCTTTGCTTTGTGAACACTCTGAGGCATGAGCTGAGCTTGCAGGTCAAAACCTTTAATTGGTGGTATCGGTAATGGCTGCTTGCGATGAGGAAGCACAGGAAGTGCTGATGAGGGAGGCAAATCTTCACATACAGGCATGCATCCTGGAAATCCACAGCAGCCAGCCAGTCGCCAGACTGTAAAGAGTTTAGTATCATTTCTGGGGTTATCATCTTGGACCTTTCATGGGGTAAGAAAAGGTTGAAAGAAGAAAGGAGCAGCACTGTCTGAAGGGCAGCCTTGTTGTTTTCGGGATGGCAAAGAACCTCGCATAGAAGCCTGACCGCTTCTCTGACAGAGGAACATGTCTATTGCTACCATCTGTAAGAGTTTTTATCTCTTGCTTTAGAGGTTGTGAACCCCACTGAGAGAGGGGCAACGAAGTAAAAAGATGAGGCAGATGATAACCCTTGTCCACCACCCAGACGAACCCAGGAGTCAATGGTTATTGATTTCCAGTGGGTCATGTAGCAGCAAACGCTGCCCGCGAAAGAAGTGCTGTGGACCTCGACTCTCACGTCACTTGGATGTTTTAGGGTCCTCGGCAGGGCTGCATTTTGAATGGAGGACTGGGGACCTTCCAGACTGGTTTCTCCAGTCATGGAAACCTCAAAAAGCTCCTGTGACTTGAATCTGCCCTCACAAAGAATAAGACTAGCATAACAGCAGAAGGAGCACCACATACATAGAACAGGAACAGTTCATTGCCTCTGCAGTCCAAGCTTCTCACAGATAGAACTAATAAAGCATTGATAGTGATTAGTTCAAATACGAAGGCCATCTCTGGTTCCAGAAACAGAAAAACTCCACATAGCAGAAATTTAGTAAACATAATTAGAAGGAATTCAACTTTAGACCAAATGATTTGTGTGCCAATTTCAGCCTCTCTACAGCTGGTTCACATCCTAAAGCATGTTGCAGAAAGGCATGTTAATATTACAGGAGGATAAGTAAATCAATATGCCTTTCATTTAGTCTCTACAACATTTGAGATCTTCTGTATACATTTTAATTTTTAATAACAAAGAACCTGGCTCATTACACAGTAAAGCAAACATGACATGTATTATGTGCTTTTAAGGTTTGATAGCAGAACTGTCTGTTGATGAATAATGGAAACCCTTATTTACTGGAACTAGAAATACTTAATTGATATGCCATTGTTGTGGTACGATAGTGCAGAGAGGTAAGTGCGCAGTGCTACAGTTTATGGGCCTCACTAAAAGATAGGTGGTGTAGGAGAAAATGTATCCGCGTGATCTGTCTGCAAAGGATTTGTTGGCGGGCAGACTACCCGCAGTAAAACTGCTTGGGCCCCCGTTTTGACCTTTCATTGAAAACGAGGGGCTGAGCAACTTCTGTCCCCTGACTCCATTGTTAAGGATACAAGGGACACCCCCTCAAACTCCTGAGGCCGCAGATACCGAACATGGTGAGGGACAACCCTGCAACCACCACTCCTCATGTTCGGTATTTTCAGACCCAAATCGTTCAAAACAATTGAAACGAATGGTAGTGACTGAATTCGGTCAAATCTGCAATGCGTTAAAAAAAATTCAAACAATTTGGCAAATACGAGAGAAAAGAGGTGTTCATTTCGTTACCGCCACTTATTTGGGTGGTTACGGAATAACTGCCATTTTTACAGCACCGCAAAACTATAGGTTTGTCCTTGAAGTGGAGGATTTTCCTCCAGCATCATGCTGCATGTATATCCACCACTTTAAGGCCAAATTTAGGTGCAATTACCACAGGCGGTTATTCCGTCAAAGTCCCCATGGAGTTCTATGGACTCAAAAATGGGGATTAACACTCCCATACCACCACTTGTAATCTAAACCCACTGGACCAAGTTGTGGTAACGGTAAGTGGGTTTGGCAGTATTTTGGTGGATTTATAGCCAGACTACCACCAAAGTCATAATGAGGCGTATATCTAATCTCAAGTTTAAATGTTGGCATGCCAGAGTTACCCTTAGATCCTTCGGAGGCCAGTAAATGGACTATCGACTGAGCTATTAATAATCACAGTGCTTAGAAGCTGGAGGAATCCTGTACGAAATTCTACATACGCATTTAAAATGCCTGTCTAGATTAATACTACAGGGACATATTTTGATGAGTTTCTATTTCATTTTCAAATGCATCTATTTCTTTGCTGTTTTGTCAAAATTACAAATAAATAATAAAAAAAAATACAATATATACATAACCTAATAACAATACTATTGTGGCATGCTCAGACTGTACTGATTACCTTAGCAACGATCATTCCTCTATGATGCAACCTACCACACCTTGTGTCCTATATTTATAGGACCACCTTATTTTGCTGATTATACCTGATTGCTTGTGCCCACCATTGATTGTACTTGCCCTTGCTTATGTCAGACTAGCCTATTTTGCTGCCTAAAACCACCCCAGGCACACTCCACTGATTGGATTGTACTTGCCTATGCTAATGTTGTACTGGCCTATTCTGCTGCCTATAACCACCTTAGGCCCTTTCCATTGATTGTACTTGCCTATGCTAATGTCGGACTAGCCTATTCTGTTGCCTAGAACCACCACAGGTCCACTCTGTTTATTGTACTTGCCTATGCTAATGTCGGACTAGCCTATTCTGTTGCCTAGAAGCACTCTAGGCCCACTCCATTGATAGTACTTGCCTATGCTAATGTGGGACTAGGCTATTCTGCTGTCTAGAACCAGCCCTGACCCTTGCCACGGACTATACCAACCCATGCCAATGTCTGACTAGCTTATCACACTGATAATATCAGCACACAACTACCCATCTGGTTGAAACAGACTACCTCCATTTCATCTAGATCCTCACACTGCTATTGCTGTAATAGCCCACAGTGCGTCTAGTTTACCAGCTTGACTACACCTACCCTCCTGCCTCACTGATCCAAGAGTCCTTGTCAACCAGCTAACTACAGTCGCATTTGCGGCCAGTGCCGAATTATGTATACCAGAAAGACTCTGCTGAACCAGATACTGTTGATCCTATATTGTATCTATACAACAATTGCTCAAATTAAGCTCTCACCCTGTCCTCTTCCAGACAGAAACTACAGACTCCGAGCCAGATTACCCCATCTCTACGAACCTAGAACCAACAGTAACATGAATCTTAATCCCCACCTTAACTATAATACTACTGCTCCAGGTCAAGATTTGACATCCGGAACCAACCCAGGAGGCCCCGCCCAAAATACTGAACCTTGCCCACCACCCTCCACTGAAATACCACACTAGTACTAATCAATCCAGTCCAGGACCCACCAGACCGCAAGAGACCAATGCAAGATCTCTTGTGGCACATGCCACTGAAATAGCAGACTTCCTATCTTCTGACAATTTGGATATCCTAGCGGTTACCGAATCATGGCTGCACGACGCAGCAGGCCATGCCCTTATGATAGCAATACCAGACAATCATCAGAGTGGACAGAACCAACGCCAGAGGTAGCGGCTTAGCTATTATAGCAAAAACCAATCTAGCCATAAGACTCCTGACCCCACCACCACTTAAGCCATGTGAAATGCTTATAGCCAAACTACCCATATCGTGCAGCTGTACTTTAACTATCTACCTGCTATACAGACCCCCAGGACCTATCGGTACCTTTGAGGAGGACCTATCAAGTCTTCTGGCCAACAACACTAAAGATTCCTCACAGATATTAATGCTGGGTGACTTCAACCTGGGATGTAATGACCCAGAAGACAAACATGCTCAGTCAATAGAGACTATCCTCTCTGACCACGGTCTCACCCAAAAAGTCCTCGCCCCAACCCACACCAAAGGAAGGACCCTTGATTGGGTAGCTGACTTGAATTGCACTACCACTATCACCAAAATAACCCAGCAACTATGGACTGACCACCACCTAATTGATTTCTCCTTAGCAATAGACAAACAAACACCTAAAGTTACAGTTATGGCACCACCCCTCGCTACCAGATGCAAAATAAATTCACGCCAGACAAACTACTACCTCACCTCCTCCCCTCTCTTAACGCACTACCAAGCAACTCCGACCCAAACCTCCTCGTGGAGATCTTTAACAACACCATGACCAAGGCCCTAGATACCATTGCGCCAGTTAAAATTTGCAAAAGTAAACAGAAGGCACACCTCAATGCCTGGTTTACACCCACCTGAAAGAGCTTAGACTCCAAAAAAGAAAACTACAATCCCTATGGCGTCACACCCCTTGGGACGAAAACAAATTACAACTAACTCACTTCGCAAATAATTACAAAAAAGAAATAATTCGCACCAAAAAAGACCTCTTCAATGAAAGAATATCCAAGGCCAGCTCCAACACCAAGGAGCTCTTTGCGATTCTCCGGGAATTGGAATCCCCCAAGCCCCCTCTAGACAACGCACCTAAGGACAAACAATGGTGCACCAGCATTCAGGATGCCCTGACCAGCAAAATAACATCACTCCAAATCAAAATCGCCAACAAAAAAGCCTCCCTGCCCCCCACGGAGACAATACCCACCACCCCACCTAAAGCTACCAGCACACTAGCACCATTCAGATTCACTAAAGTTTCCATCCAGGAAACTGAAAAAACTATCTTATTTCTGAATCCTTCGAGTTGCCAGGGCAACAACTGCCCTGCCCAAATAATAAAAGATGCAGCGAGAGACTTAGCGCCTTTTATCTCAAAACTTATCAATGCCTCCTTCCAGACCAATACTGTCCCTAGCAACCTAAAAGAGTCCTAGGTTCTGCCTATGTCCAAGAAACAGACCCTTGACCTGTCTATCCCCACAAACTACAGACCCATAACCACAGTACCCTTTCTCCTTAAAATAATTGACAGAGTAGCGTACTTGCAAATCCAGAGCTATCTAGAAGCAAACCATCTAATAGGCTTCCGACAATCCGGATTCAGGCCACAACATGGCACGGAAACAGCATTAATTGACCTAAAATCACAAATTGACGATCTCAAGGACAAAGGCAAAACGGCCATGCTACTCCTCCTTGACCTGTCGGTGGCCTTCGACTTGGTGGACCACGCAGTCTTGTGCAAACACTTAGTGTCGACAGCCCACTTCTCGAGTGATGCAATAGCCTGGGTCCAGTCCTTTCTTGAGAACAGAACAATTAGGGTCTTTTCCTTCTCTGCATCGGCAGACCCGATCCAGACCACCTGCGGTGTTCCACAAGGATCATGTGTCTCCCCTATGATGTATAACATATTTACCAAGCTCCTATTCGATAAATTGGACAGACTGGGTGTCACCTACAATAATTATGCAGATGACACCCAGATCCTCATTCCCCTTTTGGGCAATTTTGACAAGGACACAGCCTTGGTAAATAGGATATACCTTCTCATTCAGGCATGGTTGAAAAGGGGCTGGGTTGTTGAGACGTTCTTCTCAACATTTTCATCTAGCAAAAGGGGAGTCTATACTTATCAAGAAAAATCTTCCTATAACAATTCTTTCAAGTAAATCGGATGATGATGGACGTGTCATATGTGTTTTGATTAAAGTGCAAGATAGAAAAGTACTTTTGTGCAATGTGTATGTGCCAAATTTGGATGACCCGTTATTTTTTCATAAATTGACAACATTGCTTCAAAGCTTCGATGTTGATTCAATCATTGTTGCTGGCGATTTCAATCAGGTGCTGGATCCGGCATTAGATCGTTCAAATGGAGAGCGCTCAAAGAATCTGCCAAAGAGTAAAAGATCCTTGGAGAGTTTAATGGGTGACCTCAACCTGGCAGACATCTGGCGTTGGAACACCCCTGTGATAGAGATTACACTTTTCACTCCCAATGTCATGACACATACTCTCGCATTGATTTATTTTTTACCTCAGGACAAGTGACTTCGAGTTGCTATGATTCCAAAATCGGTCTCATTGCCCTGTCGGACCATGCTCCCATATCTATAAGTCACTCGTTGCAACATACTTTGATTAAGTCGTCAAGATGGAGAATGAATTCCAATAGTCGCAACAATTAACAAATTAAGGGTGAGGTCATTGAAGAAATTGAATACTTTGTTCAAATAAATAAGACTGAAGATGTTAAAATTTCAACTGTCTGGGAGGCACTGAAATGTTTTGTCTGTGGTGTGTTGATTTCTAAAACAGGCAAACAGCGAAAATTAAAAGAAAAAGAAATACTCAAGCTATCCGCTGAAGCTAAGCAATTAGACAATCAATTTGCAAGTAGCAAAGATGAGGAGACAAAAAACAAGCTGCGGGGAGCGAAGTACAAATTGAATAAATTGATCTCCAGCCAAGTAGATTATGCTTTTTTTCAGACAAAAAATCCATTACTTTGAAAATGAAGAAAAGCCAGGGAAATTGTTGGCTTACAGATTGAAGGTGGCCGAGAGTGAATGCTTCATTACTGCAATTTAAGGTCAAAATAATACTTTGAAAACTCAACAAAAGGAGATTAACACTTTATTTCGGAACTTTTATGAACAGCTCTACCAATCTGAACTGAGCTGTGATACGTCTGAGATCAAAAACTATCTTCGCTGCTATGATATACTGCAACTATACAATCAGTAAGTCTTGCGGGTGAATTTACAATTGAAGAAGTAAGACTGGCTATCTCAAAACTCAATGTGGGTAAATCTCCAGGCATGGATGGACTGCCAAGCAAGGTTTATAACACTCTACCAGATTCTGCTTTGCAGCTTCTATGCAAAGTTTATAAAGACGCTTTTAAAACTGGGTCCTTACCTGAAACAATGTGGCATGCATTGATAACTGTACTGAAGAAAAAAGACAGAACCACCACAAGATTTGAAAACACAGGCCGATTAGTCTAATCAATTGTGATTGTATAATTCTTGCTAAAATGCTAGCTGGACGTTTGAAACCAGTATTAACAACTCTGGTTAATGTCAATCAGGTCGGCTTTGTTACTGGTAGAGCAGTAGCTGACAACATGAGACGCCTGTTATTGTCAATTGAAAAAGGACATAATCAGACAGTGGCAAATGCAGTAATATAATTGGACGCCGAAAAGGCATTTGATCGTGTGGAGTGGGCCTTTTTGTTTTCATGTTTGATTGAAAAAAATGAATGTTGGTCATAACTTTCAACAATGGGTGCAACTATTGTACACAGATCCAACGGCTTGCGTGCTTACAAATGGCCTCATTTCGGATGCATTTAAACGACTAGAGGCACAAGAGAGGGTTGCCCACTTTCGCCACTGTTATTCATCCTGTCTATAGAACCGCTGGCAATCTGCATGAGAGCGAATGCTAACCTTCAATCAATACTCGGAAGCGATCGCAATAACTTGATCTGGTTATATGCAGATGATCTTTTGGTCGCTCACCAGGATCCAGCTAATGGTATACCCCACTTGATGTGTGACATCCAACGGTTTTCCATGGTTTCAGGCTATAAAGTTAATTGGAGCAAATCTGAAATTCTACCACTCAATAATTAGTGTCAGCAACACTTGTGTGCTCATTTTCAATTCAAATGGTGTTTGGAGAAGATAAAATATCTGGGCATATGGATTGGTGCAGAGGTGGTAAAGGTACCAGCGATGAATTTCAGAGAGCTCCTCCCAAAAATGAGATCCGATCTGGAGAGGTGGAGTCTCTTAAAATTATCGACATGGGGCAAGATCAACTGTATAAAGATGAACCTGGCTCCTCGAATAAATTATATTCTGTCAATGCTACCAGTCAAGATACCACGTCACTTCTTTAAAGAAATTGATAGCATTATGCAAAAGTTCGTCTGGAATGGGAAACCACCAAGGCTTGCTATTTGTAAATTACAGCTTCCATTGAAGCTGAGTGGGATGAACGTGTCAAATTTCAATGATTACCATTTGTCATTTTTAGCTTGCCATCTCTGCAAGATTATGGATTTGGATAATGAGAGTTTACATTGTCTGGTTTGTGAGTGTAGTGCTGTGTCCCAGTTGGATCCAAAGGCTCTGCTGACTATCAAGAAAGTCAAATCCAAAAAGGTGAACCCGTTAACGAGTTTTATGCAGGATTGTTGGTGTGAAATTTCCAAAAGCATGAAGGCAGATCCATATCTACACCTGGATGCTTCCATTTGGCTCAACCCATCCCTGAAACATCAAGGTAAAATGCTTTTTTGGCCTGAGTGGTTTTTGGCGGGCATTAAATATCTTTGTGATTTAATAGATGGTAACAACTGGATCTCATATACACAACTGAGTCAGACCCATAACATGGCGAATTGTACTTTTGCTGATTACAGGAAATTGAAAACTATTGTAGTTAACTGCATTGGTGTGCCACAATTGCCAAGTCAGAATGCTCCGTGATTAGCTCTACAGACATGTTCGACTGCTTTTCACTCGGCTGCTACGATGTATGGCTTTCTGAAAGCTCACCGTCAAGGCGATCCAAGATTGCCTGACATCTGGGCAGATGAGCTGGGAGAAGAGGTTGATTTGCAATGTTGGCGACATTGCTGTGAGAATACTCGCCTGGTGAGTGTGGACTGGGGTCGAAGGGCTTCTCAAACAAAAATTCTCTTTAGATTGTACTGGAAACCAGTACGGTTATTCAGGAGACAACTCTTGGTTGTTGATATTTGCTGGAAATGTAAGGGTGCAAGAGGCAACCTTAGTAATTTAATTTGGTTTTGCGCAAAGACAAAAACGTTTTGCGAGTGTGTTAGTGAAAGACTTATATTGGTCCTGAATTGTGCAGTCCCCATGTCAGCTTCTTTGATGATTCTGGGAGATGCATCTAGTCTGGAGGAGCTCACCTTTGGCAAGACAACTTGGTTGCTCCGGTCATGCATGGTCGCAAAGAGACTGATATTGAGGTCCTGGAAGTCAAGCAGCTTTTTCAATATTGATGAATGGGTGGATGAGCTGCTCACAATATCAACCTATGAGAAAGCCATCTACAAGAATGCTGGTGACATTGATAAGTTTGAGGACATCTGGAGTAGTTTCCTTGAAGTCTACGGTTAATATAGATCCTTTATTTTGGCCGCTGAGATTCTGTAATTGCTTATATTTCATTGCTAACTTGTTTATATTTTCTGGTTTTTATTGTTGCATACAACCTTATTATTTGGTCAGTAGATCTGTACATATTATTGGATTTTGGTTCTCTTTCTTTATTCTATCTTCTTTTTCTTTCTCTTTTTCTCCCTTACTTTGGGATCTTTTGTGACTATTGTTGGGTATTTTACTCTTGTTGTTATGCGTTTGTTAAGCTCGGTTGGATTCATTGTTTTTGTATTACTTTAACTGTTTGATGAATTATAATATTCTGTATGTTTTATTGAAATGAATAAAAACTTGTTAACCCCCCTCATTCAGGCATGGATGGCATCCCATGGCCTCTGCCTGAACGACGACAGGGCGGAGATCTTGATTCTCGGCTCTGATGCCAAACTAAAAAAATTGAGTGCCAACTATACTGCATTCAATATAGACAGCAACACAATCAAAGTAGTGACTGAGGTAAAAACGCTAGGTGTCTACCTCGATTCCACCCTAACCTTAAGGAAGCAGGTCAACCCCATGGCATCATCTACCGCCTACACCTACAAACTCATCAGGGCTTGCAGATCATTTTTAACTAAAGCCAGTTGTATCACCCTCGCCAACACCTTAATTTTGTCAAAACTGGATTACTGCAATGCCCTATACCTAGGTGCTAACAAATATATCCTCGACAAAATTCAAACGTTACAAAACAATGCCCTCAGAGATGCCCTAAACATAGCTAACAGAGATCATGTCTCCAACATTAGAAGAGAACACCATTGGCTAAAGATAAGTGACAGGATCCTACTCAAAACAGTCTCACTCACCTTCAAATGCCTCACCAATGCAGCACCACCATACCTCACAGAGAGAATGATCAGGAGAACCTCAACCCGCCCCTTCAGAACAGCCAACTCCCACTGCCTAGAGATACTCAGATTTAAATTAACTAAATCGGGAGGAAGCAGTTTCCCGGTGAAAGCCGCGCAAACCTGGAACGCATTACCGCCAGCCCTCAGAACTGATCAGTGCTATCTTAGCTTCAGACGCAACACCCTATACTGGCTACGCTCTAACGACATACGATCCCTTGGCTACTCCACTAGATATACCTATGCACCTGCCTTATGTATGTATGCTACCCACTGTAACCACTTGCACTTTTGATGTATTCACTGTATTTTTCCATGTTGTAACTAAGCTTTACGTTTCCTTGTACCTGCTGTGCCCAGCTACCTAAGGGTTTGGTGCGCATTACCAAATAAACAAACAAACAAACAGTAACAATGGTATCTGTAAGCTTGCCGGCACCATTGTTACCGTACTGGCAAACTACGAGTTCTGCTCGCTGGTGCCATTTCGCCGTCCAGGTCTGACGTGCCCTGCATTGCAGGCATCATTTACAATGGATCCATATGGGGTCGGCCTGCTTTTTGCTGGTGCATAAAACCGTCTGACCCCAAAGGGATCCAAAGCATTTGTGCCGGCATCAAAATCCATGCCCATACAAATGCAGGAAAATGAGACTTTACGGAATAAACGTGTAAAAGTCTTACGCAAGGCTTTTACGCAAGTTTTCTACTTCACGCTCACCAAAGTGAGCTCTTATGAGTGTGACGGGAGTAAAAAACTGATATTGGTGATATACAATGCTTGGCTAGATAAAACATCCCCAACATAATTGAAAATTAGAAGTGCATGGGAGAGTGACTTGATTTGTAGCTTCGAGGGCGCACAATCGGAGACTATAATGCTTTATCCTAAAACAATATCTAGAAATCAGCAATTTAAACGGATCCAATATAAACTCTTACACAGAGTCTACCTGACACCCATGAAGACGGCACATATGTGTCCCACCCTTCCTCAATATGTCCCAAATGCCAATTACAGAACCTTGATTTGACCATATGTTCTGGAACGGCTGTAAATCTCCTAGTATTGGGGAAAGATCCGATACAAGCTGACTCATCTGTCCCAGACACACTTGGATCATATTTGCTAGGTGTCTGCCCCAAAAAGATCCATAAAACAGGGCTTGGTAGAGTCCTAAATCTAGGATTGGTTTCAGCAATTAGACAAATTGCCATGGCATGGAAATTCCTACAAAGTCTGAGCCCCATTACGTGGCTCAAAGACCAAGAAAGATGGGGGAGAGCACATCTCAGCGCGCTTCAACACAGTCAGCCTCATTCCAAGTACAGCGGTGTGGGTAAAAATGGCAATAATGCGGCAGTAATTCTGTTACTGTTGCATTACTGCACTGCTGTGGTACACATTTGGTGGTAAACTGGAGGTAAATCCTCCTGTTACTGACAAACATCGTCAAAATCGCCAGAATTACCACCTAGCCTTTTCATTTCAAAACCACAGCTAAGCCAAGGGTAAGACTTTACAATTGAAAGGAGCACCTTTCAGGGCGATACAGCCAATTTATAGGATGTTACAATGCTCAGCAAACCAATGCACTGAACCCTTCTGCTTATATCAATAGCAAGCTGTACTTTACATGTTTAAGCTGCATACAAACTGATACTCCACTGGAATCAGACTAGGTCATCCCAAAGAAAACAGAAAGAGATATGATTTCCTTATCACTCGCTCACTGTGTTTAAAAGAGGCACAAAAGCTGCGCATCAATTTCATAAGCAGGGTACCAGTGCCCAGAATTGTTCCTGCTTTCTCTTTACTTCCATGGTTAGTGGCTAGCACTAGATTTAAATCGGCGTATAAACTGGTGTTCCTGGTCAGACAAGCATTTGGTTGTGGAAATGTGAAGCATCTGTCTTCATAACTGGCAGAAAGCTGTTGCTTAGCGAGCAGATATGGAGGCCCACCTCCCACATGGACAATTGAAACTCAACATTTAAAGAGGAAGAAAACCCAGGAAGGTACATACTTTTGGCAATGCAGATTTCAAGGCACTCCTGCTCGGTCTCAAATCTGTTGGCGTTGCCACCGCAGCCACGATACCAAAAGCGAGCACACACACCCAGGGTCTCCTCATGGTACCACTTCAGAGAATAATCGGAGCAGGCTGTGCCCGCATCCTTTGGCAGTGTGCATCGCTCCTTCAAGGCGACTGCCGCTTCCGGGCGATGACCTGGCAGTGCAGTCACGATGGAAGTCAGGTGAGTATGGACAGTGGTATTAAGTGGGAGGAAGGAGCTGGCGTCTGATGTCATACCACTTAGACCAGTAGTGGATGTGTCCAACACATCTTCGGGTGGCAGGGACCGGGCATCACTTGGAGTAACTTCGGAAAGTGTAGCTGCAGAGCTGCCCTCAGTATAGCTTCCATTGGTGGGTGGGACTGTAGCAACACTAAATAGGTACTTCGTAACATTCGGATGTGAGGCGCTGGTGCCAACCTCCCTGTAAAATTAATCAAAAGTTTGCATAAATACCATGAACTAGGCCATGACTGCAGAAGCAAAAGGCAAATAAAAAACAACAATTTCTGACTTTCCCTTGCAAATCTGTGAGCATAGGTACTCACTCTGCAGTAGTAGGGGTTGATGCAGTGGTTCTATAGACAGGAACATGTGCCGCTACCTTGCAGTCCTTGCCTGATGGAACCAATGGCTGTCTGTGAGTCTCCACTGGCAAAAGAAAAGGATAGCAATAAGCAATCAATGTCTAAATGATCAAGAGTCTAAAATCCCCTCTGACCTGATCCCTGAAGGTGGTGTTCTCATAAACAGGATCTCTCCCAACTCTTACACAGACTGCCTGGAGATGGTCAATGCATTCTGGTGGGGAGTATGTTGAGCTACTGTTGGTTTAGAGGACTTCACTCTACAACGCTCTCATGTCACCTTTATGAAGTTTGAAATTCACACTGTAAATTTCCCAGTTTGCATGTGTGCTACTCACAGGAAAATGTCCTCGACTGAAGCCCATGAGTTTCCAGGAAAGACACAAACACACACACACACACATACACACACACACAATATGATGTGGTCTCGAATAGATGTGTCCTGAGAGTTCTGAGAGTAATGAAATATGTTTTTGAGAGACAGCAACAGAGCTGGGTGGAGTAGCTGAGAGATCAAAAAGGAGTACTAAGAGCAATTGCTGTTAGCATGATGAACTGCATCTGAATGTTTTTGTCTCTGAAGTTGAGCGGCTAGGGGTGCGGGATTCACTAGATCCAGGTGTGTACACATGAGATTGGTGTCTTAGTCCCTGTCATGATACCTTCTGCCTTTTATCCAGCTTTTTATTTGGCTTTTCACAGCTCTTCACTATCTTGTATTTTTTTCTCCTGCTCCCTACAAACCCTTACCTCAACCGACTATACCTTGGAAGTCAGGAAGACCTTTGGATGATCATGAGGAATGCTATGGGTACATATACTGCTGGACTTTTTAGCAGCTCCTGTTACCCACAGTCAGAGTTGGCAGTCAAGGGCAAGGGAACATTGGGGGAAATTAACTTGAAGGACAGAGGGGAATTGAAATGCAGGCGGGATCCTGATGAACTGAGTAACAACACCTTGAGTTCCTAATAACAGAGACGCCACCAGCTCATGCATATAATCAGTTGCATTGCGTGGACAACTCAAGAGATGGTTAATCACTGGAGTGACAACTATACTTTATATTCCCTTTTCCTCCAAACATGTGGGACACTCTGTCCTATGGGGACGTAGCAGTAGTTTTCTATTGAAGCAGTAAAACATGATTGTCATCCTGTGAAGTGTGAAGTGGGCATGTGCACGGACAAGGCTCTGCCTCCCCAGGCCCTGCCCCTGTAATCAGGCCACAGTATGTTTCCACCCACCCAGGTCAGCACCTGACTGATGACCCAGCTATGGAAGAGGGGATGGTGGCCATGAGTAGGGGGAAAGGGAAACCTTTGCTTACTCCAATGTTCGCTCCCCTTTACTCCGTACTGGTGGGAGACAATGGCAAGGACAAACATCATACAGGGAGGATGGCCCTACTGCTAACATAGCTGCACAAGATTTTAAGGACTGCTTGGCTGAATTGAACAACTGCCCTGGAGCGCCCATCCAGATGGCTATGCCTGCTGTGAGAAACTAATGGTGACACAAGACAGACAAACACAAGTGATCACAGTTCAAGGGTGTTTATTGAATAATGAAAGTTTGCATACAGGTTAGAAAAACGCCTGATCTAAACCTAAATCTAAGATGGGGACAAGTGTCGACCATAAATGAAAATAAAGCAGTCCTAGTGTGTCAAGTCAAATAAAAGGGCCTATACTAAGAAAACCTATTTCCAATTCCTTATGCTAAATACAAAGAGTTTAGGGTTAAGTTTCAAGAAAGAAAGAAGTGTTCTCAAATGATAAGTCAGGATGCGGTAGCCTGGGTCTCCCTTCCCCACATTTGGACATGGGATAAAATGGAAGTTTGGAGTACGATACGGTCTCGGGCCTTCCTAGCATGGGACGACAGTCTCAAAGACAGTTCTTAGGACACAGGCCCTCATTACGACCCAGGCGGTAAGTTACCGCCTGGGTCGTACCCTTACCACCATGGCGTAAACTATGTTTACGCCATGGTGGTTGGCGGATTTACCGCCCCATTCCAAGGTGAGTGGGGCGGTAAATCCCCATTTCCCATTTTACCCTTCCCCATTCCCATTTTCGCCCCATAGGGCATAATGGGAATGGGGAAAGGCGATAATTACGGCACCGTAAATTACGGTGCCGTAATTATCGCCAAGGTCCCTTTGCGGCATGGATTTTAACGGCTGCAAAAAAGCAGCCGTTAAAAGCCATCCCGCAAAGGGAACCTTGTAATCAGGCGTTAAGGGTCGCCGCCGTTTACGGCGCCGTAAACCCCTTAACGCCTGAGTCAGAATGAGGGCCACACTCTCTGGCTTGTCTAGCACGAGATTACAGTTCACTTTTAACCCTCAAGCTTTCCGCAATCAAGACTGTTGATGGCTAGGTCTTGTTTCCTCTGAAAGTTTCTTGCCTTTGGGTCATAATGAATTCAAACAACAAAAACAAAAAGTTCCTTTAACAAATGAAAGTTTGTTCCAAATATTCGCTGGCTGATGGTTTCACCCCTGGGTCCCCCTCTTCTGGGCTGACCCATCTCAATTGTATTCCAAAGTTCAGATAGGGTGATGGCTTCACCTGTGGCTCCCCCTTTTCTGGGAAAAACCTTGTCAACTATAATCCAAAGTTTCAGATAGGGTGATGGCTTCACCCCTGGGCCACCCTCTTCTGGGCTGACCCTTTCCTAACAGTATTCCTTTACAAGAGTTCAAATAGGGCGAGAACTTCACCACTGGGTCCACCTCTTCTGGGTTGACCCTTCTTCAATACACTTTGGGTGTAGCTTAACTCTTTGGATCTCCCTCATTCGTGCTCGGACCTCTCTTGACTGTCAGTCCTTGGGTGATGACTTTACCCCTGGATCTCCCTCGGTCGGGCTCGGACCTCTCTCGACTGCCAGTGTTTGAGTTTAACTTCACCCTGGATCTCCCTCGTCCGGGCTCGGATCCTTTTCTCTTCTTTGCCTCTCTCCTCTGGGTTCACTATGGCTTTCTATAATAGTTCAAATGTTCACAGGATTCACGTCCCTTTGTTTCATTCACCATGCGGGGCTCACTTCCCTTACTTTCAGCCAACTTACGGATAAAGGTCTTTCGAATGTACAGGGCTTTTACTTGACCCTCTCGTATGACCACTTTGAGTTCCTTTGGCAGCCTTCCTATGGCCTTCTGGTTTCTGTAGTTTCTCAATATGGGGCTCAACCAGAGTCTCTTGAGTATGCACCCACGTGGTGTCGGTTTCTCTCTGCTGCTGGATTCCCCTTCACCCTTTTACAGTTCAATCAAAGTTCAATACCTTTGGTTCGATGCCTGCCATTCCTCCGATTGTCATTCAACACATCCCAGTTCTTATCGGTTCTCCCCTCGACTCACCGGTTGTGATGAAATGCTCGGCTTTGGGCTTCTCTTGAGTCAAGGCCAGTACCACAGGCACTGGAGCCTCCCTCGCTCCTGCTTATCGGTATAAGCCTGCCCCGTGTACTGTTGACATCTGTTGCAGGACACTTGTGCCATTGTTCGCGGTCTTACACTTTCCTCTACGAAGGTTCTGCGGGCCTGGGATGAAAAGGGCAAGGTTACTTCTTTCCTTGCCTCTCTCTCGGTTCCTGCCACCTTTCTTCTTCTTTTGAACTGCTGTGTGTTAGCTGTCTCAACGTGCTGTCTGCTGTATTTGCCTTCCTTGCATTGCTCATACTGCACTCTCCGGCTCCACCTTTTATCCCTGTGGGGAAAAGCAAGGGTCATCAGGTGTATGATTTGAGTCAATTGCCTGACCTTGCCTGACCCTCGGGTTGGGACATGTTAGATATACAGATTTAGCATTAGTCCGTTGTCTATTGTGATGTGAAAGAATGTCCATGTCGCAAAAGGAAGGGTTTGGCGGGTCAAAATAGCCTACGGGACAAAATAGGGAAGGTTGGGGCCATGGAACACTATGAAGGGTTCCCCACCTTAAAGAGCCTAGATCTCTCCAAATGTGTCCCTTTGAAGGGATGGCTACCAGAAAAGCAGCATTCCAGGAAACCAGTTGAATTGTTATGGTTGTTATTGGCACACATGGTTTACAACAGATAAGCCAAACCATAAGACCTGGAAGATTATATCTGAAGGGCAAAAGAGGATAAATTGGATTTTAAGGAAAAAACGCCATCCAAGGTGCCCGACATTGGGTTCTTATCCTTCTTCACACACAAGTGGTGGACCTACTCCCATTGCCCTTGTATTAAGAGCAGGTTCAATCCTTCTGTGCTGTCTGATTAATGTTCATCTTGCCCACAGGCAGCCCAAGGTGACCTCATGAGAGCGGTCGAGGCACCTGGCTGCTAAGCACATTGATTGAGGGGCAGAATTTGGCCTCCCCTGTGCCATAAAAGGTTCAGCTGGTCTGTAGATGCACAGAAGGAGCTCTGAAAAGGTTCACGAGGACAGATCACCAAAATCTGCCAGCCACCAAGGAGCTATTAGAATCAACAAGCAGCTACTAGACCTCTGAAACTGCAGTAGGGGGGAACGTGAAGGCATATAGCCTATCTCACAGAATGCCCAGAGCATTCCCCAGGTAATCCAGAGTCTGTCCTTCCCTCGATGCATACAAAGAGCATTTCATGTTTTGGTTAGTGGTAAATAGGTCAACAGGGGGAGAGCACCAAAGGGAGAAGAACTCCTGTGTGATTTATTGATTCAGCTCCCACTCACAGTTCTCTCATTCTAGCTTGCTGAAATAGTCTGCCTCGTGTTAGTCCATGTTCATTAGAGGGATGCCGTAGAGATGACTACTGTCATGAGCAGGAAGTATTGTGATGCATGGAATTTGTGGAATAAACTGAAGTGGCAGAAAAGTAAATCAATAAGGACAAAGGAAAAGACAAATAAGGTTAATCTCATTTAGTTTGAAGCCACTCCAAGATGGCCACCATAGATGCAGTATAGGAACAGGAAAATGAGACTAAGGTCACATAGGACTATATACGCAAAGAGAGTTACAAGCATGGTTGACAGACACCATGCTTTATACCTACTCCCTTGTCTGTTCATGTTTCTTTGTTTTCTGGACGACGAGTCATTGGGTTGGCAAGCATCAGCCCTTATCCCATCATTGTTGCCTCCAACCTGGTTGGTCATACCTCTTTGTTTCTATGTGTCTATTCTACCTTCTGTCTTGGTCTCTCTCTTAGGCAGGTATACTGGTCTCCCTACAAGTACCGTCCTCATTTTCCTTTCTCCTCCTTCTTCTCTTCCCCTAACCAGTGTCACCTGTATGACAGAGAGTGATTTACTGTTATATGAGTAACATTCACAATAAATATACTTCTAAATATTGTTGCATGGATACTTGTCTGTATCCCTGCCTGTATCTAGTTAAATGTGTGCCTTGATTCCAACTTGGAATGAAGGCAGGTGTGAAAGTTGGAAGGAATTCAGTTGTGACATGAGAGGGACGTCACATCATGGGTCCTTGCTGAGGGCTTCTCTAACCATGAACTTATCTCTTGTGTTATTCTTACAATAAAGACGTTTAACACCCACCTGCTTCAGTGACCAGATAATATTTACCCTTGTTATTGGCCATTCTCGCAGTGTTGTGTTTAGTCACCATTCTTCCACTATTGCTCCACTGCAGATTAGACCCATTTTACACATATAGCAGAACCTCAAGTCTTCAGTCTACCACCAATTTTTAGGGTTACTTGTTGCCTCCACTGTCCGCCTCTGCAGTGGAGGCTGCTTCGTATCAAAGCCTGTCAGGGTTAACTTTCAACTGCCTTGTCTAGGCCTAAGTCAAACTTATCTCTGTCAAATGCTGTGTAGTTCCTTGCTGGTGGGGCTTCCCATAGCATACCTTACCTTTCCCTTGTATTTCAGGGGATGGTCACCACTAGCTGTTCCTTCCCGCTACAGATATGATGACACTATCATTAGCTCGTTCTTCTCTGGACGTGTATATCTTCTTTTCTTTTCTGTGTGCATGACTTTGGGGACTAGATATTTAAGTCTCCAGTTTTGAGCCTCAGAGGTCATTACATTTTCCTCCCCCGACTAGGCGAGGTTAGGTTTGTATGCTGTAAGAGACAACCTACACTTTCCCTCATCTTGCAGGGTGGGGTGAGCACTATCCTTCAATATATGAACCTCCCTGTTTTATCATGCAGGGTTCAAGTGCTGGTGATTTTCCTGTGTTTTATTTCTTTCCTCCAGTTATCACAGCTTAGTGCCAACCTGTTTGGGTACAGTTAGTGTGAGCTGGGGAATTAGAAAATTGGCAGACTGGTTTGTTTCTCAAGTGGGGACCTTCATCTCAGTATGAATAATGACAGATACTTTGATCAACTGCCAACTCCCGCAACTCAAGTACTAGCATGTATAAGGGTTTTTACCTCATTCCCCCTGCTTGTCTACATAAAACATTGTGCTTGAGTTGTCTGTCTGTATTCGAACAGTCTTGTTCCTGATGTTAGGTAAGAGTGTTTTGACCGACAGAAAGACAGGCCTCTGCTCCAGGACATTGATGTGATCCTTGTAAACCTGGAACATAAGAAGAGGATAAGTAGAGGATCTGACGTTGGCCCGGATTGCCTCCCCGTCCAAGTAAAGAGGAGTCTGTCGTAATTGTCACTTGAAGAGGGGATCCAAAAATGGCATACATCCCAACTGGCTGTTTGGCCTGGATCACCAGGTGAGTCTCTGAAAAAGAGCTGCATCCTCCAGATTTTCAAGTATGCCAAGGAAACTGCAGTGACGCAATAGGCCATCCATCGGTATTACCCAAATTGTTCAATTACAATTGTTTGAATGAACAATTGACCTATTTTCAAGGTCCCGAATTGACCTTTTCACAATTGCGAGAATATATATATATATATATATATATATATATATATATATATATATATAAATATATGGTTTTGGTGGGTGTTTGCGTTGGGTGGGGGGTTGGGGAGTTGTGGGGGGTTTCCCCGCGCACATATGTACAATGGACCTTCACAATTCGGTCAATTGTGAAAAGGTCAATTCTCATTCGAGCAATTGTAACTCGAACAATTCGTATACAACCCATCCATGAGGCCCAATAGTCTGAGGAGCCATCAGGCTGTCAAAGAGGTACGGCTGAGGAAGAATGAGCACTTGGCCAGAATGTCAGGCTCTTTCCGTAGTGTGGATGACCTGGGCTCAGGCAATATTCCAGCAGACGCTGATAAAGATCAGATCCTGAGAGGCCGCCAAGGCTGACTTCCCTATATTCCCTGAGAGGCCCAGGCTGAAAACAAGATCTAGCAACATTTGAAGATGTTCCTTGGCTGCATGCTAGAAATGAGCCCTCACCAAACAGTTGTCCAGTTACATGGACATCCTGGAGGTGAAGGAACACATGCAGTGCTGAGTTTAGGCAAAAGGGAAACACCCTGTACTAGTAATGAAAGTTTCTCACTGAAAAGCACAGAAACTGTCTGTGCTATGGCCAAATGGGAACATATAGCCAGGTTTCCTTCAGATCCAGTGCGCAGATCCAATCTCCCTGCTGGAAAGCACATTGGCTATGTGCCAAGGTGATCCTCTTCACCTTTTTAGTGAGCAGGTCAAGGTTGAAACCCAAGAGATTGAGTATGGTGAGCAGGCCTGCCTGGTGTATTTGGGTACTGGGAAAAGGCGACAGTAATAATCCTGGCCTCTATTCAAACGAGGGGTGGGTTTGATCGCCCCATCTGTAAGAGTCAGCTAAGGAGGGCCAACCACCATTAAGGGCATGTGTGAAAGAGATAATGGAGGAAGATGGAGGAGGAACCCCTGGCTTGTCACTGACAGGACACAAGGGTATGATGTGATGGTCCTCCAAGTTCCAATGTGTATGAGCAAGCACCTCCCTCCAAGTGCAATGGAACCTTACAGGAGCATCCTTTGGAGGTTTTGACTATGGCTATGGAACTTATGTTGGCTCCCGATTATGAGTGAGGGAAAACCCTCTGGTTCCTGATCATTTGTGCTTCTTCCAATGAAATCTGGGGGATATAAAAGCCGGCCTGGTCTTTCTGTCTTGAACTCCTCTGATTCTGGTGATGGAGCGGGAGAGAAAATCCTGCCAGGAGCTCCCCCCTGGAGGCTTGGTGGACTGAGATTTTATCATTAAAGAAAGTGACTTGACAATTAGAGTACTAGTCTTCTTTTTGGTAAGATCTCCATCTGTGGTGGTGTAGAAGAGGTCCACACCAACCCATCGAAAGGAAGATCCAATACTTTATCCTGTACTTCCTTAGTAAAATTGTTGGCATGTAGTTAAGCCAGCTTAAAAAGTCTGCCTCCAGTACGTAGCTTCTGGGAGTGGATAGGGAGATCACATCAAAGCAGAACTCATCAAATTCGTCAAATTTATTTAGATGAATTTTACCTCAAACATTTGTGGAGTGGGGGGTAATCGTGATAATATAGAAAGGTGGAGGTCGGGGGGGGGGGGTCCACATATATTTGTTGCCAAATGTAAAAAAATAAATAAATTAATTCTGCGAAATCGAATTTGACAAAAAATATTCAACCAAATCACATAGAACCTCTGGGAAATGTCTCGACACGCAGGGTCGCTGCTTCCAAAATTTTCTGGGTGATAACTCTAGCATCCTCCAAGCATCCCTTGAACTTCTTCAGCTTCTCAGGCAGACTACATTTGTCATATTCTGGTAGCTCCTGCCATAGGTTTTGGTTAGACGCAACTAGCAAAGCCTAAGCACTGGCCTGTATAAACTGAACCATGAACTGGCGTAAATTTCCTTGCCCAGTGCCTCCAGAGATTTGCCCTCTTAGATTAGTACCTGGGAGGCTGAGAAAAACAGGGGTGATGGTCTAAAATAAAAGGTGGCGGCAGCCACAAATGTGCTGGGAACAGGAGTTCAGTGAAACCAGCTCAGACAGTAGCAGAGGATAGTGAATATGGTTACATTTCTTTATACCAAAATCTGTTTATTCATAGGGAGAACTAAAACAGGTCTGTTCCATTGCTTCTTGGCTTGTGAGTGCAAATCTTTCGGAGACCTATGCCGGATCTCCCTGATGCTCAAGCCATAATGCCCAATTCCTCTTTAAGTTTAAGTGGTTCTCGTCGAGGGATTTAGAGGAACCGAATAAATCGTGGCAGTTTGTCACGGGAGGCCTTGGAAAAGGGAGCTTTTTCCTCTACCCCATCATCCTAAGGCAAATCCCCCTCATCTGGACCTCGGGGGTGGGGGGCTTCATCTGGATCATTCCACAGCGTGGAAGGAGTCAGTGGCCTTGGTTTGGTGGAGGAGGTGGCAGAGGGTCCGGGGGAGCCCTTCCTGAGGACACTTAGGAGGCAGAGGAGCATGGGGCGGGCCAGCCAGCGGCTCCAAATTCGGAGCTTGCAGACCTTTTAGCGTGGCCTTGAAGCAGCAGAATAAGCTTTCTCATGATGTCTTCAAAATATGCTTCCATTGTGCCCGAGTATATCATCATCAGCCCGTTTATTACAACTAGAATCATAAAACCAAATGCATGTACACATGATACACAACTACATCATTTGCACTAAAATCATTACATAACAGATTAAGACACTACATTATACATAAAATCAAATACAATTGGGTGAAATCTGTATTGTGTACATCCTATTAAATGCCATTAAACCCTTCTTGTA
The DNA here is from genome assembly GCF_040938575.1 of Ambystoma mexicanum. Lineage (NCBI taxonomy): Eukaryota > Metazoa > Chordata > Amphibia > Caudata > Ambystomatidae > Ambystoma > Ambystoma mexicanum. Next base: position 230,410,936 of record NC_090932.1, read on the forward strand.
TTCAACAATTAATTCAGTTTTACGTTTGAGCGAAGTGCTTCTAGTGTGCCAGACAGATTTCAGGCAAAGGGAGACTGCAAAAACGACATCCATGTTGGTTGTCCCTTTGCGTAACTCTATTGCCAATGTTTCACAATGTAATTATTTAGGCAGATTTTCAAATTCTCTTATTGGATGTTATAATACTGCGGGAAAAGAAACATGAAGTGCTCTATTGTTTCTTTACCCTCATAAAGTTGGGCATACATGAGAGTGTATCAGCATCTTTCTGGTGGACACATAATTCCTCCCACAGTTCCTTCATCTTTGAAACAATATCCCAGTTGACTCAGGGGCCGATTGTGAGCTCATGATAAAAAGACTGTGGAAATACGACACTCTCCCCTCCAGTTTCCAGCACCACCATTCAGAAGTGGATGGAAGTATTGGAGGGGAGATGTCGTACTTTCCAGCAGCAAAAGCTGCTAAAATCTCCTGTTGTGGAGAAACATGTGCTCCAGTGGCATTGCAAGCATTTCTTTAAAGAATGGCACTTTTCTAATTTAAGAATGTTTTCTTAAACTTTCATTATCTAGAAAAGTAGTGCTGCAGTCTGAGAAATGCTGTTTATAAAGGGAAAAAGTGTAGTGTAGTGGAGGTTAACGGCACCTCAGAGGTGACATATTTTGACTCCTTTTATTGACGTGCTGAACCAGTGCTGCTGGGAGGAGAATCCCTTCCACGTGGCTGCCCTGCATTCCTCCTGGTTGCCGTAAATCAGGCTCAAGCAAAAGCAAAGGCTTTCATGTCCCTGCACCACATTCTTTCCCTTTCAGAAAAGGGTGCATTTAAGAAATGTGTTCACCCAGCTTGGAACAGCGCATTTCTATTCTTACATGGACCTCTGAATCAGGCCCTCTGTCAGCATCTTAAAACTTTTTTCAGCCAGTAGATGGCGCTGTTCGGCTCCCTCATAGACCATTTGATCTTCTCGGTTCTGTCTCATGCCAAGGTGGCATCATCGGCGTGCAAACACGGAGCCGCCAGCGCCATCTTTGGCAGTTCTGCCTTTTTCAACAGCAGGAAGGCAAGGCTGTGTACAGAGTCGAAGTTGGCTTATTCACTCATCAAAGCATCTATACATAGGATGGTTCCATTCGTGGGGAAGGTGGGATGGTGACAAAGAATGCATGGGAGCAGATATGTGTCCACCAGAAAGAACATTACCAAAGTAATTTGTTCTACTAATGGACACCTTCCTCCCACAGATTCCTCATCTTTGAAAGCCTCCCAAAGCCATAAAATGGCCAAGAGGTGGGTATGGAAATATCTTTTAAATTAGCATAGTCTGCAAGGCTGATTTTCCTACAGTGAAGTTATACTTGAAAAATGAATCATGTACGTAATGCTAGGAGGAGTGAATTGATGACCAAGTAGCTGCACAGCACATGCCTGCCACAGGTACACCACTTTGTAGAGCTGATGTCGCTCCTCTACCGCTTGTTTAGTGTCCTCTTATGACCTCCAGTATTTGCTTTACAGCAAGCCATAGCTAAGTTAATATATAGTATCACCCAATGTGAAATTGATCTTTTGGAGACTGCTTGTTTTTTCTTCGGACCGGCGTAGCTCACAAAAAGCTGGTCATCTTTTCTAAAGTTGTAAGTTCTGTTTAAGTAAAACGTCAATGCTCTCATAGGATCCAACCTATGCATTCTCTCCTCTGCCTTAGAAGGATTGGCAAGAAGAAAAAACATAGGTAGGTGGACCTTTTGGACTAGGTGGAATTCGGATGCTATTTATGGAGAAAAAAATATAGTTTTATTGTTAATAAAACTGTCTTTTTGTAATTGGATAAATTAAGGTGAACTAGATACCGCCTGAAGTTCTGAAACGCACCTGAATGAAGTTACTGTAACCATGAATGCTACCTTGAAAGACAGGATCCTTAGGGGACATGAGTGTAGATGCTCAAAAGGGGGCTGCCACCAAGAACGTTAACATTAAGTTCAAATCCCATGGCGAAACTGCAAATGGAATAGGATGAAACCTGTACAGAAGCCACTTTAAAAATTGTAATTCTAAGGACATCTTGAAATAAAAGCACTGATCAGCTGTGCACTTGAATATGGAGAGAGCTGCCAAACAACCTTTTATTATATTCACATTAACTTTGGGCCAAACTGCTGGCTCTTTCAGAGCAGTAGTGCCAAGAACAATTTGTTTTCATCCGCAGAGGACGTTGTTTCCCATGATACAACAGATATATCCTGAAACTTTAAGAGACCAAGGTACCAGTTCTACCTTTCAATGTTGCTCTGGTTTAGGTTATAAATCAAGTTTGGAGTAAACCCGGCTCTACATCCTTTGTGGACAAGGACATTGCCCAGAAGCACAGTGCCGGCCGGGTGATCCCCAATTTCTGACCCGTCATTCCTAAGCAGATAGTCTGGTGATCCAAGCAGCAACTGTGTGTTCAAAATCTAATCCATTGCATTCTCAACTGTGCCGCCAGATAGAGAATCTAAGAAATTAGATGCTTGTGGATTTTGTTTTACTGCAGGCAGTGTGAGGTTGAGAACCGTCAATGCCACCTGCACCCTCGCCAGATACTACCATTCCATTTGCGAAATAGCAGATTCAGCGGCGGCACATCTTCTATCAGCGATGCAGGAATCATATAGGCAATTTGTGCAAGATGGCAAAGATTCTGCCAGAAACATAGTGAGGCTAGATACCTCAGACTGCACTGGATTGTCTATGGGTACAGCAGCAGTAGTACACAGGCACTCATGAAGGTGCACAGCCAACTTTTCTCACAATGTCACTAATATGCCATTTGATGGATCTGACCTTTTTGGCACCTCGGTCCTTAGGTCTCACCTTAACCACCCCTATGACTACTTTTGGAATAGAGAGGTTTAGACCATACACATTTCCTTCAAGAGCTAGCGGGCCCATTATGAGGCAACAACCCACTCAAAAAATTGATTTCTACAGACCATCCAGGGGAAGAGGAGCCCAGAAACCAAAGCCTTTAGCCTGGGTCCTTTCCGGATGCCATGCTCTGAAACCTGTTTTAGCTGCTCAATATTAGAGCACGAGTGTCCTGTGAGTGGCAGGTTCAGACACTTCAAGGAGGGAATATCAAAAATATCTTCCAACACAGGAGCACTACAATTGGTATACCCATCTTCACAGAAAGAGGATACGCGTTTTCCCTTATCTCGATGACTGGCTTTTAAGAGGAAGAAAGGAAGAGAGTGCCTTGCAGGACCTAGAGGCAACATACAGTCTTCTCCACACATTAAGTTTATCCATCATCCTAAAGAAGTCCTTTCTGACCCCCTCAAAGTGGTTACAGTTTATAGGGGCAGTTCTAAATACGGAGAGAGGGAAGTCTTCAACTCCACTAGATTGAGTGACAAGCATTCAGACCACAGTAGTTCTTCAGCCAAAAGGGGGACTCCCAGCAAGTTGTTTGAGGTTACAATGACTCATGGTATCCTGCATTTTCATAGTCCCAAAGCAAGACAATGGATGTGGTCTCTACAGTGGTCCCTGAGAATCCTGTGGTCCTAGTTCAATTGGAGCATCGAGGACGTTACTCAGGTCCACTCACAGGACTTCCAAGACCTACTTTGGTGGTCATTGTCACGATCCTTCAGATGACATCACATCTCCCCAAACGGCAGCGCCTTTCCATGCGGCTTGAGAGGTGAGGCCGCTAACAGATAGTCCCCCTAGGGTTGATAACATGCAGGAGGACCTCATGCGGAGAGACTTCCCTACTGGGGACAAGGACGCACATCTGGAACACAGCCCCTTTATCTCCCAACCCCACAGGGTAATACCAACACCCAACCCATCCTTACCTATGGTGATAACTGAGACTATGTGTTACTGTATTGTGTCAGACACTCTCACTATGATAGGTACTGGAATGAAGAAGAACCCAATAATGCGACTTTCAAGCATGAAGAGTGTTCGACCAGCTGCTGTCAATCAAACTGACGTTACACTGGGGCAGTCCCAGCTACTTAAGCTAAACAGTAAAGAAGGACAAGGGGAGCAACATCCGGAAGGAGATGTTGGCGAGCTAGGTGGTGGCCAAAAAGCCTGTGAGTTGGAAAGAGGGCATTCGAAGGCTGGGTCGAAGAAGCAGTGTGACGTGACAAGAACAAACTGAGGGATGCCAGGAAAGGATCTCGTCCGTCGACTGAGAGTCAACGCTGAAGTTGGGAGTCAGTGTGGTCTGGTGGTGGTGCGACCTGTGGTGAGTGAACTGGGTGGTCCAAGAACTACACAGGGATTTAATTTGGGGGTTGACTGAGGTCTCCCTTGATACCCCTGTCGTCTCCCTTAATACCCGAAAAAAAAGAAAATCTTTTTGTTTTTGGTTTTAAATGTTAGCTCCTGGGCTGTGGCCAGCGCCATGTGGCTCTTTGTTTTTGGAGTTGATGGCTTTCTTGTTCAGACCTCTTAAAAAAACAGGCGGCTCCACAAGTGTAACACTTTAAGCAGTGACTCTACATAAGAAAGAATAGTAATGAGTAATAATGGGCCTCATTCCGAGTATGGCGGTAAGGGATAGCGGCCACCGGTAACGAGACCGGTGGCGGTGATCCCTTACCGCCATACTCCGAGTTCCCTTTGCGCCCTCGCCCTTAACGCCTGCTTTGAGCAGGTGTTAAAGTCGAGGGCGCAAAGGGGCCTCCAAGCCAATAACGGTGACCGTAATGAACGGTCACCGTTATTTGCATCTTCCCCATTCCCATTGAGCCCTATGGGGGCTCATTTGGGAATGGGGAAGAGCCTTGGTGAATGGGGAATTACCGCCCCGCCAACCTTGGAATGGGGCGGTAATTCCGCCATCCACCAAGGCGCTGCCGGTCCGGGTACGGCGTTAACCAAGGCTTTAATAGCGGTGATCCCTTACCGCCATACTCCGAGTTCCCTTTGCGCCCTCGCCCTTAACGCCTGCTTTGAGCAGGTGTTAAAGTCGAGGGCGCAAAGGGGCCTCCAAGCCAATAACGGTGACCGTAATGAACGGTCACCGTTATTTGCATCTTCCCCATTCCCATTGAGCCCTATGGGGGCTCATTTGGGAATGGGGAAGAGCCTTGGTGAATGGGGAATTACCGCCCCGCCAACCTTGGAATGGGGCGGTAATTCCGCCATCCACCAAGGCGCTGCCGGTCCGGGTACGGCGTTAACCAAGGCGTTAATAGCGCCATTGGTTAGCGCCGTACTCGGAATGAGGCCCAATGTGTCTTTCTAGAAATCTATACAATAATTGCTAGACTCATTAAAGGTTTATTTGAGGCACTCTTCAGGGAGTGAGTCACTGTTTTAGTCTGTTCTTAAACACCTCATATTCACAATGCAGACAAAAACTTCCAAAAAGCATTTAAAGTAGAATAAGCATCCATTTCGGATGTATTTTGCTTTTTCGCAAGTTGCAGTCATAGATGTTTTTTTCTACCATTGTCTCTGTTACGATCATCACTAGACATTCCACCTTGGTGTCCTCGGCCACTTGACAAAATCCTTGTGCCTAAAAGCTTGTGTACAGTGTAGAAATGTTTGACGATAGCACATAAAGTGGCCCTTGATTTCATTTTGCCACAATTAATGCTTTGTTGTAATGTGTCCATCTTTCCTATCTCCGTGACATGCTGTTCGGGATGTTTGTTTGCATGTATGAGGTAATGAGTGCCTAGAGTACGGGATGACGTGTGAGTGCGCTGCCTTCCGCTGCCTTCCCTGCGCTACTGTAAATTCTTTAATACACAGTCATGAACCCTTACAATGTTATGTCTTTTGCCAGCCTCTGAAGCCTGAAAAGTAGATCCACACAGGCTTGACTTTTGCCAAATTTGCACCAGACCTAAAGATGAACTGGCATGCTGTTAAATCTCAGTTACCAGTTTAACGATATCCACTTAAAAGTGTAATTTGCTTTCTGACTTTGGAACATTCAGACATGTAATTGCTCATTTTACTATAGCCGGTAAAATAACTATAGCTCGTAAGATAGCTCAGTGGGTTATGCGCTTGTTGCTGCGATGTGTGTGTGATCTGCACGTTGCAGGTTCAAATCCCAGCAAGGCCAACTCAGCCTTTCATCCTTCTGAGGTTGATAAATGAGTACCAACACAGGTTGGGTAATATTGTACGTATATTTGTTCTATAAAAAAAGCACTAAAGCTTAGTGCTATATAATAACACATCATTATCGTTTGGCCTTGGACGTATGCTTGCATTCCAGGGGATTTGGTAATATGGGCCCATACACACGATACATATGGTGATTCATTCTTGTATGAAATGTATAGCACATTACAGTGATATCGTAACCATTTCTTTTGTAGTGTACTTAAGAGCAATGCAATGTGATGCCACTTCCTGTTTTGTCAAGAGGTGGAAGGTCGTGTCCATCGCTTCTCGTGATGTCACTTTGGGGTGGGGTCAAATGGCATCACTTCCTGTGATGTCATCAAAAGTAAGGGTTGTGCGATGTCACTTCTGCTACCCCAGGCATTTTGGTGAAATGACGTCTCTGGAACTACAGCAAGATCACCAACACTAGCCTACTGTTGAACCACGTAGGCGATTGCATGGGAAGTATGAGGAAGTGTGGTGGTTGTGCGACCTGTAACATGTGGACTGCATGGTCCGAAGCCTGTGCCCAGACTGCTAGCAGTAACGGGCCGCAAAGTCAAGCGGGATGAAGAAAAGAAGAAGAAGAAAGAGAAAGAACGAACCCATGACCCCTGGCCAAAACCGATGAAGAGTTCCCTGAAAGAAAGGATCACAAATGCTAGAAGTCTGGGAGAGGGCTCGGAAAAGAAGAAGAAGATGAAAGAGAAAGAACAAACCCACAAACCCTGGCAAAACCGGTGACGAGTTCCCAAAGGGAAGGTAACAGGAACAGTAGTATGTCCGGGAGGGGCCGGGCAAACTTGAGTAGGCGAAACTAGAAGACAAGAGAGAAGTAAATAATTTTGAGAGGCAACTCCCTGGTCAGTTCCATAGGAAAGTGGTATTGAAGAGTCAAGAAGGACTCAGGGATCCTCTCCCACGTTCCGGTGGGGGCAAGTTGAAGGACAGTGTTCAAATAGAGGAAATACTAAATACATGGAGAGAACTTAAATAATTGATGAGGAATCTAAGATTAAAGTAACTCAAGAAAACACTGAAGAGTCAAGAAGAGCTCGGGAAGCAAGGTGAAAGACAGTGTTCAAGTTAAAAAAAGCCTGCTAAAAACGAGGTTGTGAACCCGCAGAAGGGAGCCGCTCTCCTAGTCCCGGTGGAACTTTGTGAAACACGAACTGTGAGAGGCTTCTTTCCCGAAGAAGGGAGTCATTCTCCTGGTTTGGGATAAGAACTCTTCTGTTAGATTGATGAGTTATCTTTAAGTGATGTTAGGAGAAAAGGGAATTGATGAAACCCAGTAAGGCGAGACCAGCATCCTTTGGATATTGTCTTCGGCAGCATCAAGGCGCCCCCTCGAAGCAATGTTGTCTCAACACCGGAACACCCCAGGAGTCAGTTTTCCCTTTTCCCATTTCCCCTTTCTTTGCAAATAAAAGAAAGAAACCCTTCAAAGGAACCTTAAGGGAGCAGTCAAGGCGAGCGAGAGAGAGAGAGAGAGAGAGAGAGAGAGAGAGAGAGAGAGAGGGAGCTGAATAAGAAGTAAAGACTTTCCAGTCAAAGCCTAACTTATAGCTAGGAGAAGTGAGTAATTCTCCTACCCATAGACATGTCGACCCAGGAGAAGGGAGGAATTCTCCTGTGATATGGTTTTGTTACATTTGAGCTTCTGTGTTTCAGTGGTTCAGATAGTTTAGAAGTTTGGACCAGGGTGTATACCCTTTATTTTGACATCACGTACTTCCTGACATACCCGAGTTTTAGTTTGGTTGAGGTAGGGAAACCACCTCTAGGTAGGGATAGATAGGATTACTATTGTGTTAAATAAAGGTTTGTAGCCAGAACTAAAAAGTCGAGGTCGGACCTCTTATAGTATGTCACCACAGCATCCATTACCAACTTTCTTCAGGCAGGGGGGGGGGCATTCCATCAATCGTCGTCCAATTACACCATTTTCATGGACACATCTTTGAAAGGATAGGGGGTCATCTGCAGGATCTTTCAATAAACGGTTTGTGGGAAGGCCTGGTGAAGTCCTTCCTATGAACCCCCTGGAACTCAGGTCAGCATGTCTGGCATTGTCATCCTTCCTTCCATCCATCAAGGGTTCGACTGTCCAGGCCCTCGTGGAAAACAGCACCACAATGTGCTATATCAGTAAAATGGGTTGTGTGGGATCAATCAAACTGTGCAGGAAGGTCATGCACCTATGGTTTTGGGTGATCCAGAACGAGGTGTCAGTGACAGCTTCACACCTCGTCGGCACTCTGAACACTCAAGCAGACATGTTGAACGGGGAGATTGTATAGACAATGATCTCTATTGGGGAAATTACAAATTTACCGGTTTGCAACCAATTCAAACAATAAATGCAAGATCTTTCAGAAGAGATTCTTGTAGCGATGCACTCGGCAAGACATTGATCAACCTAGTCAATATATGCTTGTCAGTGGGAAAAATGTGAAACCTGGTGCAGCGAAAAACAGATTGACCCACTGTAAACTTCCATCTGTATAGCTCCTGAATTCTTGTTCTTTTAGGAATGGGCTCCATCCCTATTTTTGAGACACCATATCTGTGAGTTCATAGAGAAACCATCTGGTTCTGACGGCTCTGAAACAGACTCTTCAATAAGCCTCATTCTAAACAGAGCTTTTTCTGTGGATGTTGGCACGGATGCCAGAGCCAACAGCGCCGAAGGAACCATCAGTACTTCTTTTGTCTGTGTTGAAGCCATGGACAGCGGGGCCGATGACGTTGAAGCATTGGCAACTTCAACGTCTTTTTAGAAATGTCTTTTTTAATGGTACCCAAACTCAGAGGTGTGTCGGATCGGTGATGATTCTTATTTTTTTCATTTTTTTTCTCCCCAAAGAAAGTGACTTTGTTACACTCTCTGGGGCTTTCTGAAATATTTTTCCATGCAGGCCCTAAACGACTCTCATTCCTCCTTTGAGGAATTCAGGCTCACCTCGACCTGTCTTTGGACATCGACTTGTGCTTATTATGTTTCCTCAAGGAACAGCAAGAACAGGTTCTCGAGAAATACTAGCTGCTCATGGAATGGTGCTGCTCCTTAATTTTCTTCTCCTAAGATCTTAAATGGTGGTTTGAGGAGTCAGGGATTCAAGATCACTTTTTAGGGGAAGATTTAGTTTGCGTCTCAACCCTTGATTTTGCTTGGGATGATTTAGACGAAGCCATGAATAGCCTTGCCAGCCGTTCTTTTAACGCTTCCGGCATTATCATCAGGACCTACACTCCTGGGTATCACGTTCTTTCCGTAAGCAGAAAAAACACAAGGAGTGGGGATCTGTTACAGACATCGGCCAGTGGCATGTTTTGCTTAGGCTTTGAAGACGACATGTAGAGAGAATACGTTTTCCTGATAAATGCCCCTCTGACTTCCAGCGAGTTGCTGCACAAAAGAGGAACCGAAGAAAATGGCGCTGACGGCTACGTACTAGTGTGCATATGATGCATTCTCTGCACAGCACAAAACCAAAGAGAGGAAATGGTCAATGACGGCACCGAACAGAGCCATATACTGGCTGAAAAATGATTTCCAGTGCCAAATGCATCTACTGAGATATTTCAAAGCTGGGGAATGCGTGGGAGAAATGTGTCCATTAGAAAGCAATCCTTTGCTGCCTCATTTGGCTGAGGGGACAGCGGAGGAGTGAGAGCTGTGAAGGTGAAGGCCTAGCCCAGGACTACACAGATAACAGTTCCCAAGATAGTCTAGCCATCCAGGGGTCTACAGAGTTCAATGGTGATGAAGTGTGGTCCAACAGCAGAGTAGGCAGCAAGGACGTCCTGGTTGGTGCCATCCACTTGACCATAGTAGTGAAAGGGTCTCAATCAAGTGATGCTCTATGTAGACACTCTAACCTTCCTTGTTGAAAGATCCTCCATGAGTAATGTTAGGTGTGGGGACCTTGTGGCGTGCCTCGTCTACATGCAGGGACCTCTGTGCATGCCCTGGTAGCAGAGTTAGGCCCAGAGTGGATAATCTTGATGGAACCGGTAGAGGATTTAGTCCTCAAAAAGGGAGCCTCTGCAGAGCTGATAGAGGATTTAGCAGAAGAGGGAGTCTTAGGTTTACACTGTTCCTTTTAGCCACTAGTTGGGGAACCTTGGAAGCTCTGGTTAAAGTTTTAGACTCACAACAGGGACCCTTGAAACACTCCCCGGTCTTGTTAGCTCGTTACCGAGGAACCTCTGGCTTGTCGAAGCAATGTTTCGCTCATGGTGGGGCCCTTCGGGGTCGACCCAGTACATTTAGCCGCTAAGCAGGAAGCCTGGAAGTCACCACTTGTATCTGTATAAATCCACTGAATCTGTACCTGGGGAATGGCCCTGTTGACACTAGGACTGCTAAGGTCTCTTTTGGAACCAGCAACTCCTGGTAAGAAGTCACCAGAATGAGGGGCTCTAGAAAGAAAGTTCCTTGGTGGCCATCTCTTCTTTTCTTAGATGAAGTCCTGGAAGTGTTGTGTTGTGGATCTAGTAAATCAAAGACTTCCTCCTACCATTGAAACATCAGATAGAGTGTTCAGTTGGAGAGAGAGTCACAGAATAACCAGGAGTCCCAGAGATGGCCTGGGACAAAGCACTCTAGTCAGAGTGCCTGTGAATTGGAAAATGCATTGTGACACTCGCGTGACAAGCAAATGGAGAACCCCTACAACCCTGGCATAGGTGGATGGAAACCAATGGCAAAAGCTCAGACAGCAAGAGGAGGAAAATAGAATAACGAAAACAAAGGACAAAAAAGAAAAGGGCTGGGCTGCGGGCCGAGGAGGTGAGCCGTGGCCACACCTGGGCTGGTTCTGCATAAAAACTAAAGGGCAATACAATACACTCTAGCTGCGTCCCTGTAGGATGGACTGTCCAACAAGAATGGACGAAAGGAGACGTGATGTAGGAAAACATACAGCCAAGACCAGCAAGCGTCTTCTTGATTACTCCTAAGTTCCCAAACACCTAGGAGTTGTGCTTGCCTTTCTGGAAGGTTGTTCCAGTCTAACTTCAGTGTAGTGTCAGGCCAACCTGTACACTTTTATAACAATTGGCTGGAACATATGCCCAGACCAACATGTGCTCTATATCGTTAGATTGAAAGCTACATTTGACAGAACAAGTATTCCAGACCAATTGGCTGAAAACAAATCAAAAATAATAATCAATTGGTGATGATTTCCATTTAATGTAAACAATTTGAAGAGATGCTACAGACAACAACAGGGTAATTCATAGAATTTCGCAGAAAAGTGTCGCAAGCGGCTGGCGCAGAGTGTCCGCGTGCGATTGTCTGCGCCAGGCACGTGCGCTAAAACTGATTTCCGCGCACAGCGTATTCATGGATTTTAGGCTCCCAAACCAGCCGTGGCGCAGAGTATCGCAGCGACCCTGCAGCAGCGCCAGTAACGCCCCCGAGAACGCCCTCGCGCAAGGAAAAGCCATCAAAATCGCTGAATCATCGCAAAGGGCTGCGCTAACCCTGGACCAGTTTACAGGGCTGCCAAACAAGGAACGCAAAGCGGGTAACGTGCATATCAGGGGTAAGCGTGAAGTTATACACGCGATTAGCCAGGCTGCCAGGGTACGTGTATTTCAGGGGTGCGCGGGAAGTTCAACACGCGATAGTCCAGGGAACGTGTATTACAGGGGTACGCGGGAAGTTCAACACGCGATTGTCCAGGGAACGTGTATTACAGGGGTACGCGGTAAGTTCAACACGCGATTGTCCAGGGAACGTGTATTACAGGGGTACGCGGGAAGTCTTACATGCGATTAGCCAGGGCACGTGTAATACAGGGGTACGCGTGAAGTTATACACGCGATTAGCCAGGGTACAAGTATTACAGGGGTACGTGGGAATTATCACACGCGATTTGGCTGGGTACGTGTATTACAGGGGTACACGGGAAGTTCTACACGCAAATCGGCTGGGTACGTGTATTACAGGGGTGCGCGGGAATGATCACACGCGATTTGGCTTGGTACGTGTATTACAGGGGTGCGTGGTAATGATCAGACGCGATTTGGCTTGGTACGTGTATTACAGGGGTGTGCGGGAATTATCACACGCAATTAGGCTGGGTGGGTCCTCACAGGTGTTCCCTGTACACCCTCCACGGCCCCAGCAGGCAGCCCACAAAACAGGGGACTACCCTGCACACCTGCTCATGTCCCCCTGCACCCCCAGCAGTGCAGGGGCAGCCTCCACCAGGCCCCCACTCATGTCTCCCACCACCCCCACCCCCCAGCAGTGCAGGGTCACCCTCCACCAGGCCCCCACTCATGTCTCCCACCACCCCCACCCCCCAGCAGTGCAGGGTCACCCTCCACCAGGCCCCCACTCGTCTCCCACCACCCCCACCCCCCTGCCACCATGGGCAGCCCCCACCAGGCCCCCACTCATGTCTCCCACCACCCCCACCCCCCAGCAGTGCAGGGTCACCCTCCACCAGGCCCCCACTCATGTCTCCCACCACCCCCACCCCCCTGCCACCATGGGCAGCCCCCACCAGGCCCCCACTCATGTTTCCCACCACCCCCACCCCCCAGCAGTGCAGGGTCACCCTCCACCAGGCCGCCACTCATGTCTCCCACCACCCCCACCCCCCAGCAGTGCAGGGTCACCCTCCACCAGGCCCCCACTCATGTCTCCCACCACCCCCACCCCCCAGCAGTGCAGGGTCACCCTCCACCAGGCCCCCACTCATGTCTCCCACCACCCCCACCCCCCAGCAGTGCAGGGTCACCCTCCACCAGGCCCCCACTCATGTCTCCCACCACCCCCACCCCCCAGCAGTGCAGGGTCACCCTCCACCAGGCCCCCACTCATGTCCCCCTGCACCCCCACCCCCCAGCAGTGCAGGGTCACCCTCCACCAGGCCCCCACTCATGTCTCCCACCACCCCCACCCCCCAGCAGTGCAGGGTCACCGTCCACCAGGCCCCCACTCATGTCTCCCACCACCCCCACCCCCCAGCAGTGCAGGGTCACCCTCCACCAGGCCCCCACTCGTCTCCCACCACCCCCACCCCCCAGCAGTGCAGGGTCACCCTCCACCAGGCCCCCACTCATGTCTCCCACCACCCCCACCCCCCAGCAGTGCAGGGTCACCCTCCACCAGGCCCCCACTCATGTCCCCCTGCACCCCCACCCCCCAGCAGTGCAGGGTCACCCTCCACCAGGCCCCCACTCATGTCTCCCACCACCCCCACCCCCCAGCAGTGCAGGGTCACCCTCCACCAGGCCCCCACTCGTCTCCCACCACCCCCACCCCCCAGCAGTGCAGGGTCACCCTCCACCAGGCCCCCACTCATGTCTCCCACCACCCCCACCCCCCAGCAGTGCAGGGTCACCCTCCACCAGGCCCCCACTCATGTCTCCCACCACCCCCACCCCCCAGCAGTGCAGGGTCACCCTCCACCAGGCCCCCACTCGTCTCCCACCACCCCCACCCCCCAGCAGTGCAGGGTCACCCTCCACCAGGCCCCCACTCATGTCCCCCTGCACCCCCACCCCCCAGCAGTGCAGGGTCACCCTCCACCAGGCCCCCACTCATGTCTCCCACCACCCCCACCCCCCAGCAGTGCAGGGTCACCCTCCACCAGGCCCCCACTCATGTCTCCCACCACCCCCACCCCTCTGCCACCATGGGCAGCCCCCTCCAGGCCCCCACTCATGTCTCCCACCACCCCCACCCCCCAGCAGTGCAGGGTCACCCTCCACCAGGCCCCCACTCATGTCTCCCACCACCCCCACCCCCCAGCAGTGCAGGGTCACCCTCCACCAGGCCCCCACTCATGTCTCCCACCACCCCCACCCCCCAGCAGTGCAGGGTCACCCTCCACCAGGCCCCCACTCATGTCTCCCACCACCCCCACCCCCCAGCAGTGCAGGGGCACCCTCCACCAGGCCCCCACTCATGTCTCCCACCACCCCCACCCCCCAGCAGTGCAGGGTCACCCTCCACCAGGCCCCCACTCATGTCTCCCGCCACCCTCACCCCCCTGCCACCATGGGCAGCCCCCACCAGGCCCCCACTCATGTCTCCCACCACCCCCACCCCCCAGCAGTGCAGGGTCACCCTCCACCAGGCCCCCACTCATGTCTCCCACCACCCCCACCCCCCAGCAGTGCAGGGGCACCCTCCACCAGGCCCCCACTCATGTCTCCCACCACCCCCACCCCCCAGCAGTGCAGGGTCACCCTCCACCAGGCCCCCACTCATGTCCCCCTGCACCCCCACCCCCCAGCAGTGCAGGGTCACCCTCCACCAGGCCCCCACTCATGTCTCCCATTACCCCCACCCCCCGGCAGTGCAGGGTCACCCTCCACCAGGCCCCCACTCATGTCTCCCACCACCCCCACCCCCCAGCAGTGCAGGGTCACCCTCCACCAGGCCCCCACTCGTCTCCCACCACCCCCACCCCCCAGCAGTGCAGGGTCACCCTCCACCAGGCCCCCACTCATGTCCCCCTGCACCCCCACCCCCCAGCAGTGCAGGGTCACCCTCCACCAGGCCCCCACTCATGTCTCCCACCACCCCCACCCCCCAGCAGTGCAGGGTCACCCTCCACCAGGCCCCCACTCATGTCTCCCACCACCCACACCCCCCAGCAGTGCAGGGTCACCCTCCACCAGGCCCCCACTCGTCTCCCACCACCCCCACCCCCCAGCAGTGCAGGGTCACCCTCCACCAGGCCCCCACTCATGTCTCCCACCACCCCCACCCCCCAGCAGTGCAGGGTCACCCTCCACCAGGCCCCCACTCATGTCTCCCACCACCCCCACCCCCCAGCAGTGCAGGGTCACCCTCCACCAGGCCCCCACTCGTCTCCCACCACCCCCACCCCCCAGCAGTGCAGGGTCACCCTCCACCAGGCCCCCACTCATGTCCCCCTGCACCCCCACCCCCCAGCAGTGCAGGGTCACCCTCCACCAGGCCCCCACTCATGTCTCCCACCACCCCCACCCCCCAGCAGTGCAGGGTCACCCTCCACCAGGCCCCCACTCATGTCTCCCACCACCCCCACCCCCCTGCCACCATGGGCAGCCCCCACCAGGCCCCCACTCATGTCTCCCACTACCCCCACCCCCCAGCAGTGCAGGGTCACCCTCCACCAGGCCCCCACTCGTCTCCCACCAGCCCCACCCCCCAGCAGTGCAGGGTCACCCTCCACCAGGCCCCCACTCATGTCTCCCACCACCCCCACCCCCCAGCAGTGCAGAGTCACCCTCCACCAGGCCCCCACTCATATCCCCCTGCACCCCCACCCCCCAGCAGTGGAGGGTCACCCTCCACCAGGCCCCCACTCATGTCTCCCACCACCCCCACCCCCCAGCAGTGCAGGGTCACCCTCCACCAGGCCCCCACTCATGTCTCCCACCACCCCCACCCCCCAGCAGTGCAGGGTCACCCTCCACCAGGCCCCCACTCGTCTCCCACCACCCCCACCCCCCAGCAGTGCAGGGTCACCCTCCACCAGGCCCCCACTCATGTCCCCCTGCACCCCCACCCCCCAACAGTGCAGGGTCACCCTCCACCAGGCCCCCACTCATGTCTCCCACCACCCCCACCCCCCAGCAGTGCAGGGTCACCCTCCACCAGGCCCCCACTCATGTCTCCCACCACCCCCACCCCCCAGCAGTGCAGAGTCACCCTCCACCAGGCCCCCACTCATGTCCCCCTGCACCCCCACCCCCCAGCAGTGGAGGGTCACCCTCCACCAGGCCCCCACTCATGTCTCCCACCACCCCCACCCCCCAGCAGTGCAGGGTCACCCTCCACCAGGCCCCCACTCATGTCTCCCACCACCCCCACCCCCCAGCAGTGCAGGGTCACCCTCCACCAGGCCCCCACTCGTCTCCCACCACCCCCACCCCCCAGCAGTGCAGGGTCACCCTCCACCAGGCCCCCACTCATGTCCCCCTGCACCCCCACCCCCCAGCAGTGCAGGGTCACCCTCCACCAGGCCCCCACTCATGTCTCCCACCACCCCCACCCCCCAGCAGTGCAGGGTCACCCTCCACCAGGCCCCCACTCATGTCTCCCACCACCCCCACCCCCCTGCCACCATGGGCAGCCCCCACCAGGCCCCCACTCATGTCTCCCACCACCCCCACCCCCCAGCAGTGCAGGGTCACCCTCCACCAGGCCCCCACTCATGTCTCCCACCACCCCCACCCCCCAGCAGTGCAGGGTCACCCTCCACCAGGCCCCCACTCATGTCTCCCACCACCCCCACCCCCCAGCAGTGCAGGGTCACCCTCCACCAGGCCCCCACTCATGTCCCCCTGCACCCCCACCCCCCAGCAGTGCAGGGTCACCCTCCACCAGGCCCCCACTCATGTCTCCCACCACCCCCACCCCCCAGCAGTGCAGGGTCACCCTCCACCAGGCCCCCACTCATGTCTCCCACCACCCCCACCCCCCAGCAGTGCAGGGTCACCCTCCACCAGGCCCCCACTCATGTCTCCCACCACCCCCACCCCCCAGCAGTGCAGGGTCACCCTCCACCAGGCCCCCACTCATGTCTCCCACCACCCCACCCCCCAGCAGTGCAGGGGCACCCTCCACCAGGCCCCCACTCATGTCTCCCACCACCCCCACCCCCCAGCAGTCCAGGGTCACCCTCCACCAGGCCCCCACTCATGTCTCCCACCACCCCCACCCCCCTGCCACCATGGGCAGCCCCCACCAGGCCCCCACTCATGTCTCCCACCACCCCCACCCACCAGCAGTGCAGGGTCACCCTCCACCAGGCCCCCACTCATGTCTCCCACCACCCCCACCCCCCAGCAGTGCAGGGGCACCCTCCACCAGGCCCCCACTCATGTCTCCCACCACCCCCACCCGCCAGCAGTGCAGGGTCACCCTCCACCAGGCCCCCACTCATGTCCCCCTGCACCCCCACCCCCCAGCAGTGCAGGGTCACCCTCCACCAGGCCCCCACTCATGTCTCCCACCACCCCCACCCCCCAGCAGTGCAGGGTCACCCTCCACCAGGCCCCCACTCATGTCTCCCACCACCCCCACCCCCCAGCAGTGCAGGGTCACCCTCCACCAGGCCCCCACTCGTCTCCCACCACCCCCACCCCCCAGCAGTGCAGGGTCACCCTCCACCAGGCCCCCACTCATGTCTCCCACCACCCCCACCCCCCAGCAGTGCAGGGTCACCCTCCACCAGGCCCCCACTCATGTCCCCCTGCACCCCCACCCCCCAGCAGTGCAGGGTCACCCTCCACCAGGCCCCCACTCATGTCTCCCACCACCCCCACCCCCCAGCAGTGCAGGGTCACCCTCCACCAGGCCCCCACTCATGTCTCCCACCACCCCCACCCCCCAGCAGTGCAGGGTCACCCTCCACCAGGCCCCCACTCGTCTCCCACCACCCCCACCCCCCAGCAGTGCAGGGTCACCCTCCACCAGGCCCCCACTCATGTCTCCCACCACCCCCACCCCCCAGCAGTGCAGGGTCACCCTCCACCAGGCCCCCACTCATGTCTCCCACCACCCCCACCCCCCAGCAGTGCAGGGTCACCCTCCACCAGGCCCCCACTCGTCTCCCACCACCCCCACCCCCCAGCAGTGCAGGGTCACCCTCCACCAGGCCCCCACTCATGTCCCCCTGCACCCCCACCCCCCAGCAGTGCAGGGTCACCCTCCACCAGGCCCCCACTCATGTCTCCCACCACCCCCACCCCCCAGCAGTGCAGGGTCACCCTCCACCAGGCCCCCACTCATGTCTCCCACCACCCCCACCCCTCTGCCACCATGGGCAGCCCCCTCCAGGCCCCCACTCATGTCTCCCACCACCCCCACCCCCCAGCAGTGCAGGGTCACCCTCCACCAGGCCCCCACTCATGTCTCCCACCACCCCCACCCCCCAGCAGTGCAGGGTCACCCTCCACCAGGCCCCCACTCATGTCTCCCACCACCCCCACCCCCCAGCAGTGCAGGGTCACCCTCCACCAGGCCCCCACTCATGTCTCCCACCACCCCCACCCCCCAGCAGTGCAGGGGCACCCTCCACCAGGCCCCCACTCATGTCTCCCACCACCCCCACCCCCCAGCAGTGCAGGGTCACCCTCCACCAGGCCCCCACTCATGTCTCCCGCCACCCTCACCCCCCTGCCACCATGGGCAGCCCCCACCAGGCCCCCACTCATGTCTCCCACCACCCCCACCCCCCAGCAGTGCAGGGTCACCCTCCACCAGGCCCCCACTCATGTCTCCCACCACCCCCACCCCCCAGCAGTGCAGGGGCACCCTCCACCAGGCCCCCACTCATGTCTCCCACCACCCCCACCCCCCAGCAGTGCAGGGTCACCCTCCACCAGGCCCCCACTCATGTCCCCCTGCACCCCCACCCCCCAGCAGTGCAGGGTCACCCTCCACCAGGCCCCCACTCATGTCTCCCATTACCCCCACCCCCCGGCAGTGCAGGGTCACCCTCCACCAGGCCCCCACTCATGTCTCCCACCACCCCCACCCCCCAGCAGTGCAGGGTCACCCTCCACCAGGCCCCCACTCGTCTCCCACCACCCCCACCCCCCAGCAGTGCAGGGTCACCCTCCACCAGGCCCCCACTCATGTCCCCCTGCACCCCCACCCCCCAGCAGTGCAGGGTCACCCTCCACCAGGCCCCCACTCATGTCTCCCACCACCCCCACCCCCCAGCAGTGCAGGGTCACCCTCCACCAGGCCCCCACTCATGTCTCCCACCACCCACACCCCCCAGCAGTGCAGGGTCACCCTCCACCAGGCCCCCACTCGTCTCCCACCACCCCCACCCCCCAGCAGTGCAGGGTCACCCTCCACCAGGCCCCCACTCATGTCTCCCACCACCCCCACCCACCAGCAGTGCAGGGTCACCCTCCACCAGGCCCCCACTCATGTCTCCCACCACCCCCACCCCCCAGCAGTGCAGGGTCACCCTCCACCAGGCCCCCACTCGTCTCCCACCACCCCCACCCCCCAGCAGTGCAGGGTCACCCTCCACCAGGCCCCCACTCATGTCCCCCTGCACCCCCACCCCCCAGCAGTGCAGGGTCACCCTCCACCAGGCCCCCACTCATGTCTCCCACCACCCCCACCCCCCTGCCACCATGGGCAGCCCCCACCAGGCCCCCACTCATGTCTCCCACTACCCCCACCCCCCAGCAGTGCAGGGTCACCCTCCACCAGGCCCCCACTCGTCTCCCACCACCCCCACCCCCCAGCAGTGCAGGGTCACCCTCCACCAGGCCCCCACTCATGTCTCCCACCACCCCCACCCCCCAGCAGTGCAGAGTCACCCTCCACCAGGCCCCCACTCATGTCCCCCTGCACCCCCACCCCCCAGCAGTGGAGGGTCACCCTCCACCAGGCCCCCACTCATGTCTCCCACCACCCCCACCCCCCAGCAGTGCAGGGTCACCCTCCACCAGGCCCCCACTCATGTCTCCCACCACCCCCACCCCCCAGCAGTGCAGGGTCACCCTCCACCAGGCCCCCACTCGTCTCCCACCACCCCCACCCCCCAGCAGTGCAGGGTCACCCTCCACCAGGCCCCCACTCATGTCCCCCTGCACCCCCACCCCCCAGCAGTGCAGGGTCACCCTCCACCAGGCCCCCACTCATGTCTCCCACCACCCCCACCCCCCAGCAGTGCAGGGTCACCCTCCACCAGGCCCCCACTCATGTCTCCCACCACCCCCACCCCCCAGCAGTGCAGAGTCACCCTCCACCAGGCCCCCACTCATGTCCCCCTGCACCCCCACCCCCCAGCAGTGGAGGGTCACCCTCCACCAGGCCCCCACTCATGTCTCCCACCACCCCCACCCCCCAGCAGTGCAGGGTCACCCTCCACCAGGCCCCCACTCATGTCTCCCACCACCCCCACCCCCAGCAGTGCAGGGTCACCCTCCACCAGGCCCCCACTCATGTCCCCCTGCACCCCCACCCCCCAGCAGTGCAGGGTCACCTTCCACCAGGCCCCCACTCATGTCTCCCATCACCCCCACCCCCCAGCAGTGCAGGGTCACCCTCCACCAGGCCCCCACTCATGTCTCCCACCACCCCCACCCCCCTGCCACCATGGGCAGCCCCCACCAGGCCCCCACTCATGTCTCCCACCACCCCCACCCCCCAGCAGTGCAGGGTCACCCTCCACCAGGCCCCCACTCATGTCTCCCACCACCCCCACCCCCCAGCAGTGCAGGGTCACCCTCCACCAGGCCCCCACTCATGTCTCCCACCACCCCCACCCCCCAGCAGTGCAGGGTCACCCTCCACCAGGCCCCCACTCATGTCCCCCTGCACCCCCACCCCCCAGCAGTGCAGGGTCACCCTCCACCAGGCCCCCACTCATGTCTCCCACCACCCCACCCCCCAGCAGTGCAGGGTCACCCTCCACCAGGCCCCCACTCATGTCTCCCACCACCCCCACCCCCCAGCAGTGCAGGGTCACCCTCCACCAGGCCCCCACTCATGTCTCCCACCACCCCCACCCCCCAGCAGTGCAGGGTCACCCTCCACCAGGCCCCCACTCATGTCTCCCACCACCCCACCCCCCAGCAGTGCAGGGGCACCCTCCACCAGGCCCCCACTCATGTCTCCCACCACCCCCACCCCCCAGCAGTCCAGGGTCACCCTCCACCAGGCCCCCACTCATGTCTCCCACCACCCCCACCCCCCTGCCACCATGGGCAGCCCCCACCAGGCCCCCACTCATGTCTCCCACCACCCCCACCCCCCAGCAGTGCAGGGTCACCCTCCACCAGGCCCCCACTCATGTCTCCCACCACCCCCACCCCCCAGCAGTGCAGGGGCACCCTCCACCAGGCCCCCACTCATGTCTCCCACCACCCCCACCCGCCAGCAGTGCAGGGTCACCCTCCACCAGGCCCCCACTCATGTCCCCCTGCACCCCCACCCCCCAGCAGTGCAGGGTCACCCTCCACCAGGCCCCCACTCATGTCTCCCATTACCCCCACCCCCCAGCAGTGCAGGGTCACCCTCCACCAGGCCCCCACTCATGTCTCCCACCACCCCCACCCCCCAGCAGTGCAGGGTCACCCTCCACCAGGCCCCCACTCGTCTCCCACCACCCCCACCCCTCAGCAGTGCAGGGTCACCCTCCACCAGGCCCCCACTCGTCTCCCACCACCCCCACCCCCCAGCAGTGCAGGGTCACCCTCCACCAGGCCCCCACTCATGTCTCCCACCACCCCCACCCCCCAGCAGTGCAGGGTCACCCTCCACCAGGCCCCCACTCATGTCTCCCACCACCCCACCCCCCAGCAGTGCAGGGGCACCCTCCACCAGGCCCCCACTCATGTCTCCCACCACCCCCACCCCCCAGCAGTCCAGGGTCACCCTCCACCAGGCCCCCACTCATGTCTCCCACCACCCCCACCCCCCTGCCACCATGGGCAGCCCCCACCAGGCCCCCACTCATGTCTCCCACCACCCCCACCCCCCAGCAGTGCAGGGTCACCCTCCACCAGGCCCCCACTCATGTCTCCCACCACCCCCACCCCCCAGCAGTGCAGGGGCACCCTCCACCAGGCCCCCACTCATGTCTCCCACCACCCCCACCCGCCAGCAGTGCAGGGTCACCCTCCACCAGGCCCCCACTCATGTCCCCCTGCACCCCCACCCCCCAGCAGTGCAGGGTCACCCTCCACCAGGCCCCCACTCATGTCTCCCATTACCCCCACCCCCCAGCAGTGCAGGGTCACCCTCCACCAGGCCCCCACTCATGTCTCCCACCACCCCCACCCCCCAGCAGTGCAGGGTCACCCTCCACCAGGCCCCCACTCGTCTCCCACCACCCCCACCCCTCAGCAGTGCAGGGTCACCCTCCACCAGGCCCCCACTCGTCTCCCACCACCCCCACCCCCCAGCAGTGCAGGGTCACCCTCCACCAGGCCCCCACTCATGTCTCCCACCACCCCCACCCCCCAGCAGTGCAGGGTCACCCTCCACCAGGCCCCCACTCATGTCTCCCACCACCCCCAGCCCCCTGCCACCATGTGCAGCCCCCACCAGGTCCTCACAATCCCCAATCATGTGCGTAATGGTCAGCCTCCACAGCCAAAAAGCCCTACCAAGTAACCCATTCACCCACATGGAAATGAAAACACATGTTACACCCCCAATGTTCATGAAGCAAATGAACCCATGTCCGTCACACACAGATTTTCAAATTGAATGGGAAAACACACAACATGACATGCATGAAACCAATGAGATGAAACCACACAGTGAACAATGGAAAAAAAAATGTATTGGACAAAAATACGAATGGTAAAGAAAGAAAAATAACTACAATGTAAATGTGAAAAAATAAGCTGCATGTCCGCATAAAAACACAAAAGTAGAAAATCAAATCCATAAAATTTTGTCCAAAGTGAAATGTAAAAACTCTCCATGCAACAAAGAACTATGTACAAAAATAACAAGGGTCCATCATCACAACTGAACTAAGGAAACCTCCTAAAAAACCTACCTAAATATCAACTATATACAAAAAGTGGAGCAGTGTCCGTCGACTCCAAATCATAAGAAAAAACAAAGGAAACCTAAAACTAAAGAACTATATACAAAGGCGGCGGGCAAGTCCAGCGGCTCACTCCGTGGTGTTCCGGGCCAGGGCATCATCGAACTCCTGTTCGATGTCCCGGAGGCGGTCCAGTTCCATGGCCCCGAGGGTCCGCAGGGACGACGCCGTGTCCTCCTCCAACCCCCTGCGGATTGCCTCGAGGCACTCGGCCCGCCTCAGGGCCCTCCGCATGGAGTTCTCCGCCCTGACCATTGTGAGCCGCGCCTCTTCCGCCCGCCGCCGCTCCGCACCTATGGCGTGGCCCAACCGCTGCCACACGGAAGACACTCTCTGTCCTGGGTCCTCCTGCCCTCCGGCCGATGCCTGCCCCTCCGATGTCGAAGGCCCCGAGCCTTCATGGCTCCCACCATGTTGCTGCTGCTGCTCTGCCTCTGCCCGTGCACTGCCTCCTGCTGCCTGCACATCCTCCGCCGGCTGGGGTGCAGTTGTTGATGTGGCCACCCCTGCTGGACGTCCGACTCTCGACTGTGGCAGGGATGCCTCCTCCACCAGCCTGGCCACACTGTCAGAGGCAGCTCCACAGGGCACCCAGGTGACTGATGGGTGGGAAGATGGCACAGAGGACGACTGGCGCGTAGGGGGTCCAGTTGAGGAGGGGGTCGGAACAAGCCCCATCAGACGGAGGAATCCGGTCTGGGTGACCTGTCCCAGCAGGCTGACGTGGTCAACGAGCCATTCGAGATGACGTGCAGTCTCTCCATGAAAAGACTGCAGGTCACCTCGCATGGCCCGTTGACGCAACGCCACACCAGCCAGGACAGGCTCAACCCGGACCTGGATAGCCACGTCCGCAGGCAGAGGAAGGCCAGTTGACGTCAGCTCATCCCCTGCCTGGAAACGGGTCTGGACGTAGGCATCCCTGCTGGTGCAAGATGATGCAGGGACAGGATCGGGGACAGGATTGCACACAGGCACCTCCGCGGCGGCCTGTGCTGCCTCCTGTCCCTGGACTGCACCACTAGCACCAGTGGGATCCCCACCTCCAGACCCCGTCTCTGGTGCTTGCACGGCCTCCTCCTCCACCAGACCCCCCACCAACCTGGATGACTCCGTGCCATCTTCCCCTGTTGGGCCCTGTGGGGTCCCAGCTGCCCCTTCTGCTGCCGAGGAGTCCAACTCCATCCTCCGCCTCTTGGACCTCCCCCCGGCAGCTGCGGCCTGGGACGCGGCACCGGACTCCTCACTCCCCGACGAGATGACAACACGGGAGGGGAGCCGGGCCTTGCGTCTCCGGCTGGCGGTCGGATCCCCGCCGCTGTGCTCCACAGCACCTTCTCCGCCCTCTTCATCAGTTGACGCTGCAGACAGGGAGAAACAAAACACAGGCATCAGGGCACTGTACAATGGACACATACACACATGACAGTTGCACATGAGTGGCATTGGCAAACCTCAGACATGTCATCACAATCCCCAACACACATGTCATTGCAACTCGCACACATGAGCCATACCACAGCCATATCGCAACTGCCACCACCATCCATACACATACAACAGCATGAGCAGCCAAAGGTGACCCAGACATCACATGCAACACAGGAAGTGCACCACACATGTACACACACCACCACACTTGCATGCATGTGTACACCTCTGCCAAGTGTCGCACTGTTCAGACGGGCATCCATGTCACATCTGCCAATCAGGCTTACACATACCGCAGTCACATGCATCCATGTTGCATCACTGTTGCACCCTTGTCAAATACACACACATGCACATGTACACAGTGCTCATACATGCAGCCCAATACAACATACATGCGTGACATCACGGACATGTCTACTTACATACACATACATACAAACATGTGTGCACGCACAACTGCATTTGCCATGCAAGCCTACACACACAAGCACCATCCATGTCTCACACATTACAGCCCTCGCATGTGTCAGCCCCACGGCCATGTACACCCCCACCCATACTCGACCCCATACAAACAGATGTGCAACCTGCACAATACCGAATAATCACCACACGCACTGCTCACAATCAGGATGCATGTACACTCACCGCTCGACTCCAGACGGGTCTGCTTCTCCAGGACCTGGACGTGGAGCGCTGGGGATATGCGTTCCAGGACCCCCATCTGTTCTTCCGACAAGTGGCCCCGGCGCCCCTTGGCATCCGCTGCCTTCAAGAGGCGCCGGGCCTTGTTCAGGGTCCTGGACCTGAAGTCCTCCCAGCGCTTCCTGACATGTTGTAAGTCCCGGACTGCCACCCCCTCCGCGTTGATGGCAGTCACGATGTCAGTCCAGATCCGAGTCCGTCCTTCCTTGTCGGCGCGGGAACTTCCGAAGAGGGCATCATACTGCCCCAGGACTTGCTCCACCAGGACACCAACTTCGGTGGCACTGAAGCTGGTGCCCCTCTGCCTCTCTGGCCGGGGGTTGTCAGTGGTCACAGATGGTGTTTGCCCCGACATGACAACCCCAGAGGCAGGAGTGGGTGGGCAACTGGGTCCTGGGGCTGGGCTGTGGAGCGATGGAATTCCAGTCGGGAGTCTTCGGTACCAGCAGGGGTGGTCACAGCAGCAGCACCCCTGGCTGATGTGCAGGCAGCAAATGGCAGTGCACGTGGGCAGCAGGCAGTCAGGCAGCAGCAGATGGCAGGTGGGAGCGTGCTCGGGGCTCTGGGGGGCAGTAGTTCGGCCTTCTGGGCAGGAGCGTGGTCTTCCGTGTGCTTACGCGTGGCCAGCTTGGTACGGAGTGATTTGGCACGTGAAAATCCTGCACGTCAGCGTGAAAATCGAGGAAAGGCCCTTAGCGCGTAAGCGCGTCAGCACGCATACGCGATTCTATTGGACCAAAGGCCCTCAGCGCGTAAGCGCGTCTGTGACGTGACCCGCACGGGTGTTTCCCACACAGCACGTGATGACAGAGCACACGTGGAAAGACTGCACGTCAGAGTCTCATCGCGTGTGATTGGTGGAAATGGCCCTACACGCAGAAGTGACAAAGCGTGTAATTGGTGGAAATGGCCCCACACGCAGAAGTGACAAAGCGTGTAATTGGAGGAAATGTCCCTACACACAGAAGTGACAAAGCGTGTAATTGGTGGAAATGGCCCTAGCGCGTACACGCCGCGTAAGTGACGCTGGACGTGTGGGCCTGTATAAAAGGTACGCGTAGAACACCACTTCCTTGTACATGCTTTTCGTGGAGAGCGAGTGGGTGAATTCTGTACTTCTTGTCGTTTCACACGCGATTTACTTCACGGCGTTTCAAGTTCGTATTCCCTGTTACCTCTGACAGCTTTTTCTCTTCTTTCGCTTTTACTGGTTTACCTGGGCCTGTTCCCTCAAACAGTGTTCCCTTCTACTGTTGTCCTGTCTCCTCAGACAGCGTACAAATCTTCTTTTGGCGGGGGTGTTGCCAACCAAACGTGCTCCTTTTACACGCTCGTTTACCAGGCAGACGGTGAGTCACGCACGTATCTAACATCTGTGCTTGCCCCGTGTGTAGCCTACCCCTTCAGAGGTCATTCTAGGCTGCGTGTGACACGCATACGTTCATTCTTGTGTTTCTGGGTGCCACAGCGTAGTGCAGGTTTTTCTTTCTGCACACGTGGTCTAGGAGGGGTTGCGTGCACGTCATCTCCCTTTTTTGGGCCTCCTGTGCGTTGCGTGACCCGTCATCTTTCCCCAGGGGTTACATTCAGCCTTGCTAGAGCACTAGGGTACAATTACCATCTGGTACCCAACCCCTTTGACCCCCAATTGCCCAGGACAATAGTCTACATCCACTCCCATACGCACATTAACATCAGTGCCATGGCTGGGAGGCGAGGATTCCGTAAGGGTGGCAAAGGTGGAAGAGCCACAAGTGGTGGCCGTGGTGGATCCGGTAGGGGACGTGGTCGTAACTTGCAGGGTGAGCCTGTCCCCCCCATGTGTGGAGGACCAGTCACGGGCACCCATAATCCCCCCCTCTCCCCCCCTCCCATTGAGGCTGATGTGGCTGACACCATCCATGCTCAGCCCTTGTTGGACCAGCCCATTGTGGCACCAGACCTGGCTGACTCCATGGCTGACTTCCAGGTCAGCAGGGCTACGACACGTGCGCTGGTGCACGTTGATGCCATCATGCCACGTGGATCTGGGGCAGCAAGGTCATCTGCTGCACCAAGGAGGCAGGGCGGAGAGGCTGCAGGGGCAGCTGCGGCTCCATCCACCCCAGCCCTCACACACCCAGCCAGGACAGTGTCGGTCCTAGTCCATGCTGCTGACATTCCCCCTGACACCATCACACTAGAGCCAATGCCTGCACCAACTCCCATGCTGAGTGTGCAATCCCACACTCCTGATACAGAGTCCACCAGGGCTCCTGCCCCTAGTGTCCAGAGCGGCGCAGGACACTCAGGATCACCACCACCTTCCAAGCGGAAGAGGAAGAGTGCTCGTCCGGCACAGGCTGATGCCCCAGA
Organism: Ambystoma mexicanum; assembly: GCF_040938575.1. Classification (NCBI taxonomy): domain Eukaryota; kingdom Metazoa; phylum Chordata; class Amphibia; order Caudata; family Ambystomatidae; genus Ambystoma; species Ambystoma mexicanum. The sequence continues at coordinate 230,438,130 of NC_090932.1, forward strand.
CACGGCTACACAGTCCGGCCCGTCCAGGAAGCCCAGCTTCACGGATGACGAACTGAATGCACTTGTCGAGTATGTGTCCGGACATGACAACGAGATGGTCATTGTTGCAAGATCCAAGACCACACCTGCACAACGCCAGGCACACTGGCAGACCGTTGCGGACATCGTAAGTGCCCTTGGAATCGTGAGGCGCACAGCCAATGATTGCTATAAGCGCTGGAATGACCTAAAGCGCAGGGCAAAGAGTAAGCTGGCCTCAAGTCATGCCGCAACTCTAGTGACTGGAGGTGGGTCTCCAGTAGTAGACATGGAACTCACTCCACATGAGTCAGTCGCTGGGACCTACGTCACGGAGGAACAGATCCAAGGCGTGGGAGATCTGGCTGATTACGAGGCATTGTCCGGTGAGTGCACATGCATGTGTGTGTCATACATGTGCATGGTGTGTGTGTGAGGGCTTCTGTTTGTGTGCCAGGTGAGAGTGTGTGCGCCTGAGTCGTATGGGTCAGCCATGTGCTTCATGCAATACTTCCTGCGCAGCTGCATTTGGCCATAGCAGTATCCCTTCTGCCAACAGTAGACATCTAGCCCAACTGCACGCCAGTTGCCCTTGAAGTGTCACCTTGCCACAACATATTTGCTTATTTTTCACTGTTCATTCAGTCAGTTTGTTTGCATTCCACCACTTTCACTAGGCATGTCGCTGTCCACTAGTCACATGTCTGACATGGGTATGGTAAAGTGGAGTGACTTTGTTACCTGGATATCATTTGTACACACATGTCCCTGTGCAATTGGACCATTTCAGACTGGCAGCTCCAGGTGAAAAATCTGACCTGTTAGAATTAGAAAAGCAATTACATGCGGGAACTGGACTGAATGAATAGGTGCTGCCCTCCTCTCCATCTTCACTCAATAGCAATGGTACATGCCATCTGTGTGATGGCATGTGTGTTTCACCTGGCAATCACAGGCCAATGTGTGATGCCACTGCCAGGCAGCATGCAGAAAATGTGTTCATCTTCCATCTTGGTGTCATCAGTGTGTGCCATTTGCCTGCACTTCATACGCAGTGAGGGTGCATGCATGGGAGGGTTTCAGTCATGTGGGACATGTGTCAATCAAGTACTGGTTCTCTTGCTTCTCAGCCCTCATTGTGTGCCATGGTGCTGATGCCTGTTTCCATTTCTTTGTTTTTCATGTCTTTGCAGGGGAAGACGCACCTGATACTGCTGGGGTTGTGGAGATGGTGCAGACCCAGGAGGGGTCCGAGGGCCGACCAACCACCAGTGAGGGACGTGGTGTGGTGGTGGGGGAGAACCCACAAGTGCTGCAGGTCGTGCTCTCAAGGGGTGTCTCTGGCTGCACCTCCCCCGAGCTGTACTCAGGTGTTGATTCGGATGAGACCTACGTGCCGTCGCAGGTGAGTGTTCCAGGGAGGGATTCTGTTCTGTCTCACCCACCTGCACCAGGGTCAGAACCCTCCATGGGGATGTCAGTGTTGGCAGCTACGCCTTCGGTGGTTACGGATGCAGGGTCACACTCCGCGATATCTGATCCTGTTCCTGGGCCAGCAGATCAGAGGGGGAATGCAGTCCTGCAGCCTCAGGCAGTGCCGGCACAGCAAGGCGCAGTTCGCCTTGCCCCAGACAGGTGTGGTGCCCGCCGACGTGGTGGCCGTACGCCACCCGGCAATACCACATGGGAGCAATCCATTTACGGTATGGCAACCCAACAGGCTGCATCATCCGAGATGATGGCTCAGGCCATGGATAGGGTGGCCACTTCCATTGTCCCCCCAGAAAGGCTGATGGAGCGACTAGAGCAGGCAACCGACTCCATCTGCCAGTCACACAGGGAGGACATGTTGGGGTCCAACAGGGACAGGCGGGCGGCACTGGCGACTCTGCAGGAGGCCATCTCCATTGAGTCCCAGGGCCACAGGGAAGCCCTGAGGCAGGAGCTCCTTCACCTCAGGACGACTCTTGTTGAGCTTGAGGCTTCAACACACCAAAGGACAGAACAGCAGCTGGAGCGTCTCACCCGTACGCTCTCAGCTGAGATGCAGGCAACGAGGGCGGAGGTCCGGGCATCCCGTGAGTTGTTGCATGGGGACCTCCGCACACTCATCCTCCAGAACCAGACCTACCACACCCGCATGCTTGCAGCCATGGAGGAGCAGACTAGGGCCTTGCGTGGACTGCCTCCCATAGTGCAACCACCTCCGGATGCAGCTGCACAGGGTGATAAATAGCGACAGCAGTGATACTCCCACAATAGGGTAGCCGTGTGGGCCATGAGCCCATGGAGGTGTTTTTATCTTCCCAGGATCCACGCAGGTGGGTTCTGGTGTGCATCCTGTCCTCGGACCTCCTGGGTGGCCTCCCCAACCCCCCCGGGCCCATCAATGGCCATTTTTGATTGTTTCTTATTTTTATTTTGATTTCTTTTATTCCCAATTTTTTTGGGACGATCTGTTGGCTTCCGTGGTTCCTGTGGGCATACGCTGCATTGTGGCTGGGCACATGCAGGCTTGTAATGTATTTGGTTCAGATGCTTGGGTTTGAGTCACACACACCCCTCCTGCTTCCCGTTTCCATGGGCTTGCAAAGGGTGTGCCCAAGTGACAGTGAATTACACAGTGACGTTGGACTCCCATGAGCTGTGTGGGCAGTCTGTAGTCAATACTGTGTATACATTCCTAGTGCATATTGCTGTTGTGTTGTACACTGCATGTTGCATTGATGTGTAACTCTTCTTCTGTGTCTACCTCCCAATTTGCAGGTCCCTTCCTCATGTCCACACAAGGACCTCTAGTCTGGAGATGGGGTCCATGTTGGCAGCAGTGCACCTACAACTCTACATGGCGCCAACACTGCACAGTTGGTAGTGGTGGGAGACATGAGTGGGGGCCTGGTTGACGGTGCCCCTGCACTGCTGGGGTGTGGGGGTGGTGGGAGACATGAGTGGGGGCCTGGTGGAGGGTGCCCCTGGTGGCTGGGGTGTGGGGGTGGTGGGAGACATGAGTGGGGGCCTGGTTGACGGTGCCCCTGCACTGCTGGGGTGTGGGGGTGGTGGGAGACATGAGTGGGGGCCTGGTGGAGGGTGCCCCCTGGTGGCTGGGGTGTGGGGGTGGTGGGAGACATGAGTGGGGGCCTGGTGGAGGGTGCCCCTGGTGGCTGGGGGGTGGGGGTGGTGGGAGACATGAGTGGGGGCCTGGTGGAGGGTGCCCCTGGTGGCTGGGGTGTGGGGGTGGTGGGAGACATGAGTTGGACATGGGTGGGGGCCTGCTGGCAGGTGCCCCACAGTGCTGGGGGGTGGGGGTGGTGGGTGACATGAGTGGGGGCCTGGTGGAGGCTGCCCCTGCACTGCTGGGGTGTGGGGGTGGTGGGAGACATGAGTGGGGGCCTGGTGGAGGGTGCCCCTGGTGGCTGGGGTGTGGGGGTGGTGGGAGACATGAGTGGGGGCCTGGTTGACGGTGCCCCTGCACTGCTGGGGTGTGGGGGTGGTGGGAGACATGAGTGGGGGCCTGGTGGAGGGTGCCCCTGGTGGCTGGGGTGTGGGGGTGGTGGGAGACATGAGTGGGGGCCTGGTGGAGGGTGCCCCTGGTGGCTGGGGGGTGGGGGTGGTGGGAGACATGAGTGGGGGCCTGGTGGAGGGTGCCCCTGGTGGCTGGGGTGTGGGGGTGGTGGGAGACATGAGTTGGACATGGGTGGGGGCCTGCTGGCAGGTGCCCCACAGTACTGGGGGGTGGGGGTGGTGGGTGACATGAGTGGGGGCCTGGTGGAGGCTGCCCCTGCACTGCTGGGGTGTGGGGGTGGTGGGAGACATGAGTGGGGGCCTGGTGGAGGGTGCCCCTGGTGGCTGGGGTGTGGGGGTGGTGGGAGACATGAGTGGGGGCCTGGTTGACGGTGCCCCTGCACTGCTGGGGTGTGGGGGTGGTGGGAGACATGAGTGGGGGCCTGGTGGAGGGTGCCCCTGGTGGCTGGGGTGTGGGGGTGGTGGGAGACATGAGTGGGGGCCTGGTGGAGGGTGCCCCTGGTGGCTGGGGGTGGGGGTGGTGGGGACATGAGTGGGGGCCTGGTGGAGGGTGCCCCTGGTGGCTGGGGTGTGGGGGTGGTGGGAGACATGAGTGGGGGCCTGGTGGAGGGTGCCCCTGGTGGCTGGGGTGTGGGGGTGGTGGGAGACATGAGTGGGGGCCTGGTGGAGGGTGCCCCTGGGGGGTGGGGGTGGTGGGAGACATGAGTGGGGGCCTGGTGGAGGGTGCCCCTGGTGGCTGGGGTGTGGGGGTGGTGGGAGACATGAGTTGGACATGGGTGGGGGCCTGCTGGCAGGTGCCCCACAGTGCTGGGGGGTGGGGGTGGTGGGTGACATGAGTGGGGGCCTGGTGGAGGCTGCCCCTGCACTGCTGGGGTGTGGGGGTGGTGGGAGACATGAGTGGGGGCCTGGTGGAGGGTGCCCCTGGTGGCTGGGGTGTGGGGGTGGTGGGAGACATGAGTGGGGGCCTGGTTGACGGTGCCCCTGCACTGCTGGGGTGTGGGGGTGGTGGGAGACATGAGTGGGGGCCTGGTGGAGGGTGCCCCTGGTGGCTGGGGTGTGGGGGTGGTGGGAGACATGAGTGGGGGCCTGGTGGAGGGTGCCCCTGGTGGCTGGGGGGTGGGGGTGGTGGGAGACATGAGTGGGGGCCTGGTGGAGGGTGCCCCTGGTGGCTGGGGGTGTGGGGGTGGTGGGAGGACATGAGTTGGACATGGGTGGGGGCCTGCTGGCAGGTGCCCCACAGTGCTGGGGGGTGGGGGTGGTGGGTGACATGAGTGGGGGCCTGGTGGAGGCTGCCCCTGCACTGCTGGGGTGTGGGGGTGGTGGGAGACATGAGTGGGGGCCTGGTGGAGGGTGCCCCTGGTGGCTGGGGTGTGGGGGGTGGTGGGAGACATGAGTGGGGGCCTGGTTGACGGTGCCCCTGCACTGCTGGGGTGTGGGGGTGGTGGGAGACATGAGTGGGGGCCTGGTGGAGGGTGCCCCTGGTGGCTGGGGTGTGGGGGTGGTGGGAGACATGAGTGGGGGCCTGGTGGAGGGTGCCCCTGGTGGCTGGGGGGTGGGGGTGGTGGGAGACATGAGTGGGGGCCTGGTGGAGGGTGCCCCTGGTGGCTGGGGTGTGGGGGTGGTGGGAGACATGAGTTGGACATGGGTGGGGGCCTGCTGGCAGGTGCCCCACAGTGCTGGGGGGTGGGGGTGCAAGGGGACATGAGTTGGTGTTCATTAGTTCAAGGAGACATGTGCCTTTGCTGGGGGGCATGCCCATGTTGGGTGGGCTGCCTGCGGGACATGACCAGGGATGCAGGGTAGTCCCCTGTGGTGTGGGCTGCCTGCAGGGGCCGTGGAGGGTGTACAGGGTACACCTGGGAGGACCCACACTGTCAAATCACATGTGGAACTTCCCGCGCACCCCTGAAATACACGCGCCCAGGCTATTCGCGTGTGGAACTTCCCGCGCACCCCTGAAATACACGCGCCCAGGCTATTCGCGTGTGGAACTTCCCGCGCACCCCTGAAATACACGCACCCAGGCTATTCGCGTGTGGTACTCCCCGCGCACCCCTGAAATACACGCGCACCCAGGCTATTCGCGTGTGGAACTTCCCGCGCACCCCTGAAAATACACGCGCCCAGGCTATTCGCGTGTGGAACTTCCCGCGCACCCCTGAAATACACGCACCCAGGCTATTCGCGCGTGGAATCCCCGCGCACCCCTGAAATACATGCGCTCCCAGGCTATTCGCGTGTGGAACTTCCCGCGCACCCCTGAAATACACACGCCCAGGCTATTCGCGTGTGGAACTCCACGCGCACCCCTGAAATACACGCGCACCCAGGCTATTCGTGTGTGGAACTTCCCGCGCACCCCTGAAATACACGCGCCCAGGCTATTCGCGTGTGGAACTTCCCGCGCACCCCTGAAATACACGCGCCCAGGCTATTCGCGTGTGGAACTTCCCGCGCACCCCTGAAATACACGCGCCCAGGCTATTCGCGTGTGGAACTTCCCGCGCACCCCTGAAATACACGCGCCCAGGCTATTCGCGTGTGGAACTTCCCGCGCACCCCTCAAATACACGCGCCCAGGCTATTCGCGTGTGGAACTTCCCGCGCACCCCTGGAAATACACGTAG